>NC_138314.1:1207500-1807500 GCF_965601325.2 Salmo salar | reverse complement strand
TTGGGCAAGGCCTGTTAGTTCCAGCGAGGGGAAATCTTAACACTACAGCATACAATGGCATTCTAGATGATTCTGTGCTTCCAACTTTGTGGGATCAGTTTGGGGAAGGCCCTTTCCTGTTTCAGTATGACAATGCCTTCGTGCGCAAAGCGAGGTCCATACAGAAATGGTTTGTCGAGATTGGTGTGGAACAACTTGACTGGCCTGCACAGTGCCCTGACCTCAACCCCATCGGACACCTTTGGGATGAATAGGAACGCTGACTGCGAGCCAGGTCTAATCGCCCAACATCAGTGCCCGACCTCACTAATGATCTTGTGGCTGAATGGATTTCTCTTTATTATTTTTAATACATTTGCCAAAATTTCTAAAAACCTGTTTTTGCTTTGTCATTATGGGGTAGTGTGTGTAGATTGATGAGAGGAAAAAAACAATTTTAACCATTTTTTAATCAGGCTGTAACGTAACAAAGTGAAAAAAGTCAAGGGGTCTGAATACTTTACAAATGCACCGTATATTATTTAGTATATGTTAAGACACGATTAAATTAAGAACAGTCTGATGGGTGACAATATTATCACTTGTGAATTATGTATTATCACTTGTGAATTATGTATTATCACTTGTGAATAATGCCCAGCATGTGAAGTAAAGCAAGAAACAGCACATACGTATTTTTGCGCAACTTTTTCTAGTCATAGTCGCACACATCATGTAACCTAGGCCATAGGCCTGTGTTTTGATAAGGTTTGTATCACAACTAAAGTGGCCAAATAACTCCAAATGTAGCATATAGACCTAGGACCCCTCGAACACGGTTAGAGAGCACATTGAAAGATGTGTCATTGCGCAATCGCATGTGAAAACAGAGTTTTGACTGGCCACTATTTAAAAGAGGATCCTAGCTTTCTTGTGCTGCTATATTTATTACTCAATTCTTAATGTTGCTAAATTCTTAAATTAAGCACAATAATCCACTTTACAACATGGCATACAAAGGCGCGTGAGTTTCAAGTTTGGGGAGGCACATTTTCACCATAAAAATGCACCTTTATAAGAAAGCATTCCATACATCATCACATTTGCAAACTTATGTAAGATTGCCTACTATTCGTAATGTGATGAGTAGATTGAATAGTCATAATTTAGGCTACAAATATAACTCAATCACTGTTCGCAAAAAAAGACTGTTCACTGCATGGCAGAGCAACTATAGCATTAAGTAGGCCTATCCGATGTTTCTTCTTTCTTTGCATGGGAAAAATGTGGTCTTTTATAAACACATATCATGTAATTCTACTATATTTTATATGACTGGAAACATTAGCAGAATCTTTTTTAATACGACAAATTACAGGGTAGCCGACTGCTGACACTGACAAACAGATAAATAAAAACAACAATGTCCATATAATAGGCCTACGAGAACGGGAGATGCAAATAGAATATGACGTCCATCTAAACTGGCGGACAAAATTATTGTAAAAAAAACTAGTAGCACTGACCCAACAATGATAAATTGTGAATTTGTGCAGTTCGCACTCACTGGGGATATTACAGATGCTCTCCGCTGGTGCCAATAAGATCAGCTATACTGTTGTTTGCTCAATTAAGTTGAGAATTTTGATAACTTAAAGACAGATTAGTATTTTCTTTACAGCAATAACAGACAGTTGCAACTCAACAATAATCTGCCCAAATTGCGAGCGCTGCTTTTCCTTCCGACTGTAGGCAATACAATTTAAAACAATCCACAATATTTTTTTGAAAAATTAGCTAATGATCCTCTGTGGCCAAATCATGCTTTAGTATCCTATTTTGAATTATTTTCTTTCTTTCTGTATAGACAGGAGTAGGCTAATAATGCTATATAATTTTGGCAATATAATTCAATTTACTTTAGGAAAAGCTTTCCCTAGCCTTATGGATGTGCTGCCTATGCTTACATATTAAAAAACGTAACTACCTCCATTCACTATTCAAGTGCAGGCTACGGATAACGTTTTTTTTTTGTGGGCCATTCTAAATCAAAAACAATTTCACCCATAGACTGTATTTAAAGACCAGATTAAATTAAGAATAGTCTAATGGGTGAGAATATTATCAAGTACTTGTCAAATTGTGAATGCGAGACTGATGAAGTGTGTGCAGCCTGGACAAGAAGCAGAACTCATGTTTTTCATGCAACGTTTTTCAAAGTCTCATCATGCAGCCTTAGAATGTAATAAAAATCTAAACATATAGCCTAACGTTTGTATCACACCTAATGTAGCGTAAATAACACTAAATTAAGCATATAGGAGGACCGGTTTCTTTGTTAACTTCTCTGGGCAAGGTGGGACATGACCGTCCCACACTATTCAACAGCCAGTGAAATAGCATGGCGCAAAATACAAAACAGCAAAAATATCATAATTTCAATTTCTCAAACATACAACTATTTTACACCATTTTAAAGATACACTTCTCCTTAATGTAACCACATTGCCCGATTTCAAAAAGGCTTTGCATCGAAAGCAAAACATTAGATTATGTTAGGAGAGTACATAGACAAAAATAACCACACAGCCATTTTCCAAGCAAGGATATATGTCACAAAAACCCAAAACACAGCCAAATGAAGCACTAACCTTTGACGATCTTCATCAGATGACACTCCTAGGACATCATGTTACTCAATACATGTATGTTTTGTTCGATAAAGTTAATATTTATATCCAAAAACAGCATTTTACATTGGCGCGTGATGTTCAGAAAATGTATTCCCACCAAAACTCCCGGTGAATGACCACATCAATTTACAAAAATACTCATCATAAACGTTGACAAAATACATAACAATTATTTTAAGAATTATAGATAGTACTCCTTTATGCAACCGCTGTGTCAGACTTTAAAATAGCTTTTCGGCGAAAGCACATTTTTCAATATTCTGAGTACATAGCTCGCCATCAAAGCAAGCTATACAGACACCCACCAAGTTCTGGGGTCACCTAAACTCAGAATTAGTATTATAAATATTCTCTTACCTTTGCTGATCTTCGTCAGAATGCACTCCCAGGACTGCTACTTTGTTTTTGTTTAAAATAATCCATATTTATGTCCAAATACCTCCGTTTTGTTCGTGCGTACAGAGCACTATCCAAAGGCATAACGCGCGAGCGCAGTACCAGAGACGAAAAGTCAAAATGTTCCATTACCCTACGTTGTTTAAAATCAATCTTTATGGTATTTTTTACGTAAAAATGCGATAATATTCCAACCGGACAATAGCGTATTCATTCAAGAAGAAAAAGAAGGAACGGCTCACTCGCGGGATCGCGCATTACCAATCCCTTTGTCCCCAGGCAGTCCACTCATTGACTGAGCTCCTATTCTCTGCCCGGTTACAGGAGACGGATGAAAAAACTTTCTGAAGGCTTTTGAAAACCAATAGAAGCCTTAGGAAGTGCAACGTGACCCCACAGACACTGTAGTTTCGATAGGGATTAGAAAGAAGAACTACAATTCTCAGATCTCTCACTTCCTGGTTGAATTCTTCTCAGGTTTTTGCCTGCCATATGAGTTACCATTCAAACAGTTTTAGAAACTTCAGAGTGTTTTCTATCCAGATAATAATAATAATAATATGCATATTCTAGTTTCTGGGCCAGAGTAGTAACCAGTTTAATTTGGGTACGTTTTTCATCCGGCCGTGAAAATACTGCCCCCTATACTTTAAGAAGTTAACACAGAATAGCCGTGTGTGCGCATTTCCTCGGAAATCCTTTGGAGAAAATACCCTTTCTATTTTATTTAGCTATGTTTATTGTATTCTTCATACAATAAAATACTATACAATAATGCCACGGAATTCTAAGCAAATCGTGTCTGCTAAATTAACTAGTGTAGCCCACAGCCATATGGCATAGCCGGATCAGGGCCTAGCATAAGGACAACTCAGAATATGCTATTTTGTTCCAGTGAAATAGGCAACATTTTCTTCAGATCATGTTTATTTATACCTGTCTAAAATAAATAATGGATTTATTGTGATGCTGTAGGCTATATTACATGGATTTATTAGACTTTTCTTAAATGTAGATGATCCAATGGTCTGCATCAGTGGCTTGTAGGCTAAGCGTGGAAGGCAGGAGATGCTAGACATGTTTATGTTAATTAACGGTCAATTACCGTGAGACCGGCAGTTATTTGCATGATAATCACCGGCTGACAAAATTTCATGACCGCCGCAGGCCTAGCACTGACCCACCCCATTTCTGTTTGAAATTTGAGAAAGGCGGAGTTGACCTTTTAATTGGTTAGACTGAGTCGACATGTTTGAATTTGGCAACCATCCTCTCAATGTAGAGAGGGTGAATGAACGGGCTGCTGCACAGTCACTATGGGAACTCTTTCTTGAGCTCCCGGTTAAATAGTGCATAACAACTTTTTTTTTACACTTAAATGGTTAAACTAGTGGGAAATATATGTGATTATTGTACACATTTTTGAGTTTGCTTAATTTACTATTATCCTAAATTACAATATAGAATTATTTTGGCCTTATTTAATAAGTTTATATTACGCTACTTTCCTTGATGTGGACAGTATGTGTCACTACATTACACAAGCTCATGTTTTGACTATATCGGTTTGGGAGGATTTAAACATCCTTTTTACCTCAGATTGGTGATGTTAGTATAAAAGCTTATAGACAGCACGATGACACAAGATGAAATGCTTAAAACAAATCAGTATATTTGGTTTTGTACTGTTGATTTTGTCATACATGCTGGGGGTTGCAGGACTTAGAAGTCTTCCTGTCATTTTCGAACTCAAATGGCACGTAGAAATCGGGGTGGTCTCTTTAAATGTCGTTGGCCTCACACCAATACACAGATTTGAGAATCAAACTATCTCTCAAATAACAGCCAACCCTAGTCAGTGTTGATATCCTATGTTGGGTCGTGATTCATTGAATTTAAATAACAAAGCAACTTATTTGTTCCTTCCCCATTTCAACAGCCTCCCAGAATCTCCATCTGAGATTCCAAAATATTGACAACTGCCTTCAGCAATTTATCTTCTTAACCACTGATATAAAAAAATATTCTCAGATTCAGTGTGTCCTTTGAATAGTGTTAGTTTAACCAGCGCATACAACCCAAATGTTTGCCCTCTCTCTATTGATTTCAATGTGATATCGATATAAGTGATTAACAAAATAGTGTTGCGTTTACCTTTCCGCGTTGACAACCCACTTGAAACAAAATGCAACAATCCAAAATGTAGCTGGCTGTCTTCTACAAGGTATCCTCTAAGCGGTGATATACATTTTATTCCCAGATTCCGTGTGTTTTTTCAGTAGTGTTAGTTTGAACAGGATGTGCAAACTGACTCCACCCATCTTGTTGTATTGATTTCAACGCAATATCGATATTAGTAATTGACAAATCAGTGTTGTGTTTCTCTTTTCGTTTTGGCGACCCCCAAATCAAAATGCATCAATCAAAAATGTAGCTGACTGTCTTCAGTAGGTTATCCTCTAACCAGTGATGGTAACAATATTTCGAATTTCGGTGTGCTTTTTTAGTTGTGTTAGTTTTAGCAGCACATACAACCTGATTTTCACCCCAAATCGATATGAGTGATTTAATGCCACAAACCAACAGGGTTTTGGTGCGTATGCAGTATATAAGGTGCTCGTTTAAAAAAAAAAAAAATACAAGTAAAATTATTACTATTGTGACACGTACAGTGGGGTCTGAAATTATTGACACCCTTGATAAAGATGAGCAAAAAATGACTATAAAATAAATTCCAAATTCTGAGCTAAATTGTATGCTACATTTTTTGGTGAAATTACATTATTTTATACTAATACAATTGCTCAGAGAAAGAGATTTTGTTTAACAAGTAATACTATTTTTTATCAAAAAGGTAGGAGTCAAAATGATAGACATCCCTGTTTTCAATACCATTCAATCTTGCGAGGATAATGGCACTGAGCCTTTTTCTAAAAAGTTTTATGAGTTGGAGAACACATTGGGAGGGATCTTAGACCATTCCTCCATATAGAATCCTGTGCGTATGGACTGTCCACAGGTTTTTCAATTCCGGAAACTGAGATGGCCGTTACAAAATTTAGATTTTCTGGCCAATTAACAATTTCTTTGTGGATTTTTATGTGTGTATATGTGTGCTTGGTGTTATTATATACAAGCGCCCAAGACTAGTGAAGGCTCTATTTTCATGTCATCTGACCAAAGCACCGGTTCCAGTCCAAGGGCCAGTGTCGTTTAGCTAACTCAAGGCTTTTACATTTTTTGGGATGACATGAAAATAGGACTCTTTCTAATCAAATCAAATTGTATTGGTCACAAATACATATTTAGCAGATGTTATTGCGGGTGTAGCGGAATGCTTGTGTTTCTAGCTCCAGTAGTATCTAACAATTCACAACAATACAGATCAAATCTAAAAGTAAGGAATATAATTAAAAAATATATAAATATTAGGATGAGCAATGTTGGAGTGGCATTGACTAGAATACAGTATATACATGTGAAATGAGTAAAACAGTATAAACATTATTAAAGTGGCTAGTGTTCCATTATTAAAGTGACCAGTAATTCTATGTCTATGTACATAGGGCAGCAGCCTCTAAGGTGCAGGGTTGAGTAACCGGGTGGTAGCCAGCTAGTGATGGCTATTTAACAGCCTGAGGACCTTGAGATAGAAGCTGTTTTTCAGTCTCTTGGTCTCAGCTTTGATGCATCTGTACTGACCTCGTCTTCTGGATGATAACGTGGTGAACAGGCTATGGCTCGGGTGGTTGATGTCCTTGATGATCTTTTTGGCCTTCCTGTGACATCGGGTGCTGTAGTTGTCCTGGAAGGCAGGCAGTGTGCCCCTGGTGCGTTGGGCAGACCGCACCACCCTCTGGAGAGCCCTGCGGTTGAGGATGCACCGCCGTACCCGGGCGGTGCAGTTGTCGTATGCACACGTGGTGGGTTTGGCGTCAAAATGAGAATGCATGAGTAGTAAATAACCCTGTACCTAGTGTAAAATATGGTGGATCTTTGATGCTATAGGGATATTTAGCTTCCTCTGGTCCTGGGGCCCTTGTTAAGGTCAACAGCATCATGAACTTTACCCAGTACCAGGATATTTTATCCAAAAACCTGGTTGCCCCTGACAGGAGACTGAAAGTTGGCCGCAAGTGGATCTTCTAGTAAGACAATAACCCCAATGTAGCGTCTTGTCTGTGGTGTGGCGGAAAGAAGCGCAGGAAGCAGCGAACACTGTGTGGTAATTTTAATTAAGAACCACCCGTACAAAATAAGAGGTCTCCCAACAACAGGGAAAAATACAATGGACAAGCACAGTCAACAAACGCAGTTGACATACAGAAAAACAATCCCGCACAATAGGGTGCGGGCCAGCTGAACTAAATAGCCCTCTTAATTACCTAACTCAGGGCAGGTGAGAAAACATAAAAAAAGGGAAAAAACAAAAAGGGAATCGGTGGTAGCTAATAGGCCGGTGACGACGACCGCCGAGCGCCACCCGAGCAGGAGGGGGCGCCACCGTCGGTAGGAATCGTGACACCCAAGCACACATCAAAGTCCATAAAGAAATTGTGGTTTCAATTGAAGAGGGCTGTCCATAAGCATAGACTAAGGATATCAAGGATCTAGAAGGATTCTGTATGGAGGAATGGTCTAAGATACCCCCCCCCCCCCCATGTGTTCTCCAACTTATAAAACATTTTAAAAATAGGCTCAGTGCAGTTAACCTCGCAAGATGATTTTGACCCCTACCATTTTGAGACAAATAGATATTCCTTGTTAAATATCTCTTTCTCTGAGCAATTGTATTAGTATAAAATAATCAAATTTCCCAATTTTTAGGAGCGTACAATATAGCTCAGTATTTGAATTATTTATTTTATACATTCATTTTTGCTAATCTTTACCAAGGGTGTCAATAATTTCATATCCCACTGTATGTTTAGATAGTACATTTTTAGGTTTTCAATATATCACAAACTGTTCGAGAGAGAGAGAGAAAATATATGTAGCTGTACTCACAGCAGACTTCATCCAACAACCCAGAGGTTCTTTTTCTCATTCTTCTATCAGACAAAAATACAGATGTTTCAACAGCTTTGCTGTCTTCGTCAGAATTTCATCTCCGTTCAGTTGGCAATGGTCATTGATGTGTCTGTCTAGACCACTCTTCTTCAGCAGGTGTGAACCTAAATGACAACCAACAGTGGTTCCTCCTTTAAAAATTGCGACCTTGCACCGTGGAACTTAGAGGTACCCAGCGTCACGGCTTCATTGCTCCAGACCACAACAAGGGGGAGTTAGAGCACTCATTATGCATTTGGGTCCCAAGATTTTTATTTGACCAATGATATCGAGTCTTTCCAATGACGAATTTTGACGCGAGCCACCTGTGCCTGGTGACGTTCTTCAACAAAGATGGCTGACAAAACATTACGGTGGAACCAAATGTAAGTTGTTATAACGTCATAACGAGTCAAGCAAAAAATGTACAATTGATAGGAATATGTTAGTTTAATGTAGAGACAAACATTTGTGCAATTTTTTTTGTCATGAAGTTAACTTGCAAAACAGCGATTTTCGTAAATTATCTGACTAGCTAACATTAGCCAGTGTTAGGAGAATGAATTTGTAATTCGTGTTGTTTAATGTTTTAGGGACTCCTGAGAAAACCAGCAAAACAGGCTGTCGTCTTGTGAAACAGTGGATGTAAAGAATCTAGCTAGCTAAAGCATTTACTGCAAATTGAATGTACAATTGTGTAAGCTTGCCTTGCAATGCAGCTGAAGTAACATAGCTAACTATTTATTTGCTTATTGTGTAGTGGAGGATAAAAATAACTGTATGCCTATGGATGTGTAGCAAGCTACAGTGTGTAGTTGATCTGTGTATGGACCCTAAAACATTAGGTTCTGAACTAATATTCATTCCAATCTATGAACCTCAGCTATCATAGTTCTTGTATCAAATTCAAGTCTGAATGACATTAATGAAGCCTATGTGTAACCGGTGTGAAATGGCTAGCTAGTTAGCGGGGTACGCGCTAATAGTGTTTCAATCGGTGACGTCACTCGCTCTGAGACCTTGAAGTAGTTGTTCCCCTTGCTTTGCAAGGGCTGTGGCTTTTGTGGAGCGATGGGTAACGATGCTTTGAGGCTGGCTGTTGTTGATGTGTGCAGAGGGTCCCTGGTTTGAGCCCAGGTAGAGGCGAGGAGAGGTGCGTAAGCAAAACTGTTACACGGGCACCATTTTAATCAGCAGAATCTCCTCTTTGTAATTATGTAAGTCTGGGCAGCGAGCTCGTTTGTCATCAATCGCTAAACCAGAAATAGTCAGACGTTTTCATTTTTTCCCTACTTTTTCATTACGCAGACATAAGCACAGTTGACAGCATCGAGGTTACGGATGTTTACTTTCTACACAAGTTGCTTTTTTCCAGTTTCGTCCGACGAACAGACTGTAGTGGGAAAATAAAAAGGGATACATTTTTTATGGAATTCTAAGCATCACTCCAGTCAAAACAGGCCCTGCAAACGTTTGATTCCATTAATTTGCTATATGCTCACACTAGTGTTCCAGTTTAGCCAACATTCTTAAGCTGTTTTTCAGCCTTGGGTGAATTTTGACTCGTTCTGTTGTCATAAGGACAGCGTAACTAACAAATTGTCAGCCAACATAACGTTGTAAGGTAACTTATTTGAAAAGTCATTACTTTATTACATTGAGTAGCAAGCTACCCCTTGGTCGTTAGGGCAAATCTGGTCTATAATAGGAGGGGGGTTTTGGGACAGAGCCACTGGCCACTTAATCACCTTAGCTATTAGAGTATTAGATAAGCTGCTTAGTGTCCTCTCTCCCTTCTGGGTCAGTACTGTACGGTGCTGCTACTATACAGGGGAAGTCTGATGTAAGGTGTTGGCACACAGTGGAAGAAAGCCGACTGGCTGCTCTTAATCTCCATAAAGAGCCCTAATGGAGGTTAGCTACAGTCTGTTGTTATGGTGATACCACCAGCCCTACCCTGCTCATTTACTGACACCCGGAGTGAGGAAGAAATTAGTCATGTCCAGATTTATAAAGAGAGATGAAATAATTTGCACAGTCACATGGCTGACTGAAAAGAGTGCCATTTGGGACGCGGTCAATGTCTCACCGGTCAGATGTAAAACTGAAGACTCTTCTTATGAATGAAAAGGGGATTTGGGGTCATTTCCTGCTTGTTTGCTTGTGGTTAGTTATCTGATGTTCATGTTTATAACGTTAGTTGTGGAGGACCAAAATGCTCTGTGTTTATCAAATAGAATGTCCTTCACATGTTACATGTTAAATAACAGCATACACACACACACACACACACAAAATCAACGTCAGCTCTGATCTCTAACCATGACACCGTGGATATTATTCTCTCTCTCTCTTCTCTCTCTTCTCTCCTCTTTTCTCTCCTTTTTTCTCTTCCCTCACAGCCAGGAACTTCAATGTCAATAAGTCAGAAGCCATGCTTCGAAAGGTAGGCCTAACACTCCCCTTCTCCTTTCCTATGTTGCTATTGAAACATATATGACTAGTTCTGTTGTATATTTCCATTGCTACCATTAGAGTACCCCTGGTGTTACCAACGGTTTATCCAGCCAGAAATCTGAAATACTGTGGAGAAAAGCATGTGGGAAATATCAGGAATGTAGCCTAACCACAATACAATACAGGCGCTTTCAAAGAGTGGATTGCGTCACATGAAAGTGCTGCTTAAAAAACTGAAATACGTCCATCACATTCATTTGATTAAACACCTTTGCCAAGCCAAGCATGCTACTGTAGGGGAGAGTGGGGTAATTCATGCCAAAGGGCTAATTGAGCCACCCCTTGTTTCTAGGAAACACAACATTAATCATGTGACCAAATATTTAGGAAGAGGTCATAATTGCATGGCATCTGTGAAGGAAGAAACCACATAGAAGTGGTAAGCAAGTTAAGTCCAAAAAAGGGATTTTCACAAAGTCCAAATAATTTGTTGTGTTATATGTTTCATGATGCTAATATCTAAACCAAGTAGATAGGTTTAAGACTGTTTTATACATCAGTTGGGGTCCTAAATATAGCATGAGGTCCTAAACCTAATATGAAAATGCATCCTTGTAGCTGTGTGGGCTAATTTAGTCATAATGGTTTCTTTGGGGTAAATTGTGCCATTTGGCCAGGGTCAAGTTGAGCCAATGGCACAACATACCCCATAGAAATTATGATTACATTTAGTCAGTTTTATGCATAATATGAACAGTATTTCTGCAATTTTTCATGCATTTGAACTCAAGATATTGCATTTTTATTGTTACAGAGCAGACATTATCATGCCTCATGTATACAAACGTAAAACAAGCAGGGGTCGTTGACCTGTGTGAAAGAGAGGCTATGATAGAGTAGCAGAAGCACGTTAGGTCTTGTCTGATGACATGGAGTCTGAGCTTGCCAAACATATCAAGAATCTCAGGGACCAGTTTAATGGGCTTAGTAGCCTCAAATGCATAGAACTTGCCTACGAATTGAAGTGGCTCAACTTACCCTATCCCTATGCTCAATTTACCCCAAAGAGATCACTGTTTTTGGACAAGCTACATTTTCAAAATGGTTATGTTTACATAAATTCAGATTATTTGAGGGGACATTATAGGGTATTGTATAATGTCAAAGTGGAATTATGTTTTTGGAAAATTTTACAAATTAATAAAAAAATGAAAAGCTGAAATGCCTCGAGTCAATAAGTATTCAACCCCTTTGTTATGGCAAGCTTAAATAAGTTTAGGAGTAAAAATGTGCTTAACAAGTCACATAATAAGTTGCATGGGCTCACTCTGTGTGCAGTAATAGTGGTTAACAATTATCTGTTAAGTCCCTCATTCGAGCAGTGAATTTCAAACACAGATACTACCACAAAGACCAGGGAGGTTTTCCAATGCCTCGCAAAGAAGGGCACCTATTGGTTTTTAAAAGCAGACATTGAATATCCCTTTGAGCATGGTGAAGTTACTAATAACACTTTAGATGGTGTGTCAGTACCAGTCACTACAAAGATATGTGCGTTTTTCCTATCTCCGTTACCATAGAGGAAGGACACCACTCAGGAATTTCACCATGAGGCCAATGGTGACTTTAAAACAGTTATAGAGTTTAATGGCTGCGATAGGAGAAAACTGAGGATAGATCAACAACATTGTAGTTATTCCACAATAATTGACAGAGTGAAAAGAAGGAAGACTGTACACGATAAAAAATATTCCAAAACATGCATCTTGTTTGCAATAATTCACTAAAGAAATACTGCAAAGAATGCAGCAAAGCAATTCACTTTTTTTCCTGAATACAAAGTGTTATGTTTGGGGAAAATACAATACAACACGTTACTGAGTACCACTCTCCATATTTTCCATATTGGTGGCAGCATCATGTGATGGGTATGCTTGTAATTGTTAAGGACTAGGGAGTTATTTAGAATAAAAAAGGAAACATAATGGAGTTCAGCACAGGCAAAATACTAGAGAAAAAACTGGTTCAGTCTGCTTTCCACCAGACACTGGGAGATGAATTCACCTTTCAGCATGACAATAACCTAAAATGGATGTCTAGCAATGATCAACAACCAATTTGAGAGTGCTTGAAGAATTTTGACAAGAACAATCGGCAAATGTTGCCCAATCCAGGTGTGTAAAGCTCTTAGAGACTTACCAGGAACGAGTCACCGCTATAATTGGTGCCAAAAAGTGCTGACTGAAGGGTGTGAATACTAACACTAAGTTTTAGAACACCCACTTATTCAAGGGCTTTTCTTTATTTTTACAATTTTCTACATTGTAGAATAATAGTGAAGACATCAAAACTATGAAATAATACATATGGAATCATGTAGTAACCAAAAAAGTGTTAAACAAATCAAATATATTTTATATTTGAGATTCTTCAAATTTGCCTTAATGATAGGTTCCAACCACCGTGTCTTTGTGAGACGTGGTGTGGGTTAACGGATTATCTCCGCATGTGTATTTCCCACCGTAAAGCATGGAGGAGGTGTTATGGTGTGGGGGTGCTTTGCTGGTGACACTGTCTGTGATTTATTTAGAATTCAAGGCACACTTAACCAGCATCACTACCATCGCATTCTGCAGTGATACGCCATCCCATCTGGTTTGGACTTAGTCCCACTACCATTTGTTTTTTAGACCCAACACACCTCCAGGCTGTGTAAGGGCTATATACCAAGAAGGAGAGTGATGGAGTGCTGCATCAGATGATCTGGCCTCCACAATCCCCCGACCTCAACCAAATTGAGATGGTTTGGGATGAGTCGGATCGCAGAGTGAAGGAAAAGCAGCCAACAAGTGCTCAGCATATGTGGGAACTCCTTCAAGACTGTTGGAAAAGCATTCCAGGTGAAGCTGGTTGAGAGAGTGACAAGAGTGTGCAAAGGGTGGCTATTTGAAGAATCTCAAATATAAAATATATTTTGATTTGTTTAACACTTTTTTGGTTCCTACATGATTCCATATGTGTTTTTTCATAGTTTTGATGTTTTCTATTATTCTACAATGTAGAATGTAGTAAAAATAAAGAAAAACCCTTGAATGAATAGGTTTTCTAAAACTTTTGACCGGTAGTGTATGTAAACAATGATTTTAGAGCTTTTTAATGTAAATTCCAAAGTCAAAAATAGTGGGCATTCAATTGCCAAAATATTGGAAATATTTCAGTTTATATAACTTTATTTTTATTTGATGACTTTATTATTTTTCATTCCTTAAAGTAATAATCTCATCTTTGCTCAGGTAGTGACCATCCATCTAGCCAGGTCATCTATCGTTATGTGCTCCCCATACTATACTGTCTTTAGTCATCCTACTTAGCTTGCCTGCCTAAGTATGCTGCAGAGCTGTCTGACAAAATAAATTCAGCAAAAAAAGAAATGTCCTCTCACTGTCAACTGCGTTTATTTTCAGCAAACTTAACATGTGTAAAATTTTGGATGAACATAACAAGATTCAACAACTGAGACATGAGCTGAACAAGTTCCACAGACATGTGACTAACAGAAATAGACTAATGTGTCCCTGAACAAAGGGGAGGGGGTCAAAATCAAAAGTAACAGTCAGTATCTGGTGTGGCCACCAGCTGCATTAATTACTGCAGTGCATTTCCTCCTCATGGACTGCACCAGATTTGCCAGTTCTTGCTGTGAGATGTTCCCCCACTCTTCCACCAAGGCACCTGCAAGTTTCCAGACATTTCTGGGGGGAATGGCCCTAGCCCTCACCCTCCAATCCAACAGGTCCCAGACGTGCTCAATGGGATTGAGATCCGGGCTCTTCGCTGGCCATGGCAGAACACTGACATTCCTGTCTTGCAGGAAATCACGCACAGAACGAGCAGTATGGCTGGTGGCATTGTCATGCTGGTGGGTCATGTCAGGATGAGCCTGCAGGAAGGGTACCACATGAGGGAGGAGAATGTCTTCCCTGTAACGCACAGCATTGAGATTGCCTGCAATGACAACAAGCTCAGTCCGATGATGCTGTGACACACAGCCCCAGACCATGACGGACCCTCCATCTCCAAATCGATCCCGCTCCAGAGTACAGGCCTCGGTGTAAAGCTCCTTCCTTCGACGATAAACGTGAATCAGACCATCACCCCTGGTGAGACAAAACCGCGACTCGTCAGTGAAGAGCACTTTTTGCCAGTCCTGTCTGGTCCAGCGACGGTGGGTTTGTGCCCATAGGGGACGTTGTTGACGGTGATGTCTGGTGAGGACATGCCTTACAACAGGCCTACAAGCCCTCAGTCCAGCCTCTCTCTGCCTTTTGCTGACAGTCTGAGCACTGATGGAGGGATTGTGCATTCCTGGTGTAACTCGGGCAGTTGTTGTTGCCATCCTGTACCTGTCCCGCAGGTGTGATGTTCAGATGTACTGATCCTGTGCAGGTGTTGTTACACGTGGTATGCCACTGCGAGGACGATCAGCTGTTCGTCCTGTCTCCCTGTAGCGCTGTCTTAGGCGTCTCACAGTACGGACATTGCAATTTATTGCCCTCTTTAGTGTCCTAAGTTTTCATAACTGTGACTTTAATTGCCTACCCTCTGTAAGCTGTTAGTGTCTTAACGACCGTTCCAGAGGTGCATGTTCATTCATTGTTTATGGTTCATTGAATAAGCATGGGAAACAGTGTTTAAACCCTTTACAATAAAGATCTACTAAATATCTTTGAAAGACAGGGTCCTGAAAAAGGGACGTTTCTTTTTTTGCTGAGTTTAATTTTACTAGTTCTTCAAAGTAGATAAGGCCTATTTTCGCAAACTTTCTCCATCCCTCTCGTTGTTTGTTGTGTACGTACATTCCACCCTCATGCAGTCTATGTTTATTTTACCTAATTTAGCAGTGTATCCATCCAGAGATCTGTATATAATGACGAGATGCTCATGTCTCCGCTCTAACAATGGGAGTCGTCCCAAACGCGGGAAGGAAGGCAACAAGCTTAGTTCCACAATAAGCCCATGGAATTGCATTGTGCTTATTTTAGATAGATTTTGTCAAGAATGAAGCTTCTCACTTTGCCTCTTCCTCTCTGATCCATCTGTCTGAGCCAGAAAAAAACGTTCACAATGGAATGTGGTCATTGTAGTTCATTAGCACATTTCTGCAGTCAACTAGGTTGAATATTTGTTTAATGAAAACTTAATGAAGTCCCTTCAGCCCAGCGTCCCACATAGTCCTTGACTTGATTTATCTTGTGAATGGATCAGTTTTTCTCTAGAGAAACGGCGCAATGGGCTCACAAAAGAACACATAACAAAATGGAATTCAAGTAATTGAACCAATGACGGTCAATTAGTTGTTTACCAACCCCATAAATGACGAAAGGTCAGTTAATCGCTCAGCTCTATCATTTCCTGAAGTGTGTAATGTATTATCCACTTTATGCTGATGGGGTATTTATGCAGGTATTGTCACACTGGCAGTCTAAACCTACTGATCTACTTAACTCACTATAGTCACTGTTCTCCTGACACAAACAGTGTGTTTGTGTGCATGAGAGAGAGAGAGCTATTTCAATCCGTTACATGTAAAAACTATTGGAGCCATTCATGTTCTGTCATGCTTTATTTCCAGCACCTTGACTTCAGGAAACACATGAAAGCAGACACAATCACCACAGAATGGCAGCCTCCAGAGGTATGACAGTCTGTTATCACCCTTATTCAATTGACCTATTAGCAGAGTACATTTTTATCTTTTTCGATTATTAAAATATCAGATGGGCCTAAATACTGAAATAGTTGAAATTTGACTGTATAGTAGTGCCATGGTATTACTCTGTTACTTGTAATTTTAATGGTTTACAGAGTTAATGTTTAAGTTAATTCATTGAGCTGTATCTAAAGATATTTTCATTCGAGTTATTTACATATGTAATTGTATTAGAATTTGTGTGTTGGAGATTGAGAGAACAACATACATATTTTGTTGTATTGGTTAGTATTAAATTACGCTTTTGACTGCAAGTTCCAGAATGCCTTGCGACAGGAGGTAGAGAGAGATCGCGCCAGTTATGTCAAGTGACAAGTGATTATCCTGACTTTTCGCTAGCAACTTACTTTTATTGTTTGTAGAATCTAAATTTGTTAAATGTAACGTGAACCAGTAGTATTACTAAAAGAAGCTTTCATTTCAAACCCGACGTCCCGAGTCATTACTTTGAAGATAGTTATTCTATAGTTACCATGGTGTTAATAGTGTGTTTCCATTGCATTTGTGTCCAGGTTATTGAGAAGTACCTGTCTGGTGGGATGTGCGGGTTTGACCGGGAGGGAAGCCCCATCTGGTGGGATGTCATCGGCCCTGTGGACCCTAAGGGCCTCTTCCTGTCTGCCTCTAAACAGGACTTCATCAAGTCTAAGATCAGAGACTGTGAGATGCTGCAGAAGGAGTGTGACCTGCAGTCTGAGAGGGTATGGGGAGGTTTCATTCATATAAATATAATTATTAGAATGGGGATTCCCATTTAAATCAATGAGGCCACTATCTATGATTTTCAGTACTGTATGTGGAGGATCAGGAGTTTTACATGAACATACAGTATGTTTTACAAGACCAGGAAAAACACCTGGCACCAACCTTACTGAGATTCTATACCACTAATGAAGTGTTCCTGTAGAATCTTTGTCATCCTTGTTGAAAACCCGAGCTATGGTCACAGATCTGACATAGCCTAATTTTCTATATATAGTGTATTTCAGCCACACCCATTACTGACAGGTGTGTAAAATCGAGCACACAGCCATGCAATCTCCATAGACAAACATTGGCAGTACAATGGGCTTACTGAAAAGCTCAGTGACTTTCAACGTGGCACCGTCATAGGATGGCTCCTTTACAACAAGTCAGTTTGTCAAATTTCTTCCCTGCTAGAACTGCCCCGGTCAACTGTAAGTGCTGTTATTGTGAAGTGGAAACGTCTTGTAGCAACAACGACTCAGCCGTGAAGTGGTAGGCTACACAAGCTCACAGAACGGGACCGCCGAGTGCGTAACTCATAAAAAACATATGTCCTCGGTTGCAACACTCACTACGGAGTTCCAAACTGCCTCTGGAAGCAACGTCAGCACAATAACTGTTTGTAGGGAGCTTTATGAAATGGGTTTTCATGGCTGAGCAGCCGCACACAAGCATAAGATCACCATGCGCAATGCCAAGCAGCGGCTGGAGTGGTGTAAAGCTCGCCGCCATTGGACTCTGGAGCAGTGGAAACACGTTCTCTGGAATGATGAATAATGCTTCACCATCTGGCGGTCCGAAGGACAAATCTGGGTTTGACGGATGCCAGGAGAACGCTACCTGTCCGAATGCATAGTGCCAACTGTAAAGTTTGGTGGAGGAGGAATAATGGTCTGGGGCTGTTTTTCAAATCAAATTTTATTGGTCACATACACATATTTAGCAGATGTTATTGCGGGTGTAGCGAAATGCTTGTATTCCTAGCTCCCACAGTGCAGTAGTATCTAAAAATTCACAGCAATACACGCATCTAAAAGAAAAAGAATGGTATTAAGAAATATATAAATATTAGAATGAGCAATGTTGGAATGGCATTGACTAAAATACAGTATATACATATGAAATAAGTAAATCAGTATGTAAACATTATTAAAGAGACTAGTGTTCCATTATTAAAGTGACCAGTGATTCCGTACATAGGACAGCAGCCTCTGAGGTGCAGGGTTGAGTAACCGGTTGGTAGCCGGCTATTGATGGCTATTTAACAGTCTGATGGTCTTGAGATAGAAGCTGTTTTTCAGTCTCTCGGTGCCAGCTTTGATGCATCTGTACTGACCTCGCCTTCTGGATGATAGCGGGGTGAACAGGTCGTGGCTTGGGTGGTTGATGTTCTTGATGATCTTTCCGTCAGGAAATCCAGTACCCAGTTTCATGGTTCGGGCTAGGCACCATAGTTCCAGTGAATGGAAATCTTAATGCTACACCATCCAATGACATTCTAGACGATTCTGTGCTTCCAACTTTGTGGCAACAGTTTGGGGAAGGCCCTTTCCTGTTTCAGCATGACAATGCCCCTGTGCACAAAACATCTGATATATGGCTTTTTCTTTGCAACTCTGCCTAGAAGGCCAACACCCTGGAGTTGCCTCTTCACTGTTGACGTTGAGACTGGTGTTTTGCGGGTACTATTTAATGAAGCTGCCAGTTGAGGACTTGTGAGGCGTCTGTTTCTCAAACTAAACACTAATGTACTTGTCCTCTTGCTCAGTTGTGCACCGGGGCCTCCCACTCCTCTTTCTATTCTGGTTAGAGCCAGTTTGCGCTGTTCTGAAGAGAGTAGTACATAGCGTTGAACAAGATCTTCAGTTTCTTGGCAATTTCTCGCATGGAATAGCCTTCATTTCTCAGAACAAGGAATAGACTGACAAGTAGAACAAAGTTATTTGTTTCTGGCCATTTTGAGCCTGTAATCAAACCCACAAATGCTGATGCTCCAGATACTCAACTAGTCTGAAGAAGGCCAGTTTTATTGCTTCTTTAATCAGGACAACAGTTTTCAGCTGTGCTAACATAATTGCAAAAGGGTTTTCTAATGATCAATTGGCATTTTAAAATGATAAACTTGGATTAGCTAACACAACGAACGTGCCATTGGAACACAGGAGTGATGGTTGTTGATAATGGGCCTCTGTACACCTATGTAGATATTCCATAAAGAATCTGCCGTTTCCAGCTACAATAGTCATTTACAACATTTACAATCTCTACACTGTATATCTGATCAAATTGATGTAATTTTAATGGACAAAAAATGTGCTTTTCTAAGTGACCCCAAACCTTTGAACGGTAGTGTATATAAACTGTATGTACAGTTGAAGTCGGAAGTTGACATACACCTTAGCCAAATACATTTAAACTAAGTTTTTCATAATTCCTGACATTTAATCCTAGTAAAAAATTCCCTGTCTTAGGTCAGTTAGGATCATCACTTTATTTTAAGAATATGGAATGTCAGAATAATAGTATAGAGAACGATTTATTTCAGCTTTTATTTCTTTCATCACATTCCCAGTGGGTCAGAAGTTTACATACACTCAATTAGTATTTGGTAGTATTGTCTTTAAATTGTTTAACTTAGGTCAAACGTTTTGGGTAGCCTTCCACAAGCTTCCCACAATAAGTTGGGTGAATTTTGGCACATTCCTCCTGACAGAGCTGGTGTAACTGAGACAGGTATGTATGCCTCCTTGCTCACACATGCTTTTTCGGTTCTGCCCACAAATGTTCTATAGGATTGAGGTCAGGGCTGTCCTTAAGCCCTTTTGCCACAACTTTGGAAGTATGCTTGGGGTCATTGTCCATTTGGAAGACCCATTTGCGACCAAGCTTTAACTTCCTGACTGATGAGATGTTGCTTCAATATATCCACCTCATTTTGCTTCCTCATGATGCCATCTATTTTGTGAAGTGCACCAGTCCCTCCTGCAGCAAAGCACCCCCACAACATGATGCTGCCACCCCTGTGCTTCTCGGTTGGGATGGTGTTCTTCGGCTTGCAAGCATCCCCCTTTTTCCTCCAAATATAATGATGGTCATTATGGCCAAACAGCTCTATTTCTGTTTCATCAGACCAGAGAACATTTCTCCAAAAAGTACGATCTTTGTCCCCATGTGCAGTTGCAAACTGTAGTCAGGCCTTTTTAATGGCCTTTCAGGTCATGTCGATATAGGACTTGATTTACTGTGGATATAGATACTTTTGTACCAATTTCCTCCAGCATCTTGACAAGGTCCTTTGCTGTTGTTCTGGGATTGATTTGCACTTTTCGCACCAAAATGCATTTATCTCTAGGAGACAGAACGCGTCTCCTTCCTGAGCGGTATGATGGCTGCGTGGTCCCATGGTCTTTATACTTGCATACTATTGTTTGTACAGATGAACGTGGTACCTTCAGGTGTTTTGAAATTGCTCCCAAGGATGATCCAGACTTGTGGAGCTCCACAATGTTTTTTCTGAGGTCTTGGCTGATTTCTTTTGATTTTCCCATGATGTCAAGCAAAGAGGCACTGAGTTTGAAGGTAGGCCTTGAAATACATCCACAGGTACACCTCCAATTGACTCAAATGATGTCAATTAGCCTATCAGAAGCTTCTAAAGCCATGACATCCTTTTCTGGAATTTTCCAAGCTGTTTAAAGGCACAGTCAACTTAGTGTTTGTAAACTTCTGACCCACTGGAATTGTGATACAGTGAAATAATCTGTCTGTAAACCATTGTTGGAAATATTACTTGTGTCATGCACAAAGTAGATGTCCTAACCAACTTGCCAAAACTATAGTTTGTATACAAGATATTTGTGGAGTGGTTGAAAAACGAGTTTTAATAAACTTCTGACTTCAACTATATATATATATATATATATAGTTGAAGTCAGAAGTTTATATATGTATACATATTTGTTTTATGAGTGTACATGTTGGGATTTATAGATTATTTATTTGTTTATTTGTATCTGTTGGGCTTTAGCTTAGGTTATCCTTTAGAGTGAAGTATATTTGTCCAGGCTCAATTGTTCCTTGACTAGACCGATTCATTCTCGCTGTCGATGTTTCCAATGTTATACCTTCTAATAGTAACTGTATCCACTGGTGAATTGGGAGAGAGTGAGGTGATTGCCATCTAAGAGCCAACATCTTTTTTGTCCACATACTTTTGGTCATGTAGTGTACATTTATTAACACTTTAACACTCCCTTCCACTTTCTCCCTCTGTTTTCTGCCTTCCTTCTCATCTCTCTCTCTTTTCCACCCTCTCTATTTCTCTCTCCATCTCCATCTGTCTCGCTCTCTCTCTCCTCCAGCTCGGGAGGCATGTGGAAGCCATTACTATGATCTATGACTGTGAGGGTCTGGGTCTCAAACATTTGTGGAAGCCTGCCATCGAGACTTACGGAGAGGTATACACACACACACACACACACACACACACACACACACACACACACACACACACACACACTGTTCTGTTGAATCCATAGGGGGAAAGTATTCTGAGATGATACTGTCTGATTAAAGTGTTGTATCCTTACAGATCCTGACCATGTTTGAAGACAACTACCCTGAGGGCCTCAAGAGACTATTTGTCATTAAAGGTACGTTTCACCACCACTTTTTCGTCATATCAATCTATTATATCTGGATGTGGAGAAATTATCTGGAGAAGACAAACTATGCTATCGTTTCTTTGTACATTTGAAAAAGATAGATCCTAAAGAAACCATGAATAATGGACATGACTCTAAAGATCGAATCCGCATTTGGGGAAACAGAGCCACTGTTTGCCCCAACCACCTTTGTTATTATTTTTGTTGATGAAATGGAGAAGAGGAACGTCCGGCGGTATTTAAAAAATAAATAATGCAGTACATATTCTGCTGTTTTATCACACGTGCAATGATGTCCAAGGGAAAAGAACCATGATCGTTGTTTGCAGTAACTTCTTTGTTGTTGTAATATCTCAAACGGAGGTGGCAATTTCACCAATTAAGGATTCCAGAGGGAGATGTTACCCCTTAGTATCCCAGTAGTAAACTTACTTATGTTGTGTGTCTCACATCTCTCAAACCTTAATTAGACACCATTGTATCACACATGTTCTCTCTTTTCCAATCCTCAGCCCCCAAGCTCTTCCCCGTGGCCTACAACCTCGTCAAGCACTTCCTGAGTGAGATCACCCGCAACAAGATCATTGTCCTGGGTGGTAAGACACTTCTGTATTTCCATTGGAATGTTCCCATAAAAATATACTGTTCCAGAATGCTGAATCATGTCAGCTCTATGCATGGCATTTCTATTACAGTAGGAACATTCCATACACTGTGAATTCATACAGTATATGGTTGCATCGTCTCTAACTCTACCCAGCTTAACCCGTCAGGTCAGTAAA
The DNA here is from genome assembly GCF_965601325.2 of Salmo salar. Classification (NCBI taxonomy): domain Eukaryota; kingdom Metazoa; phylum Chordata; class Actinopteri; order Salmoniformes; family Salmonidae; genus Salmo; species Salmo salar. Next base: position 1,784,963 of record NC_138314.1, on the reverse strand, counting down.
GGTAATGAATGCACTTACTGTAAGTTGCTCTGGATAAGAGCATCTGCTAAATAACTCAAACGTAAAATGGTAATATCAGTCTCTCTCTCTTTACCTGTCTGTTCTGCAGCCAACTGGCAGGAGGTGTTGCTGAACTACATAGACCCAGAGCAGCTTCCTGCTGCGTACGGAGGGAAACTCACCGACCCGGACGGGGACTCTCGCTGTAGGACCAAGGTGAGCTCACACCCCCCGAAATGAGACGAGAGATGTCCAATGCTGTAGTCATTGCTGCTCTTCAGTAGATTTAGGAGAAAAATAAATAAAATTATACATGGCGACATTTAGGGCTTGCAGTGCCACCTATTTGTAGTTGCTCCAGCCTAAGGGCTTTTGCAGTAGGAAGGACTCAATATGCTGCAATATTGAAGCCATGCTGTGAGATGAGAGCAGCTTTGCTTTGCTGCCTGCAACCACAAGATACTGCAGGCAGGGCTAATAACGTTCCTAAGCTACATCCTGCTACTAGTGTGGCCAGTGGAATTAGATGAGGATTCTCTGTCAGACTGTTGGACTTGTATGTGTGATACATTGAGATTGTGGGCTATATATCATCATGAAACAATTCACAATGAGTCTTGACAGTCTTTTTATTCCTTCTGGTCATTGAGATGTTATAGGATTTCCAGATGGTTTCCTCTGAGTCTGCTTCAACAGGTACAGTCTGCTGATTAGGTATTTTCCATAGACAATGCCGCATGGATATATCATGGATCTGCTTATTTTTGCTCTTCAGTTCAATTCTGCCTTGCCACAAATTACCTTGCTGCCAGCCAGCTACAACCTCTCAATGGCTCTGTAGTCATCTACCTGCCAATAAGTGCCATAACAGTTGATAGTTGGGTCTAGATGCATTTTAAATATTCTTACCTAAGAAACTGACCCTTGCTCTGATGTCTCTGTAGATACATAGGTAGAGATGTCTTCCTAACCTGGAGAGGAGCAGGTGGAGTAGGAGGACAGGTCTTTGTCATCCCAAATGAGACCCAGGAAATGACCTTTTGAAATCTTCCGGAAGACTAAGATTCTACGGACTGAAATTCTCCCTAACTCCATGATTCCATTTTACTCAACTGAGTAATTTGGTCTTTCAACACAGGATTGAACAGGAACTTTAGCTTTTATCATTAGTAGCTATCCTATGGGGTTCTATGGAGTGTTTAGATCAGGGACTTAGTTGGTAATCTCGGTTAACCCAGAACTAAATTATTGCATAATTTGGTCAGATGCCATCTGTTAGGTTCTGAACAAACAGAGTAAAAACTCAAACGGACGACTAGAAAAAGCTCAAACCCAAGTTTATTCACCCACTGGGTCATACAGCTGCAAAGACAAGGTATGATTACACAAGCACATATAACCTCCTACTAGGCAGGGTCAACTCCTTACACATCTAGACAGCCAATACATCTCTGTTGCTAGGCAGGAACTTATTGGTTCCTCTCACTGGTGTAGTCATGGCCCTGCCTGATGCTAGAACCTTCGTGGGTGTGGAAGTGTATGTATATGAGATAGGACTGTAGTAGGAGAGTCATTGAGTCCCCCCTCCCCAAGGTTTTTTCTCACTTCATCTGTTGACTTGACCTCGAGTCGAATTCCTCACTCTTCCCTTGTTCAACAGCCGGTCTGCCTTATCAGAGACTAACTAGACTGTTGCCCTTTGCCTCCCTCCTTACGAACAGAAAATGAACTTTCTGCACTTCCCCTTGTCTCACTCGGTAAATTTCCATACATCAAATTCCTATCCACCCTTCATTGACCCCAACATATACATTCCTTATACATGTAAAATAATCAATAAGTTCTAGTTTGGTATCATTAAAAAGTATATTTCAAGCTACAATCCAACAATCCCTATTTTTTTTAATTAGTAGCTCCATACTGTTCAACATTAAATAAACTTAGAAATAACTTATAAATAAACAGAAAAGAAAACATGATTAATATTCTCAGTTGATTTGGATGTTTACACCTCCGAGACTTATGGCCTCTGACTATGTAATCTGCTTTCATGGCATAAAGCCCAGGCCTCAAACCTATAATCACACTATGCACACTTTTACTCCCCCCCTTTCTGCCATTACCCCTCCTGTTGTACAACTGATAAGGACATTTCAGCTGGAGATTTTGACTTTCTCTTCCTCCTTCCGGTTCCTAAGAGAGTGATAGCAAAAGACTTGAAAAGAAAACACAATATATGACAAGTGTTAGTAATGCGTTAAGCTATGCATAATCATATATGGCAAAAACTGAAGTTTCATAATATGACGATTCTCACTCTCCCTTAGCCTAACTATACCTTTGGATACTGTTCTGCTGGGGTTCACAAAAATTAAGGCTCAAAATACCTCCTCATGCTTGTACCCAGACTTCCCCATCAGGCTGCAGGTTTTACAGGAGGTGTTCCCACGCAATGTCATCCTCACTTTGGCCCTCTGTTTCCCCAGACAAGTCCTCCCCCTCCTTTGTCTAGGATGTACAATGAATCTCTGTGTCTAGGCAGGTGGTGTTATCCTCCCATCCCGAGTCCAGAACCTTTGGTACTCCTCCACACATCTCCCGGTCTTCTTATCAGTAGTATACATTCTTGCACTTTGCCTCAGTCCATTGTTAATTACCCGGACTCATACACAAACAGCTATTTTATGATATTCACTTGAGTAGGAATGGGTCACTTATTCTCATAAGTGACACATTCCTACTCAAGTGAATATCATGATGCAAAACTTAGAGAGAATACAATAATATCAATCAGTAAAGCTAGAAGACAGTATTATAGGGCAATAGTTCACAATCTATGGTAGAAGCGCTATCATATGACTCCTATCTCACCCTTATGGGAACATTCTGTCTCTGAGACAGGCCCTCTTTGTACTTTGCCTCCGGCCACAAATACATTTGCACATAGATCATTCCATCTAAACCATAACACATTCGTTACTACTGCTAGGCCACTTATATAGTTATAAACATACTAAAATGTGCTGAAGTCAATTAGTCAGTTTCAAACAGTCCCTCATCTGGAACAATGATCACACACATGTTCCACACAACCTAGAATACATATACAGCAATAACCTTTCTCAGCATGGCCCCCGTTTTTCCCTATCTTACACTGTCGTGAGTGGCATGTTAATAACAGATCGGTATCTCAATGCATGTTTTGTCTAAATTACTATAAATCTCCCAGTGTGGAGACCCCCACAATCAACCTTATACCCCAAATAAAAATTTTTGGGCAACCCTAAATCAATTACGGGCACGGTTGACCACCCCCCTCCCTTCCGGCACTCATTCTTCTGGTGTCTTAGCTTTACAGTTCATCCGCACAATGGCACACATGTAACTAATGCCTGTCAAAGTGGATGGCCCTTCATAATGTCCCGGTTTCAATATCTGGGGAGTAATCCGATTTTTTCCAAGCAGACAAATCTCTCACCTGAGCCACCACCACCATCCTTTATGGTCCATTCTGTTTTATCCTTTTTCCGAACAGTACACCAGCAGCATGAGAGAAGTTTGGATGTGATCTCTCTCTATGCTCACTCCACATGGACGTTCCCAGGACTCATGCCGCACTCCTGAGAGAAAAGGCAGTTGATAGCTTCGACTGGAGGCTGTACACTACACAGGTTGCTGTCTCGGACTCAAGTCTAAGGTAGAAGTGGTGAAGAATAGTGAACGCCATTGTCGCCATTACTTCAGCCGGTAAGAGGGGGTGAGGCTCACACTGCTCTCGGTCTAATTATCCCTTCCATGCATCGAGATACCATCTGGAGTCACTATCGCCATAACCTCGAGAGAAGACAGACCAGAACAACAGTTTAGGGCATTTCTGATTCAGGAAATCCAGACAAAACTATTCACTGTAATGACTAATTATTACATTCTTAATACAAATTTCTAAGACAAATGTCAAAGAGAACAACAACACAATGTTGAAACCATTTAGCAAACTGGCTTATATTCTCATATCAAATTGGCAACCTCACCGCAGAGTTACAGGGTCAGGGAGTTTGAGGGCTAACCCTTAGGGAGAACTCCCGACCATTCAGCAGACCCAATCTGGTGAGAATTGAAGCAAAGATGAAAAACAACAACAGCAATACACTTCTTCATATTTACCAGCATTACATATTATACTTATTAGGTAAGATTTGTCTCTAGCCTTTCTGGCGAGGGTGACCAGAAAGTCAGAACAGAGGTTATACAACACCATAAAGTGAGTCTGTTCTTATTTGATTCTGTTCTTTCTCTTTTCTTTCTCTATACTTCAGACTGATTATTTAAAGACATTTAAAACATTCTGTGTTCCAGGTTTACATTGGGTTTTTCAGTACATTTCTTATCAGGAGAACTCATTATGCTGCGGGACTTAGAGGTAATTTGTGGTTTAGTACGGTACCCTGCGTCACCACTTCATTACTCCAGACCAGTGCAAGGGGAGTTGGAGCACTGATTATGCTTTTGGGTCCTACTGTGTCTCTAACTGACAATGAATGGGCGACATAAACCTAAATAGAAACTGATAATTGTGTACGACTTCAGTATTACTTACTAAAACTGTTGTTACACAAGATTTTTATTCTTTTATTTTGTTAGGATTATTTTGCTCTTACTGTAGTACTGTAGCCCACTCCCGACCGGTCACGTTGTACAGCGCCTGAGTGGCGCAATTCTAATTCTAAATAACAAACTGGCTTTATTTGCAAATTAGTAACAATGTCTCACCCCGTGTTCAAGAATGGCCTTTTTCTCGCTCATTTGACGTTATTTGAAAGCAAAACCATCTCCAAAATATTGTTATTTTATAAGCAAAGCGATTATTATTATTAATTTAGAATTATATAAAAGCCCCTTGGATATTCTCACAGATATATTATTAACCCTGTTATTAGCAGGACCATATTTATTGGTCATATTAGTCATGGCTCCCGAGTGACGCACAATGGGATTGCCTTGTAGTTCTCCAGCTGTATCCACTGAAAGCGCATGAGGTTCAAGGCACGAGGGCAGGGGGCACGGGATGGGCCGCAAAGCTGCGCACAGAAGACGGACCTAGCCCATGGGGAAAGAGGAAGGGGGGTGGATGCCCACCCCGCCACACTGGGTAGCACAGAGCAACACTTTAAAGGGCATTGCACTAATAATGGCGCTGACTAGGGAAACGTTCCCGCTGTTCTTAGTGCCAGTCTGCACATTCAAACAAAAACAATGTAACTAATAATGGCATCTTTATGCTTTCGTTAATAAAATAATGATAAAAATAGTCTTTCACAATGCCGATATTTATTTAGTTATGGATCCATAACAAATTACTATGGGAATAAATATCACTGAATTACAGAAATATTGGAACAAAGTTGTCTAATGAAGGTAAACAAATTGTTGCTTACTGTAAAATACTCTTTCAAACACACACGGTCATGTTGTACAGCGCCATTATGGCTATTAGCAGGTAGTTGGACAATAGACTTAGAAGGAAGGTAGGGGGAGAATTCTATCATCAAATGTATTTCTAAGTTAGGTTGGTTGTATCACAACCAGCCGGGATTGGCTGCAATTTCAGTTTTATCCACCAGAAAAGACAAAACAAATAATACAACAAAAAGTATTATTATGTATCTCATCTGACCCTGATTGGGAGCCCCATTTTATTTATTTAGGGCGGTGCTCAATTGGCCCAGCGTTTCTCTCCCTCTAAAACAGAAATAAATGTTTTGGCCTTGACAAATATTATTTTGGCCTTTATTCAGATTACAAATCGCTCACTTTTGTTTTTTTGAAAACGAAATAACCTCCAAAATATCGTTATATTATCAAGTTGATTGCACAGTCATATAGCGGCACCTATATAAAATCTGAATAAATCTGAAAATCTGAATAAAGGCCAAAATACTCAGTCATTCATGACTCACTCATTCATGGCTTTGGATCAAAATAAATAAGTACCAACATTCTTTCTGATAGTCTTTAATAAATACATGTTTTGGTTATCCTGACCTGGACACCATGTACAGTATTATAACAGCCCATTATGGGGTATAAGCAGGACAATATACCTTTACCAACACCTCTCTGTATTTTGATACTTTGTGGATGGGGCCTCCCCAGTGGCATAGCTAAGTCACCGCATCGCAATGCAAATGCGTTGGTACAGATACCCGTGCCGGCTGCCACCGGGAGACCAATGAGGCAGCTTTTGGTTTTAATTTAGAATCCTCCAATCCTCTATATGTAATTATTGGCGGAGAGTCACGTCATATCAAAAAATATACTGTAGGCGGCATGAGTCTCACTAGTGTTGAGTAATGTGCTGTTGAAAGTGGTGTAGGTCTTATTTATTTAAAGAGCATATTGAAGTTAGAAGCAATAGGATTTGAAGCAATAACCTACAACTATTTTGGCACCGTTTCGTGCTGCTCTGAGACGAGCATGGGGATTGGTCTTGATAAATCAATGAGATTTTTATTTTGACTGAATCTCCGTTTGGGTATTGGTTAGACAACATTTCTACACCCTAATTGTGTAATTGTAATGCTCTTAGTGTAACCTTTATTTAACTAGGCAAGTCAGTTAAGAACAAATTCTTATTTACAAGGACAGCCTACTCCTTCCTCCCCATCAGGGAATTGAACCCCGGTCTCCTGCGTGCCTGCACGACACGGGGATTCTTTAGCTAAATAGCCCAGTACTGTAGCCTACTCCCGACCGTCACGTTGTCAGTGCCATATTTTCGGTTCCATACTAACAGAAACCCAGAAGGTTTTTCGTTTTTCTTGGAATAGAAACACCATAATATTAATCAAATTAATTAAGCAAAATTTCTTAAAATTAGTCCCATATTCTATGTTCTTACAAAAAAAGGTTTAAAATTCTCTAGTACAGTCGCTATTGAAGGCTATCAAATGCTTTTCAAAGATGCCCTCTGGTGGACATATGGCCAGGCCTTGGGACCTCCTTTTACGGCCGGATCCAGGTAACTTTATACTTACATTTTAGTCATTTAGCAGACGCTCTTATCTAGAGCGACTTACAGTAGTGAATGCATACATTTCATACATATTTTCTTTTTCTTTTTTTTCTGTGCTGGCCCCCCGTGGGAATCGAACCCACAACCCTGGCGTTGCAAACACCATGCTCTACCAACTGAGCTACAGGGAACGCCCACTACTTAATAGAAGTGCAGAATTTCACTAACTGCTCTCCCAAGACAACAGCCTCGGAAATATTTCAAAGGGAGAGATATGAACACCCTATCCTCTCCTGGAAGAGAAAATGTACATTTCGTTCGTTTTCACTATGCTAAATCTTAATTCACAACACAAAGTTTTAATTACAGACAAACATGATCATTTCTGTTTACAGAGAGGCTACTGTCCTCCACTCTTTGAATCACTTGTGCTTTAATCCACCCCAACCTTTACTCTATATACTATAACCAATCTCCATTGGATATTCACTATTTGCTTCACACTCATTAATGTCTACTATTTTAAGATTAATATACAGGTCTACTTTTTTGGCCCATTGTAATCAAAGCAGTGTTCTCTCGCCTGTACTGCACTCAGACACGGCGGCATTCCTCTTGCCAAGTCTTAACATTTTATTTTATGTAACTAGGCAAGTCAGTTAAGAACAAATTCTTATTTACAATGACGGCTTACCCCGGCCAAACCCGAACGACCCTAGGCCAATTGTTCGCCACCCTATGGGATACAATCTGGATTTGAACCAAGGACTGTAATGACACCTCTTGCACTGAGATGCAGTGTCTTAGACCGCTGTGCCTCTCTGGAGCCCAACCATTTACTCCAGTACATGACTGGTCTCTCTTTTCCCCCCATGATTTTGCGTAACCACCGCATTACAATGCCCATGCTCATGAACAAATTTTTTTTTTTTACTTTACAATTGTTTCTTTAACTCTACAAACAATTACTCACAATATTAACTCGGTTGCAACACTCACTACCAAGATCCAAACTGCCTCTGGAAACAATGTCAGTGCAATAACTGTTCGTCGGGAGCTTCATAAAATAGGTATCCATGGCAGAGCAGCCGCACATAAGCCTAAGATCACCATGCGCAATGCCAAGCGTCGGCTAGAGTGGTGTATAGCTCGTCTCCATTGGACTCTGGAGCAGTGGAAACGCATTTTCTGGAGTGATGAATCACACTTTCACCATCTGGCAGTCCAACGGACAATCTGGGTTTGGCAGATGCCAGGAGAACGCTACCTGCCCGAATGCATAGTGCCAACTGTAAAGTTTGGTGGAGGAGGAATAATGGTCTGGGGCTGTATTTCATGGTTCGGGCTAGGCCCCTTTGTTCCAGTTAAGGGAAATTTTTACGCTACAGCATACAATGACATTCTAGACAAGTCTGTGCTTATAACTTTTTGGCATCAGTTTGGGGAAGGCCCTTTCCTTTTTCAGCATGACAATGCTCCCCGTGCACAAAGTGAGGTCCATACAGAAATGGTTTGTCGAGATCGGTGTGGATGAACTTGCCGGGCCTGCAAAGAGCCCTGACCTCAACTCCATCGAACACCTTTGGTATGAATTGCGAGCCAGGCCTAATCGGCCAACATCAGTGCCCGACATCACTAATGCTCTTGTGGCTGAATTGAAGCAAATCCCTGCCACAATGTTCCAACATCTAGTGGAAAGCCTTCCCAGAAGAGTGGTGGCTGTTATAGCAGCAAAGGGGGGACCAACTCCATATTAATGCCCATGATTTTGGAATGAGATGTTTGACGAGCAGGTGTCCACGTACTTTTGGTCATATAGTGTGTATATTTGGATGTGTGTATTTGTTGGGCTTTAGCTTAGGTTATTCTTTACAGAGTCAAGTATATTTGTCCAGGCCTCAATTGTTCCTTGACTAGCACAATTCATTCTCCCTGTTGATATTTCTAATGTTAGAACTTCTAATAGTAACTGTATCCACTGGTGAATTGGGAGAGAGTGAGGTGATAGCCATCTATGAGCCAACAACTTTTTTGCGGCAGTGGCACCTGCCAGCAGTAATAATCTCTGATTGATTAAGAGATTCAATGAGCTATCATCGTTAAGTAACATAGTAGATGGAAAGCATTGAATATTTACATTCATGCACTTCAAAATGAATTTTGTAACTTTTTTGCCAGAAGCATTTAACTGCAGGGCACTCCCACATCATATGAAAGAATGTGTCTACCTGATTTAGGGTACACGGTGAACAGTTGGGAGTTGGGGCCAATTTCATTGTAAAACAAATCCTTGGTGTTAAATACAGTCTGTGAAAAAACGTTAAATATACACTGAGTGTACAAAACATTAGGAACACCTGCTCTTTCTTTGACATAGACTATAGACAATAAGGTTATGGTCCCTTATTGATGTCACTTGTTAAATCCATTTCAATCAGTGTAGATGAAAGGGAGATGGGTTAAAGAAGGATTTTCAATCCTTGAGACAATTGAGCGATGAATTGTGTACCATTCAGAGGGTGAATGGGCAAGACAAAATATTTAGGTGCCTTTGAATGGGGTATGGTAGTAGGTGCCAGTGTCGATTTGTCAAGAATGCTGCTGGGTTTTTCACTCTCAACAGTTTCCTGTGTGTGTGGTCCACCACCCAAAGAACACCCAGCCAACTTGACACAACTGTGGGAAGCATTGGAGTCAACATTGGCCAGCATTCCAGTGAAATGCTTTTGACACCTTGTAGAGTCCATGCCCCGATGAATTGATGCTGTTCAGTGGGCAAAACTCAATATTTGGATGGTGTTCCTTATGTTTTGTACACTCATTGTATACAGTTGAAGTCGGAAGTTTACATACACTTAGGTTTGAGGCATTAAATTCGTTTTTCAACCACTCCACAAATTTCTTGTTAACAAACCATAGTTTTGGCAAGTCGGTTAGGACATCTACTTTGTGCATGACACAAGTAATTTTTCCAACAATTGTTTACAGTCAGGTTATTTCACTTATAATTCACTGTATCACAATTCCAGTGGGTCAGAAGTTTACAAACACTAAGTTGACTGTGCCTTTAAACAGCTTGGAAAATTCCAGAAAATGAATTCATGGCTTCAAGAAGCTTCTGATAGGCTAATTGACATTGTTTGAGTCAATTGGAGGTGTACCTGTGGATGTATTTCAAGGCCTACCTTCAAACCCAGTGCCTCTTTGCTTGACATCATGGGAAAATCAAATGAAATGAGCCAAGACCTCAGAAAAACATTGTAGACCTCCACAAGTCTGGTTCATCCTTGAGAGCAATTTCCAAACAGTAGTACGCAAGTATAAACACCACGGGACCACGCAGCCGTCATACCGCTCAGGAAGGAGACACGTTCTGTCTTTTAGAGATGAACGTACTTTGGTGTGAAAAGTGTAAATCAATCGCAGAACAACAGCAATGTCACGTCCTGACCATAGTAAGATATTATTTTCTATGGTAGAGTAGGTCAGGGCGTGACGGGGTGTTTTCTGTTTTCTATTTCTATGTTTAAGTTCTAGGTTTCTATTTCTGTGTTGTTTTTTTTGGATGATCTCCAATTAGAGGCAGCTGGTCCTCGTTGTCTCTAATTGGAGATCATATATAAGTACGTTTTTTTTTCCACCTGTGTTTGTGGGCAGTTATTTTCTGTTTAGTCTCTGTACCTGACAGAACTGTATTCTGATCATTTGTTATTTTGTCTTTAGTGTTTTTTGAGTTAATAAATATCATAATGAGCACTCAACACGCTACGCTTTGGTCCCCTCTCTACGACAGCCGTTACAGAACTGCCCACCACAACTGGATCAAGCAGCGTGCTCGGGAGGAGATGGATACCTGGTCTCTGAAGGAGAGGCTAGACAGGGTAAACTGGACTTGGGGCCAAGTAATAGACAGATATAGAAGCCTGCCAGGGAGGCACGAGAGGCTACAGAAACCCAAATCATTTTTTTGGGGGGGGGCACATGGAGCAGTCGGCGGAGCCGAGGAGTAAACCAGAGACAATCCGGGAGGAGAAAGAAAATTTGGAGAAGGGAGAAATGGGAGAGTTATTGAGTTGGTGGAGGACGCACAAGTTTTTCCCAAAGAAACGTGTCGTCAGTTTGGTGCCACCTGAGTCAGCTCCCCGTACTCGTCCTGAGAAGTGTGTGGAAGTTCCGGAACAAGTGATACCGGCTATACACACCAGGTCTCCAGTACGTCTCAACAGCCCGGTACGTCCTGTGCCTCCTCTCCGCACTCGCCCTGAGGTGCGTGTCATCAGCCCGTGCCACCTGTACCGGTCCTACGCATCAGACCTCCGGTGCGCCTCCACAGCCCAGCATGTCCTGTGCCTCCTCCCCGCACTCGACCTGAGGTGCGTGTTACCAGTCTGGCGCCACCTATGCCAGTCTCACACATCAGACCTCCAGCGACGCTCCCCAGTCCGGAGCCTCCAGCGACGCTCCCCAGTCCGGAGCCTCCAGCGACGCTCCCCAGTCCGGAGCCTCCAGCGACGCTCCCCAGTCCGGAGCCTCCTGAGACGGCGGCCTGCAGCCCGGAGCCTCCTGAGATGATCTACGGTCCGGGGGTACTAAAGCAGAGGGATCAGCAGGTGGAGCGGGGGTTACGCCCCGATCCGGAGCCGCCGCCTCTGCTGGAGGTTATGTGGACTGCATTTGAGCTGCCATAGATAAGAGTTACCCACCCAACCCTCCCTTTTGTTTTTTTGTTGTGTATGTTTAGTGGCATTCGGAGTCTGCACCTTTGGGGGGGTATTGTCACGTCCTGACCATAGTAAGATATTATTTTCTATGGTAGAGTAGGTCAGGGCGTGACAGGGGGTGTTTTGTGTTTTTCTATGTTTTCTATTTCTATGTTTAAGTTCTAGGTTTCTATTTCTATGTTTTTTGGGGGGTGATCTCCAATTAGAGGCAGCTGGTCCTCGTTGTCTATAATTGGAGATCATATTTAAGTAGGGGTTTTTTCCACCTGTGTTTGTGGCCAGTTATTTTCTGTTTAGTCTCTGTACCTGACAGAACTGTATTCTGATCGTTTGCCATTTGTTATTTTGTCTTTAGTGTTTTTTGAGTTAATAAATATCATAATGAGCACTCAACACGCTGCGCTTTGGTCCCCTCTCTACAACAGCCGTTACAAGCAAAGGACCTTGTGAAGATGCTGGAGGAAACAGGTACAAAAGTATCTATATCCACAGTAAAACGAGTCCTATATCGACATAACCTGAAAGGCTGCTCAGCAAGGAAGAAGCCACTGCTCCAAAACGCCATAATAAAAAAGCCAGACTACAGTTTGCAACTGCACATGGGGACAAAGATCGTACTTTTTGGAGAAATGTTCTCTGGTCTGATGAAACTGTTTGGCCATAATGACCATCGTTATGTTTGGGGGAAAAAGGGGGAGGCTTGCAAGCTGAAGAACACCATCCCAACCGTGAAGCACGGGGGTGGCAGCATCATGTTGTGGGGGTGCTTTGCTGCAGGAGGGACTGGTGCACGTCACAAAATAGATGGCATCAGGAGGACGGATAATTATATGGATATATTGACGCAACATCTCAAGACATCAGTCAGGAAGTTAAAGCATGGTCGCAAATGAGTCTCCAAATAGACAATGACCACAAGCATACTTCCTAAGTTGTAGTAAAATGGCTTAACCTGTTGAGGACCCCGTTCCGCCTGCGGATCCCCTAGCCAACAGCCAATGGCATCGCACGGCGCAAAATACAAAACCAACTAAAATACCACAATTCAATTTTCTCAAACAATCAACTATTTTACACCATTTTAAAGATAAGACTCTCGTTAATCTAAACACATTGTCCGATTTCAAAAAGGCTTTACAGCCAAAGCAAAACATTAGATTATGTTAGGAGAGTACATAGACACAAATAATCACACAGCCATTTTCCAAGCAAGCATATATGTCACATAAACCCAAACCACAGCTAAATGCAGCACTAACCTTTGATGGTCTTCATCAGATGACACTCCTAGGACATTATGTTATACAATACATGCATGTTTTGTTCAATCAAGTTCATATTTATATCAAAAACCAGCTTTTTAAATTAGCATGTGATGTTCAGAACTAGCATACCCACCGAAAACATCCGGTGAATTTACTAAATTACTCATGATAAACGTTCACAAAATACATAACAATTATTTTAAGAATTATAGATACAGAACTCCTTTATGCAATCGCGGTGTCAGATTTTAAAATACATTTTTTGGCGAAATCACATTTTGCAATATTCTGAGTAAATAGCTCGGCCATCACGGCTAGCTATTTTGACACCCACCAAGTTTGGGACAACCTAAACTCAGAATTACTATTAGAAAAATGTGATTACATTTGCTGTTCTTCGTCAGAATGCACTCCCAGGACTTCTACTTCAACAACAAATGTTGTTTTGGTTCCAAATAATCCATAGTTATATCCAAATAGCTCTGTTTTGTTCGTGCGTTCAGGTCACTATCTGAAGGGTGACGCGCGAGCGCATTTCGTGACAAAAAAATTAAAAATATTCCATTACCGTACTTAGAAGCATGTCAAAGGCTGTTTAACATCAATTTTTATGCTATTTTTCTCGTAAAATAGCGATAATATTTCAACCGGGCAACGTTGTATTCATTCAAAGGCTGAAAGAAAAAAATGGAGTAGTCTCGTGACCGCGCATCTCCAGTGTCACTGTCCCCAGGCTGACCACTCACAAATTCTGCTGCTGTTCTTTGCCCAGAGACAGCAGACACCCCATTCCACTTTCTGGTGGCTTTAGAGAGCCAATGGAAGCCTTAGAAAGTGTCACGTTACAGCACAGATGCTGTATTTTTGATAGAGATGCAACAGAATGACAACAAATTGTCAGACAGGGCACTTCCTGTATGGAATCTTCTCAGGTTTTGGCCTGCCATATGAGTTCTGTTATACTCACAGACACCATTCAAACAGTGTTAGAAACTTTAGAGTGTTTTCTATCCAAATCTACTAATTATATGCATATTCTAGTTTCTAGGCAGGAGTAGTAACCAGATTAAATCGGGTACGTTTTTTATCCAGCTGTGAAAATACTGCCCCCTATCCCAAAGAAGTTAAGGACAACAAAGTCAAGGTATTGGAGTAGCCATCACAAAGCCCTGACCTCAATCCTATAGAAAATGTGTGGGCAGAACTGAAAAAGCATGTGCGAGCAAGGAGGCCTACTCACCTGACTTCCATTACACCAGCTGTGTCAGGAGGAATGGGCCAAAATTCACCCAACTTATTGTGGGAAGCTTATGGAAGGCTACCCGAAACGTTTGACCCAAGTTAAACAATTTAAAGGCAATGCTACCAAATACTAATTGAGTGTATGTAAACTTCTGACCCACTGGGAATGTGATGAAAGAAATAAAAGCTGAAATAAATCATTCTCTCTACTATTATTCTGACATGTCACATTCTTAAAATAAGGTTGTGATCCTAACTGACCTAAGACAGGGAATTTTACTAGGATTTAATGTCAGGAATTGTGGAAAAACTGAGTTTAAATATATTTGGCTAAGGTGTATGTAAACTTCCGACTTCAACTGTAAGTATATGGATGAGCGATGGCAGAGCGGCATAAGGAAGGTGCAGTAGAAGGTATAAAATACAGTATATACATGTGATATGAGTAATGTAAGATATGTAAACATTATTAGTGGCATTATTTAAAGTGCCATTGTTTAAAGTGACTAGTGATCTATTTATTAAAGTGGCCAGTGATTGGGTCTCAATGTAGGCAGCAGCCTCTCTGAGTTCGTGATTGCTGTTTAGCAGTCTGATGGCCTTGCGATAGAAGCTGTTTTTCAGTCTCTCGGTCCCAGCTTTGATGCACCTGTACTGACCTCGCCTTCTGGATGGTAGCGTTGTGAATATGCAGTGGCTCGGGTGGTTGTTGTCCTTGATGATCTTTATGGCCTTCCTGTGACATCGGGTGGTGTAGGTGTCATGGAGGGCAGGTAGTTTTCCCCCGGTGATGCGTTGTGCAGACCGCAGCACCCTCTGGAGAGCTTTGCGGTTGAGGGCGGTGCAGATGCCGTACAAGCTGTGATACGGCCCGACAGGATGCTCTCGATTGTGTATCTGTAAAAGTTTGTCAGGGTTTTGGGTGACGAGCCACATTTCTTCAGCCTCCTGAGGTTGAAGAGGCGCTAGAGGAATAACCTTCATTTCTCCAAACAAGAATAGACTGATGAGCTTCAGAAGAAAGTTATTTGTTTCTGGCCATTTTGAGCCTGTAATCGAACCTACAAATACTGATGCTCCAGATACACAACTAGTCTAAAGAAGGCCAATTTTATTGCTTCTTAAATTAGAACAACAGTTTTCAGCTGGGCTAACATAATTGCAAAAGGGTTTTCTAATGATCAATTAGCCTTTTAAAACAATAGACTTGGATTAACTAACACAACGTGCCATTGGAACACAGGAGTGATGGTTGCTGATAATGGGCCTCTGTACGCCTATGTAGATATTACATAAAAAAATAATCTGTTTCATCCGACATTTATAGCTTATTTGCTGTAGAGTGAGATCGGACTGGGTCTGTGTGTACACTACAGGCAGATTATGCAACAGTCAGTCAAGTTTTAAAGATCATTTTTAACACCTTTATCGTTGACAGTGCCACAAATGCATTTGGATCAAGGTCCTGTTTGTGTCTGCACCTGTGCTCAGCTCAACATTTCCCATGGCTTGCTGTGTTATCCTAGACATGTAATGAATGGTCTTGTGTGATTTGACTGTGGACCAATGCTAATTGCCCTATTCTTATGGTTGAGGTGAACCATCCCATCTTTCTCACCCTTCACTCACATATGGAATACAATCACCCCTTATTGGCCCCTCTCCCCCCCCCCCCCCCCCCCCCCCCCCCCGGTGGTTCTCAATTACTGCTGCAACCAGCATTTTTTACTTCCGTCTGTGTTTGGTCAGTCAGTATTTCTCAAATCCTTGGTTTGCTTGAGCTGAGGGCTCAGACTGTTTAGGAAGATGAAATCATTAGCCAGTAAGGTGGTCTAAAGAAAATTGTTGGTCTTGTTATTATGCAAATAAATTACAAAATTCAACTCTGAGGCTGATACTCTGGACTTTTATTTCTCAACTGAAAGTATGCGAAGCGCAAAAGCCTATGATAAAACATGTAACCGCAGCAGATTCATAGTTGTAGAAAGTAAAGCTTTCTTTTTTATTTCCTTGTAAGTTCTTCCCTAAAAAATGTCCTGCTGACTTTCATAACATTTTTATCAGCTACAGTGTCTTGCAAAAGTATTCATCCCCCTTGGTGTTTTAACTATTTTGTTGAATAATTTTATTTGGATTTTATGTAATGGACATGCACAAAATAGTCCAAATTGGTGAAGTGAAATGAAAAAAAATGACTTGTTTCAAAAAATATATTTTTTTTAATGGAAAAGTGGTGCGTGCATATGTATTCACCCCCTTTGCTATGAAGCCCCTAAATAAGATCTGGTGCAACCAATTACCTTCAGAAGTCACATAATTAGTTAGATTGCACACAGGTGGACTTTATATAAGTGTCACATGATCTCAGTAATATATATATATATATATATATACACTGCTCAAAAAAATAAAGGGAACACTTAAACAACACAATGTAACTCCAAGTCAATCACACTTCTGTGAAATCAAACTGTCCACTTAGGAAGCAACACTGATTGACAATACATTTCACATGCTGTTGTGCAAATGGAATAGACAACAGGTGGAAATTATAGGCAATTAGCAAGACACCCCCAATAAAGGAGTGGTTCTGCAGGTGGTGACCACAGACCTCTTCTCAGTTCCTATGCTTCCTGGCTGATGTTTTGGTCACTTTTGAATGCTGGCGGTGCTTTCACTCTAGTGGTAGCATGAGACGGAGTCTACAACCCACACAAGTGGCTCAGGTAGTGCAGCTCATCCAGGATGGCACATCAATGCAAGCTGTGGCAAGAAGGTTTGCTGTGTCTGTCAGCGTAGTGTCCAGAGCATGGAGGCGCTACCAGGAGACAGGCCAGTACATCAGGAGATGTGGAGGAGGCCGTAGGAGGGCAACAACCCAGCAGCAGGACCGCTACCTCCGCCTTTGTGCAAGGAGGAGCAGGAGGAGCACTGCCAGAGCCCTGCAAAATGACCTCCAGCAGGCCGCAAATGTGCATGTGTTTGCTCAAACGGTCAGAAACAGACTCCATGAGGGTGGTATGAGGGCCCGACGTCCACAGGTGGGGGTTGTGCTTACAGCCCAACACCGTGCAGGACGTTTGGCATTTGCCAGTGAACCCCAAGATTGGCAAATTCGCCACTGGCACCCAGTGCTCTTCATAGATGAAAGTAGGTTCACACTGAGCACATGTGACAGACGTGACAGAGTCTGGAGACGCCGTGGAGAACGTTCTGCTGCCTGCAACATCCTCCAGCATGACCGGTTTGGCGGTGGGTCAGTCATGGTGTGGGGTGGCATTTCTTTGGAGGGCCGCACAGCCCTCCATGTGCTCGCCAGAGGTAGCCTGACTGCCATTAGGTACCGAGATGAGATCCTCAGACCCCTTGTGAGACCATATGCTGGTGCGGTTGGACCTGGATTCCTCCTAATGCAAGACAATGCTAGACCTCATGTGGCTGGAGTGTGTCAGCAGTTCCTGCAAGAGGAAGGCATTGATGCTATGGAGTGGCCCGCCCGTTCCCCAGACCTGAATCCAATTGAGCACATCTGGGACATGTCTCGCTCCATCCACCAACGCCACATTGCACCACAGACTGTCCAGGAGTTGGGGGATGCTTTAGTCCAGGTCTGGGAGGAGATCCCTCAGGAGACCATCCGCCACCTCATTAGGAGCATGCCCAGGCGTTGTAGGGAGTTCATACAGGCACGTGGAGGCCACACACACTACTGAGCCTCATTTTGACTTGTTTTAAGGACATTACATCAAAGTTGGATCAGCCTGTAGTGTGGTTTTCCACTTTAATTTTGAGTGTGACTCCAAATCCTCCATGGGTTGATAAATTGGATTTCCATTGATTATTGAGAATCTGTGGTATGACTTAAAGATTGCTGTACACCAGCGGAACCCATCCAAATTGAAGGAGCTGGAGCAGTTTTGCCTTGAAGAATGGGCAGAAATCCCAGTGGCTAGTTGTGCCAAGCTTATAGAGACATACCCAAAGAGAATTACAGCTGTAATTGCTGCAAAAGGTGGCTCTACAAAGTATTGACTTTTTTTTTGGGGGGGGGGGGATAGTTATGCACGCTCAAGTTTTCAGTTCTTTCATCATATTTCTTGTTTGATTCACAATAAAAAATATTTTGCATCTTCAAAGTCGTGTACATGTTGTGCAAATCAAATGATATAACCCCCCAAAAAAATCCATTCTAATTCCAGGTTGTAAGGCAACAAAATAGGAAAAATGCCAAGGTGGTCAATACTTTCGCAAGCCACTGTAACCCCACAACATCCATCCTCTTACTCTGTCTAAATATGTGTGTATTCAAGATCCACTATGCTGGGACAGTGCCTACGTCCTACTATGTTCGTGAGTCAGTGAAGGTGGACTATGAACAGTGTCTAACAGTCAGCCGTGGCTCCTCACAGCAGCTAGAATATGAGATCCTCTGCCCTGGCTGTGTGCTCAGGTGAGTGGACCGATATTACTACCGCTATTTCTTTCTATCCCTCCCTCTTTCTCTGTCTTACCTCTCTCTAACCCCAATACCTGTCCTGTTCTATCTCGGCATCCCTTATTTTCCACCCCCACCATTATTTTCCTCTCTATCTCTTTATTACCCTCCTTAACTCTAGTGTAGGGTAGCCCTGCATCGAGTCCGATACCCACGGTTCCCCGTGGTTGATCCGCAAAAATGTCAGCTGGTGGGTGAAATGAAAACGTTCTTTCAACCCACGGGTCGGCTCGCGATTCAGAACAATTATATTCCGGGTCGAAACATTTTAAATCAATATAAAAAAAAATGTTTATAAACCCAGGACTTGTTGTGTTGCATTGTGTTGCGAATTCCATTCTGTGAGCGATGAGGCAGACATATAAGCTACCAGCCACGCACGCTGTGGATCAGGGAACTGTCCATTATTTGTGTGGTGCTGAAATGTATTTTTCGACCCCCCACACGAGAATACTTTGCCAAGTGTTCTTTCCTTGGCTAGCTTAGCTCATGTGAAAATGGCCAACGTAGGTATTTGTTTACTGGTATTTGTTTACGATAGGCTAATTTAGTTTATTATCAGTTAACTATTACGTTACTCCAGACATTCATTTGCAGCCTTTCTTAAAGTATGGGTTGGGTCGCGCACCTGTTAATGGTGGGTAAATTTATAATTATTTCATTAATTACTGGAATTGATTTGGCCAAGTGCGCTCTCTGCTTAGCAGCGGTCTCTGCTCAGTTTGGCAGCTGCGTTAGTGTGAGAGGGAGGTGCCCGTGTGCTTCGCGGTTTACCTGATCTTTTTTCTGCAGTTTTCTTGAAGATTACTCCGCGACACAGGCGATGCAGCACTGTCGTTCAACAGCAGACGATGCGCTGTCTGCCACTGACTTGTCATTCCCACTCACCATCATTCACCGCTGTCATCAAATGGATTCATGCTAGCCACAAGTTCTGACTGAGTTCAATTGTCATGAAATGCATATACAGCGATGAGTTTCTCTTTCATAGAAACTTAAAGCGAAGAGCGCCCACAATGTGTTTTGTGCGGGGAAGTGCTTAGTAATGAAACGACACCTCCTGACCAAACATCCACAGCTTGAAGGTAAACCCAGGGAGTTCTTTCAGAACAGGGCAGCATGCTTCAGGAAACAGTGCTTCGACAGTGGAAAAGTAAGTCAGCTAGCAAGGCATTGTTGTCATTTTATAACAGGTGATGATAAGCAGAAATAAGGGAGTACTAACTAATTCTCAATAGTAGATGTGAGTTTCTCTTTCAAACAATCTCCTGGCCTTGTACACAGCTAATAGCTATCATTCGCCAAAGCAAGCTAGCTACTGATAGTGCAACCCTAGTAACAGTACAAATGAAGATGAAAAATGATCAGGCCTACTGTACATTTTACTGTAGAAATTATTGTTGAAAACTGGTCTAGGTTGGAACTGTTGCTGTTATAATACAATAATATTTTTTATTCTTAACTGGAGTAAACTGATTGAAGCAAGATGCTTTTTTAGGCAAACACAGCTGTCTCCTGCCTGACTGAGAAAGCAGTAGATGTTCTGGTCCAGTTTGGCACCACATACCTATGCGAGTCAGGGTTCTCAACTCTGACATACTTAAAAAACAAGTACAGAAACAGTTTCAAGGCTGAGCATGACCTCAGTATTGCACTGTCAAGAACGGAGCCCAGAATAGACATGCTCTCAATAGGACTGTGTGTTTGGGTGTTTTCTGGTCTACATCTGTGTGATGTGATCAATCAGTTTATTCCAGTTCAAAAGAAAAACTATGTATTTTATTGCAACAGTTCCAACCTAAACTTTCTTTCAACAATAATTTCTACAGCAAGATGTACAGTAGGCCTGATAATTTTTCAGCTGTAGTGATACTTAGGGTTGCACTATCAAAAGCCTGTGTGTGTGTTCTGTTATTAATTTGTGTGATGTGATCAATCAGTTTATTCCAGTTCAGAATGAAAATGATTTATTGTATTTTAACAGCAACAGTTTCAACCTAGACAGATATCTAACAGTGTTTTTAACGGGGGAAAATAAACATTAATATATATTTATATGGATATTTAATTTCATTGTTATTTGTTTTTGTCTATATTGCATTTGTTTTAGGCATAAGGGCAATGAAATATACCAATATTTATGTATAGTTGCATATTTTCCTAAGCTTGGGTCCCAGGAAAACACAGAATTTCTCATTTGGGTCCCAGGCTGAAAAAGTTTAAGAACCCCTGATTTAGACCATAACGCTGGCCATATCAAGTTTAAACCGGTGCACTGGTGAAAGTTTGAGCAGGCCTAGGTTATAGCCTACTAAATAAATGTAGTTTTGCATCCTATATTCTGGGAATTGTTTATATGCTTTTCAATTAAACAGTTTTACTATCTAAACAATATTGAATGTAAAGGTCTTGTTTTATTATGTCGGCTATAGGCTTTCATTAGGTAAGAAGGCTAATTAGAAGACCCTTTTTCAGAGCAATTTTAGTTGTCAATGTGCCACATCTCATTGGAAAAAAATTATTTTGTCGTTCTGGCATGGTTTCATGGCATAGTTTCCTTTTATCTAAATGTTGATTAGACATGCATATACATTAATTCATGCAGGGAGGGGAATAATAGCCTATGACTGGAGTCATAAAAACGATTAAATAAATTGATGTTATTTGGTGGGTCACGGATCGGCTCTCGGAACAATTCTATGCGGGTGTGTCGGGTTATATAATTATATAATGTAATATAATATCTCCCCCCATGCAGGTGGCAGTTTTCTAGTGATGGGGCAGACATCGGCTTTGGGGTGTTTATGAAGGGCAAGATAGGAGAGAGGCAGAATGCAGGGCAGATGCAGGAGGTGGTTCCCAGCCAGAGATACAACGCACACCTGGTGCCCGAAGACGGCTCTCTCACCTGCAGCGAGCCTGGGGTCTGTGAGTACAGGACAGCTAGACAGAGACACATAAGCGATTTTAAACTTATACCCCTTTCACACTATCGTGCCATCCCAAACCAAACTGTGCTGGCTTGGGTATTTTCTTTTCACATTGCCTTTTTTTCATGGTTCCAGCAACTTTAAAGCTTGGTTTGATTAGTCTCAGTAGTGTGAAAGGCCCTACAGTGGGTTAGAACAGGGGTACAGTGACACATGAAGACTTGGGTAGGGGCACATAAGAACCTAGTCTAGTGGTACTAGACAGAGATTGGATCTCAGCCTACCAGTATAACACTAGCCCACCGTGTGACTACTTTACAGACCTGTGTCTTTGCCTGTTGGGTGATGCTTTTCCTACTTCTGAGGGTATATCCGTGGTCAGTGAATCGTTCTGATAAGGAATGCGTTGTTTGCATCACCAAGCGGTGCCCAGGAAATAATTTAATCCAATTGTTAGATGCTACCACCCCACCTCCAAATCAAAACCAATGTTTGTCCGCACACACTATTCTACTTCTTGTCTGCTTCCTGTCTGCAAGGCTGATTAGCTAGACAAAAAGGTGTGAAACACAGACGTGTGCATGCAAAGTGAGAACACAACATGGAATCCATGTTTGATTTTGATTTGGAGGGGGGTATCAGATATCAATTAGATCGAATTCTTACTTGGACACTGCTCAGCGACGCAAACGACAACTCCCTAATCAGAACTGTTTACCGATTGCGGATGTAAGCTCGGTCGTGGGAAAAGTGTCACCAAATAACTAGCAAGGTGGGTGCATGTTATAAAACTAGACCCAGGTTCCACTCAGGTCTAGAAACTGGGCAAATAAGAACCAGGCCTTGCATACAAGAACACAAAGAGGACAAGGGCCGGAGTAAAGGTGTAGGACTTGACTTAGGCGACATCCATGTTGTTTTCTTTCTTCTTCAGATGTGCTGCGGTTTGACAACACCTACAGTATCTTCCAGTCCAAACGCATCAGCTTCACCGTCGAGGTCCTGCTCCCAGGCCAATCTCAGTCTCCGAAAAAACAGGCTGGCTCACAAGTGGAGGCCAGCAACCAATCGCAGTCTCCGAATAACCAGGGTGGGTCAGAATCTGGGGCCAGCAGCTAATTGTGACAGACGTTACTGAGCTAGAGCTAGTCTCAGCCCCGGCCATGGTCAGTGAAGTCAGACCTGAAACCACTGAAACAGACTCCAGTGATCAGCACTGAGGTACTTCATCTGACAATGGGTCATTGTGCTGCTCACGAATGAAGGTATGTAGCTCTGGTCCAGTGCATTACATGCGGCTTGCTGATGCTGAGACTTCTACATCTGCAAGCCACACGTAATGCCCTGGACCAGAGCTAGAATGTACAATGAAGAGAAACAAGTCCACAACTCAGGGTCCCTGGAGTAGAGGAGATGTTGTCAAACACAGACGGAAATAACTGGTTTACTTTTTACAATAAGTGTATGGCTTTTAAAAATCTATTTAATTTTTTATGACCAGGAAGTATAGTATATCTGAATGTCATTGAGGGTCCAGGGTGTATTATTTTACAATGCTGAGAGCAGAGCAGCAAGACCTCAGGAGATATTTATTTCGTCAACACTCCTCCATATAACCATCTGTTCATGTAGAATCTCTTTTCCTTGGCAACAACGCATTATGGGCATCACCCTCTCTTTCTCTCTCTCAAGCACTGGTTGAATTTCAAGGTTTTTCCTTGATTTCTCATGTCCTTGATTCCTCACCTTCTTCTCAAAAGGCAAGGAATAAGGAAATACTTTTGAGATGTACCCTCTCGCTCTCACTCTTTCTCTCTTCTTTCTGTCATGATTTATGAGTCAAGACAAAATTAGGCCATTTTGAGTATGCCTTTTTCTTTTCAAAATCAACACAGTTCTGTTCAAATGAATATGTTGACATACCGGTAGTTTTATTTTCAGGGAAAACAAATCTGTATTTTGTCTTTTAAATGTTAGAACATGAAAGGCAAGAAATCTTTGAAAATGCTAATATCCACTGTCCAAAATATGTATCATTATGCATTATTGCAGTAGAATGACATTCCATGTTGTTGTGTAACCTTCAGCAGCAATTTGTTCCTGTATAGGGTTGCAATTTGCAAAATTCCAGCAACTTTCCCAAAATTCCCAGGATTTCCCAAAATTCCCAGGATTTATCTATATGTAACAACGAGAGACATACATGCCCTGGTGTAAATGCTTGCCTTAAATACGTCAGTGTGTTTAAAGAATGTGCAGCACTAAACGAACTGGCCCTTATGGGCAGTTGAAACACTCAAAACGCTCTATTATATGTAATCTGTAAACTGTACTTCATATTGATTGAAGTCGTCTTCTGCCAGCATCTTGATAAAGTATTTTGCACAGTGAAAATCATGGAATGTAGCTAGCTATTATAGCCTTATTTGAAGTTGGTTTGTGCTCACTGTTCAATAGATAATTTATGTTACCTTTATGTATTTTATTAATGAGTAGGGGGAACAGTACCCACTCCAAAACATTTAAATTGTTATCTTTTTGTGAACATTTGTCAATCTTTTCTTTAGTTAAAATTAGAAACATGTAATTTATTTTTGTAGAATTCATGTAGTCAGTGCATTTTTAATGTAACAGAAACAAATCTGAGCTGTATCAATCTATTGGGAAAATAATATACATGTTTGAATCAACTTGAAAGAATCTCGTCCACTAGCCGTCTCTCTTTCTCTGTCTAACCTGTATGCAGATGTGGTAACAGTTAAGCCTGGGGACTGAATATACAGTATACTAACTAAACAAGTACTTGGATGTACAGTATGGTACAAAATGATCGCACTTTAGAGCCCTGACAGTACCTTAGTCTACAAAAGTAAAGGTATGTCTGTGTCTTTCTCCAGTAGTTGTATCTATTGTCTGACTGTTAGTTTTCTAAGCATTTATTTTATTAGGAACATCTTCAGTTGAAGTCGGAAGTTTACATACACTTAGGTTGGAGTCATTAAAACTCGTTTTTCAACCACTCCACAAATTTCTTGTTAACAAACTATAGTTTTGACAAGTCGGTTAGGACATCAACTTTGTGCATGACACAAGTAATTTTTCCAACAACAATTGTTTACAGACAGATTATTTCACTTCAAATTCACTGTATCACAATTCCAGTGGGTCAGAAGTTAACATACACTACATTGACTGTGCGTTTAAACAGCTTGGAAAATTCAAGAAAATGATGTCATGGCTTTAGAAGCTTCTGATAGGCTAATTGACATCATCTGAGTCAATTGGAGGTGTACCTGTGGATGTATTTCAAGGCCTACCTTCAAACTCAGTGCCTCCTTGCTTGACATCATGGGGAAATCTAAATAAATCAGCCAAGACCTCAGAAAAAGAATTGTGGACCTCCACAAGTCTGGTTCATCCTTGAAAGCAATTTCCAAATGCCTGAAGGTACCACGTTCATCTGTACAAACAATAGTACGCAAGTATAAACACCATGGGACCACGCAGCCGTCATACTGCTCAGGAAGGAGACGCGTTCTGTCTCCTAGAGATGAATGCACTTTGGTGCGAAAAGTGCAAATCAATCCCAGAACAACAGCAAAGGACCTTGTGAAGATGCTGGAGGAAACAGGTACAAAAGTATCTATATCCACAGTAAAACGAGTCCTATATCGACTTAACCTGAAAGGCCGCTCAGCAAGGAAGAAGCCACTGCTCCAAAACCGCCATAAAGAAGCCAGACTACAGTTTGCAACTGCACATGGGGACAAAGATCGTACTTTTTGGAGCAATGTCCTCTGGTCTGATGAAACAAAAATAGAACTGTTTGGCCATAATGACCATCATTATGTTTGGAGGAAAAAGGGGGAGGCTTGCAAGCCGAAGAACACCATCCTAACCGTGAAGCACGGGGGTGGCAGCATCATGTTGTGGGGGTGCTTTGCTGCACTTCACAAAATAGATGGCATTATGAGGGAGGAAAATTATGTGGATATATTGAAGCAACATCTCAAGACATCAGTCAGGAAGTTAAAGCTTGGTCGCAAATGGGTCTTTCAAATGGACAATGACCCCAAGCATACTTACAAAGTTGTTGCAAAATGGCTTAAGGACAACAAAGTCAAGGCATTGGAGTGGCCATCACAAAGCCCTGACCTCAATCCCATAGAATTTTTTTGGGCTGAACTGAAAAAGCGTGTGCGAGCAAGGAGGCCTACAAACCTGTCTCAGTTACACCAGCTCTGTCAGGAGGAATGTGCCAAAATTCACCCAACTTATTTTGGGAAGCTTGTGGAAGGTTACCCAAAACGTTTGACTCAAGTTAAACAATTTAAAGGCAATGCTACCAAATACTAATTGAGTGTATGTAAACTTCTGACCCACTGGGAATGTGATGAAAGAAATAAAAGCTGAAATGAATCATTCTCTCTACTGTTATTCTGACATTTCACATTCTTAAAATAAAGTGGTGGTCCTAACTGACCAAAAACAGGGAATTTATACAAGGATTAAATGTCAGGAATTGTGAAAAACTGAGTTTAAATGTATTTGGCTAAGATGTATGTAAACTTCCGACTTCAACTGTACTATTAAAACATTATTTTTTTAGGTAATTAGTATTTTATTTTTGTCAGGGAGCATGCACAATACATTTTTAACCAGACTTAGCTACAAAGCTCATTTTATCTGCAGTCCGTGAGCAGGAAACAAAGACATCCTCATGAAATACAGCACAGCAATATCTCACATTATACACAGCAGAATTACAACAATACATAATCAAATGTATATGCTTGCCTTTCTACAGAAAACAAATTATATGTTCTACTAACTTAATTTTCTAAAAAACTTTACAACTGGCATCAGCACTTTCCTTAGCTCATCTCTGTGTTGCATGAGCTGGTCTCCTATCTGCCCAACTTTCTCTCTCAGCACCTCGGCTTTCCTATGAAACCTTTCATTGCATGTTTTAAGCCTAACCCTCACCATCTTTGTACACTCCATCTCTGCATTGTTCCAGCTCTCTCTCTACCATAGACTACAGATCTTCACATACAAGCATCCCATACATACATATGTCCCATACAAGCGTCGCTACAGGGTTCAGCCGCTCCAGAGGGTAGAGCCAAATTGTCAGAGGAACAGCCTTCTCTCCTCTGTCCCTGAGTAGCTCAGGGAGGGACTTACAGAGATCATCTATCTCTCTGTCACCTCTGACCCTTCTCTTTGGCCCAATACCGCTATAGTATACGCAGGAGGAACCAGAGGAAAAGTACACCTCAGAATCAGCTAGTTCAGTGGCTCCATACTGAACTTTACAATGTGGGATACTTTTCTTCACTATGGGGATTGTCACGTCCTGGCCAGTATAAGGGTTAATTGTCATTTTAGTTTGGTCAGGACGTGGCAGAGGGTATTTGTTTTATGTGGTTCAGGGTGGTGTGTTAGTTAGGAGGGCGTTTGATTTATTATTTCCGGGTTTTGAGTTATGGTCTATGTTGATGTATTTCTATGTGTAGTCTGGTTGATCTATTTCTATGTTGCGTTAATTGGGGTGGACTTCCAATTGAAGGCAGCCGTGTGGTGTTGCCTTTGATTGGAAGTCCTATATTAGTTGGGTGTGTTTGTCTGTGTATTTGTGGGAGATTGTTCTGTGTTTAGCCTTGTCAGACTGTCTGTTGATCGTTCGTTCTCTTGTTTGTTATTTTGTACGTTCGTTCTGAGTTAATAAACGTCAAGATGAGTTTACACATACCTGCTGCGTTTTGGTCCTCCATTACCAACGACAATCGTGACAGGGATTCCCGAATTAGGAATTTATGCTTTTCCAATAGCATGCCTTTCCTATGCACTTCTCAGTCTTTGGTATTCATACTTACCTAATTCAGTTGCGTAACGCGCTCTGCAGGTGTGGCTTCCTTGCGAGCACTGAATACATTTCAGACCCTCCCTTTTACTGGCCAATAGATTTTCTTGTGGAGTTTTTATTCAATGGGGTTTTCAGTACATTTATCTTAAGCCATTCCTTTAAATACGGTGCACCTTTTAGTTTTAATTTTGTCGACAGACTCGAGAGAACGGGCTCAGAATATTAGGGAACAATGAAAGAAAGCCATCTAAATATATGCATATACGTCTCCGTTTCAGCACCAAGTGGTAGATTTAAAAATACTATATTATTTAGAATTAGGAAAATATTTATAAATCATAAAAAACTTGGTTGGAGAGCCTTTACACACAAAAGAAAGGTTTGATTCATTCTGAAAATTGCCACATTCAGTTCTTCAACCATGGAATGCTTGAAGGTTAGTGTATAATTATAATAGGGAGAATAGTGTACTATACCCTCGTCTATTGCCTGCATAACTATGGAACTGTGTGATGACAGGGCCAAGTATTGCGCATGTGTCAGGTTCAAACTGTTACTTATGGTCTGCACTCTGCTCCATAAAGATTGAATTAGCCTACATGCCTTTTTTTTACATTATCTTTTACTAATGATCCGCAGCAACAACCACACGGCCGTGACTGCTTTTACAGAGGAAACACATTAAGGTAAACTAAACAATGTAATTAAATTGAATGATAATGTAGGCTATACCAACTGAAGGGAACTGTAAATTGGCAGTTGAATATGTATGGTTAATAGGCCTACTGAAGGTCGATACTGATAGTGGCTAAACATTTTTACATGATAGAAATAGGTGTCATGACGTTGCCCTCTTTGAGTACAGCGAGCACAGTTGACCCCCTCCCCTTGCACCATCCCCCCTACTTCTGCACCATCTCCCTCTGTCTCCTACACCCAGGCTGCTGTGGTCAGAAGGTGGACGTAAATTCCAAAGGGAATGTCCTGCCTCATGGCCACAGTTTTGAGACAGAGTGGTTTCATAGAGAGACAAAGGAATTCTTCCACCTCACAGGACGGGGGAACCGAACGACATTTATGTTCTGGTACAATGTTGTGAAACTCATGAGAGACAATACGGCCATATTACCATAATAATGTTTATATGATAGCCTCAGCTATGAGACTTACATCTAAATGGTTGTATAAAATTAATGAATAAGGATAAACCTATTTGGAATATGTTAGGATGCTTGTAAGATGTTAATGTGAGAGAATTGTATTTTCTGTTTAAAGTTTTACCAAGTCACCGGCACGCCCCCAGGGACACAGACAGGACAAGGCGTCATGTGACAGCCTTTTCTACGTTCAGTATATGAACCCCCACCCAGGGGTTCTTTCCTTAAGAACAGGCCTCCACTCCATTACGAGTTGGCTAATAGGTTTGACCATGCATCCCTCTACTGAACTTTAACCATACCACGGGGTTAAACTATCGATACAGAATAATAACAAGTCTTTGATATTAATTACTAGTCTGCAGCTAGGAATTCGGTATCATTGAACGTGACAACCGACGAAACATCCATTCTATAACGACATTAATGAATGTCACTTTGAAATATCCCTTCTAACCGAGAGAGAGAGAGAGAGAATGTGAGGACGAAACTCTCCAACAGAACCAAACTCTCCAACAAAGATCACAACGACACACTGAGCGTAAATATATATATTGATTGCAATTGTTTCCGAATGAGTTGAGCGTTCATGTGCAAAGGATTAACATATCAATTGTTATAATTATCAACTTTTGTTTAACAAGCCGCCATGCCGGTTTAGCCCACTAGGGCACATTCCTCTACCATTTCTTTGTAACGATACCTACTGTTTTGTATGCTTTCTGTGAATTACTTAGTTTAGTAAATAAATGATTTTAAGACAATTGATGTATGGATGACTTAGTGAAGACTGGGTTCGTGCAGATAACCAACAATTTACGACGTTTGGAATGAGACTTACGAGGTAAACGAATACATCATTAAATCAAAAGACTCAGAGATCAGATATTATGATATCGGAAAGTTATATTAGGAAAATTATAACTTTGTAATCTGAATATTTTCCTTGGTGCCCCGACCTTGTAGTTAATTACAGTTACACGATTAATCAGTTTAATCGCGTAATAATAATTACAGAGAATGATTTGATAAAATAAGTCTTCAGTTTTAATGATGCCCAAAGACACGACATAGGAGACAGAGAAAGTCAGGGTAGCCTATGATTAAGACAATCGAGAGTGCCCATCTCTGCAAGTTAAAAGACCTTACAATTTAAATGATGCATAATGGCACAGCATTTCAAAAAACTGTAGTTTGCTTCCATATGACTGGTTTCACATTTGTCTCCAGTGATTGTAAGGTAAAATATATCTAAAACAAGTGTCATTTATATTTACAATTCCTTATCCAATAGAATTACTAATTTACCTTGCTCTTATCAATAGCTCTTGCAGTGAATGGAGAATGGTGTTATTTCCATCGAAAAAATATGAAATAGATCCTTTTCCCACATGGAACCTGTAGGTTTGCTAGACCTTATTCATGGTTTCCTCACGCATTAAATTGTGGAATTATTAGGGTGAATGAATAGCATGCTATTCAAGGTTCAAGGTCAGAATACACATAGAGAGGAAAGTGCATGAAAAAGGAAATTACGTTCCATTTATGCGTGCTTAACTCGGGTCGGAATCAGGCCATATGTTAGTAACCATAGTCTTGTCAAAAATGCTGCCTTCCTTAAAAACAAGGGAAGCCAGAGTTCCATATATAACAGCCGTGACCATGTGTGTTGCTATTTGCTGCTGAATCAATCAGGTTGAATCACCGATTCACCTGATCCTGTAATGACCGACGTCGGACAGGAGAAGCAGGTACGGGGAGTCAGACATTTATTAGGGAATAGACATAGAACAAGACAGGAACAGCGTCAGCACACGGGTAACATGGACATATGACAAACAATGCAGCAGCGCGGAACAGAGCTGGGGAGCTAATAAACAGGTGATTGAGTGAGTCCAGGTGAATCCAATATCGCTGAAGCGCGTGAAGAGGGAAGGCAGGTGTACGTAAATGCAGGGCAGCCTGGCGCCCTTGAGCGCCAGGGGGAAGAGCGGGAACAGGCGTGACAGATCCAGTCTGATAGTTGTATAGTAGAACAGTCTCATCTCCTGGTAAAAATACAGTCTCATCTCCTCCCACTCTGATTGGTTGATCCAGTTCCAGAGCTAAAAAAATAAATAAATAAAAACTCTCCTGCAGTGAGTGAATGGTAGGGACGCTTTCCTTTCAGTCACAGTTTCTGGGTCCAATAAGGAGCCTGACGTGGCTCTCACAGTAGGAAGCAGTGCAGGTCTGACAGAACTTACTTAACCTCTCGAACCGTTTGCTCAGAGCAGATATCACAGGCTACATCCCCAGGCCCAGTGTATGCCAGAGCAGGAAGGGCATGATTGAAGCCTGCCTGCTGGAGCCCCTGGAGCACCCACACTGCGTTAGTGTAGAGCAGTAGTTTCCAAACTGTGGGGCGTGCCACGTCGGAAGGTGGAGCGCGGGGGCCCCTCCCCCAAAAACAATTATATATACACTACCGTTCAAAAGTTTGGGGTCATTTGGAAATGTCCTTGTTTTTGAAAGAAAAGCAAATTTTTTGTCTATGAAAATAACATCAAATTGATCAGAAATACAGTGTAGACATTGTTAATGTTGTAAATGACTATTGTAGCTGGAAACGGCAGATTTTTAGTGGAATATCTACATAGGCGTACAGATGCCCATTATCAGCAACCATCACTCCTGTGTTCCAATGGCACGTTGTGTTAGCTAATCCAAGTTATCCTTTTAAAAGGCTAATTGATCATTAGAAAACCCTTTTGCAATTATGTTAGCACAGCTGAAAACGGTTGTCTTGATTAAAGAAGCAATAAAACTGGCCTTCTTTAGACTAGTTGAGTATCTGGAGCATCAGCATTTGTAGGTTCGATTACAGGCTCAAAATGGCCAGAAACAAAGAACTTTCTTCTGAAACTCGTCAGTCTATTCTTGTTTGGAGAAATTAAGGCTATTCCATGCGAGAAATTGCCAAGAAACTGAAGATCTCGTACAACACTGTGTACTACTCCCTTCACAGAACAGCGCAAACTGGCTCAAACCAGAATAGAAAGAGGAGTGGGAGGCCCCAGTGCACAACTGAGCCCCAGTGCACAACTTAGCATTAGTACAAGTACATTAGTGTCTAGCTTCTGGATGCTGGCCTTCTAGGCAGAGTTGCTCTGTCCAGGGTCTGTGTTCTTTTGCCCATCTTAATCTTTTCTTTTTATTGGCCAGTCTCAGTTTCTTTGCAACTCTGCCTAGAAGGCCAGCATCTGGGAGTCGCCTCTTCACTGTTGATGTTGAGACTGGTGTTTGGCGGGTACTATTTCATGAAGCTGCCAGCACAGGCCAGGCTCTGGATCCCTTACTGTACTGGGGCCAGACACACACTGAGTATACAAAATATTAGGAACACCTGTTAAATCCGCTTCAATCAGTGTAGATGAAGGGGAGGAGAAAGGTTAAAGAAGGATTTTTAAGCGTTGAGACAATTGAGACATGGATTGTGTATATGTACCATTCAGAGCGTGAATGAGCAATACAAAAGATTATAGTGCCTTTGAACGGGTATGGTAGTAGGTGACAGTTGCACCGGTTTGAGTGTGTCAAGAACTGCAACCCTGCTGGGTTTTTCACACTCAAACAGTTTCTCGTGTGTGTCAAGAATGGTCAGTGGCGATTTTAGCATGTAAATCTTGGTGAGGCAAACAAAAATAAAATATTTAGATGCATGCCAGCAGACATTTGATTGACGACGTCATCAGAGCGCGCAACAGAACAGTGTACTGCCTTCACTCGGTTTGTTGTTTTTATGAAATAGTTTTCATTAATTAGGTTATTGGTTTAATTGTATAGTAAGATAGAGGACTCATTGCACTATCAACGCTGCAGGAGTTGTATTTTCTTTGCCTTGTTCCGGGATGAAGTCGAACACCCTGACTTTCAGTGTGACAATTGGCTGCTCACAGAGGGCTACAGAGAAGAAGTCGCTACGCGTGGGAATACAAATAGTTGATTTGCACAGGCTACTGGGAAAGCCAAGACCTGCAATTTTCTCCATTCCGAGGGCCGTGCACCACGCTGGGCTGATGGGAGTCTCGCCTTTGGGTAGGTTATCTTCGGTGGACTAACCGCTGCTCGGAAGTGATCGTTCACCGACGGAAAATTAAGTCAGCGGGACCTTTGTTGCTGAATCGCGGGATGATCCTCACCTGGACCTGGCTGGCCGGACAGGGAGACATGTCGTCGTTCATCGCGGAAGTCAAGGGCAGCGTCTTCCACATTCTGAGCCCTCTGTGGTGACGGGTTTCATGAATGGGCTGCCGACATCGAATAGCTTCGCTGTTCTGGAGCCTGGTGTCTCGGCCCCATCTTCTCATGGAGCGTCAGAGGTTCCTTCGGTATCAGCCAACATTGTGATGGCATCGCAGAGGACTAAGGTGGGTTCTGCTTCATCAGGGACTATGGTGGGCTCTGCTATTCCTATCATTTGTGGGGGGCGAGTTAGAGGATGGGCTGAGGGCTCC
The DNA here is from genome assembly GCF_965601325.2 of Salmo salar. Classification (NCBI taxonomy): domain Eukaryota; kingdom Metazoa; phylum Chordata; class Actinopteri; order Salmoniformes; family Salmonidae; genus Salmo; species Salmo salar. Next base: position 1,751,776 of record NC_138314.1, on the reverse strand, counting down.
GGCTCGAAATGGACAGCAGCCATTATCAACCATTATTATGGGAAGCTCCATGGTTAGATCGGTGGAAGTCCGAAATACCCGTACACTTTGTTTTCCTGGAGCTAGTGTATTGGATTTTTTGAAGTCATGCCCACCGTCAACAAACAGATTCCTGTTCTGAAAACAGTTGCATATTGGGTCCAATGATATTGTAATGAAACAGGCAAGGAGCAGGCCTCGAGCCCTCGACCTTCTAGCCCGAAGTCCAGCGCGATATCGACTGTGCCCCAAAAGCATGCTCGTGCGGCAGAGTCGATATCCGCGCTTATAAACCCAGGGTCGTTACACTACTCCCTCGTTTCAAAGAGCGCGTCTTCGCGCTAGCTTGCGACTCTACGTCTTATAGGAATGCGCTCACTGGCCAAGCACACGCATTGTCGTGAATACAAGGTCCGATCACTTCTGACACAAATGTAATGAAACAGGCAGGGAGCAGGTCTCGAACCCTCGACCTTCTAGCCCGAAGTCCAGCTCGCTATCGACTCTGACCCAAAAGCATGCTCGTCCAGCAGAGTCGATATCCTCGCTTATAAACCCAGGGTCGTACAATATTATGCGTGTGAAATCTGTAAAGCTAAGAGACAATTTCTCTTTCTCTCTTGGAGAATGCTCAGAAATGAGCAGGACATATAATTGTCTCGGGCCAAATTCCATCTCCTTTCCATTGTGGGACTGAGTGTTTTAGCTGTCTTTTGTCTCTTCACTAGTGGTTAATGAGTCTGACCAAGGACTTGGGCATGTCCTTCGTCGACAATTTTGACTCCTTCTGGAATAGGCCTGGCTACTTTGTGGAAGACTGAATTCACCTGGGTAAAAATGGCTCCCGGCTGTTGTCATCAAACATTGGAAAAGTTGTTGGTTAACTAAATTGAAATGAGTACATGTAAATCAGTTTTTGCCATCTCGTCTCTGGTCACTGTGAGAGTTCCACATGTTGTATCTGAAAGTGGTGACATGCATAATGGTGCTAACCAGAGAAATGTCATTGCAATTCCTACTTTGTATTATTTTCCTAATAGGTGTATTCCAATAGTATCCTGTTGTTCTGAAATCTGAAAGTATTAAAACTCTGTATGATTTGAAATGCAGAAAAGTTTTTTTTACCTCTTAATATTTGTAGTTTATTACCTAAAATTGATCATGTCAACATCTGGGCCTCTCAGGGAGACCCTGATATTTTTATTGTATCTGAGACCTGGTTAACTTCACTAGGGTAGGGGGCAGCATTTGGAATTTTGGATGAAAAGCGTGCCCAAAGTAAACTGCCTGCTACTCAGGCCCAGAAGCTAGGATATGCATATAATTTGCATTTGGATAGAAAACACTCTAAAGTTTCCAAAACTGTTAAAATAATGTCTGTGAGTATAACAGAACTGATATGGCAGGCAGAAACCTGAGGAAAATCCATCCAGGAAGTGCTATTATTTTGAAATGGCTGTTTTTCCATTGAAAGCCTATCCACCATACAAAGACTTATGACCCAGTTCACGATCCCTATGGCTTCCACTACATGTGGCCAGTCTTTAGGCATTGTTTCAGGCTTTTACTCTGAAAATGAGGGAGAAACACCACTTTCAATGAGAGGACAGTGGAGATTTCCAGACATGAGTCCTGCGCATCACCGGGAGCATGTCCGGTTGAAATATGATCGATTACTTATGACAAAAACAACCTGAGGATTGATTATAAACATTGTTTGACATGTTTCTATGAACATTTATGGTACTTTTTTGATTTTTCGTCTGCCTGCTGTGACCTCGCTTTGTTCCAATGGATTACTGAACAAAACGCACCAACAAAACTGAGGTTTTTGAATATAAAGAGGGACTTTATCGAACAAAACAAAAATGTATTGTGTAACATGGAGTCTTGGGAGTGCAACCATATGAAGAGCATCAAAGGTAAGTGATACATTTTATTGCTATTTATGACTTTTGTTACTCCTCTACTTGGCTGGTTACTGTTTAATGATTTGTCTACTGGGCGCTGTTCTCAAATAATCGCATGGTTTGCTTTCGCCGTAAAGTATTTTTGAAATCTGACACCATGGTTGGATTAACAAGAAGTTAATCTTTAAACTGATGTATAACACTTGTATGTTTTATGATTTTTTTAATGAGTATTTCTGTTTTTGAATTTGGCGCTCTGTAATTTCACTGGATGTTGACCAGGTGGGACGGTAGCGTCCCACACCCCCTAGAGAGGTTAACTAATAAAACCCTGGACTCTGATGTTTCTATGGATGGTTACAATGTGTTTAGGGCAGATAGGAAAGGCAAAGGTGGTGGTGTTGCTATTTACACAAAGAATCTTCGTTCTGTGTCTCTGTTAAAGGCTAATTCCAGTCATAAACAATTTGACTTGTTGGCTTTAAGTCTTCAGTCGTGTTCAAACTCAAGAATAACAGTTATAGGAATCTATCGTCCACCTTCCGCCAAGAAGTGTGTACTAAACAAACTCACTGATTTAATTGCCATTTTTATTACCCCAGAGGTGTTGATTTCTGGAGATTTTAATCTTGCATGGAGAACGCAGGATGCTGATTGTCTAAATGATTTTTGTACTAATTTAAATTTGACCCAGCTGATTACAAAGCCCACTCGTCCAAACTTAAAGGACCCTGCAAAATCGGCTTTGATTGACCTCATATTTACAAATACTCTAGAGAAATATGCTGGGAGTGGGGTATTTGCTTTGGATATTAGTGACCACTGTCCCATTGCATGTGTCAGGGATATATACGGATGCCTCAATCCAAACCTCGTTTTATCAACGAGAAATGTTAAACATTTCAATGAACCAGACTTTTTTTGTGACGTTTATTTTGGTGACTTTGATTGTAATGCATCTATACCTGACTCAGTTGGCTCTGAACCACTTCTCAAATGTTTTCAATTGTATTCTAGATAAACATGCTCCCTTTAAAAAATTGAGAATTAAAATTTGGTTAAAAATTTGGTTCAGTCCAGAGCTATCTGAAGTCATACACAACAGAGATGCTACCTGGGCCAAAGCTAGATTCACAGACTCGGGGCCCAGACTGGCAGTCTTTTAGGCGGTTGAGAAATCTGTGTGTAAAACTAGTTAAAAAAGCTAAATCAGATTATGTTAATACACTATCTGAATGTACAGGGAACCCAGCTACATTTTGGAAAGCTGTTAAATCACTGAAGGGTTGTATCTCCTCTTCTCTCCCCCAATAAATTAATTTAGATTTTACTGACAAATTATTACTGACAAAATTGATATCATTATTGCATTTAATCACCATTTAATCTCTGTAGGCTTTATATTTAAATGTATTTCAAAGTCAGTTCTTGAAAAGAGTAGTTTGGATGTAGATGGTGCAAACCTATTGAATGATCCTGAAAATGCTAGTCAGGAGTTTTCTTTTTGTAAACTCACTGATAAAGAAGTCCTGGATGCTTTGTTAATATTAGACAAAAAAAATCCACAGGGGCTGATCATTTGGTCATAGACTGCTCTCTCTGCTACCGCACGGTAAGCGGTACTGGAGCGCCAAGTCTAGGTCCAAGAGGCTTCTAAACAGCTTCTACCCTCAGGCCATAACACTCCTGAACATCTAATCAAATGGCTACCCAGACCATTTGCATTGCCCCCCCCTCCCCCACCCCCTCTTTTTCTCTCTGTTATTATCTATGCATAGTCACTTTAATAATTCTTCCTACATGTACATATTACCTCAATTACCTTGACTAACCGGTACCCCGGCTATATAGCCTCGCTATTGTTATTTTACAGCTGCTCTTTAATTATTTGTTACTTTTATTTCTTTTTTAAAATCATTTTTCTTAAAACTGCATTGTTGGTTAAGGGTTTGTAAGTAAGCATTTCACTCTAAGGTCATAAGGTCTCTGTTGTATTCAGGGCATGTGACAAATACCATTTTATTTTATTTGATGTTGAATGTTTATCCTTTTAAGCTTGGGAAAGAGCCCCTTAAACCCAGACTTGGGACCACACAACCACTCCACTCAATAGCAGGCTAGTGATTGCTTAGCAATGCTTACAGTAAGGCACTAATTCCTTCCAAACCACTCATTGTTGAATTGCGATTTCCAACTTGTTGTGTAATGTTTATGTCCGATGGCTGATGAGCACTGATACGATTTATCTATAATTTCTCTTCATTTTTTCCCTTCATATGTCAAGAATTAAAAAGGATTTGATAGTAGATTGTCAACTTGATTCATGATAATGACTGCTAGCTTGCTTGCTAAGATTTTAAAAGTATGATGTTGACATGATCAGTCCAATCAAAGCTGCTGTAGATGTAACGTGATTTGACGTCATCTTATTTGTTGCCAATGGCCTTGAGCCTTCTTGGATGGGCACTTCTAATGTAACTAATGCAGCACCCAAAGGGTTTGCATTTTTGAGCTCTCCCCGTAGATTTAGCGGTGACGTAGTGTCCCCATGAGTGACAGAAAACTGAGCCAATCATGGCGCAACTAGAGAACATTACCAACCCCTACGCTCCGTATTTTCTGCTGGCTGCCCCACAACCACAGAAAGCAGTGAGCTAGGCTGAAACACCTGCATTTTGGAGCTGTCTTACTCAAAAAAGAGACCAAGTTTGTATGTGGCTTTATTAACTCAATTGCAACTCAATATTAGGATGGTGTTCCTAATATTTTTTTACACTCCTGCAGGAATTGGTCCCTACAGTGTGTGCTGAGTCACTGCCTGCTGTAACTGTGTCTACAGGAAATAGGTACTGGGTCCTCCAGCATCTTTAACCTGTTGAGGACAGACGTTCCGCTAGCGGAACCCCGTTCCGCCTGCGGAACCCCTAGCCAACAGCCAATGGCATCGCACGGCGCGAAATACAAAACCAACTAAAATACCACAATTCAATTTTCTCAAACAATCAACTATTTTACACCATTTTAAAGATAAGACTCTCGTTAATCTAACCACATTGTCCGATTTCAAAAAGGCTTTACAGCGAAAGCAAAACATTAGATTATGTTAGGAGAGTACATAGACACAAATAATCACACAGCCATTTTCCAAGCAAGCATATATGTCACATAAACCCAAACCACAGCTAAATGCAGCACTAACCTTTGATGATCTTCATCAGATGACACTCCTAGGACATTATGTTATACAATACATGCATGTTTTGTTCAATCAATTTCATATTTATATAAAAAAACAGCTTTTTACATTAGCATGTGATATTCAGAACTAGCATACCCACCGAAAACTTCCTGTGAATTTACTAAATTACTCATGACAAACGTTGACAAAATACATAACAATTATTTTAAGAATTATAGATACAGAACTCCTTTATGCAATCGCTATGTCCGATTTTTAAAATAGCTTTTAAGCGAAAGCACATTTTGCAATATTCTGACTACATAGCTCGGCCATCACAGGCTAGCTAATTTGACACCCACCAAGTTTGGGGCTCACTAAACTCAGAATTACTATTAGAAAAATTGGATTACCTTTGCTGTTTTCGTCAGAATGCACTCCCAGGACTTCTACTTCAACAACAAATGTTGTTTTGGTTCCAAATAATCCATAGTTATATCCAAATACCTCCGTTTTGTTCGTGCATTCAGGTCACTATCCGAAGGGTGACGCGCGAGCGCATTTCGTGACAAACAATGTGAAAATATTCCATTACCGTACTTAGAAGCATGTCAAACACTGTTTAAAATCAATTTTTATGCTATTTTTCTCGTAAAATAGCGATAATATTCTAACCGGGCAACGTTGTATTCATTCAAAGGCTGTAAGAAAAAAATGGAGAATTCTTGTGACCGCGCATCTCCAGTCTCACTGTCCCCAGACTGACCACTCACAAACTCTGCTGCTGTTCTTTGCCCAGAGACAGCAGACACCCCATTCCACTTTCTGGCGGCTTTAGAGAGCCAATGGAAGCCTTAGAAAGTGTCACGTTACAGCACAGATGCTGTATTTTTGATAGAGATGCAACAGAAGGACAACAAATTGTCAGACAGGGCTCTTCCTGAATGGAATCTTCTCAGGTTTTGGCCTGCCATATGAGTTCTGTTATACTCACAGACACCATTCAAACAGTGTTCGAAACTTTAGAGTGTTTTCTATCCAAATCTACTAATTATATGCATATTCTAGTTTCTGGGCAGGAGTAGTAACCAGATTAAATCGGGTACATTTTTTATCCAGCTGTGAAAATACTGCCCCCTATCCCAAAGAAGTTAAACAGTGGAAGCATCTGAACAGATCTTCAGTTAGCAGACTGACATAGGAGAAGGGATGGAAGAGAGAATTTTAACTGTGTATAGCTTCCCTACAAAACCAAGGCCTTTTATTTACATATTCTCATAATAGCATGTGACATCTGTCACCTACTGTAGCTGTGCTTGCGCCCAGGTGTGTCTTGTTATTGTGGGTGGGGTTTCCCCTGTGAATTGCCAGTGTTTCCCTGTGGACAGGAGAGTCCCATGACTTGCGAAGGTTGGCATGCCTCGGAAGGACGGGGGCGTTGAATGTGCATTTGGATACAAATTCCATTCCCCTTCTCCCTGGGCACGCCAACCTTCGCAAGTCACAAGAGTCTCCTGTCCACATGGAAAGACTGCATGTCACAAACAAGTAATGAAAAGTTCCCCTCTTTTCACTGGACCCTGGGGCACCGGGCCATGCAAAACAAACTCGGCCATTGATTCAAACGATAAAAGATCAGTTGCTCAGCAAACTCTTTCACAGCTGCTCAATTCAATGCTCTCACCTTAGAGACGAGCAGTGGCGTAAAGTACTTAAGTAGTACTTTCAAGTATTTTTACTAAGATATTTGTTTTGGTATCTGTACTTTACTATTTATTATATTTTTGAAAATGTTTACTTTTACTTTACCTCATTCCTAAAGAAAATAGTGTACTTTTTATCCCATACATTTTCCCTGACACCCAAAAGTACTACATTTTGAATACTTAGCAGGACAGGAAAAGTGTCTAATTCACACACTTATCAAGAGAACATTCCTTGTCATCCCTACTGCCTCTGATCTGGCGGACTGAGTGTTGGAGCGTGCCCCTGGCTATCCGTAAATTAAAAAACAAGAAAATAGTGCTGTCTGGTTTGTTTAAAATAAGGAATTTGCAATTATTTATACTTTTACGTTTAGTTTTGATGCTTAAGTATATTTTAGCAATTACATTTACTTTTGAGACTTAAGTATATTAAAAACCAAGTACTGTTTGACTCACGTAAGATTTTACTGGTTGACTTTCACTTTTACTTGAGTCATTTTCTATTAAAGTATCTTTATTTTTACTGAAGTATGAGAAATGGTTACTTTTTCCACCACTGGAGAAGAGCGACATACTCCACATAAGTTTACATGGGCATGTGCTTTGACCAGTCAGTCTTCAAAGGCACACAGCTAGCAACAGGAAACGTAACTCTCTTCTGTTTGACACTATGATTTATATAATTTATACACAGCTTACATTGTAAATACCGGACAGTGTAAGGGATCTGTAATGTACTGCACAATTTAGGAAGCTGACCCTGAACCAGGTAATTGTTGTGGAAACAACTGTCAGACATTGGCGATTGAAAGGTCAAGACAGAGATATCACTGCTCTCACCTTGGATCAGAGGAAATGAATCCTTCGAAAAATCCCTCTGTTGATTCTTCTGTTGACCAGTCACTCTTCAAAATCCACATAGCTGTCAATGGAAGACTCTACCCTGTCCTGTTTTACACTACTACAGGGGTATTTAACCAGGGGTCCACAGAGGTACTGCAGGGGTCCTCAAATATTTTATTTATTACATTTTTCGCTAGCAACAACAGAATAAACATTTGAATTACATACCTACAATAGAAATGAGGACTATCTTATTTGTAATGATATCTACTTTATTTCTCAACTCCCAATATTGCACAAATTACAATCATTGGAACCAATTACACTTACTGGAGTATCTGACCTGCTTTCTTGACTTGGACATTCATTTTTGCCAACACATGGCTAACCTTTGTTTAACCAGCTAAACAGCTGCTCTTCCCTACACGGTTTGTCATGGAAATTCTTACACAGGGACACTCGAAGTCAATCTTAAATTAATCATTGTTTAATTGTCAGCGCGCAGGAGAGGTTCCAACAAACTTAATGCACCATAGTACACATGTCTGTCAGAAGCACTCCTGGGCAGTCCCAGCAGTTGTCTTATATACAACTATACACAGACAAGTTATATTTGCATGATTTAGCATAATTCATTAATCATTACCGTTTTGTTTCATTCATGTGACAGACCAATACCTCATGAGGCTTCTTCTCTCTAAGATGAGACCTTGAAACTGAGATCTTTAATTCGTTCTCAAAACAAAGTCTGGGCGTACTGCCAAATTGCAGCTACTGAGGGTGAGGATTTGTACAGTCAGCCACTTGCATGAACACAGAAATTGGTTATTAGAACAACACATTAATAGAAGACAGAAATGTGTTATAAGAAAAGCACAAACATTAAAATTCCCATTACAGGTAAGTCTGGTGAAGTCAGTGGTAGATAGTATCTAAAAATGGGTGGAAACCCGATGTAAATCAGTGACACCTCGCAACACGTCAAACAAATCAAATGCGTTGCTTGGGCGGAGCTCCAAAGGTGCCCGCTCAAAACGTCTCTTTTTTTTTGTACAGTGTTCAAGCAGAGAAGTTGTAATGCTTTCGGCGACTATTTATTTTATGTATAGAGCACAGTTCTGGTAAAACAGAATTCTGTTTTTACTCCAGGTTTTTTGTCATCCGACGAACCATCAAACAGGCAAAGTGTCAATACAGGACTAAGATCAAATCCTACTACACTGGCTCTGATGCTCAGCGAATGTAGAAGGGCTTGTAAACTATCACAGATTACAAAGGGAAACCCAGCTGCGATCTGCCCAGTGAAGCGAGTCTACCAGATTAGCTAAATGCTGTCTATGCTCGCTTCGAGGCAAGCAACACTGAACCATGCATGAGAGCACCAGCTGTTCCAGACGACTGTGTGATCAAGCACCAGCTGTTCAATCATGCTTTCCGAAGCTGATGTAAAAACTTCAAACAGGTTACGAGGATGCATACTCTGAGCATGCGCTGACCAGCTGGCAAGTGTCTTCACTGACATTTTCAACCTCTCCCTGACCCAGTCTGTAAAAAAAGACCACCATAGTCCCCATGCCCAAGAACACCAAGGTAACGTGTCTAAATGACTATCGCCCAGTAGCACTCACATCTGTAGCCATGATGCTTTGAAAGGCTGGTTATGGCTCACATCAACGCCATCATCCCAGACACCCTGGACACACTCCAATTCGCATACCACCCCAACAGGTCCACATATGATGCAATCTCTATTGCACTTGTGGTGGCTAATTTCTGCATTACCAAATGAGGAGAGTTACAAACTTCACACACCAGTCAGAATTATACTTAAACTACATCTTTAATAATAAGAGCTTTGCAATAGCACTGACTTTCAATGATGCGCTATTTATAATGAACCATTGAAAGTGACAACACAAAAGTACAAAGATCTTTTATAGCCAAGATACACCCCTCTCAACCTACATGACGAACAACAGATCTTAGGAACAGTTCACAAAGAAAGACTTTTACTTGAGAGAGGACTATCCCATAGCCAGATAGCATTCACTATAAATGATCGTTCAGTTTGGTCCCTAAGACGAGGTTCTAATCCCGTTCCTGGTACTTCATAGCACAAAAACATTACCTCATGCTATTCTGGAATGCTCTTTAGGTTTTATCACCCAAAGACATCGTAAATCTCCTCTGTCAGTGCTATCTCATAGAGGCCCATCCTCAGTAAAACACACACACATAATAGTTAACAGAATACTCTATTCTGTTGAATAAAACAACCATTATAATACAATACAAGCATTATAACATAATCTTGCAATTTTCCATGACACACTCCACAGTGCCCTTTCCTACCTGGACAAAAGGAACACCTATGTGAGAATGCTGTTCATTGACTACAGCTCAGCAGCCTCCAAGCTCATCACTAAGCTAAGGAACCTGGGTTTAAACACCTCCCCCTGCAACTGGATACTGGACTTTCTGACAGTCTTTCCTTCTTAATGCGTTTGAGCCAATCAATTGTGTTGTGACAAGGTAGTGGTGGTATACAGAAGATAGCCCTATTTGGTAAAATACCAAGTCCATATTATTGCAAGAACAGCTCAAATAAGCAAAGAGAAATGACAGTCCATCAATGCTTTAAGACATGAAGGTCAGTCAATCTGGAAAATTTCAAGAACTTTGAAAGTTTCTTCAAGTGCATTCAGAAAAACCATCAAGCGCTATGATGAAACAGGCTCTCATGAAGACCAGGAAAGGAAGACCCAGAGTTACATCTACTACAGAGGATAGGTTCATTAGAGTTACCAGCCTCAGAAATTTCAGCCCAAATAAATGCTTCACAGAGTTCAAGTAACAGACACATCTCAACATCAACTTTTTAGAGGAGTATGAATCAGGCCTTCGTGGTCGAATTGCTGCAAAGAAACAACTACTAAAGGACACTAATAAGAAGTGTCAAAACTGTAACTTGGCCACTCAGGAAAATTCAATGTCTTCTTGGTAAGCAACTCCAGTGTCGATTTGTGTTTTAGGCTATTGTCCTGCTGAAAGGTGAATTCATCTCCCAGTGTCTGATGGAATGCAGACTGAACCAGATTTTCCTCTTGGATTTTGCCTGTGCTTAGCTCCATTCCTTAAATGTTTTATCCTGAAAAACTCCTCAGTTCTTAATGATTTCAAGCATACCCATAATATGATGCAGACTAGACTATGCTTGAAAATATGGAGTGGTACTCAGTAATGAGTTGTATTGAATTTGCCCCAAACATAACAGATAATTGTATGTGTGTGGTACAGAGATGAGGTAGTCATTCAAAAATCATGTTAAACCATGCAACTTATTATGTGACTTGTTAAATGCTTGATCAGAAACAATATTTAAGATATGTAATAGTCGACGGAGGTTATCTGAGGATAAACGTTTTTTTAACAAACCCGCTTTGGTCCATGTGGACCAAGTCTCGAGGCGGGACGATAACATTTTGGAGAACAATTTAATATCTGTGTTTATCAAAGAGGGGGAGATAGTGAGAACACTGTGTGGCATCCTTATCTTTTTTTAATAGAAGCGAAATCGAAATTTGTGCTATGTTCACATCTCTCCCAAATGAACCTTTGTGAACGGCTGTGTTAATCATTTTGAGCAATAGTGGGCCGACGTGATTCCAACATTTTAAATAGACCTCAGGAGTACTACCGTCCCATCCAGGTGATTTGCCTTTATTCATGCTATCTAATGACCTTTTGAGTTTATTGAGAGAGATTTGGGCTCCCTTCGAGATGGCTTCCTCTGTTGAGAGAAGAGGATTATTTAATTATTTTAGAAAGGACTTTGTCTGGCTTGGTGTGGATTTACAATCAGATGTGTATGAACTCGTCATTGAAAATAAGAATTTGTTCTTAACTGACTTGCCTAGTTAAATAAAGGTAAAATGTAAAAAAAAAAAAGAGATAGGGTGGGTAATGAAAGAAAATAAAAAAGTAGGCTAGATATAACAAAAGATATGTAAGCCTAAACAGTCAAATAGAATGGCTGTGGGAGTAATAGCGCTTGATCCATTATCCTCATTATTAACAATATGGTTTTAAATTACCTTAAACGTACATTTACCCTCAATTTGTATTAAGCATTTACAGTGTGTTGAGGTGGCTAGTACGGGCCTCCTCCAAGATGGTCCTACTAGGTTCACTACCAGGTTCACATGCTTTCCCTGTGGCTCAGTTGGTAGAGCATGGTGTTTGCAGCACCAGCATGGTGTGTGCAATGCCAGGGTTGTGGGTTCAATTCCCACGGGGGGCCAGTACAAAAAAATGCATCCTTTGAGCCTTTGATCATCCTTGAGATGTCACTACAACTTGATTGGAGTCCACCTGTGGCCAATTCAATTGTTTGGACATGATTTAGAAACAAACACACCTGTCTATATAAGGTGCCATAGTTGACAGTGCATTTCAGAGCAGAAACTATACCATGAAATCCAAGGAACTGTTCGTAGATCTCTGAGATAGAATTGTAATCAGGCATACATCTGGGGAAGGGTATGAAACAACTTCTAGAGTGTTGCAAGTTTCCAAGAGCACAGTGGTCTCCATCATTGGGAAATGGAAAAAATATGCAAATACCCAGACTGCCTACGGCTGGCCGTCCGACCAAACGGAAGGACCCAATGACCACTGACATAACTACAGAGTTCCTTGGGAGAACCTGTCAGAAGGACAACAGCCTATACAGCACTTCACCAATCTGGGCTTTATGGGAATGTGGCCAGACGGAAGCCACTCCTGGAAAAAAAGGCACATGACGGCATGCCTGGAGTTTGCAAAAATGCACGTGGAAGACTCTGAGACCATAAGGCAAAATATTCTGTGGTTTGATGAGACAAAAATGTAACTCTTTGGCCTGAATGCAAAGTGCTATGTCTGGAGAAAACCAGGCACTCTCATCACCTGTCTAACACCATCCCTATCCCACCATAGCCTATATAAATGTTGCAAAATATGAGGTCATGAATTGTTTGATTAGATTTCAATTACATTTGCATTGATGTCAGAGTGATTCGAGGGACAATAGAGTGCTGAGTAACAGGCACGTTTGGTAGGCTACCAATAACCAGCAGCAGCATCAGAACTTGGAGAAGTCTAATTCCGTGACTAAACAGTCACGTGGAATTTGACTGCCTTCATGACCTGTGACTGCCAGTGTGGTGATAATACAGTCACCACAACAGCCCTAGGCATTAGTCATGCAAACAAATTATATTTTTTATTGTGATTCAAACCTATAATCTTCTGTTCTCTATCCATGGAATTAGTCCACTGCACCACCAGGATGGAGCTAGCATGCCATGTCTTTTTACTCATTAAAGCTGTTCATTTTAGTGCATTCAAACAGACCTAATTTCAAAGGAAACAAGCACTCATTAAGATCAGGAGTGGCCAATAAGTGGGCGTGGCCAACACACCTGAACACACTTAACAAGATAGAGTTTTGTTGATGCTGAGAACGTTACTACATTTTCTTAAAGTTACAGAATATACATTTTCAAATAACATTCTTAGAATGTTCTCTAAACATTACTCTGAACTACTTTTATGGAAAGTTTTCTTATTGTTCTCTGAACACTTTGAGAACATGACTTTAAATAGAACCATGAGGAAACATTATGCTGAAGTACTGAAAATCCCACAGAAAAACATTTAATGTTTTCTAAACTATTTGAGAACATTCCCAATGTCAAAACAGTTAGAGAACGTTCCTAGAACATTAAACATTTTTATTAAATGTAACCATGTTTGAACTTTTAGGAAATGTTATGTTAAAGTTTGACAAGTTCCTTAAATGTGTTGAGAATGTTCCAAAGCCAAGCAACTATATTGCACCATTACCAGAAAGTTGGAGGAAGGTTGTTTGCAAATGGACATGGTTCAACTTTCAAATCAGTCTTTGAGGGACTTTGCTTATGATTTCCAGGCCCTTTGTCTGAAGTGGAAGCCTAACATCACAGAACCAAAGATGGTGAGAAAAATCCTCAACAAATGTAACCCTTGAGTGGCGATCTGCCTCAGAGGAACAGTTACAATTATAGAGCAGTTAGTGAAGGTTGGATTAATGGTGGAAAAGGATCATTCTTTCTCTGAGGACTATTGGATGGAAGTGAACCAAACTGGGTAAGAAAATGACAAAGAAAGACTCATGGTAAACCACCTGCAGATTTGAAACATGCATCCTCCCCTTGCTCCTGAGGATAATTATCTTTCCTTTGCTGATAGTGCCTGTGGAGGTCAGGAATTTCCAATGTGTAGCTGTACTCAATACAGGATGTACATTCACACTGATGCAGAGAAGGTTCTGGCAGAAAATTGCACGTACAGGATAGTAAATTGTATGTGAATTCCAAATTGTTTTAGAATATCCCCGTTGTGCCTAACTTTATCATTGTGAGCAAGTGTCTCATTGCGCCGCTGCTCGTTATGAAGGTCTACTCTTGTTTCCCCAAATGTTTCTAAACTCACTGTAGCTCACAGGTGTGAAGTTGAAGTGAAGTGCTGACTTTGTCAAACAGGCTAAATCTTTGAAACCAGTTGTCAAGGTTGAGCTATTATCAGTACTGAAGAGTAGGCAATTCCAACAATAAAGCTTTTTATGTCAGCTCACAGCCGGTTATCCACAGATAGCACTCATAATTATTAACTTGAAAATGCTGACAGACAACTCCGTGTTTGGCAGATGTCAGGAGAATGCTACCTACCCCAATGCATAGTGCCAACTGTAAAGTTTGGTGGAGGAGGAAAAAGGGTCGGGGTCTGTTTTTCATGGTTCGGGCTAGGCCCCTAAGTTCCATCGAAGGGAAATCTTAATGCTACAATATAAAATGACGTTCCAGACGATTCTGTGCTTCCAACTTTGTGGCAACAGATTGGGGATGGGCCTTTCCTGTTTCAGCATGACAATACCCCCGTGCACAAACGAAGGTCCATACTGAAATGGTTTGTCAAGATCGGTGTGGAATAACTTACTGGGCCTGCACAGAGCCCTGACCTCAACCCCATCGAACACCTTTGGGATGAATTGGATTGCCAACTGCAAGCCAGGCCTAATTGCCCAACAACAGTGCATGAGCTCACTAATGCTTGTGGCTGAATGGAAGCAAGTCCCTGCAGCAATGGTCCAACATCTTGCAGAAAGCTTTTACAGAAGAGTGGAGGCTGTTATAGCAGCAAAAGGTGGACCAACTCCATTTTAATGCCCATGATTTTGGAATGAGATGTTCGACGAGCAGGTGTCCACATACTTTGGGTAATGTCGTTTATTTGAATTCAATCAATGTATAATCAAGTAAAATTCCATTATCCACGAGAAAGCTTTTTGGCTGCAATGTTCAGACATTCACAGAAGTATCAACAGCATAACATAATTCTCATCCAAATCATAATGTAAGCTACATTAGTCCTAGAGTTAAATGATGAAAGAGCAAGCTAATGCAAGCTGTCATATTTAGCTAACTCTCAGCTGATATAATCCATAATATGAATTAGCTAATAGCAATTACTATTTACAAATCATCACATCATGTATGATCTCACCTGTGATTGAAATAATTGAGTAAAACACTTTCTTACAATTGGAAAGTAATCTGCCAGGGTGTAGAGTTTGTGAGCGCTGCCATGTTTGATTTTTCCGTGTCAAACCAAAGATAATCGGAGGAGACAAGATGAGTTGGGCTTGTTTGCAGTATGCATGTTGAAGGGGGTGTGTCGTCTACCATCATTCACTCATCTTCGAAAGACGAGTGAACTATCTCGTCACCTCGTTTTGTTGTAACATCTTTGGTCTGACAGACGTTTACGTGACACCCAGAATGCATTGTATGATGTCAACAAACATGGCTCCACATATACTGTAGCTGGCAATTAGCTTAGCACTGCTCATCATAATCAGTACAGTCTTCCAAAAAATATTTTACACACATCATATATGTACTTCAAAACGTGAATAAATCAGTAAATAAATAAATTATTACCACACAAACCATTTTCTATAATGACTTATTGATACAATTGGCACGTGCCGCCAGTCAATAACATAACATCTGACTCTCTTGGAGCCATTCAGTGTTGTTGTTTATGTATAGCTAATGGGCAAATCTGTAGCAATAGCAATATCTTTCAAAAGGAGACAGCTCACAAATGCAATATTTCACTGTTAGTCTACACCTGTTGTTTATGAAGCTTGTGACAAATAGCATTTTATTTTATATGATAAGACTGGATTTGTCCAGGACACTATAGTCTACACAGGGTCCACCACTGACATCAACACTTGGACTTGCGGTGTCTGGGATGTGAAATTTCCTTCTGGATTAAACTGGGGGCAATGCCATGAATATTCATGCGTCTCGACAGAATCCGTCAGATGATTGATTGAGCTTTCTTGAGTGTGTGATGTCACACAGATGATCTACAGAACCATCTGTTTAGCTACCACCGACTGAACAACTTGTGAAATCCAGCTTCAGCATGATCACGGATAATTTAAAAAAACACTCGGATCATAATTGTGTCTAGACAATTGCCCATATCAGTTACGATACACGCTTTGTCCGATTACTCGGCACACCCCTAGTTAACACTACCTGTGTTCAAACCACAGTCATGCCAAGTAAATAGTTTCTACTTCAGACAAGTGGAAAACACACCAGTAACTTCAACACAAGTGCGGAGAAATACCAGAAATAACCCGGTGTTATCTGAAGTGATGGACATCGTCAGTCGCTCCGGAACTGAAACCTTACCTTTCCAGGAGAACTGAGCTGTCAGTACAGTCCGGTTGCCTGCTTTGGGGGAGGATAATTATCATTCCCCCTTCACTGAAGAAACCGGTGTTTTAACAGCTACACTCTGGTCATTGTGGAAGGGTGTTCCTTGTGTCAGAAGGTTTGCAACGAACTTCAATTTGCACATCTTCATCCGTGGGATTGGCCGGCGGAAGCATGGCAATGCATACACATTGACTTCGAAAGGTCCATTCGAAGACAGAATGTTTCTCATAGTCGTGGACGCTCATAGCAAGTGGCCAGATGTTGCCATCATGAGGTCTACTACTGCAGAGAAGAGCTTTGAGAATCTTGGGGAAGTGTTTAGACGGTTTGGATCGCCACTTCAACTTGTTAGTGACAACGGTCCCAAGAAATGGCCACGTTCCTACAGGTGAATGGTGTACAGCACATCAGGTCTGCACCGTATCATCCATTTACCAATGGGCTGGCGGAGAGGTTTGTACAGCCCATGAAACATGCCTTGAAAGAATCTCAAGGTCAAGGGACACTGCACCAACTCTGGAACAGCTTCCTGCTATCCTACAGGAACAAGTAATCTTCAAGGCTTTGCCTGCATCGCTACTCATGAAAGAGAGCTACGCACAAGATCAACCTACTTAAACCTCAGAATGCAAAGGAGACGTATGGAGTCAAGTCAAACGTCTTAAAAACTGAGAACAAAGTGCAGAGCTGTGTGACGAGACTGTGACATAGGCTTCTCACATGCCTACATCTGTGTAAACACCACAGTCTAAAGACATTGTTATTGAGAGTCAGGTTGAGGTCTGAGTCAGGTCTGTTGCCATACGAGAGATAGGCGGGCACCAAGACACTCGGAATCGTAAGGTTGTTCATAACTGTTGCTCATTATGGGGACAATTTAACAAGGAGGGGAGGAGATGTGGTGTGTTGGGGTTGTGCCACAGAGCATCATGGGGGTTGCATGTGTTAAGACTGAGCACGTTCTGGTTGAACTGATTACTGTCTACCGTTTCATCATTTTTGAATTGTTATAAAGACGTGGTTATGAAATCCATGAGACACAACACATCAGATCCTCAAGATCAGCCCGCATCTGATCGCCGGGGGACGTTAAGATCAGGTGTGCTCTTCTGGTCAGATTTAGGTTACATAGTACTGAGGATCGTACTCTTTTTTTTTTTTCTTTTTTTTTTCTTTGCCTAAAATGACATATCTAATTGCCTGTAGCTCAGGCCCTGAAGCAAGGATATGCATATTCTTGATATCATTTGAAAGGAAACACTTTGAAGTTTGTGGAAATGTGAAATTAATGTAGGAGAATATAACACATTAGATCTGGTAAAAGATAATACAAACCAAAAAACATGCATTTTTTGAAATGCAAGAGAAAGTCCATGATGTATTATTGCAGTTTAGGCGCAATTTAGATTTTGGCCACTAGATCAAATCAAATTGTATTTGTCACATGTGCCGAATGCCCTTAATCCAACAATGCTTGAAGTTAAGAATAAAAAAAAATAAGTGGTAAGTAAAAAATAGAAAATAAAAGTAACAAATAATTAAACATCAGCAGTAAAATAACAAGCGAGGCTATATACAGGGGGTACCGGTACAGAGTCAATGTGCGGGGGCACCGGTTAGTCGAGGTAATTTAGGTAATATGTACATGTAGGAAGAGTTAAAAAACTTCTTCAGGATTGGTGGGTCCCCTGCGGGACGGTTGAGCTAACGTAGGCTAATGCGATTAGCATGAGATTGTAAGTAAGAAGAACATTTCCCAGGACATAGACATATCTGATATTGGCAGAAAGCTTAAATTCTTGTTAATCTAACTGCACTGTCCAATTTACATTTGCTATTACAGTGAAAGAAAACCATGCTATTGTTTGAGGAGAGTGCACAGTTTTGAACATGAAAAGTTATTAGTAAACAAATTAGGCCCATTTTTACTAGGATTAAACGTCAGGAATTGTGAAAAACTGAGTTTAAATGTATTTGGCTAAGGTGTATGTAAACTTACGACTTCAACTGTAGGTGTTCCTTTTGTCCAGGTGGGAAAGGGCAGTGTTGAGTGCAATAGAGATTGCATCATCTGTGGATCTGTTGGGGCAGTATGCAAATTGGATTGGGTCTAGGGTTTCTGGGATAATGGTGTTGACGTGAGCCATGACCAGCCTTTCAAAGCATTTCATAGCTACAGACATGAGTGCTATGGGTCAGTAGTCATTTAGGCAGGTTACCTTAGTGTTATTGGGCACAGGGACTATGGTGGTATTACAGACTCAGTCAGGGACAGGTTGTTAATGTCTGTGTAGATACTGTCCAGTTGGTCAGCTCATGCTCGGAGTACACGTCCTGGTTATCCGTCTGGCCCTGCGGCCATGCGAATGTTGACCTGTTTAAAGGTCTTACATCGGCTACGGAGAGTGTGATCACACAGTCGTCCGGAACAGCTGGTGCTCTCATGCATGTTTCATTGTTACTTGCCTTGAAGCGAGCATATAAGTTATTTTGCTCGTCTGGTAGGTCGTGTCACTGGGCAGCTCTCGGCTGTGCTTCCCTTTGTAGTCCGTAATAGTTTGCAAGCCCTGCCACATCTGACTAGTGTCGGAGCCAGTGTAGTACAATTCAATCTTAGTCCTGTATTGATGCTTTTGCCTGTTTGATGGTTCATTGGAGGGCATAGCGAGATTTTTTTATAAGCTTCCAGGTTATTGTCCCGCTCTTCGAAGCAGCTGCTCTCCCCATGAGCTCAGTGCAGATGTTGCCTGTAATCCATGGCTTCTGGTTGGGTTATGTACGTACGGTCACTGTGGGGACGATGTCATCGATGCACTTATTGATGAAGCCAGTGACTTATGTGGTGTACTCCTCAATGCCATTGTAAGAATCCCGGAACATATTCCAGTCTGTGCTAGCAAAACAGTCCTGTAGTTTAGGATCTGCTTCATCTGACCACTTTCTTATTGACCGAGTCACTGGTACTTCCTGCTTTAGTTTTTGCTTGTAAGCAGGAATCAGGAGGATAGAATTAAGATCAGATTTGCCAAATGGAGGGCGAGGGAGAGCTTTGTATCTGTCTCTGTGTGTGGAGTGGTCTAGAGTTTTTTTCCCTCTTGTTGCACATTTAACATGCTGAAAGAAATTAGGTCAAACGGCTTGAGTTTCCCTGCATTAAAGTCCCCGCCACTAGCAGCTCCGCCTCTGGATGAGGGTTTTCCTGTTTGCTTATGGCCGTATACAGCTCATTGAGTGCGGTCTTAGTGCCAGCATCGGTCTGCGGTGGTATATAGACAGCTACAAAAAATATAGATGTAAACTCTCTTGGTAAATAATGTGGTCTACAGCTTATCATAAGATACTCTACCTCAGGCGAACAAAAACTTGAGATTTCCTTAGATTTTGTGCACCAGCTGTTGTTTACAATTATACATAGTCCGCCGCCCCTTGTGTTGCCAGAGGTCGCTGTTCTGTCCTGCCGAAAAAGCTTAAAACCTGCCAGCTGTATGTTAATCATGTCGTCGTTCAGTCACGACTCGGTGAAACATAAGATATTACAGTTTTTAATGTCCCGTTGGTAGGATATACGTGCTTGTAGTTTGTCTATTTATTATCGATTAATTGTACGTTGGCTAATAGGACCGACGGTAAAGTTAGATTACCCTCTCAGCGACTAATCCTTATAAGGAATCCGGAACGTCTTCCACAATATCTCCATCTTTTCCTCCTGCGAATGACGGGGATGAGGGCCTTGTCGGGTGTCTGGAGTAAATCCTTGCCATCCGACTCTTTGAAGAAGAGGAATTCCTTCAGAATGGGGTGAGTAATCACTGCCCTGATTTCAAGGAGCTCTTTTCGGTCATAAGACACTGTGAGAAAAACATTATGTACAAAATAAGTTACAAATAACCCAAAAAAACACACACAATAGCACAATTAGTTATGGGATCGTAAAACGGTGGCCATCTCCTTAGGCGCCATTAATGATGGCAGCTGTGTGTGTGCAAAGTTAATCCAGCGAAGCATGGCAATACTGGACAATATTTTGTATCAAGTCTGCCCAAATGTGCCGAATTAGTCAATTGATACATTTTCAAGTACATAACTATAGAGAACATACAAAAATGATATGGTAATACAACATTTATGTTTACACACTACCAGGAATGTCATACATGGTGGATCATTAGCTTATACACTAACTTTCACACATCTAGATGGCTGGGTGGGGTGGGTGTGGAGCCAGAGACAGCAGGGGTTCAAACTGTAGAACCCAGTTCCTACATTTGAGTATAAAAATAGATTTTATCAAACAAAACTATGCTACATTTTATCTCTGGGACCCTCAGGATGACAAATCAGAGCAAGATTACTGAATGTAAGTACATTATTTACCTTCAGAGGTGAATGTATCAAACCAGTTGCCGTGATAAAAGTTGTTGTTGTTGTGCACTCTCCTCAAACAATAGCATGGTATTTTTCACTGTAATAGCTACTGTACATTGGACAGTGCAGTTGGATTAACAAGAAATTAAGCTTTCTGCCCATATAAAACATGTCTATGTCCTGGAAAGTTTGCTGTTACTTACAACTGTCATGCCGATCACATTAGCGCACATTAGCTCAACCATTCGGGTATAGGGACACACATCCTGTAGACATTTCAACAGTGTTGAGGTTATTTTTAGAAGTTTTTATTTTTTACATTTGATTTGTTTAATCTCATATTGATGTCATGGCTTACAAATTCACACCTGATAGTGAGCCAGATGATTACTCCACTACTCCTATTGTCAGAGGGAGGGGTATTTGGTTTGGTGAGCATGCTGAGAGCAATGCAATGTCCAGTTGGTTTCACAGTTGCGGAGTGGGGACTTCTTAGTCATTATCTGATAGTGCTAGGAGTGCAGGGCTAGGTCAGAGCCCAGGTTGTTCTAATATGGGAACGTTTTTGAGGGGAAGTCCATACACGTCCACACCCAGTAGTGACACAGACACCATACCGTGACATGGTAGGCCAGTTAGGAGTGCAGATAGGTGTCTCCATAGTAGCCAGACTGATGTCAGTTGGAGCCATTGATAAGAGTGGTGAGCGCCACAGTACATCACCAAGAGACACAGCAGTCGCTGGCTCAGTGAGCCAGGAAGTTCCACAAGTGACAGTCCATGTCAAGTCTGAGAGAGAAACCAAAGTATTCAGAGGTGACAGCTCTGACAGATACACAGTTCAAGAGTCGGTTGAAATCACAAAAGCATACCTGAAAAAACAAAGATGTGATGAGCCTGATAAGGCGAAGGAGATCCCGAAGAGGTTGATGGGCAAAGTTAGGGATGTTGTGAAGGTTGGGTTGTGGAGTGTGTGGCGGCCATGTCTTTACTGTTTGGATTGATGTCAATCCGCTTACTCGCATAATAACCAAGCCTAAACTGGACTGTTGCGAGCAGCGTTGTGTGGTTAGGAGTCAGGCATCAAGTATATACCAGGTCCTCAGAATGTGGTTTCTGACGCCCTGAGTCAAGTGCCCTTTGATAAAGGTGTTGGCCACAGACTGCTCCATGAGTCTTATGAGAATATCCTCAGTGATGTTCAAGCAGAGTCAATCGCCTCAGTCCAAGATGCCTTTGGGTGGTCAGTCACAATGAGTGGGAATCTGGAGCCAGAACACGTGCTGTGGAAATGGTGCAACACCTACCTCAACTAATACCTCCGGGTCAAAGCACCTTACCTGCCTACTCAGAGAAGGAGCCTTGTGATGAGCAGCTCAATGACAGGACACTCTCTCATGTTTGGTTCTATGTGGAGAAACGCCGCAGACACTCTAGAAGAGAAAGAGCAAAGTAATCAGTCACAGTCGGCAGATACTTGAAAAGCTGGGAGATAGCTTATTGTCAGTAATGGCATACTATATAGTCTCGAGATCAGATTGCAAAGACCAAACGGTTCCAATATGTCATTCCTGAGTCCTAAAGGCTGTCCACAACCACGCCTGTCATCAGGACCAGTTCAGAAGCCTTAGTTTAGCAAGACAGAGATTATTCTGGCTGCACCTTGATGCTAGGGACTATGTCTGTGGTTGGCAGCCTTGCATCATCAGCTAAACTGATGAGCCTGAGGGTAGGGCCCCCCTAGAAAGTATCACCTCTACTTTGCCATAACAGCTGGTTTGCATTGACTTTTGGTCAGCCGAAGATTCAAGAAACAAGTCCATCGACGTGTTGTTGGTAACAGACCACTTTACAAGAATGGCTCAAGCGTTCGCCTGCACAAAAGACCAATCAGCTAAGCAAATGGCAAGAATCCTGTGGGACAGATAGTTCTGTGTGCATGGATTTCCTGAGAGAATTCATAGCGACCAAGGGGCAAACTTCAAGAGTCAACTGATGAGCTACTCAGAGTATCCGGTGTGAGGAAGTTTCACAAAACATAGTGATGCCTCTTGCACTGAGATTCAGTGCCTTAGACCACTGCGCCACTCGGGAGCCATGACCAATATGACCAATATATATTGTCCTGCTAAATAGACACGTTGGGCTTTTGGTTTCTCCCCCTCTAAAAACAAAAATAAATATTTTGGCTTTTCTAAATATTATTTAGGCCTTTTTCAGATTACAATCGCTCACTTTTGGTTATTTGAAATCTCCAAAATATCGTTATTTCTTTATAACAAGGGGGGAAAGGTAAGGAACTTCTGTCAGCCCCCCTGGAGGCCTTTTGAAAACATGTTTTCACAAGGCTATTAGCAGGACAATAGACATGTGGTCCATAAAACACCTCTCTGACAATGGGTCCAGCATATCTCTTGATGATGATCGAGCTTGGGCCTACACGGTCGGCTTTATATAATTAACATTTCATTATTTATAGACTTTTACATATTTTCTCATTGTTTCTGTGATCAAAAAATAAATTGAACATTTAAATTAAATTCTTTAAGAGTCCTGTTTAAGTAACCAAACCAAACCAAGATGGCGTAGCCGTCGAACGTGTGTTTTGTCTTGTCCCGTGTAAATATAGTTTTTTCCTTGTTTCTTTTCTTATATATTTCGTATATATTTTAATATCACTTTGCATCTATGGACTGAATATACTGTCCTGCAACCCACCTCACCCAATGTGGTATGGATGTGCTATTTTTATACTTAAGAACCGGAAACCCCATCAAAAGCTAGCCGGCTAACTGGCTACTAGCTAGTAGTCAGTTAGCCATTGCTAGGCCTATCTCCCGGCTAGCCAAAGAGGCCCATCAGCCACTCCTTGGGCTACAATACCTGGACCACTGCCGACCCATCACGACTGGACTGCAAAAGGTAATTCCGCCAGAGGGGGTTTTTCAACTGACTCCTTCCCTGTGGCTCAGTTGGTAGAGCATGGTGTTTGCAACGCCAGCATGGTGTGTCCAACGCCAGGGTTGTGGGTTCGATTCCCACGGGGGGCCAGTACAACAACAACAAAAAATGTGTGAAATGAAATGGATGCATTCACTACTGTAAGTCGCTCTGGATAAGAGCGTCTGCTAAATGACTAAAATGTAAATGTAAAATGTCGCAACGTCCCCTGAATGCCCACCCGCTAGCCTGCTAGCCACGGCCCGCTAGCTGTCTAGAGCACATCGGACTGTTAGCTTAAGAGGCCCATCGGACAAATTCTTTGGCCACTTTACCTATTTTGCCAATTGGCCTGGTTTACCACATGGAGCCCTGCTGATCCGTCCTCTGAACCGGAACCCCCCAACAGAAGCTAGCCAGCTAACTAGCTACTAACTAGTAGTCAGCTAGCCACTGCTAGCGGTCATCAGCTACCTTTTAGCCCGGACAACTCTCGCCAGTCTGCACAGCACGACTCAAAACTTATTTTCCCCATATCTCCGGATTCCTACCGCAAGCTCTGAACCTTTTTTTTGTATTTTTTTTTCCTCACCTGGATCATCGCAACTAGCTAGCTGCTGTCTGAGTGGCCACTCCTGGCTAACATCTCTGTCCCGAAGCAAGAACCAATCAGCCTGGAGCTAGCCTTGCTAGGCCCATTTACCAAACGGAGCCCTGCTGATCCGTCTGCCGACGTCACGGCACGAGGGAGCCACAACAGACTTTCTTCTGTTGCGAAGTCCCTCAAAGGCCCTTCTGCTAGCTTGCTAGCCCCGGCCCGCTAGCTGCCTGAAGCCACTCACTGGACTCCTGTGATCACTTGGCTACGCATGCCTCTCCCTAACGCCAATATGCCTTGTCCATTGCTGTTTTGGTTAGTAATTATTGCCTTATTTCACTGTAGAGCCTCTAGCCCTGCTCAATACGCCATAGTTAACACTTTAGTTCCACCTCCCACACATGCGGTGACATCACCTGGTTGAAATTATATTTTTAGAGACAATATCTCTTTCATCGTCACTATGCACAGGTTTACCCTCCCTGTATTCACATCCTACCATACCTTTATCTGTACATTATGCCTTGAATCTATTCTACTGTGCCCAGAAATCTGCTCCTTTTACTCTCTGTTCTGAACATACTAGACGGCCAGATCTTTTAGCCTTTAGCTGGACCCTTATCCTACTCCGCCTCTGTTCCTCTGGTGATGTGGAGGTTAATCCAGGCCCTGCAGTACCTAGCTCCACTCCTATTCCCCAGGCACTCTCATTTGTTGACTTCTGTAACTGTAAAAGCCTTGGTTTCATGCATGTTTACATTAGAAGCCTCCTCCCTAAGTTTGTTCTATTCACTGCCCTAGAACACTCTGCCAACCCGGATGTCCTAGCTGTGTCTGAATCCTGGCTCAGGAAGACCACCAAAACCCTGAAATTTCCATCCCTAACTATAACATTTTCCGACAAGATAGAACTGCCAAAGGGGGCGGAGTTGCAATCTACTGCAATCTACTGCAGGGATAGTCTGTGCCCAAACAATTTGAGGTTCTACTTTTAAAAATCCACCTCTCCAGAAACAAGTCTCTTACCGTTGCTGCTTGCTATAGACCACCTTCTGCCCCCAGCTGTGCCCTGGACACCATATGCGAATTGATTGCCCTCATCTATCTTCAGAGCTCGTGCTGTTAGGTGACCTAAACTGGCACATGCTTAACACCCAGCCATCCTACAACTCAAGCTTGATGCTCTCAATCTCACACAAATTATCAATGAACCCACCAGGTACAACACCAAATCCATAAAAACAGGCACCCTCATAGATATCATCCGAACCAACTTGCCCTCCAAATACACCTCTGCTGTCTTCAACCAGGATCTCAGCGATCACTGCCTCATTGCCTGCGTCCGTAATGGGTCTGCGGTCAAGCGACCACCCCTCATCACTGTCAAACGCTCCCTAAAACACTTCAACAAGCAGGCCTTTCTAATCGACCTGGCCCAGGTATCCTGGAATGATAGTGACCTCATTCCGTCAGTAGAGGATGGCTGGTTATTCTTTAAAAGTGCTTTCCTCGCCATCTTAAATAAGCATGCCCCGTTAAAAAAATGTAGAACCAGGAAGAGATATAGCCCTTAGTTCACTCCAGACCTGACTGCCATTGACCAGCACGAAAACATCCTGTGGCGTACTGCATTAGCATTGAATAGCCCCCGCGATAAGCAACTTTTCAGGGAAGTTAGGATCCAATATACATAGGCAGTTAGGAAAGCTAAGGCTAGCTTTTCAAACAGAAATGTGCATCTTGTAGCACAAACTCCAAAAAGTTCTGGGACACTGTAAAGTCCATGGAGAATAAGAGCACCTCCTCCCAGCTGCCCACTGCACTAAGGCTAGGAAACACTGTCACCACCGATAAATGAGAATTTCAATAAGCATTTTTCTACGGCTGGCCATGTTTTCCACCTGGCTACCCCTACCCCGGTTAACAGCCCTGCACCCCTCACTGCAACTTGCCCAAGCGTCCCCCATTTCTCCTTCACCCAAATCCAGATAGCTGATGTTCTGAAAGAGCTGCAAAATCTGGACCCCTACAAATCAGCAGGGCTAGACAATCTGTACCCTCTCTTCCTAAAATTATCAGCCGAAATTGTTGCAACCCCTATTACTGGCTTGTTCAACCTCTCGTTCGTGTTGTCTGAGATCCCCAAAGATTGAAAAGCTGCCGCGGTCATCCCCCTCTTCAAAGGGGAGACACTCTAGACCCAAACTGCTACAGACCTATATCTATCCTACCCTGGCTTTCTAAGGTCTTCGAAAGCCAAGTTAACAAACAGATCACCGACCATTTCAAATCCCACCGTACCTTCTCCGCTATGCAATCTGGTTTCCGAGCTGGTCATGGGTGCACCTCAGCCACGGTCAAGGTCCTAAAGGACATCATAACCGCCATCGATAAGAGACAATACTGTGCAGCTGTATTCATCGACCTGGCCAAGGCTTTCGACTCTGTCAATCACCACATTCTTATCGGCAGACTCAACAGCCTTGGTTTCTCAAATGACTGCCTCGCTTGGTTCACCAACTACTTCTCTGACAGAGTTCAGTGTGTCAAATTGGAGGGCCTGTTGTCCGGACCTCTGGCAGTCTCTATGGGGGTGTGCCACAGGGTTCAATGATGTCACACTGCTGGTGATTCTCTGATCCACCTCTACGCAGATGACACCATTCTGTATACTTCTGGCCTTTCTTTGGACACTGTGTTAACTAACCTCCAGACGAGCTTCAATGCCATACAACTCTCCTTCCGTGGCCTCCAACTGCTCTTAAATGCAAGCAAAACTAAATGCATGTTCTTCTACCGATCGCTGCCCATACCTACCCACCCGTCCAGCATCACTACTCTGGACGGTTCTGACTTAGAATATGTGGACAACTATAAATACCTCGGTGTCTGGTTAGAATGTAAACTCTCCTTCCAGACTCACATTAAGCATCTCCAATCCAAAATTAAATCTAGAATCGGCTTCCTATTTCGTAACAAAACATCATTCACTCATGCTGCTAAACATACCCTTGTAAAACTGACTATCCTACCGATCCTCGACTTCGGTGATGTCATTTACAAAATAGCCTCCAACACTCTACTCAGCAAATTGGATGCAGTCTATCACAGTGCCATCCGTTTTGTCACCAAAGCCCCATATACTACCCACCACTGCGACCTGTATGCTCTCATTGGCTGGCCCTCGCTTCATATCCATCACCAAACCCACTGGCTCCAGGCCCCGGCTTATCTCAGCTCACTGGTCACCATAGCAGCACCCATCCTCAGAATGCGCTCCATCAGGTATATTTCACTGGTCACCCCCAAAGCCAATTCCTTCTTCGGCCGCCTTTCCTTCCAGTTCTCTGCTGCCAATGACTGGAACGAACTGCAAAAATCACTGAGGCTGGAGACTCA
Source organism: Salmo salar (assembly GCF_965601325.2). Taxonomy (NCBI): domain Eukaryota; kingdom Metazoa; phylum Chordata; class Actinopteri; order Salmoniformes; family Salmonidae; genus Salmo; species Salmo salar. Next base: position 1,724,000 of record NC_138314.1, on the reverse strand, counting down.
TATCTCCCTCACTAACTTTAAGCACCAGCTGTCAGAACAGCTCACAGATCACTGCACCTGTACATAGCCAATCTGTAAATAGCCCATCCAAGTACTAATCACCATATTGTTATTTATTTCATTTATTTTGCTCCTTTGAACCCCAGTACCGCTACTTGCACACTCATCTTCTGCACATCTATCACCCCAGTATTTAATTTGCCATACTGTAATAATTTCGCCACTATGGCCTATTTATTGCCTCACCCTCCTTATCCTACCTCATTTGCACACACTGTAAATAGACTTTCTCTATTGTATTATTGACTGTATGTGTGTTTATTCCATGTGTAACTCTGTGTTGTTGTTTGTGTCGCACTGCTTTGCTTTATCTTGGCCAGGTCGCAGTTGTAAATGAGAACTTGTTCTCAACTAGCCTACCTGGTTAAATAAAGATGAAATAAAAAATAAATAAATAAAATAAGTAGTATTTTGATAATACAGGGAGAGAAAACAAGCGTTGCAGGCTGTGAATTCTGCAAACAACATTTCTAGGATGGGCTATTGGCAGGACAATCGACTTTTTCCTTTTATTCAGATTACAACCGCTGACTTTAGGTTATTTGAAAACGAAATCTCCAAAATATCGTTATTTTTTAAACAAGGACACGAAAATGAGATTGTGAGCTCTGCAAACAACATTTCCAGTCCGAGAATGAGAATGGTAAATGACTAGTTAATACATTCGTTCAATACATTGGAATACAACATTAGCCATCCATCCACCCATTATGAGCAGGAGCTGAGAGGATCACCAAAACTAAAGGTATTTTGGTTTCAGTGCATTTTCATATAGCCTATCAATGTGTAGGCATACTGTGTAGTACAATTGCTAATTGTGTACTAAAAACGTGAATGTGTTTTTGCAGAGCATACAACCATGCCGACAACCATCCTTGGAGATCAGTGGACAAAAGGCTGGACAACAGGCCGCACAGAAAAAAACGCATGGTTCCATAGAGTACCAACTGGGATGGATCCCGAGGCAAATGTGGTTTCTTCATCAACATCTTTATGCTTTTGTTAATAAAATAAAGATACAAATACTCTCCAGCTTTGATCCATGCCTGGGCCTGCAGGGCGTAAATGTCTTTGTTTGTCAGACGAATCACTGGGTCGAAACTGCAGAACAGATAGCAGGACAATATATATTGGTAATGGTTCCCTACTGGCGAGGCGGTCTAATGCACCGCATCTCAGTGTAAGAGGCATCACTACAGTCCCTGATTCGAATTCAGGCTGAATCACATCCGACTGTGATTGGGAGTCCCATATGGCGCTGCACAATTGGCCCAGCATCATCTGGGTTTTGCCGGGGTAGGCCGTCATTGTAAATAAGAATTTGTTCTTAACTGACTTGCCTAGTTAAATAAAAACAAATGTTGCAATTTTGTTATGTGTTTTGTTTGGTAAATTGTTTTGTAAATATGAATTCACATTTGTGGTGGCGCTAAATAAACAATGAACATTTGTTTTGGTTTGTTTCTACTTGATCAGAACAAGCTGTAACTGGACTGTAGCATATTACTTACTAAAACTGTTGTTATACTAAGGTTGTTATTCTGAGAGAAACGAAAATGACCTGGATGCCATGTACAGTATTATAGACTCTAAAAGGAAACTTATTACCACCGTCTCTTGCGCATGTCATTTTCCTTTCATAATGCATCCTTATTTACAAAGTGATTATTATTATTAGATATTCTCACAGCGCACATTTGTAAATCCCAGATTCTAAAAGTAATTGGAACACTAGATAAAAATTATTTGTGACATGTGACATTGTGGTTACAATAAAGAATGTAAACAAGATGCTGTGTTTTTATTTACAGTAGTGATGGACAGCATTTTGAAAAGGTTTTCATAGGGGAGTGTAGCAGGTGTAGCCCATCATGCAAACAATGTTTCCTATTAGCAGGACAATAGACTGTTCATAACCAGGTGTGAAAATCCCCCAATTTGTAGGTGTGAAAATCCCCCAATTTGCAATGTATTCGATGCTTAAGTACTCTAAAGTGTTACATTTCTAACTCAAGACCTCATACAACAAATAGTACAACAAACATTGTGGTTAAACTCAAATATACAAGTGATAGAAAAACATTTAACAAGTGGAAGGGGGAAAAGTATTATTATTATTAGCCCTGCATTATAATTATATAAAAGCCCCTTAGATATTCTGTGTTTTTATTTACAGTAGTGATGTGCAGTTGGAGGCATTTTGTTAAATAAAGTTTATATTTGTCACAGTTGTCGTAGTGATGAGACCAAAATGCAGCAGGTATGTGTATGCTCATCTTGACGTTTAATAAATTCAAAATGAACACCAAAATAATAAAAGAACGACCGATCAACAAAACAGTCTGGCAAGGCACAAGGCTAAACACAGAACAATCTCCCACAAATGACAAACACAAACACACCCTAATATATGGGACTCTCAATCAAAGGCAAATAGACAACACCTGCCTTCAACTGAGAGTCCCAACCCCAATTAACCAAACATAGAAACAGACTCACTAGACTAAACATAGAATACATGAATATCAAACAGTGCCCAAACACCCCGGAATACTTAAATCAAATGCACCTTCAACAAACACACCACCCCGAACCACATAAAACAAATACCCTCTGCCACGTCCTGACCAAACTACAATGACAATTAACCCTTATACTGGCCAGGACGTGACAGTACCCCCCCCCCCCCCCTAAAGGTGCTAACCCCGGAAGCACCTTAAGAAAAACAAAAACCCCAAACAACAACAAAAATCCCCCTAAACTAAAGGGAGGGAAGGGAGGGTGGCTGCCGTCACCGACGGCACTTGTGCTACACCCCCCCTCCCCAACCCACCTATGCAGGTGGTGGTTCAGGCTCCGGCCTATTGTCCTCCAGAGTGCCGACTGACCCGATCAGCCTCGGACCGTAGGCAGACTCCCCCTGCTCCGGATCATGGGCAGACCTCCACCTCTCCACCCTGTATGCAGACTCAGCAATTAAACAGTTAATCTCTTTAAGTTCTGAATTGTCAGGCTTACTCAGTTCAAGGTTGCTGCTAGACTCGCTTGGGTTTTGGTCATCGGCAGACTCTGGGCAGATGGGCCACTCTGGCTGATCCTGGCCGCTGGGGCAGTCTGGCAGCTCCGGGCAGTCTGGCCACTCTGGCAGCTCCGGGCAGTCAGGCCACTCTGGCAGCTCTGGCAGCTCCGGGCAGTCTGGCCGCTCTGGCGGCTCCGGGCAGTCTGGCCGCTCTGGCGGCTCCGGGCAGTCTGGCCGCTCTGGCGGCTCCGGGCAGTCTGGCCGCTCTGGCGGCTCCGGTCAGTCTGGCGGCTCTGGCGGCTCCTGACTGACGGGCGGCTCTGGCGACTCCTGACTGACGGGCGGCTCGGGCGACTCCTGACTGACGGGCGGCTCGGGCGACTCCTGACTGACGGGCGGCTCGGGCGACTCCTGACTGACGGGCGGCTCGGGCGACTCCTGACTGACGGGCGGCTCGGGCGACTCTTGACTGACGGGCGGCTCGGGCGACTCTTGACTGACGGGCGGCTCGGGCGACTCTTGACTGGGATGACGCACTTGAAGCCTGGTGCGTGGTGCTGGTACTGGACGTACCAGACTGGGAACACGTACCTCCAGGCTAGTGCGGGGAGCAGGAACAGGACGAGTCGGACTGGGCTGACGCACTTCCGGGTCCGCACGAGAGACAGGAACTGGAAACACCGGGCTATGGAGGCGCACAGGCGGTCTTGATCTTACCTCCTGCACAACCCGTCCTGGCTGGATGGAACTAGTAGCCCTGTACGAGCGGGGTGCTTGTACAGGGCGGACTGGGCTGTGCAGGGGCCTGATGGTAGCCGTGCGAAGAGCGGGAGTAGGGTAGCCTGGTCCGAGGAGGCGTACCGGCGACCAGATGCGCTGCGCAGGCATCCTCCTCCCAGGCTGGATGCCCACTCTAGCACGGCATCTGCGCGGGGCTGGAATGACGCGCACCGGACTGTGCGTGCGTATGGGTGAGATAGTGCGCACCTCAGCAAAACATGGCACCCTCCATCTCATACGCTCCTCCATATAACCACGGGTAGCTGGCTTCCGGCTCTTCCTTGGCCTAGCCAAACTACCCGTGTGCCCCCCCCAAAAAAAATATTGGGGGTGCCTCTCGTGCTTCTCCCTCAGCGCGTCCAAGGCCTCGTACATCCGCCTCTCTGCCTTGGCTGCCTCAATTTCCTCCCGTGGGCGACGGTACTCCCCAGCCTGGTGCCAAGGTCCAGCCCCGTCCAGAACTTCCTCCCAGGTCCATTTCTCCCGCCAGTCCAACTCAAAATCCCTTTGCTCCTTCCTCTGCTGCTTGGTCCTTTGGTGGTGGGAGATTCTGTCACAGTTGTCGTAGTGATGAGACCAAAATGCAGCAGGTATGTGTATGCTCATCTTGACGTTTAATAAATTCAAAATGAACACCAAAATAACAAAAGAACGACCGATCAACAAAACAGTCTGGCAAGGCACAAGGCTAAACACAGAACAATCTCCCACAAATGACAAACACAAACACACCCTAATATATGGGACTCTCAATCAAAGGCAAATAGACAACACCTGCCTTCAACTGAGAGTCCCAACCCCAATTAACCAAACATAGAAACAGACTCACTTGACTAAACATAGAATACATGAATATCAAACAGTGCCCAAACACCCCGGAATACTTCAATCAAATGCCCCTTCAACAAACACACCACCCCGAACCACATAAAACAAATACCCTCTGCCACGTCCTGACCAAACTACAATGACAATTAACCCTTATACTGGCCAGGACGTGACAATATTTACATTTTAAAAACCTCACCTAGCGAGGGTATCGTTTTCTTAGCATGGGAGGAGAATTCTCCACCTGGGCGGACTGTGAGAGGATCATGTACAAACACAATGATATCCTTGGGCATGCTGTAGTCTTCAAATCTGGAGGATAAGTTGTCCCTCAGCTGCTTGATGAAATCTTCCATCACCTCTGTGACAATGCTGCAGCCTGGTCCCTCTGCTATCGTTTCTTCAGTGTGTTGAAGTGCAGTAGCCTTCCAGATGACAAGTCCAAATCCAACAACTCAAGCTTCCTAGTAAAGGCCTCAAATTTCTCCACCTTGTCCGCGACTGTTTCCCTCCTCCTTGTAACTGCAGATTTAACCCGTTTAAGTTAGAATATGTCTGCAAAAAAAGCTTTGTGTGCAGCTTGAAGTTAACGATTCAATGTTTCTGCGTCAGGCCTGTATATGGGGCAGGAAGGCCACTAAAACTTCTATGCTTAGATTCATAATTAGTCTGAGATTGAATTATTTGCAAACAGCAAATAAGACACACTGGCTTGGCATTGGGAAAAGATGGAGAGATGAAAGCATATCTCTGTACATTCTCTGAAATTTCATTATCCACCTTATCCACCTGGATTTTCATTATCGACCTTTCTTTTTGATACTTTTTGAGAGCAACATTTTATCTTGCTATCAAGTAAAATGTTATGAACAATTGTTGACGTTACAAAAAGTAGAGTAGCCTACATTAGGCTACATAGACCTGTTTTTCCCCACCAACCAAAGCACAGAGAAATAGACAAAAATAATAATTGAATAGAGACAGGGATTTTATGATTATAATCAGAACAAAATTATCTTATTGCCACTGAATTTATTATGTACTAATCATATGTGTTAAACATGTTACATGGGTAATGTAGGCCAATTAATTGTGCTAATATTATATACTTATTATGTTCCGGCCCGCCGTCATCCAATTGTTATAATAGGATTTGAAGCAATAGCCTACCCCGGTGTGGTCAACTATTTCGCGCTGCTCTGAGACAAGCATGGGGACTGGTCTTGACAAATCAATGAGATTTTAATTTTCACTGAATCTCTGTTTGGGTATTGGTTAGCCTACAATTAGGGTGTGAAAACGGTCACGTTTTACAGCGCCATTATTTCAACGGAAACCCTGAGAGTTTTGTTTTTCGAATTTCTTGGAATAGAAACACCATAAAATTAATCAAATTAATTAAGCTGAATTTAAAATCAATCCCATATACTATGTTCTTACAAAAAAGGTTAAAATCTCTAGTACAACCAATATTACAAAAAGTCAAATGCATCTCAAAGATGCTCTCTGGTGGTCAAACTACCACTAACTAGCATTAATGGCAAAAATGGCTGACAATTAAATAACATTCCATAGAATTCTGCGGCAGCCCGCAAGGTGTGCTGCAGTATGATGCAACTTTTACAGGAAGAACCACTGTACGGAAGGATCCCTCATCTGCCAGTAGATGTGCTCTTCAGAAAAATCCTGAACGACCCAGCTGTGACCAGTTACCTGTGGAGGAGAGAGTGAATTCCATTCCTGAAAGAAGGAGAGATAATTCCTTACCTGATCCGGAGCCTGTGGACTGATGGAAGAACTCAAGAATGGATAACACAGCTACCAAGTGGAAGAGATGATTGAGAAGAACTCAGTGGGGCTTCAGCACCTCTAGTCTCTCAAGATTAAAAAAATACTCAGAAGAGATCCAGTGAACAGACAAGCCCTCCAGTTACAATTGGATAGTCTGAACAGCCTAGTGGCTCACAGTAACCTGACACACTTGCATCTGACACTCACACTGAGCATTGTATTGCAGTTACACAAGTCAGGACCCATGTTGGTTGCATTGTCAGACCTGTTAACGATACGTCAGCCCCGACAAGCCCGAGAGCTTTACCCTGCCCAGCCACAGAATGATCTGTATCAGTCTGTGTAATGTTGGTTTTGTTCCCATCTATGGAGGAGAACTGAAGCATAAGATTCTGGTTCTGGTTCAAGACATTCTCAGTGACACTAAGCTTAATGTTCAAGCAGTTTGCAAGTCAGAGTTCAAAGATTAGGCAAAGCAACAGTTTGTAGTTACACAATCTTTCAGTAAAGATCCCAGTTTTCTTTTTACGTTTTCACTTTATTTTATTGATCAGGGCCAGTAATACACAGTGTGAATAGGTTGTGTGGGGTGTAGAAAGGCATCTTTCAACCAGTAGTTGGTTGGAGAGTTAGGCCAGCTATCTTTCCACTTCATCCGATGTTGATGTTGATGTTGTCAATTCAGTCTATGGAAACCTATGAGTTAACAAGTGATATACCCTTTACCCTATGGTTGTAAACTGTTGCTGAAATTCAGTGTGGGTGGGTGTAACAGGGTTAGAAATGTCCCTGTTGACTGACTTTCTCCATAATTATTTGTTTTTCATGCTATTCATGAGTTAAGTGACATCTACTGGCGTAATGTGGTACTGCAGTTCTGTGGTTACATCCTTTAGTTTAATTGACAATTTCTTGAGGTATGTATTGTGTGCCAGGCTGTCCCTTGTATTTTGATATATTTTGGGAAAATAACTTGTTTTAAGCTGTTAAACCATGTTAGCATGTATTGTGAGGGTTTAATTGGACTTCTTTCCAGTAAATGTAACTGTATGGACATTTTGGCAATTCGCTTCAGCTATGCTAGCTAGCTCCGTCCACTGTGTATTAATCAAATCAAATTTTATTGGTCACATACACCTGATTAGCAGATATTATTGTGGGTGTAGTGAAATGCCTGTGCTTCTAGCTCCAACAGTGCAGTAATATCTAACAACATATACCCAAATAGGAAATAGTATTTATTTATTTAACTAGGCAAGTCAGTTAAGAACAAATTCTTATTTACAATGATGGCCTACCAGAGAACAGTGGGTTAACTGCCTTGTTCATGGGCAGAACGACATATTTTTATCTTGTCAGCTCTGGGATTCAATCTTGCAACCTTTCGGTTACTGGCCCAACGCATTAACCACTAGGCTACCTGCCACCCCAGAAGGTGAGGTGAATTAAGACTATATACACATATGGACGAGTGATGTCAGAGCGTAATGGACTAAGATACAGTAGACTAAGATACAGTATATAAAACAGTATATACATATGAGATGAGTAATGCAAGATATGTAAGCATTATTAGGTGAATGAGATACCGTAGAATATTATAGAAAACAATATAAACACATGACCTCGCCTTCTGGATGATAGCAGGGTGAACAGGCAGTGGCTCAGGTGGTTGATGTCCTTGATGATCTTTTTGGCCTTCCTGTGACATCGGGTACTGTAGGTGTCCTGGAGGGCGAGTAGTTTGCCCCTGGTAATGTGTTAGGCAGACCGCACTACCTTCTGGAGAGCCTAGCGGTCGCGGAGCCCAGTTGCACACGGCGGGGTTCAGACCCAGGGCCTCAAGCTTAATGATGAGCTTGGAGGGTACTATGGTGTTGAATGCTGAGCTATAATCAAACAGCGAACTTACGTAGGTATTCCTCTTGTCCAGATGGAACAGGGCAGTGTGCAGAGTGATGGCGATTGCATCGTCTGTGGATCTATTGGGGCAGTAAGCAAATTGAAGTGGGTCTAGGATGGCAGGTAAGGTGATATGATCCTTGACCAGCCTCTCAAAGCACTTCATGATGACAGAGGTGAGTGCTACAGGGCGTTAGTCATTAAGTTCAGTTACCTTTGCCTTCTTGGGTACAGGAACAATGGTGGCCATCTTGAAGCATATGGGGACAGCAGACTGGGATAGGGAGAAATTGAATATGCCCGTAAACACACCAGCCAGCTGGTCTGTGCGTGCTCTGAGGAAGTGGCTAGGGATGCCGTCTGGACCGGCAGCCTTCCGAGGGTTAACACGTTTAAATGTTTTACTCACGTCAGCCACGGAGAAGGAGAGCCCACAGTCCTTGGTAGCGGGCCGAATAGGTGGCACTGTGTTATCCTCAAAGCATGTGAAGAATGTGTTTAGCCTGTCCGGAAGCAAGATGTCGGTCTCGGCGACGTGGCTGGTTTTCCTTTTGTAGTCTGTGATTGTCTGAAGTCCCTGCCACATACGTCTCATGTCTGAGCCGTTGAATTGCGACCCCACTTTCTCTATATTGACGTTTAGCATGTTTGATTGCCTTGCGGAGTGAATAACTTACACAGGTTATATTCTGACATATTACCAGTCACCTTGCCGTTGTTTTAAATGTGGTGGTCGCACTTTCAGATTCGCGCGAATGCTACCATCTAGCCACGGTTTCTGGTTAGGGTAGGTTTTAATAGTCACAATGGGGACTACATCTCCTATACACTTCCTTATGAACTCAGTCACCGTATCCCTAGATTATTTTTACTATGGGTCATGCTAACTGTCTGCTAATGTTAGCATGGACTTTGTGAAAAGTGAAATTATTATTTGGAAACAAGCGTTTTAATTCATACTATCAAGTGATATCCTCTGGGTCCACATTGTACATTTTGTTGTATATGTCTGTTACCCAAAATAAATTCAATTAAAAAATATATATTTTGTGATATCCAGATCCTGTGTCTTAACTTCAGTAACCAAGAGAATTTCCAGGTACAGTACCAGTCAAAAGTTTGGACACACCTACTTTAAAAAAAACAAGTTTCTACATTGTAGAATAATAGTGAAGACATCACAACTATGAAATAACACATATGGAATCATGTAGTAACCAAAAAAGTGTTAAATCCAAAATATATTTTATATTTGAGATTCTTCAAAGTACCCACCCTTTGCCTTGACAGCTTTGCACACTCTTGGCATTCTCTCAACCAGCTTCATGAGGAATGCTTTTCCAACTGTCTTGAAGGAGTTCCCACATATGTGACTCACCACTTGGATTCGGTCTTATGTAGCAACATTTTAAATTCTGTTTTTTACATTTGATAAAAGTAGAGACTCAGAACTACAAAATTATATACCATACACTGCATTTGAGGAAACAATGGGAAAGTAATTCTGCTTTGAATGTTGATCAACTTGTTAACCTCTCTAGGCTAGGCGGGACGAATTCGTCCCACCTACGTAACAGCCACGGCTATCCTGTGGCGCGATTTTCAAAACCTTAAAAATCCTATTACTTCAATTTCTCAAACATATGACTATTTTACAGCCATTTAAAGATAAGACTCTCGTTAATCTAACCACACTGTCCGATTTCAAAAAGGCTTTACAACGAAAGCAAAACATTAGATTATGTCAGCAGAGTACCAAGCCAGAAATAATCAGACACCCATTTTTCAAGCCAGCATATAATGTCACCAAAACCCAGAAGACAGCTAAATGCAGCACTCACCTTTGATGATCTTCATCAGATGACAACCCTAGGACATTATGTTATACAATACATGCATGTTTTGTTCAATCAAGTTCATATTTATATCAAAAAACAGCTTTTTACATTAGCATGTGACGTTCAGAACTAGCATACCCCCCGCAAACTTCCGGGGAATTCGCTAACATTTTACTAAATTACTCACGATAAACGTTCACAAAAAGCATAACAATTATTTTAAGAATTATAGATACAGACCTCCTCTATGCACTCGATATGTCCGATTTTAAAATAGCTTTTGGTGAAAGCACATTTTGCAATATTCTAAGTACATAGCCCAGGCATCACGGGCTCGCTATTTAGACACCCGGCAAGTTTAGCACTCACCATAATCATATTTACTATTATAAAAATTTCATTACCTTTTGTTGTCTTCGTCAGAATACACACCCAGGACAGCTACTTCAATAACAAATGTTGGTTTGGTCCAAAATAATCCATCGTTATATCCGAATAGCGGCGTTTTGTTCGTGCGTTCCAGACACTATCCGAAATAGTAAAGAAGTGTCACGCGCTTGGCGCAATTCGTGACAATAAAATTCTAAGTATTCCATTACCGTACTTCGAAGCATGTCAACCGCTGTTTAAAATCAATTTTTACGACATTTTTCTCGTAGAAAAGCGATAATATTCCGACAGGGAATCTCCTTTTCGGCAAACAGAGGAAAAAATCCCAAAGGCGGGGGCGGTCGGGGTCACGCGCATAAGCTAGTGTCTCTTGATCGGCCACTTGAGAAAGGCGATAATGTGTTTCAGCCTGGGGCTGGAATGACGACATTCTGTTTTTTCCCGGGCTCTGAGCGCCTATGGACGACGTGGGAAGTGTCACGTTAGAGCAGAGATCGTTAGTAAATGATAGAGATGGAAAAGAAGTTCAACAAATGGTCAGACAGGCCACTTCCTGTAAAGGAATCTCTCAGGTTTTGACCTGCCATTTGAGTTCTGTTATACTCACAGACACCATTCAAACAATTTTAGAAACTTTGGAGTGTTTTCTATCCAAAGCTAATAATTATATGCATATTCTAGTTTCTGGGCAGGAGTAATAATCAGATTAAATCGGGTACGTTTTTTATCCGGCCGTGAAAATACTGCCCCCTATCCATAACAGGTTAAAGTATGGGTTGTGGCGTGTCAGAGTACATTTTTTTATTATTTCACAAATTACTGGATTTGATTTGGCCAAGTGCGCTCTCTGCTTAGCAGTGGCCTCTGCTCAGTTTGGCAGCTGCGTGAGCGTGCGAGGGAGATGCCCATGTGCTTCATGGTTTACCAGATCTTTTTTCTGCTGTTTTCTTGAAGATCACTCCGCGACACACGTGATGTTCAGCAGCAGATGATGCATTGTCTGCCACTGACTTGTCATTCCCACTCGCAATCACTCACCACAGTCATCAAATGGATTCATGCTAGCCACAACTTCTGAATGAGCTCAATTGTCATGAAACACATATTTTTTGTATTTATTTTATTTCACCTTTATTTAGCCAGTTAGGCAAGTTGAGAACAAGTTCTCATTTACAACTGCGACTTGGCCAAGAATAAAGCAAAGCAGTTTGACACATACAACAACACAGAGTTACACATGGAATAAACAAAACATACAGTCAATAATACAGTTGAAGAAAATCTATATACAGTGTGTGCAAATGAGGTAAGAACAGGGAGGTAAGGCAATAAATAGGCCATGGTGGCGAAGTAATTACAATATACCAATTAGGCACTAGAGTGATTGATGTGCAGAAGATGAATGTGCAAGTAGAGATACAGGGGTGCAAAGGAGCAAGATAAATAAATAAATACAGTATGGGGATGAGGTAGTTGGATGGGCTATTTACAGATGGGCTATGTACAGGTGCAGTGATCTGTGAGCTGCTCTAACAGCTGGTGCTTAAAGCTAGTGAGGGAGGTAAGAGTCTCCAGCTTCAGTGATTTTTGCAATTCATTCCAGTCATTGGCAGCAGAGTACTGGAAGGAACAGCGATGAGTTTCTCTTTCATACAAACTTATAACGAGGAGCGCCCACAATGTGTTTTGTGCGGGGAAGTGCTTAGTAATGAAACGACACCTCCTGACCAAACATCCACAGCATGATGGTAAGCCCAGGGAGTTCTTTCAGAACAGGGCAGCATGCTTCAGGAAATAGTGCTACGACAGTGGAAAAGTAAGTAAGCTATCAAGGCATTGTTGTCATTTTATAACAGGTGATGATAAGCAGAAATAAGGGAGTACTAACTAACTCTCATAGTAGTAGATGTGAGTTTCTCTTTCAAACAATCTCCTGGCCTTGTACACAGCTAATAGCTATCATTCGCCAAAGCAAGCTAGCTACTGATAGTGCAACCCTAGTAACAGTACAGATGAAGATGAAAATGATCAGGCCTAGTGTACATCTTACTGTAGAAATGTTAATTGACCAAGAAGTTTAATTGACCATGCCTGGAGATCCTGTGTCATAACTGCAGTAATCAAGAGAATTTCACCAAGATACTGTGTGTGGTTGTCTTTCCAGTGTGTCTCCAGAGAATAAATATATCAAGAGTGAGGGGAAAAAAACCTCCTGTGTCCAGTCTCAGTTCATTTGGCCATTGTTACATTGGCAGTAGCCTAACAGGGGAATGCCATATGCCATTTGGGTGTCATGAAAGCTCCAATAGCCCCTCCAGTGGTCGAGTCAGAGACAGCAGCACCACACCACAAACACACCAATACACTTATACACACACACGAACACATACATGACCCCGAAGATTTAAGTAATGGGACACCAGATAATGTGATTTTCAGTTTATGTTCTCTGATAACTTATCTTATGTTCCCTGTCGATGGTATAAGGTGAAGGGGAGAAAATGTACTGAGAATCAGGCCGAGACTGACAGTCTGAACATGCCATGCTGAGTTAGCATTCTGTAACCATTCAACAGTTGGATAGACATCACCACCTGGTGACCGAGAGGTGGCTGCAACTTTGGCTCTGTTTTTCATCTCCAAACCAATTGCATGTAATTGAAGCAAGCCAGCTACATACCAGTGCTTCCATCTCGTGGTATGATATATGATGGAATCTTTGTATGCCATCTGAGCATGCAACAGGAAAAAAATTAACAGACCATGACAGATTATTAAAGCTACTGTCTGAGATTTGGGAATCAATTCAATGGTCATTTCAACTCTTGTCAGTCCTTGTATGGACTGGAGAGCTGTCTATGATTTTGAGAGGGTTTATATTTCCCCTAGCCTCATTGTTAGGCTGTATATCAAAAACGTAAAATCTCAGATTGTAGCTTTATTGCTAATGTTTCGTAACAGGATGATCTTTTATTCAATGACTCAAATCTGCTTTATTTGATCAGATAATTTGATTAAGCTACTCTTTTAATTTGCTCATTCAAAACCAGTTTCTTACGGTGCATTCAGAAAGTATTCAGACCGCTTGACTTTTTCCACATTTTGTTACGTTACAGCCTTATTCTAAAATTGTTTAAATAGTTTTTTCCCCCTCATCAATTTACTCATAATACCCCATAATGACAAAGCGAAAACAGGTTTTTATAAATTTCAGCAAATTCATAAAAAATGTAAAACTAAAATATCACATTTACATAAGTATTCAGACCGTTTACTCAGTACTTTGTTGAAGCACCTTTGGCAGTGATTAAAGCCTTGAGTCTTCTTGAGTATGACACTGCAAGATTGGTACACCTGTATTTGGGGAGTTTCTTCCATTCTTCTCTACAAATCCTCTCAAGCTCTGTCAGGTTGGATGGGGAGCGTTGTTGCACAGCTACTTTCTGGTCTTTCCAGAGATGTCTGATCGGGATCAAGTCCGGGCTCTCGCTGGCCACTCAAGGACATTCAGAGACTTGTCCCGAAGCCACTCCTTCATTTTCTTGGCTGTGTGCTTAGGGTTCTTGTCCTGTTGGAAGGTGAATCTTTGCCCCAGTCTGAGGTTCTGAGCACTCTGGAGCAGGTTTTCATAAAGGATCTGTACTTGGTTCCGTTCATCTTTTCCTCGATCCTGACTAGTCTCCCAGTCCCTGCCACAGAAAAACATGTTCACAGCATGACGCTGCCACCACCATGATTCACTGTAGGGATGGTGTTAGGTTTCCTCCAGACGTCCCGCTTGGCATTCAGGCCAAAGTTTTCAACTTCGTTTCACCAGAGAATCTTGTTTCTCATGGTCTGAGAGTCCTTTAGGTGCATTTTGTCAAACGTCAAGCGGGCTGTCGTGCCTTTTACTGAGAACCTTCCAGTAGGACAATCATATCTGCAGCACTCCACCAACCAGGCCTTTATGGCAGAGAGGCCAGATGGAAGCCACTTCCATCTGGCCTCTCTGCCATAAAGGCCTGGTTGGTGGAGTGCTGCAGATATGATTGTCCTACTGGAAGGTTCTCCCATCTCCATAGAGGAACTCTGGAGCTCTGTCAGAGTTACCATCGGGTTCTTGGTCACCTCCCTGACCAAGGCCCTTCTCCCCCGATTGCCCAGTTTGGCCGGACGGTCAGCTCTAGTAAGGGTTTTGGTGGTTCAAAACTTCTTCCATTCAAGAATGATGGAAGCCACTGTGTTCTTGGGGACCTTCATTACTGCAGAAATGTTTTGCTACCCTTTCCCAGAGCTGTTCCTCGACACAATCCTGTCTCTGAGCTTTACGGACAATTTCTTCGACCTCATGGTTTGGTTTTTGCTTTGACATGCACTGTCAACTGTGGGACCTTTATATAGAGAGGTGTGTGCCTTTCCAAATCATGTCCAATCATTTGAATTTACCACAGGTGGACTCCAATCAAGTTGTAGAAACATCTCAAGGATGATGAATTGAGCTCAGGATGCACCTGAGCTCAATTTCGAATCTCATAGAAAAGGGTCTGAATACTTATGTAAATAAGGTATTTCTGTTCTTTATTTTTTGTATTTTTGCAAACATTTCAAAAAAACTGTTTTTGCTTTGTCATTATGGATTATTGTGTGTAGGTTGGTGAGTACATTGTTTTTATTTAATCCATTTCGAATAAGGCTGTAACGTAACAAAATGTGGAAAAAGTCAGGTTCAGCAAATCCCCTTATTGTTTGGGATACCTTTAAATATACCTTCAGAGGTCATTCAATTCAATATTCATCAGTAAAAAAATGCAGTTTCTGTATAAAGAGACAAGACTAATAAGGGAAATACAGGAACTAATAGTACAGGTATTAAAAAAATAAAGCAAACTGGATGGAATTTGAAGGAATATTCACAAATTTCTTCCTGAATCTCCAACACAGGAACGCTACCAAAATATTTGCAGAAACTCATGGTTCTCCAAATTATATTTTATAAGAGGAAGATACATTTTTTTAAGCAGATGTTTTAACAAATGCACAAAAAGATCAGTGCGAAGGCCAAATTACAGAGGAATAACTTTTTGAGGCTATTAAATCCTTTCAGTCTAGAAAAACCCCAGGCCTTTATGGCATACCGGTTTTTAGCCACAATCGGCCCCAACCACAATTAATACATTTGGGCACAGTCGATAGCGTACCTGGACTTCGGGCTAGTATGTTGAGGGTCCGAAACCTGCTCCCTGTTTGCTATAATGAATGAGTTTGATACACCTGGTATTGGATATGGCTGAAAAAAACTTGTTAAATAGTTATTAAATAGTTATGTCCATGTATGCTGGCTGATGAATCATGTTTTATATTAAGTCCGCAAGCTAGACCCCATCAATGTCTCATTGAAGATCTATATAACTTTTCTGGCCTCTCTGGACTAAAACCTAATTATGATAAGTGTCCCATATTATGTCTTGGATCTTTAAAAAAACACAACTTTTACATTACACTGCAGTTTACCTATAAAATGGGCTGAAGGGGAAGTAGACATACTTGGTATATATATAAAACATATATAAATGAGCTCTCCACAATGAATTTCAATGGAAAACTAGTAAAAATAGGCAAGATCCTGCAACCATGGAGAGGTAAATACCTGTCTATTTATGGAGACATGTAACTGATTAAGTCCTTAGTCATATCGCTGTTTGCTCATTTACTGTCTACTCCTGATGATTTGTTTTTCAAATCATATGCGCAAAACTGGGATGCAAAACCTGTAACAGTATTCGTCGTCTGAAGAGGAAGAATCATCGGACCAAAACGCAGCGTGGTAAGTGTTCATGCTTTCTTTAATAAACTGAACACTAAAACAAAAATAACAAAGAGAAGAACCGAAACAGTTCCGTAAGGTGCAAAATATATATAATTTCTGGGTGGGTTGAAATTATTAAACATAAAAGCCGTAAACCTCTCTCTAATTTCTTCACTTATCCAAAAGTTTTACTTGAACCCAAAATGGTTCTCAAGTAGATTATTAAGAAAAGCTCATCCTTTGTTAAAAAAACTGCCTTTTTGCCTTAGTGCAGATTGCCATGTCTCATTTTCGATTAAAAAATTAAACCTTGTTCAAAGTATCTCTCTTTTTCAAACAAGCATTGCAGAGCTGGTTACAACTGCAATTTCATCCCCCAGAAAATATAGATATTATTAAAATATTACAACAAATATTATGGTTGAACTCAAATGTGCTGGTTGATAAATATCACGTTGTATAAGGATCGGAGACAGGCGCAGGAATACGTAATAGATGGTTTTATTACTCCACCCAAAATACAACATGTCATGAAAAAAGGCACGGGGACGAAGCCCAAAACAAACACGCATATAAAATATACAGGGATGTAACCCAAACAAAAGAGTGAGGTTTAAACCTCTAAACATCACACGGGACGAGACCCGTAATAACACTACACGGGGAGGCCAGCATCCTGGTGTCGCCTCTTCACTGTTGATGTTGAGACTGGTGTTTTGCAGGTACTATTTCATGAAGCTGCCAGTTGAGGACTAGTGAGGCGTAAACTAGACACTCTAATGTACTTGTCCTCTTGCTCAGGTGTGCACTGGGGCCTCCCACTCCTCTTTCTATTCTGGTTAGAGCCAGTTTGCGCTGTTCTGTGAAGGGAGTAGTACACAGCGTTGTACGAGATCTTCAGTTTCTTGACAATTTCTCGCATGGAATAGCCTTCATTTCTCAGAACAAGAATAGACTGACGAGTTTCAACAAAAAGTTATATGTTTCTGGCCATTTTGAGCCTGTAATCGAACCCACAAATGCTGATGCTCCAGATACTCAACTAGTCTAAAGAAGGACAGCTTCTTTAATCAGGACAACCGTTTTCAGCTGTGCTAGCATAATTGCAAAAGGGTTTTCGAATGATCAATTAGCCTTTTAAAATGATAAACTTGGATTAGTTTACACAACGTGCCATTGGAACACAGGAGTGAGGGTTGCTGATAATGGGCCTCTGAACGCCTATGTAGATATTCCATTAATAATCTGCCGTTTCCAGCTACAATAGTCATTTTCAACATTAACAATGTCTACACTGTATTTCTAATCAATTTGATGTTATTTTAATGGACAAAAAATTAGATTTTCTTTCAAAAACAAGGACATTCCAAGTGACCCAAAACTTTTGAACTGTAGTGTATGTGTATTTGTACGTATCTATATGTATGTGTATATGTATGCATGTTTATATTTATATATGTGGGTATGTGTATGTACAGTTGAAGTCGGAGGTTTACATACACCTTAGCCAAATACATTTAAATTCCGTTTTTCACAACTCCTGACATTTTATCCTAGTAAAAATTCCCTGTCTTAGGTCAGTTAGGATCACCACTTTATTTTAAGAATGTGAAATGTCAGAATAATAGTAGAGAGAATGATTTATTTCAGCTTTTATTTCTTTCATCACATTCCCAGTGGGTCAGAAGTTGATATACTTTCAATTAGTATTTGGTAGCATTGCCATTAAATTGTTTAACTCGGGTCAAACGTTTCGTGTAGCCTTCCACAAGCTTCCCACAATAAGTTGGGTGCATTTTGGCCCATTCCTCCTGACACAGCTGGTGTAACTGAATCAGGTCCTTGCTCGCACACGCTTTTTCAGTTCTGCCCACAAATTTTATATAGGATTGAGGTCAGGGCTTTGTGATGGCCACTCCAATACCTTGACTTTGTTGTCCTTAAGCCATTTTGCCACAAATTTGGAAGTATGCTTGAGGTAATTGTCCATTTGGAAGACCCATTTGCGACCAAGCTTTAACTTCCTGACTGATGTCATGAGATGTTGCTGCAATATATCGACATCATTTTCCTTCCACGTGATGCTATCTATTTTGTGAAGTGCACCAGTCCCTCCTGCAGCAAAGCACCCCCACAACATGATGCTGCCACCCCCGTGCTTCACGGTTAGGATGGTGTTCTTCGGCTTGCAAGCCTCCCTCTTTTTCCTCCAAACATAACGATGGTCATTATGGCTAAACAGTTCTATTTTTGTTTCATCAGACCATAGGACATTTCTCCAAAAAGTACGATCTTTGTTCCCATGTGCAGTTGCAAACCTTAGTCTAGCTTTTTTATGGCGGTTTTGAAGCAGTGGCTTCTTCCTTGCTGAGCGGCCTTTCAGGTTATGTTGATATAGGACTCGTTTTATTGTGGATATAGATACTTTTGTACCTGTTTCCTCCAGCATCTTCACAAGTTCCTTTGCTGTTGTTCTGGGATTGATTTGCAATTTTTGCACCGAAGTACGTTCATCTCTAGGAGAAAGAACGCGTCTCCTTCCTGACTGGTATGGCGGCTGCGTAGTCCCATTGTGACGTCCTGACCAGTATAGGGGTTATTTGTTATTGTAGTTTGGTCAGGACGTGGCAGGGGGTGTTTGTTTTATGTGGTTCAGGGTGTGTTTTGTGTATGTGTTTAGGTAGAGGGGGTATTTGATTTATTAGTCCAGGGTTTGTTAGTCATTGTTCTATGTTAGTTATTTCTATGTTCTATCTAGTCTTTTTTAGTTCTATGTTTAGTTAATTGGGGTTGGACCTTCAATTGGAGGAAGCTGGTTATTGTTGCCTCTGATTGAGGGTCCTATAATTAGGAGTTTGTTTTTCATGGGATTTTGTGGGAGATTGTTCTTGTTTAGCTGTTTGCCTGACGAGACTGTCAAGTTCGTTTTGTTTTGTATAAGTTTATGTGTTTTTCTTTCTTCACCAAATAAAAAAGAAGATGAGTGTACATTTTCCCGCTGCGTCTTGGTCTCTACCCTACGACACCCGTGACAGAATCTCACACCAACCACGGACCAAGCAGCAGAGGAAGCAGCAACAGAAGGACTGTCGGGAATCATGGACATGGGAGGAAATTCTGGACGGGGCTGGACCATGGCACCAGGCTGGGGAATATCGTCGCCCACCGGAGGAGATAGAGGCAGCCAAGGCGGAGCGGCGCTGGTATGAGGCTTTATACGCGCCTATGGGGAAGCACAAGAGGCTCCCCCAATAATTTTTTTGGGGGGGGCACATGGGTAGTTTGGCGGGGCCAGGATTGAGCCGCAAGCCAACTCCCCATGCTTATTATGGGAAACAACTGTAAGGGAGTATGCGGAAGTGCGCATGATCTCGCCCGTGCGCACGCACAGTCCGGTGCGAGCAATCCCAGCCCCTCGAAAGTGCCGTGCTAGAGTAGGCATCCAGCCTGGAAGGAGGATGTCTGCACAGCGCATCTGGCCACCAGTGCGCCTCCTAGGCCCAGGCTACCCTATGCCTGCTCTACGCACGGCAACCATCAGGCCTCTGCACAGCCCAGTTCGCCCTGTACCAGCAGTCCGCTTGTGCAGGGCTGCTATTTCCATCCAGCCAGGACGGATTGTGCAAGAGGTGCGCTCCAGACCTCCAGTACTTACCCATGGCCCAGTATATCCAGTTCCTGCTTCTCGTGCTGACCCTGAGGTGCGTATCCATAGTCTAGCGTCTCCTAAACTAGCACCACGCACCAGGCTTCCAGTGGTTCAGCCCAGTCCAACTCGGCCTGTTCCTGCTCCTCGCACTAGCCTTGAGGTGCGTGTCCCCAGTCTGGTACCTCCACTACCAGCCCCACACATTAGGCTTCCAGTGCGTCAGCTCAGTCCTGAGCTTCCGACGACAGTGCCCCGTCCAGAGTGTCCGACGACAGTCCAAAGTGTCCGACGACAGTCCAGAGTGTCCGACGACAGTCCAGAGTGTCCGACAACAGAACCCCGTCCAGAGTGTCCGGCGACAGTGCCCCGTCCAGAGTATCCGGCGACAGTGCCCCGTCCAGAGTATCCGGCAACAGTATGCCATCCGGAACCGAGTGAGACGGCCTACAGTCCGGAACCGAGTGAGACGGCCTACTGTCCGGAACCGAGTGAGACGGCCTACAGTCCGGAACTGAGTGAGTCGGCCTACAGTCCGGAACCGAGTGAGTCTGCCTACAGTCTGGAGCTCCCAGAGTCGGCCTACAGCATGGAGCTTCCAGAGTCGGCCTACAGTCCAGAGCTCCCAGAGGACAGTCCAGGGTCTTCAGTGACTAGCCTCTGGCAAAGGTATGCAGTGGGGGTGGTTTGGTCAGGTAGGGGATTAAGGCCTGAGCCTAAGCCACCTCCACTGTAGGAGGTTTGGGGAGGGGGGGTGTAGCACAGGAGCCGTCAGTGACGGCAGCCACCCTCTCTTCCGTCCCTTTAGTTTTGGGATTTATTTTTGTTTTGGGGGTTATTTTTGTTTTTTTGTGTGAGGTGCATCCGGGGTCTGCACCTTTGGGTGGGGGGGGGGGGTGGGGGTACTGTCACGTCCTGACCAGTGTAGGGGTTATTTGTTATTGTAGTTTGGTCAGGACGTGGCAGGGGGTGTTTGTTTTATGTGGTTCAGGGTGTGTTTTGTGTATGTGTTTAGGTAGAGGGGGTATTTGATTTATTAGTCCGGGGTTTGTTAGTCATTGTTCTATGTTAGTTATTTCTATGTTCTATCTAGTCTTTTGTAGTTCTATGTTTAGTTAATTGGGGTTGGACCTTCAATTGGAGGCAGCTGGTTATTGTTGCCTCTGATTGAGGGTCCTATAATTAGGAGTTTGTTTTTCATGGGATTTTGTGGGAGATTGTTCTTGTTTAGCTGTTTGCCTGACGAGACTGTCAAGTTCGGTTTGTTTTGTATAAGTTTATGTATTTTTCCTTCTTCACCAAATAAAAAAGAAGATGAGTGTACATTTTCCCGCTGCGTCTTGGTCTCTACCCTACGACACCCGTGACACCCATGGTGTTTATACTTGCGTACTATTGTTTGTACAGATAAACGTGGTACCTTCAGGCATTTGGAAATTGCTCCCAAGAATGAACCAGACTTGCGGAGGTCTACAATTTTTTTTCTGAGGTCTTGGCTGATTTCTTTTGATTTTCCCATGATGTCAAGCAGAGGCACTGAGTTTGAAGGTAGGCCTTGAAATACATCCACAGGTACATCTCCAACTGACTCAAATTATGTCAATTAACCTATCAGAAGCTTCTAAAGCCATGACATAATTTTCTGGAATTTTCCAATACAGTATTTATAAATGAAATAATATGTCTGTAAACAATTGTTGGAAAAAGTACTTGTGTCATGCACAAAATAGATGTCCTAACCGACTTGCCAAAACTATACTTTGTTAACAAGATATTTCTGGAGTGGTTGAAAACCGAGTTTTAATGACTCCAACCTAAGTGTATGTAAACTTCCGACTTCAACTGTATATATAATGTCACAATGGGTGGCTTGTGGATTCAGGAGAGGTGGAGTCAGGTGCAGGAGACAGAATGATTCCGTGAATGAATTTAATAAAATATCCACACGGAAAATATGCAAAAGGTATGGAGTGCAAGGTGTGCAGAAAGAAACGCACCACCCTTAAAAGGACGTAACCAGGGACGTAGCCCAAAACGAATAACGTAACTCCAAAAGGCAAAATACAGAACCTCATAACAAAAACACACCCTGACAAACGAACAATCCCGCACAAACAACAAACCTAACTAGCTAGCCTAAATACCCTTCCCCACTAACAACTAACACAAAACAGGTGCGCAACTAATCTAGGCCTAACTAACAGAACGTGAAACATAATTCGATGGCAGCTAGTAGGCCGGCGACGACGACCGCCGAGCGCCGCCCGGGTGAGGAGGGGCGCCACCTTCCGTAGGTGTCGTGACATATAAATATATATATTTACCCCAAAAATATATAGGGGATTGGAAATGATGTTGACAATTACATTGATGGAAGCGACAATCTATCCGCAACATTAAAGCTGATCCACTCCCCAAATTAAAAAAAAATTAAAATAAATTCCATTATTTAAAAAGAATGTATAATAACAACAAAAAATAAGGGTTATTTACTTTCTATTTTCTACCCATTATTTTTTGCTCTGTCATCTCATCCTTTTCTAAATATCTTTATTGAAGATATTATTGTTTTCACTCAACTTTTTAATTAAGTTGTAATTACATAATCATAAATCATTATTTTGACACATCACCCCCTCCTCAGACATTCTCCCTTCAGACATTCTCCCACAAACCCCCGAGGTGCCTTTTTGCTAATATAAACTGATTACCAAAGTAATTAGAGCAGTAAAAATACATGTTTTGTCATACCCATGGTATACCGTCTGATATACCACGGCTGTCATCTAATCAGCGTTCAGGGATCGAACCACCCAGTTTTTAATACAAAACATTTCGTGGAATAATAGCTTATCATCAATACCTCTATTTTGATTTCAAATATTTTCTCATTCAATAATAATGATATTTGGCTATGTGATAATTTAGAAAAGACAGAAGCGATACAGTCTTTTGAGGTCATGTTCAAACATGTATTTTGGCTGCAGGGAAAGTCGATTGTGTAACGAGATTGTACTCGCTTATCTTCAGTTGGCCGCTTGGGCACATGGCAATGTGGCGAGCATGCCCTCAAGCAAGCACAGCACATACGTACTAATGCACGGAATTTAAGTAAATAAAGATACTACTTCTTCGTGGAGAAAAAAATTCTTCAATAGAATGAAGGTGGGTTTTATTGTAATCTTGGGCCTTATTACGCACACGCTCGTTCTGTACCTATGGGTGAAGAATTCGGGTACTGAGTACTGAGCGAGTTGGAGCAGAGAATTAGGGCACAATGAGCGGCCTGAGCATCTCGGACGCACTGGTTGGATTAGGTATAGTTTGAACCCAGGGACTCCTGAAAGCTTTTCAGAACAAACAGCACACTACGTTGTATAACAATCTGCATGTATCTTATAAAATCTTTTCACTTTCCTTGTGTAGTGATGCCCACAATATGTCGAGAACAAAATGTTCCAAAAACAGGACATAGACTTTGTTAGTGTCACGATTCCGTAAGGCAGGAGGAAAAGGCAGAGTCAAACACAGGAGACATAGTCCAGTTGTGCCGTAGAACGGTATATTTATTTCACCGAAAAAAACCACTCGGCGTAACAAAAGGGCATAGGGTGTGCCCAGAGACCACACGGGAACACAGTTAACCCCGAGAAAACAAAGATACGCACGGGGTGCAGCCCGACAAATATAACATTCCTCTAGCGAGAATCCGCTGGGGAAAAATGTGCAAAAAACACAAAACGTTCACAGACCTGCCCGCTGACGAATAAACAATCCCGCACAAAACACAAACCACAAGGAACAAACTAAATACCCCCCCTACTAATTACAGAAACGGAAACAGGTGCGGACTTAAACAGACAAAACACAACGAACACAGAACATTGATCGGTGGCAGCTAGTAGACCGATGACGACGACCGCCGAGCGCCGCCCGGCCGAGGAGGGGCACCATTTTCTGTGGATACTGTGACAGTACCCCTCCCCTGACGCGCGGCTCCCGCAGCGCGCCGACGCCGGCCTCGGGGACGGCCCGGAGGGTGAGGCGCCGGCCGGTCCGGATGGAGACGATGGAACTCCTGGAGCATAGTGGGATCCAAAATGTCCCTCACCGGAACCCAGCACCTCTCCTCCGGACCGTACCCCTCCCAGTCCACGAGGTACTGCAGGCCCCCTACCCGACGCCGGGAGTCCAGGATGGCCCGGACTGTATACGCCAGGGCCCCCCCGATGTCCAGGGGGGGCGGAGGGACCTCCCGCACCTCAGCGTCCTGTAGTGGACCAGCTACCACCGGCCTGAGGAGAGACACATGAAACGAGGGGTTAATACGGTAGTATGATGGGAGTTGCAACCTATAACACACCTCGTTTATTCTCCTCAGGACTTTGAACGGTCCCACAAATCGCGGACCCAGCTTCCGGCAGGGCAGGCGGAGGGGCAGGTTCCGGGTTGAGAGCCAGACTCTGTCCCCCGGATTATAAACGGGAGCCTCACTGCGGTGGCGGTCAGCGCTCTCTTTCTGTCGACCTATCGCTCGCCTCAGGCATTCCTGGACAGCCCTCCAGGTCTCTTGAGAGCGCTGTACCCATTCCTCCACCGCAGGAGCCTCCGTCTGGCTCTACTGCCAGGGCACCAGGACTGGCTGATAACCTAACACTACCTGGAAAGGTGACAGGTTAGTAGAGGAGTGGCGCTGAGAGTTCTGGGCCATCTCGGCCCATGGCACGAACCTCGCCCACTCCCCTGGCCGGTCCTGGCAATACGACCGCAGGAACCTGCCCACATCCTGGTTAATGCGCTCAACCTGCCCATTACTCTCGGGGTGAAAACCCGAGGTCAGGCTGTCCGAGACCCCCAGCCTCTCCATAAACGACCTCCACACCCTGGAAGTAAACTGGGGACCCCGATCAGATACGATGTCCTCGGGCACCCCGTAGTGCTGGAAGACATGGGTGAATAGGGCCTCCGTGGTCTGTAGGGCCGTAGGAAGACCGGGTAATGGGAGCTGACGGCAGGACTTCGAGAACCGATCCACAACAACCAGGATGGTAGTGTTCCCCTGAGATGGCGGGAGATCCGTAAGGAAATCCACCGAGAGGTGAGACCAAGGTCGTTGTGGAACGGGGAGGGGCTGTAATTTCCCCCGAGGCAGGTGCCTAGGAGCATTGCACTGGGCGCACACCGAACAGGAAGATACATAGTGTCTTACATCCTCAGCCAAGGTGGGCCACCAGTACTTTCCTTTCAGGCCTCGCACTGTCCGTTCCCCTCCAGGATGACCCGAGGAGGGTAGAGTGTGAGCCCATCGGATCAGGCGATCGCGAACACCAAGCGGAACGAACTTCAGACCCGCGGGACATTGAGGGGGAGTGGGTTCCGCCTGAACCGCCCGCTCGATGTCTGCATCCACCTCCCATACCACCGGTGCCACTAGACAGGACGCCAGGAGTATGGGAGTCGGATCGATGGTCCGCTCCTCGGAGTCGTAGAGACGCGACAGTGCGTCGGCCTTCCAGTTCCGAGACCCCGGAATGTAGGAAAGGGTGAATTGGAACCTCGTAAAGAACATGGCCCACCTGGTCTGACAAGGATTAAGTCTCCTCGCTGCTCGGATGTACTCCAGGTTACGGTGGTCGGTCCAGATGAGAAAAGGGTGACGTGCCCCCTCAAGCCAATGTCTCCACACTGTCAAAGCTTTGACTATGGCCAACAATTCCTTGTCCCCCATGTCATAGTTGCGCTCCGCCGGATTCAGCTTCTTAGAAAAGAATGCACAGGGGCGGAGCTTCGGAGGAGCGCCCGAATGCTGCGACAGCACTGCTCCGACCCCAGCCTCGGACGCGTCCACCTCTACTATGAATGGCAAAGAGGGATCCGGATGCGCCAGCACCGGAGCGTCGGTAAACAGAACCTTCAGACGACGGAAGGCTCTGTCCGCCTCTGCCGACCAACGCAGTCGCACCGGACCCCCCTTCATCAGTGAGGTAATGGGAGCTGCCACCTGACCAAAACCCCGGATAAACCTCCGGTAATAATTGGCGAACCCCAAGAACCGCTGCACCTCCTTCACCGTGGTAGGGGTCGGCCAATTACGCACGGCCGTAACGCGATCACATTCCATCACCACCCCTGTGGTGGAAATGCGATATCCCAGGAAAGAGACGGCTTGTTTGGAGAACTCACATTTCTCAGCCTTGACGTATAGGTTATGCTCCAGCAGCCGCCCAAGCACTTTGCGCACCAGAGCCACATGCGCAGCGTGTGTGGCGGAGTAGATCAGAATGTCATCGATGTACACCACCACACCCTGTCCGAGCATGTCTCTGAGAACCTCGTCCACAAAGGATTGGAAGACAGCGGGAGCATTTTTCAGCCCATACGGCATGACGAGGTACTCATAATGGCCAGATGTGGTACTGAATGCGGTTTTCCACTCGTCTCCCCCTCGGATACGCACCAGGTTTTACACGCTCCTGAGATCTAGTTTGGTGAAGAAGCACGCCCCGTGAAATGACTCCACCGCCGTAGCAATGAGAGGTAGCGGGTAACTGAACCCCACTGTGATCGAATTTAGACCTCTATAGTCAATGCACGGGCGCAGACCTCACTCCTTCTTCTTCACAAAAAAGAAGCTCGAGGAGACAGGGGATTTAGATGGCCGAATGTATCCCTGTCTCAAGGACTCAGCGACATATGTTTCCATAGCCACTGTCTCCTCCTGAGACAGAGGATACACGTGGCTTTTAGGAAGGACCGCGTCAGCCTGGAGGTTTATCGCACAATCCCCCTGTCGATGGGGGGATTGTCTTACTGAAGGCGATAGCCAAATCGGCATATTCAGAGGGAATGTGCACAGTAGAGACTTGGTCTGGACTCTCCACCGTGGTTGCACCGATGGAAACTCCTATACATCTACCTGAGCACTCCCTTAACCACCCCTTAAGAGCCCTCTGTCCCCACGCAATCTGAGGGTTGTGAGTGGCCAGCCAGGGGATACCCAGTACCACTGGAAATGCCGGGGAGTCAATGAGGAAGAGGCTGATACGTTCCACATGACCCCCCTACGTCGCCATAACCAGTGGTACAGTAGCCTCCCCCACTTGGCCGGACCCTAGTGGTCGACTGTCTAAGGCGTGCACAGGGAAGGGGTGGTCCAGCTGAACCAGGGGAATCCCTAACCTTTTAGCGACGCCACGGTCCATAAAACTCCCAGCTGCACCTGAATCGACTAGTGCCTTATACTGGAAGTTAGGAGAAAAATCAGGAAAACAAACTGAAATGTACAGATTGTCGACAGGGGGCTCTGGGTGTGGCTGGTGCTGACTCACCTGGGGGGTCGATGAAGTGCTCTGCCTGCCATCCGAACTCCGGGTGGGATCCCTCCAGTACCGGTCCGCAGTGTGTCCTCTGCGCCCGCAGTGGGTGCAGGAGAGGCCCCTCCCCCGGTCCTCCTTGATGCAGCTCCTCCTATCTCCATGGGCTGTGGAGCAGGAGGGCTGGGAGGTGGAACGAACAGGTCCCGACTGGAACGTCCCCAGGCAGCCAGCAGGTTGTCCAGTCTGATGGATAAATCCACCAGCTGGTCCAGTGTGATGGCATAGTCCCTGCAGGCCAGCTCCCGGCGGACATCCTCTTGGAGACTGCAGCGATCAAGAATCCATCAGGGCCCGCTCATTCCACCCCGACCCCGCGGCGAGAGTCCTGAACTCCAGGGTGAAGTCCTGAGCGCTCCTCGTCCCCTGTCTTAAGTGAAACAATCGCTCACCCGCCGCCCTGCCCTCCGGGGGATGATCGAATACCGCCCGGAAGCGGCGGGTGAACTCCGGGTAGTCACCCCGAGCCGAGTCTGGGCCATCCCAAACCGCGTTGGCCCATTCCAGGGCTCTACCCGTAAGACAAGAGACAAGGGCACTCACCTTTTCTTCGTTGGAGGGAGAGGGGCGAACGGTCGCCAGGTAGAGTTCAATCTGTAGTAAAAACCCCTTACATCCCGTAGCTGTCCCGTCAAACTCCCTCAGTGGCGTAATCCGGATGCCGCTCGCGACCGCTTCAGGTGGGGTTTGTAGAGGCGCCGGCTGAGGAACCGGAGCTGGTCTGGTGATTGAAGCCCCTCTCTCCCAGTTCTCCAATCTGGCCAGCACTTGGTCCATCGCCGAGCCCAGGCGGTGGAGGAGGTTGGAGTGCTGTGACACCTGTTTGGCCACTGACGGTGCTTCCACTCCTGCTGACTCCATATTTTATTTGGTGCGGGATTCTGTCACGATTCCGTAAGGCAGGAGGAAAAGGCAGAGTCAAACGCAGGAGACGTAGTCCAGTTGTGCCGTGGAACGGTATATTTATTTCACCGAAAAAAAACACTCGGCGTAACAAAAGGGCATAGGGTGTGCCCAGAGACCACACGGGAACACAGTTAACCCCGAGAAAACAAAGATACGCATGGGGCGCAGCCCGGCAAATATAACATTCCTCTAGCGAGAATCCGCTGGGGAAAAATGTGCAAAAAACACAAAACGTTCACAGACCTGCCCGCTGACGAATAAACAATCCCGCACAAAACACAAACCACAAGGAACAAACTAAATACCCCCCCTACTAATTACAGAAACGGAAACAGGTGCGGACTTAAACAGACAAAACACAACGAACACAGAACATAGATCGGTGGCAGCTAGTAGACCGGCGACAACGACCGCCGAGCGCCGCCCGGCCGAGGAGGGGCACCATTTTCTGTGTATACTGTGACAGTTAGATGTCCAACAGACCGTGATCACATCCCCAAATCAAACCAGCGCCACGCACAATGCTTTATGTAAGAGGTGATGAATAGAAGGTATTTTATAGAGTGGATTTGCTATGGATATAGAAAATGATAATTACTCTCTCCCCCAATGGGGTTCCATAGGCTAAATGCAAGTTGCAGATTCTTATGTTTAAATGTATGCCTCTACAGTCTTAGAAAAAATGGTTTCAAATAGTTATTTGGCTGGCCCCATAGGATAATCCATTTTGGTTCCAGGTAGAACCGTTTTTGTTTCCAGATAGAACACTTTTGGGTTCCATGTAGAATCTTAATGGAACAAAAAAAGGTTATTCTTTGGGGTTCTCCTATGGGGACAGCCAAATAACCCTTTTAGGTTGTAGATAGCAGAGTGTGTTCTTCTAATATATTTGTTTAATAATGGAGCAATATGTTTCCATGTGAATTATTGAAATATTGAATAGATTGTAGTGCGAAAAACAATAAATAGGCCTACAGTTCTCTCAATGTATACAAATGAGTTATGGTTTCTGTGTATCCAGATCACCTGAGGAAATGTGCGGACTAAGTGGCCACTAGCTTCACAATGATATTTACTTGACATTGTTTTGATAATTATTTCATAACTTATTTTCGAGTGTCCTAGTATGTGTGTGTTACAACCATATCCAGTCTTGCGCGTGGCTACTAGACAGTGTAGAGTAGGCTACACTCCCATTCTCCGTGTGCGCGACGATACACCCCCCTCTTTCTTTTTACTCACTCTCGGTTTCCCTATACTGTGTTGTTGAACTCTTCCTTCTAAATGTGGGGATAGCCTAGCAATTCTTAGCTTTTGAGAACATTGTGAATAATCACCGCACGGTTATGACTTCCTGTTTTGGAAGAAAATATTTTTGCGGCGCTTGCGCATTATAACTGCTCACTCAGCATTTTCTGCTGTTTTGAGTTTTTGCTTTGGATACATTTTGTTACATTGATTGTACTCTTTCTTCTGTTTACTTTCGCATGTTGGATCATGGTTACTTTCCTGATTTAGTTCGATAGTATTTCAAACGTGTAGTCTATTTTTGGGAGGGGGGGAGACTTTGTTATGTAGGGAAAGACAGGGACTTCAATGTTATTTGCATGTCACCAGTGGCGGACTTACCAATAGGCAGAATAGGCAATTGCCTCACGCCTCACATCATAAGGGCCTCTTGAATTGGGCATAATTAAAAATAAGACTAATAATAAAATAATAAAACCTTGATGGTGCATAGATTATACAGTATAAGTATTTACTATAGACTATACATGAGTCAAGAGTATTTAAAGTATTTATAAACCAAGTAAAGTATTTATAAACAAAAAATCTGATCTCTTAAACTTTTAATTCATTTTGTTCTATTTATCTATACAAAGGCCATAATTGATTTTGGCCCAATAGGCCTGCCATATTCCCACATTGAAGGAGCTTTCATTAACTTATTTTTTGCTTAAAAACCTTTAGGCCTACCTATACAAAAATTAAGAAAACAACTCTGGATCTATGCCCAGCCTGGCAAGAGTAGCCAAAAGGGTGTTTAGCATCCCCAGTGGCTCTGCAAGTGTGGAGAGGATATTCTCCGCTGCTGGCCGACTCTCCACACACCATCGCATGAGCCTGATGCCACAGACTGGCCAAAATTGTGTTTCTAAAAATGAATTCTAAAAATGAATTCAAAAGGCACTAATAAGTCATTTTTTGTTTAATTTTATTTCATTCTTAGTAAGCCACAGCCTATATGAACAATTGAAAGACTATAATGATTTAATACAACAAAATGTTGTTTAACCTGTTATGGCTAGGGGGCAGTATTTTCACGGCTGGATAAAAAACGTACCCGATTTAATCTGGTTACTACTCCTGTCCAGTAACTAGAATATGCATATAATTATTGGCTTTGGATAGAAAACACCCTAAAGTTTCTAAAACTGTTTGAATGGTGTCTGTCAGTATAACAGAACTCATATGGAAGGCAAAAACCTGAGAAGATTTCATGCAGGAAGTGGCCTGTCTGACAAGGTGTCGTTCTTCTTGTCTCTGTTTATTGAAGAGTGAGGATCTTAGCTGTCCCGTGACACTTCCTACGGCTGCCATAGGGTCTCAGAAGGCGGTAAAAAGTTGAATCGTGGCTTTGCAGGCTCTGGCTGAAAAAAAGTAGCGCGTTTGGGTAGTGGCTGGTTACAGTACTGTGAGACTCAGGCTCGTGCCCGCGTCGACCGAAAGCTTTGTTTACTTTCCTCTGTTTAGCTAAATGGACATTCCCGGTCGGAATATTATCGCTTTTTTACGAGAAAAATGGCATAAAAATGGATTTTAAACAGCGGTTGACATGCTTCGAAGTACGGTAATGGAATATTTAGATTTTTTTTGTCACGAATTGCGCCATGCGCACGACCCTTCTTTGCCATTCGGATAGTGTCTGGGACGCACGAACAAAACACCGCTATTCGGATATAACGATGGATTATTTTGGACCAAACCAACATTTGTTATTGAAGTAGCAGTCCTGGGAGTGCATTCTGACGAAGACAACAAAAGGTAATCAAACTTTTATAATAGTAAATCTGATATTGGTGAGTGCTAAACTTGCCGGGTGTCTAAATAGCTAGCCCGTGATGCCTGGGCTATGTACTTAGAATATTGCAAAATGTGCTTTCACCAAAAAGCTATTTTAAAATCAGACATATCGAGTGCATAGAGGAGTTCTGTATCTATAATTCTTAAAATAATTGTTATGCTTTTTGTGAACGTTTATCGTGAGTAATTTAGTAAATTGTTAGCAAATTCCTCCGGAAGTTTGCGGGGGGGTATGCTAGTTCTGAACGTCACATGCTAATGTAAAAAGCTGTTTTTTTATATAAATATGAACTTGATTGAACAAAACATGCATGTATTGTATAACATAATGTCCTAGGTGTGTCATCTGATGAAGATCATCAAAGGTTAGTGCTGCATTTAGCTGTCTTCTGGGTTTATGTGACATTATATGCTGGCTTGAAAAATGGGTGTCTGATTATTTCTGGCTTGGTACTCTGCTGACATAATCTAATGTTTTGCTTTCGTTGTAAAGCCTTTTTGAAATCGGACAGTGTGGTTAGATTAACGAGAGTCTTGTCTTTAAATAGCTGTAAAATAGTCATATGTTTGAGAAATTTAAGTAATAGGATTTTTAAGGTTTTGAAAATCGCGCCACAGGCTGCAAGTGGCTGTTACGTAGGTGGGACGCAAGCGTCCCACCTAGCCCATAGAGGTTAAATACACAACATGTAATTGATGGAATTGGAACCAGGTGTGATGGAAGACAAGACAAAACCAATGGAAAATGAAAAGTGGATCAGCGATGGTTAGAAGGTCGGTGACTTCGACCGCCGAACGCCGCTCGCAATCACACTGCACACTGCCCTAACCCACCTGGACAAGAGGAATACCTACGTAAGAATGCTGTTCATCGACTACAGCTCAGCATTTAACACCATAGTACCCTCCAAACTCGTCATTAAGCTCGAGACCCTGGGTCTCGACCCCGCCCTGTGCAACTGGGTCCTGGACTTCCTGACGGGCCGCCCCCAGGTGGTGAGGGTAGGAAACAACATCTCCACCCCGCTGATCCTCAACACTGGGGCCCCACATGGTTGCGTTCTCAGCCCTCTCCTGTATTCCCTGTTCACCCATGACTGCGTGGTCATGCACGCCTCCAACTCAATCATCAAGTTTGCAGACGGCACTACAGTGGTAGGCTTGATTACCAACAACGACGAGGCGGCCTACAGGGAGGAGGTGAGGGCCCTCGGAGTGTGGTGTCAGGAAAATGACCTCACACTCAACGTCAACAAAACAAAGGAGATGATCGTGGACTTCAGGAAACAGCAGAGGGAGCAGCCCCCTATCCACATCAACAGGACAGTAGTGGAGAAGGTGGAAAGTTTTAAGTTCCTCGGCGTACACATCACGGACAAACTGAAATGGTCCACCCACACAGACAGCGTGGTGAAGAAGGCGCAACAGCGCCTCTTCAACCTCAGGAGGCTGAAGAAATTTGGCTTGTCACCAAAAACACTAACAAACTTTTACAGATGCACAATCGAGAGCATCCTGTCGGGCTGTATCACAGCCTGTACGGCAACTGCTCCGCCAAAAAACGTAAGTCTCTCCAGAGGGTAGTGAGTTCTGCACAACGCATCACCGGGGTCATCTACACCACCCAATGTCACAGGAAGGCCAAAAAGATCATCGACAACAATCACCCAAGCCACTGCCTGTTCACCCCGCTATCATCCAGAAGGCGAGGTCAGTACAGGTGCATCAAGGCTGGGACCGAGAGACTGAAAAACAGCTTCTATCTCAAGGCCATCAGACTGTTAAACAGCCACATTGAGTGGCTGCTGCCAACATACTGACTCAATCTCTAGCCACTTAATAATTAATAAATGGATGTAATAAATGTATCACTATTCACTTTAAACTATTCCACTTTACATAATGTTTACATACCCTACACTACTCATCTCATATGTATATACTGTACTCTATACCATCTACTGCATCTTGCCTATGCCGTTCGGCCATCGCTCATCCATATATATTTTTATTCATTCCTTTACACTTGTGTGTATAAGGTAGTTGTTGTGAAATTGTTAGATTAATTGTTAGATATTACTGCATGGTCAGAACTAGAAGCACAAGCATTTCGCTACACTCGCATTAACATCTGCTAACCATGTGTATGTGACAAATAAAATATGATGTGATTTGAACAATTTAAAAGGGTGAAAGGTGGTATGCAGTAATAATTAGTTTTTTTATTTTTCAGTATTTTTTTCAGTGTTTGATTAATTTAGTTTGCAAATAATGATATCGCTTCTGTAGTTTGTCAAATACAGTGTACCTGCTGCGAAAGATGGAGGGGATGAGAGGCAAGAACATTAGCTCATCTTCATGCAAGGTGCATCCACATGTGCAAGTAATTCACCTTTTTTATTCAATATCTCATTGACTTTAACATTTGAATAGCAGTTTTCTCCAAACATTGTTTTTAACAAAAAAATGTGTCCATAACTTTCCTGAATTGAAGCATGGGACCAAATTCATTGTGCCAGTTTTCCATGCTTATGGACATGACTTGACATACCTGGTACTTGAACATTATCATTAATATTGTCAGTAGGTATTTATTCATATTTTAAGGTTTAACCAAATAACCCATATGACATGATTTAAAATTTCTAGATGAAATTCAACAGCTAATATGTCGAAGGTGCTGGACTGGCAGATGGAGAGGCTGTTGTCGTATCGGAGGCGCTTTGGGAGGATCACCAAAGAAATGACGCCGTCCCATCGTATTGACCTCCTGACTGATGCACTTCTCCACCATGGGAAAAAGATACGCCAGAGGCAACGTTAGTATACTTGGATTTGTTATTAATTTACTTGATGCTGGTTGACTCTGGTGATGTTCCTAAAATTTCCTGTTTCTTTTGTTTTAGTGGACAGAGGCTTTCCGAGCAACAGAAGTTGCAACAGAGGCAGAAAGGGAAATGGCAGAAATTGCAGTCTTTTTCAGGTAAACCATTGTATCAATAATCTAAGCATAGAATTTCAGTATTGATTAGAAATGTTGTCACATCTGTCACTGTTATGTTTTAGGAACAACACTGCCTAGAAGGACAGCATCCTGGAGTCGCCTCTTCACTGTTGACGTTCAGACTGGTGTTTTGCGGGTACTATTTAATGAAGCTGTCAGTTGCGGACTTGTGAGGCACCTGTTTCTCAAACTAGACACTCTAATGTACTTGTCCTCTTGCTCAGTTGTGCTCCGGGGCCTCCCACTCCTCTTTCTATTCTGGTTTGAGCCAGTTTGCGCTGTTCTGTGAAGGGAGTAGTACACACCGTTGTAAGAGATATTCAGTTTCTTGGCAATTTCTCACATGGAATAGCCTTCTTTCCTCAGAACAAGAATAGACTGACGAGTTTCAGAAGAAAGTCCTTTGCTTCTGGCCATTTTGAGCCTGTAATTGAACCCACAAATGCTGATGCTCCAGATACTCAATTAGTCTAAAGAAGGCCAGTTTTATTGCTTCTTTAATTAGAACAACAGTTTTCAGCTGTGCTAACATAATTGCAAAAGGGTTTTCTAATGATCAATTAGCCTTTAAAAATCATAAACTTGGATTAGCTAACACAACGTGCCATTGGAATAATGGGCCTCTGTACGCTTATGTAACTATTCCATTAAAAATCTGCTGTTTCTAGCTATGATAGTCATTTACAACATTAACACTGTCTACACTGTATTTCTGACCAATTTGATGTTATTTTAATGAACAAAAACTTTACTTTTCTTTTAAAAACAAGGAAATGTCTAAGTGACCCCAAACCTTTGAATGGTTGTGTGTGTGTGTGTGTGTGTGTGTGTGTGTGTGTGTGTGTGTGTGTGTGTGTGTGTGTGTGTGTGTGTGTGTGTGTGTGTGTGTGTGTGTGTGTGCAGTTGAAGTCGAAAGTTTACATACACTTAGGTTGGAATCAGTAAAACTAGCATTTCAACCACAAATTTCTTGTTAACACACTATAGTTTTGACAAGTCGGTTAGGACATCTACTTTGTGCATGACACAAGTAATTTTTCCAACAATTGTTGACTGACAGATTATTTCACTTATATTTCACTGTATCACAATTCCAGTGGGTCAGAAGTTTACATATGCTAAGTTGGCTGTGCCTTTAAACAGCTTGGAAAATTCCAGAAAATGATGTCATGGCTTTAGAAGCTTCTGATAGGCTAATTGTACCTGTAGATGTATTTCAAGGCCTACCTTCAAACTTAGTGCCTCTTTGCTTGACATCATGGGAAAATCAAAAGAAATCAGCCAAGACCTCAGAAAAAACATTGTAGACTTCCACATGTCTGGTTCATCCTTGGGAGCAATTTCCAAATGCCTGAAGGTACTATGTTCATCTGTACAAAAAATAGTATGCAAGTATGGGACCACGCAACCGTCATACCGCTCAGGAAGAAGGGTAGGCTTGCAAGCTGAAGAACGCCATCCCAACCGTGAAGCACGGGTGTGGCAGCATCATGTTGTGGGGGTGCCTTGCTGCAGGAGGGTGTGGTGCACTTCACAAAATAGATGGCAACATGAGGAGGAAAATTATGTGGATATATTGAAGCAACATCTCAAGACATCAGTCAGGAAGTTAAAGCTTGGTCGCAAATGGGTCTTCCAAATGGACAATGACCCCAAGCATACTTCCAAAGTTGTGGCAAAATGGCTTAAGGACAACAAATTCAAGGCATTGGAGTGGCCATCACAAAGCCCTGACCTCAATCCCATAAACAATTTGAGGGCAGAACTGAAAAAGCATGTGCGAGCAAGGAGGCCTACAAACCTGAGTTACACCAGCTCTGTCAGGAAGAATGGGCCTAAATTCCCCCAACTTATTGTGGGAAGCTTGTGGAAGGTTACCCAAAACTTTTGACCCAAGTTAAACAATTTAAAGGCAATGCTACCAAATACTAATTGAGTGTATGCAAACTTCTGACCCACTGAGAATGTGATGAAAGAAATAAAAGCTGAAATAAATCATTCTCTCTACTATTATTCTGACATTTCACATTCTTAAAGTAAGTGATGATCCTAACTGACCTAAGACAGAGAATTTTTACCTGGATTTAACGTCAGGAATTGTGAAAAACTGAGTTTAAATGGATTTTGCTAAGGTGTTCAGCTCGACATTAGCAAATTGTTTACAAGGCTTCAAGTGAAAATTGCATTCCACTTGGAGATTTGGACGATGTGGGCTACTTCAGTCAAGGTTTGGTCTTAAATACAAACATCTGTAATGGGTTCAGGGTTGTTTATACTAGTGACAGGTGTAGTGGACTACTAGCTAAACCAGCAAGGATGATGAGGAAATATATGGCCTTTGGTTATCGGTGGAGTGAAGAGAAGTGGACCCACCAGAAAAGTATCCAAGGCAGGATACCCAGAAGAAACCACAAAGGTCTGAAACAAAGAATGTGAAATTGCTAATTATACATCATTGCACTTATAAGGCCCATAGCCTTTCCCCTGCATTCACAAACAGGTAGGCACTATTTGTAGCTCAGCCCCCACAACAACTCCCCTACAGTAATGTATCTGAAAGATAATTGGTCTCAACTGAACATTTTGGTTTCAACGACCCTGTTTTTGTTGTTGCTTCAGGGTCTTTGCTAGTTGCAATGTGGTTGCAGAAGCATATTTTGGACAAACTTTTGAAAATTGCCATCAAACGATTAGGTAGAATGTAGACCCACCGGCTGACCAGGTGAGGATGGAACAAGGGGTTTTGGGGAGTCTGGGGGGCCCCGGAGGTCCAATGACGCCAGACTGTTCCTCACCACGTCAAGGGGTACTGGAGATCCACTGGGGCCCGGCTGTCCCTTGTCATATCTGGATGGGACTGGAGGTCCACTGGGGCCTGGTTGGACCTCTCCCCTTCTTGGGGGCACTGGTGGTCCAATGAGGCCCGGCTGGCCCTCGCCACTTCTTGGGAGACTGGAGGTCCACTGGGGCCTGGCTGGCCCTTGCCACTTGTTTTGGGGACTGGAGGTCCACTGGGGCCCGGCTGGCCCTCGCCATGTCTGGGGGGGACTGGATGTCCACTGGGGCCCGGCAGGCCCTCGCCACATCTGGGGGGGACTGGAGAAATGTGCAAAAAAACGATTGTTAAGTTACACTAATAGGCTATCAAGAAAGATCTGAAAGATTAATATCAAAGGTGAATATTGAATAACAAGGCAAAACCATATGTTACAGGACATTACTGCCATTAATAAGGCATTATTCTACACATGATCAGAGAGGGTAGGAGACATTAACCCCTTTACCAAAAGAGCAACTTCTATCTACAAAAATCAATTATTGTGCAGAGCTTCCCTTACTTCTTTTTCATACAATAAACCTCTTGCATACCGTTGTTAAGAGTCATTTCAGGGGCCGGCCTACAAAATCTATTCAGTTATATCAAGTAATAATTTCATCGGAAAATGTAACAATAATAGAATGAGACAAAGATATAAATAATTTACACATACTCATTTCAAATTTGAAGTCCCCTGCCTTTGCCAGTATGTCTTCCAGCTGCTTCTTCCCAAAAGATGACGGTCGATTGATGGTAAACTCATTCCCCAGACATCTAATGGCGATGGTCCCCCCCTCAAAAGAGCGGTAGGGGAACCAACCATTTCCACCACATTCATCTAACAGGGAAGACACAGAGAGCTTGGCATGGATAACATACATACTGTATATATCAAACATAAAATGTTACATACTACATTACTGGTAACACTAAACAATAAAATTACATTTAGTCTGTAATCAATTGAAGTGACTAAATGTATGTGCAATCTATTGATGTGCCTAAATGTATCGGTAATCTATTGATTTGAATAAATGTATCTGCTGTTTGCTATTGTCAGAAAGGAAATCACTTTAAACATAAACATACTAAATGCAAAATTGAAGACGTCTTTAACTGCCTGAAATAGATCTGCTGGGCTCCTCCCACCCTCCTCTGTGGTCCAGTTGTGTTTACACCTATGAACAATTAAAATAACATGGTGACGAATGACACAATATAGGACAAGGACAAGTAAACCCACCTAATTATTATTATAGGTATTTATGGTAAATATGCTTAGGAAAACAAGAAACACAGCAACCACATTGT
Source organism: Salmo salar (assembly GCF_965601325.2). NCBI lineage: Eukaryota > Metazoa > Chordata > Actinopteri > Salmoniformes > Salmonidae > Salmo > Salmo salar. Next base: position 1,685,462 of record NC_138314.1, on the reverse strand, counting down.
CTGGCTTTTAATCTGTTTTCAATAGTACTTTACCTGCAAATTGTCTGACAACTCCAGTTCACATCACAAACTATTGCGCTCCACTAGTGGACAGATGCTGTACCTCCTTTTGTTCTCCATTTCTAAATCAACATCTGCACTTTGAAAGAGTATTTTTATCATTATTTTATTAACTTCTATGGGCTAGGTGGGACGCTAGCGTCCCACCTGCGGGACACAGCCAGTGAAATATCAGGGCGGCAAATTCAAAAACAACAAAATGTCATAATTCAACTTTCTCAAACATACAACTATTTTACACCATTTTAAAGATACACTTCTCCTTGATGTAACCACTTTGTCCGATTTCAAAAAGGCTTTACAGCGAAAGCAAAACATTAGATTATGTTAGGAGAGTACATAGACAAAAATAATCACACAGCCATTATCCATGCAAGGACATGTGTCAAATAAAACCCAAAACACAGCTAAATTAAGCACTAACCTTTGACGATCTTCATCAGATGACACTCCTAGGACATTATGTTACACAATACATGTATGTTTTGTTCGATAAAGTTCATATTTATATCCAAAAACAGCATTTTACATTGGCGCGTGATGTTCAGAAAATGTATTCCTACCAAAACGTTCGGTGAATGTGCACATCAATTTACAAAATACTCATCATAAACGTTGACAAAATATATAACAATTATTTAAAGAATTATAGATAGACTACCCCTGGATGCAACCGCTGTGTCAGATTTGAAAATAGCTTTACGGAGAAAGCACATTTTTGAATATTCTGAGTACATAGCTCAGCCATCACGGTGAGCTATTCAGACACCCGCCAAGTTCGGGGCAACCTAAACTCAGAATTAGTATTAAAAATATTTTCTTACCTTTGCTGATCTTCGTCAGAATGCACTCCCAGGACCGCTACTTCCACAAGAAATGTTGTTTTTGTTCGAAATAATCCATATTTATGTACAAATACCTCCGTTTTGTTCGTGCGTACAGATCACTTATCCAAAGGCATAACGTGCGAGCGCGGAACGAGAGACGAAAAGTCAAAATGTTCCATTACCGTACTTAGAAGCATGTCAAACGCTGTTTAAAATCAATCTTTATGGTATTTTTACCGTAAAATTGCGATAATATTCCAACCGGACAATAGCATACAATATCAAGAAGAAAAAGAAGGAGGGGCGCGCTCACGGGACCGAGCATATCCAATCCCTTTGTTGCAAGGCAGACCACTCAGTAACTGAGCTCCTATTATCTGCCCAGTGACACGAAAATGCTCAAACCACTTTCTGAAGGCTTTAGACAGCCTTAGGAATTGCAACGTCACCCCACAGACACTGTAGCTTCAATAGAGAATCAAAAGAAGAACTACAATTCTCAAACTTTCCACTTCCTGCTTGGATTTTTCTCAGGTTTTTGCCTGCCATATGAGTTCTGTTATACTCACAGACACCATTCAAACAGTTTTAGAACCTTCAGAGTGTTTTCTATCCAAATCTACTAATAATATGCATATTCTAGTGTCTGGGCCAGAGTAGTAACCTGTTTAAATTGGGTACGTTTTTCATCCGGCCGTGAAAATACTGCCCCCTAGCCCAGACAGGATAATGAAAGCATAAAGATGCTGATGAAGAAATACAGTACTGTACAGTATATGCTTTCACATTTGGATAATAAAGCATTTAAAGCATTTTGAAGATATTAGCCATGTGCATTTGTTTATTAGGCTACTGTGCAGTCAAACAAGTAAACGTAGCCTACAATACATACTGTAGTAAACATGGGAAAGTGCCTAATTCCTTACATAATTTGGGCAAGCGGGAGACCAGGGTTCAATTCCCCAACGAGGAGGAAAGGAGTAGGCTGTCCTTGTAAATAAGAATTTCTTCTTAACTGATTCCATAGGTGTTATATATTTGTGATGTCTTCACTATTATTCTACAATGTAGAAAATAGTAAAAATAAAGAAAAATCCTGGAATGAGTAGGTGTGTCTAAACTTTTGACTGCTACTTGCTTAATTCATTTGAATAATATTATGGTGTTTCTATTCCAGGAAAAATGAAAAACCCTCTGGGTTTCCGTTAGGATGGAATGGAAAATATGGCACTGTACAACGTGACGGTTGGCAGTTCAGTACTGGGCTATTTAGCTAAAGAATCCCTGTGTTGTGCGGGCAGGGCACGTGGGAGACCAGGGTTCAATTCCCCAATGGGGAGGAAGGAGTAGGCTGTCCTTGTAAAGAATCTGTTCTTAACTGACGTGCTTAGTAAAATTCAATCTGGAGTGCCTGCGCTCATAAATTCAGAGCTTTGTCAATCTGTAAATTCAGACCGTTTTGCTCTCGGAGTGCACACTGGACGTTCGGGCCGAGGAGTAGGGTTGACTTGAGCGGTCTGGCCTTACAGCTAACGTTGGCTAGCTTGCAAGCTACTTCCAGACAGAAATGAGACCACGCTGACCATTTTACTCGTACTAGCAGAGCTGGTTAGGCAGTTTTCGTGTTAACCAGAGCGTTGGTGACTGTAACTGTGCTGCTGGAAACAATTTAATTACGCTTTTTTGCATACGTTTACAGACACCGGCCATATTCAACGGGTGTTGAGAGCTTGTAAATTCATTATTCTGCGCTCTGGTACACTCAGACGAGAGTGCTCTGAAATCGGAGTAGATAGCCAGAGCGAATTTACGAAAGCATCCGAGTGTCCATTGAGAACGCACAACGACTATAACATTTAGCTAAGCTAAGAATGACGGGAATAATCAAGTCAATAAACGTTGGGTAATTAAATAGCCTATAGTTAATATACTGTCAAGTTTGATGTATAACTACTAACGTTAGGTAGATAGCTAACATACCGGTACATACTGCTGTAATGATATGCTATGTGGTTCTTATTTCAAAAGTCATTACTTTATTACATTGAGTAGCAAGCTACCGCGAGGACGCGCTCTATCGACTCTGCTGCTTGAGCATGCTTTTGGCGTACAGTCGATAGTGCGCTGGACTTCGGGCAAGAAGGTTGAGGGTTCGAAACCTGCTCCCTGCTTGTTTCATTTGAAGTCATGCACAATTATAAGTTTATTATTTGGTTTATATTGCCCATTCAATGTCAGTTAGAGACACAGTAGTGTACTGGGACCCAAAAGCATAATCAGTACTCTAACTCCCCCTTGGTCGTTAGGGAAAATCTGGTCTGTGATAGGAGTTTTTTTTCACACCTAGCCTAGCTATTGGACTATTCTTTAGTAAAGGCTGAATAGTCTAATGTTCAGCTATTATCCCCCCTCCCCAACTTGCAAGAAATTGTTGTTACTCCCATCTCATTCCTCGCCCTCTTCCACGCGTCATTCTCCGCCTGAGTGGCTCGCTTGTGGGGTGCTGTGTCACGTCCTGACCATAGAGAGCTCGTATTTTTCTATGGTAGTGTAGGTCAGGGCGTGACTGGGGGGTTTTGTCTAGTTTATTTATTTCTATGTTTGGTTCTAGTTTCTTTTTTCTATGTTGGGTTTTTTGTCTAGTTTAAATGTTCTATGTTGTGTTCTAGGTTCTTTTTTCCATGTTCGGTTTTTTGTCTAGTTTACATTTTCTATGTTGTGTTCTAGGTTCTTTTTTCTAGGTTGGGGTTTTCATATGATTCCCAATTAGAGGCAGCTGGTCATCGTTGTCTCTAATTGGTGATCATATTTAAGTTGTTGTTTTTCCCACTAGTGTTTGTGGGAGATTATTTTGAGTTTATGCATGTAGCCCCTCTTCATCAAGGTTTGTTGTTTTTGTTAATTGTCTGTCTTGCATAGTTTCACATAGTAATAATGATGTGGAACGATACGCACGCTGCGCCTTGGTCTCTTTCATACGACATCCGTGACAGAATCTCCCACCACCAAAGGACAAAGCAGCGTGCCCAGGAGGAGCAGGGATCCTGGGCCTGGGAGAGAAGAGAGTGGAGGACATCCTGGACCTGGAAGGAAGTAATGGCAGGGGACAAGACCCTGCAATGGAAGCAGGCGGAGACAGCGAGAGAGGAACGGCGACGATACGAGGAACTAGCATGGCAACAATGGAAGCCCGAGAGGCAGCTCAACAAAAAGAATTGGGGGTCGGCACACGGGGAGATTGGCTGAGTCAGGGTTGAGACCTGAGCCAACTCCCCTTGCTTACCGTGGGGAGCATGTGACCAGTCAGGCACCGTGTTATGCAGTGATGCGCACTGTATCTCCAGTGCGCATTCATAGCCCGGTGCGCACTGTGCCTGCTCCCCGCATTTGCCGGGCTAAAGTGAGCATTCAGCCAGGACGGGTTGTGCCGGCTCAGCGCTCCTGGTCTCCGGTGCGTCTCCTCGGTCCAGGATATCCTGCACCAGCTCTACGCACTGTATCGCCAATGCGCCTTCACAGCCCAGTGCGCCCTGTGCCAGCGCCCCGCACTTGCTGGGCTAAAGTGAGCATTCAGCCAGGACGGGTTGTGCCAGCTCTATGCTCCAGACCTCCAGTGCGCCTTCACTGTCCAGTATATCCTGCACCGGTTCTACGCACCAGGTCTCCAGTGCGCCTCCACAGCCCAGTACGTCCTGTGCCTGCTCCCCGCACTCTCCCTGAAGTGCGTGTTCCCAGTCAGGTATGTCCTTTGCCTCCTCCTCGAACTCTCCCTGAGGTGCGTGTCACTAGTCCGGTGACACCTGTACCGGTCCCACGCATCAGGCCTCCAGTGTGCCTCCCCAGTCTAGTACATCCTGTGCCTGCTTTTCGCACTTGCCCTGAAGTGCGTGTCACCAGTCTGGTGCCACCTGTCCCGGCTCCACGCACTAGGCCTCCAGTGCGCCTGCCCAGAGCTTCTGGCGACAGTCCCCAGTCTAGAGCTTCCGGCGACAGTCCCCAGTCTAGAGCTTCCGGCGACAGTCCCCAGTCCAGAGCTTCCGTCGACAGTTCCCAGTCCAGAGCTTCCGGCGACAGTCCCCAGTCCAGAGCTTGCGGCGACAGTTCCCAGTCCAGAGCTTCCGGCGACAGTTCCCACTCCAGAGCTTCCGGGGACAGTTCCCTGTCCAGAGCTTCCGGCGACAGTTCCCCGTCCAGAGCTTCCGGCGACAGTTCCCCGTCCAGAGCTTCCAGCGACAGTTCCCCGTCTAAAGCTTCCGGCGACAGTTCCCCGTCCAGAGCTTCCGGCGACAGTTCCCAGTCCAGAGCTTCTGGCGACAGTTCCCAGTCCAGAGCTTCCGGCGACAGTCCCCAGTCCAGAGCTTCCAGCGACAGTTCCCTGTCCAGAGCTTCCGGCGACAGTTCCCCGTCCAGAGCTTCCGGCGACAGTTCCCCGTCCAGAGCTTCCAGCGACAGTTCCCCGTCTAGAGCTTCCGGCGACAGTTCCCCGTCCAGAGCTTCCGGCGACAGTTCCCAGTCCAGAGCTTCCGGCGCCGTTCCGCAGCCCGGAACCTCCTGAGACGGCCCGCAGCCCGGAGCCTCCAACGACGGCCCGCAGCCTCCTCAGACGGCCCGCAGCCCGGAGCCTCCTGAGACGGCCCGCAGCCCGGAGCCTCCTGAGACGGCCCGGAGCCTCCAGCGGTGGCCCGCAGCCCGGAGCCTCCAGCGACAGCCCGGAGCCTCCAGTGATGGCCCAGAGCCTCCACCGATGCTGGCGGGTTCGCAGGATGAGAGGGTTCTATGTCCTGCACCAGAGCCGCCTCCTATGCTGGCGGGTTCGCAGGGTGAGAGGGTTCTTCGTCCAGCACCAGAACCACCTCCGATGCAGGAGGATCCGCGGGATGAGAAGGTTCTTCGTCCTGCACCAAAGCCGCCACCAACACTAGACACCCCCCCTAACCCTCCCTTTTGGTTTCAGGTTTTGCGGCCGGAGTCCGCACCTTTGGGGGGGGTAATGTCACGTCCTGACCATAGAGAGCTCGTATTTTTCTATGGTAGAGTAGGTCAGGGCGTGACTGGGGGGTTTTGTCTAGTTTATTTAGGTTCTTTTTTCTAGGTTGGGGTTTTCGTATGATTCCCAATTAGAGTCTCTAATTGGGGATCATATTTAAATTGTTGTTTTTCCCACTAGTGTTTGTGGGAGATTATTTTGAGAATATGCATGTAGCACCTCTTCGTCACGGTTTGTTGTTTTTGTTTATAGTTTATTGTCTGTCTTGCATAGTTTCACATAGTAATAAAGATGTGGAATGATATGCACGCTGCGCCTTGATCTCTTTCATACGATATCCGTGACATGCTGGCAGGATATGGCAGCACCTTCGGCTGTGCATCAAGAATTCTGTATAGCAAGTTTGTATGAAGGTCTGTTTACTCACAGGCAAATTGTTATATGCTATGGAGGTACATTTGTGTATTTTTCTTGAGAGCAAAACATTTTTTATTTTCAACCAAAAATAATAGTTCTGAAAGCAAAAACGAGGCTTCAAAGTAAAAACAAATGTTGCAATCAAATATTTTGTAATAGAGCTGTCATGACTTCAGCCGAAGTTGGTGCCTCTCCTTGTTCGGGCGTCGTTCGGCGGTCATCGTCACCGGCTTTCTAGCTGCCACCGATCCATGTTTCTTTGTCCATTTGTTATGTCTTGATTGTTCACACCTGGTTCCCATCTCGTTATGATTATTTCCCTATTTAAACCCTCTGGTTCTCATGATGTTTTGTGCGTTATTATTATCCTGTTTGTCGTGTTAGTTATACGTTATTTTTACTCAGTTCGGTATCCTGCGCTTGACTCTATTCCTCATCTTCACTATACTGACACTGACAGAATAACGCACCATATTATGGAGTCAGCAGGCGCATCAGTTCCTCCGGTACCAGTAGAGGAACAAGTCCAGCAGCACGCGACAATGCTACAACATCTTGGCACAGCCATGGATCGCGTGCTGCTCACCATGGAGCATTGGGAAAAAGGGGTTTTTCCTACGACTTCATCCACATCACCTCAACCAACACCACCGCTGCCCACCCCTCTGTCAACTGGACCCAGTGGGATTAGGCTCTCGCTTCCGGGGGCTTATGATGGAACAGCTGCCGGGTGCAAGGGTTTCCTGCTCCAGATGGAACTATACCTGGCGACCGTTCACCCAGTGCCCTCGGGATACGAGAGCGTGTCCGACCTCATCTCCTGTCAGTCTGGGAAAGCCCTTGAGTGGGCCAACGCGGAATGGGGGAGTATAGACGCTACGTTGGTCCGCTATGAGGATTTCACCCGTTGCTTTCGGGCTGTCTTCGATCATCCACCTGAGGGGAGAGCGGCGGGTGAACGGTTATTCCATCTCAGATGGGATGAGGAGTGCTCAAGAGTTCGCACTGGACTTTAGGACCCTGGCTGCCAGCGCAGGATGGAATGAGAGGGCCCTGATCGACCATTATCGATGTAGTCTACGAGAGGATGTCCGTCGGGAGCTGGCCTGTAGGGACACCACTCTTACCCTCGACCAGCTGGTGGATTTATCCATCCCTGCTGGATAACCTGTTGGCTACCCGCGCATGTCCAGATCAGGGTCCGTCCGTTCCATCCCCCAGTACCTCCGATTCTACACCTATGGAGCTCGGGGGAGCTGCTCTAAGGGGGACTGGAGGGGAGCTATTTCCTGCACTACCTGTGGCCGCAGAGGACACACTGCTGGTCAGTGCTGGAGAGGTACCCCAGGAAATCGAGGCAGCAGGCAGGGTACTGGTGGATCATCCCAGGTGAGTAGGCACCCAACTCACCCAGAGCTTCCTGTTGCGCACATGTATATATCTATAGAGTTCCCTGAGTTTTCCCCGAATTCTCAGCATAAGGCGCTAGTAGATTCAGGCGTAGCTCGGAACTTTATTGATTGTGTGTTTGCTCGTAGTTTAGGGATTCCTATTGTTCCTGTTGATGTGCCCTTCCCTGTACATTCTTTAGATAGTCGTCCTTTAGGATCAGGTCTTATAAGGGAGGTCACGGTTCCACTATGCATGAGAACGCAGGGGGGTCATGAGGAGAGAATTAGTCTTTTCCTGATTGATTCTCCTGCGTTTCCAGTGGTATTGGGGTTTCCCTGGTTGGCTTATCATGACCCCACTATTTCGTGGCAACAGAAGGCTCTTAACCTGTCTGGGATAGGGGGCAGTATTTTCACAGCCGGTTAAAAAACGTACCCGACTTAAACTGGTTACTACTCTTGCCCAGAAACGAGAATAAGATTCCAAGTAGGAAGTGGCCTGTCTGCGATTTTGTAGTTCTCCTTTTGCTTGTCTATCGAAACTACAGTATCCATGGGGTTATGTTGCACTTTTTAAGGCTTCCATTGGCTCTCTAAAGCCGCCAGAAAGCGGATTGGGGCGTCTCCTGTCTCTGGGCAAAGTATAGTAACTCAGTTTGTCAGTGGTCTGCCTGAGGACAAAGGGAATGGAAATGCGCTTCATGAGACCTCGACATTTTTTATTTTCCTCTTTGAATGAATACAGTATTGTCCGGTTGGAATATTATCGCTATTTTACGAGAAATATACAATAAAAATTGATTTTAAACAGCGTTTGACATGCTTCTAAGTACGGTAATGGAACATTTTGAAATGTTTTGTCTCGAAATGTGCTCGCACGTTACCCTTTGGATAGTGACCTGAACGCACGAACAAAACGGGGGTATTTGCACATAACTATGGATTATTTGGAACAAAAACAACATTTGTTGTGGAAGTAGCAGTCCTGGAAGTGCATTCTGACGAAGAACAGCAAAGGTAATCCAATTTTTCTAATAGTAATTCTGAGTTTAGGTGACCCCGAACTTGGCGGGTGTCAAATTAGCTAGCCGTGATGGCTGAGCTATGTACTCAGAATATTGCAAAATGTGCTTTCGCCGAAAAGCTATTTTAAAATCTGACATAGCGATTGCATAAAGGAGTTCTGTATCTATAATTCTTAAAATAATTGTTATGTATTTTGTCAACGTTTATGATGAGTAATTTAGTAAATTCACCGGAAGTTTTGGGTGGGAATGCTAGTTCTGAACATCACATGCTAATGTAAAAAGCTGTTTTTTGATATAAATATGAACTTGATTGAACAAAACATGCATGTATTGTATAACATAATGTCCTAGGAGTGTCATCTGATGAAGATCATCAAAGGTTAGTGCTGCATTTAGCTGTGTTTCGGGTTTTTGTGACATATCCTCTTACATCTAGACGTTCCGCTAGCGGAACACCTGCTCCAATATCCAATGATAGGCGTGGCGCGAATTACAAATTCCTCAAAAATACAAAAACTTCAATTTTTCAAACATATGACTATTTCACAGCATTTTAAAGACAAGACTCTCCTTTATCTAACCACACTGTCCAATTTCAAAAAGGCTTTACAGCGAAAGCAAAACATTAGATTATGTCAGCAGAGTACCAAGCCAGAAATAATCAGACACCCATTTTTCAAGCTAGCATATAATGTCACAAAAACCCAGAAGACAGCTAAATGCAGCACTAACCTTTGATGATCTTCATCAGATGACACACCTAGGACATTATGTTATACAATACATGCATGTTTTGTTCAATCAAGTTCATATTTATATCAAAAACAGCTTTTTACATTAGCATGTGACGTTCAGAACTAGCATACCCCCCGCAAACTTCCGGGGAATTTGCTAACAATTTACTAAATTACTCACGATAAACGTTCACAAAAAGCATAATTATTTTAAGAATTATAGATACAGAACTCCTCTATGCACTCGATATGTCCGATTTTAAAATAGCTTTTTGGTGAAAGCACATTTTGCAATATTCTAAGTACATAGCCCAGCCATCACGGGCTAGCTATTTAGACACCCGGCAAGTTTAGCCTTCACCAAAATCAGATTTACTATTATAAAAGTTTGATTACCTTTTGTTGTCTTCGTCAGAATGCACTCCCAGGACTGCTACTTCAATAACAAATGTTGGTTTGGTCCAAAATAATCCATCGTTATATCCGAATAGCGGCGTTTTGTTCGTGGGTCCCAGACACTATCCGAAATGGTAAATCAGGGTCGCGCGCATGGCAAAATTCGTGACAAAAAAATTCTAAATATTCCATTACTGTACTTCGAAGCATGTCAACCGCTGTTTAAAATCAATTTTTATGCAATTTATCTCGTAAAAAAGCGATAATATTCCGACCGGGAATCTCCTTTTCGGCAAACAGAGGAAAAATCACAAAGACGGGGCGGCCAGGGCACGCGCCTAAGCCCACAGTCCCTTGATCGGCCACTTGAGAAAGGCGATAATGTGTTTCAGCCTGGGGCTGGGATGACGACATTCAGGTTTTTCCCGGGCTCTGAGCGCCCATGGAAGACGTAGGAAGTGTCACGTTAGAGCAGAGATCCTTTGTAAAAGATAGAGATAGCAAAGAAGTTCAAGAAATGGTCAGACAGGCCACTTCCTGTAAAGGAATCTCTCAGGTTTTGACCTGCCATTTGAGTTCTGTTATACTCACAGACACCATTCAAACAGTTTTAGAAACTTTGGAGTGTTTTCTATCCAAAGCCAATAATTATATGCATATTCTAGTTACTGGGCAGGAGTAGTAACCAGATTAAATCGGGTACGTTTTTTATCCAGCTGTGAAAATACTGCCCCCTAGCCATAACAGGATATATGCTTGCTTGAAAAATGGCTGTGTGGTTATTTGTGTCTATGTACTCTCCTAACATAATCTAATGTTTTGCTTTCGCTGTAAAGCCTTTTTGAAATCGGACAATGTGGTTAGATTAACGAGTCTTAACTTTCAAATGGTGTAAAATAGTCGTATGTTTGAAATATTGAAATTATTGCATTTTTGAGATATTAGTATTTCGCGCCACGCGATTCCACTGGCTGTTGAATAGAGACGCTAACGTCCCACTTAGCCCATAGAAGTTAAGGGATGGTCACATCAGTGTTCAGGGAGGTGTATCGGTGTTTCCATAGGTGCAACTATGGTAGAGAGTCCAAACCAGGTCTCCACCATGCACATCCCCTCTGAATATGCCGATTTGGCTCTCGCCTTCTGTAAAAAGAAGGCGACTCAATTACCACCCCATCGACGGGGGGACTGTGCGATAAATCACTTGGCAGACGCTGCACTTCCCAGGAGTCACGTGTATCCTCTGTCACAGGAGGAGACGGCAGCTATGGAAACATATGTCACCAAATCTCTGGGACAGGGATACATTCAACCTTCCATTTCACCTGCCTCCTCAAGTTTCTTTTTTGTGAAGAAAAAGTATGGAGGTTTGCGCCGTGCATTGACTATAGAGGTTTAAATCAGATCACTGTGAAGTATAGTTACCCTCTGCCTCTTATAGCCAGTGTGACTGAGTCATTGCATGGGGTGCGCTTCTTCACCAAATTGGATCTATGGAGTGCTTACAACCTGGTGTGTATCCGGAAAGGGGATGAATGGAAGACGGCATTTAGTACCACATCTGGGCACTATGAGTACCTTGTCATGCCGTACGGGTTGATGAATGCTCCATCCGTTTTCCAATCCTTTGTTGACGGGATTTTCAGGGACCTGTACGGACAGGGCGTAGTGGTGTATATAGATGACATTCTAATATACTCCACTACACACGCCGAGCATGTGGCTATGGTGCGCAAGGTGCTTGGTCGACTGCTGGAGCATGACCTGTATGTGAAGGCTGAAAAATGTTTGTTCTTCCAACAGTCCGTCTCCTTTCTAGGGTATCGTCTGTCAGAGTCAGGGGTGGAGATGGAGAATGACCGCATTTTAGCCGTGAGTAATTGGCCGACTCCAACCACGGTAAAGGAGGTGCAGCGGTTCTTAGGGTTTGCCAACTACTACCGGAGATTTATCCGGGGCTTTGGGCAGATAGCGGCTCCCATTACCTCATTGCTTAAGGGGGGACCGGTGCGACTGCAGTGGTCAGCTGGGGCAGACAGGGCTTTTAATCAACTGAAGACTCTGTTTACCTCGGTTCCGGTGTTGGCTCATCCTGATCCCTCCTTACAGTTCATAGTAGAGGTGGACGCGTCCGAGGCTGGGATAGGAGCTGTACTGTCTCAGCACTCGGGTACGCCACCGAAACCCCGCCCCTGTGCGTTCTTCTCGAAGAAGCTCAGCCCGGCGGAGAGAAACTATGATGGGGGGATCGGGAGTTGTTGGCTGTAGTTGGAGCTCTGAAAGCGTGGAGGCATTGGCTTGAGGGGGCTAAACACCCTTTTCTCATTTGGACCGATCACCACAATCTGGAGTACATCCGGGCGGCGAGAGAATGAATCCTCGCCAGGCAAGGTGGGCCATGTTTTTCACCCAATTTGTGTTTACTCTATCCTACCGACCAGGTTCCCAGAACGCTAAGGCAGATGCACTGTCTCGCATGTATGACACAGAGGAACGATCCATGGATCCCACTCCCATAATTCCGGGCTCCTTGCCTGGTGGCACCGGTGGCATGGGAGGTTGATGCGGACATCGAACGGGCGTTACGTGCGGTACCCACTCCCACCCAGTGCCCAGTTAGACGTAAGTACGTTCCGTCTGATGTTCGTGATCGACTGATCTGTTGGGCTCATACGTCACCTTCCTCTGGTCATCCTGGCATCGATCGGACAGTGCGCTGACTTAGTGGGAAGTACTGGTGGCCCACTTTAGCTATGGACATGAGGGTGTATGTTTCCTCCTGCTCGGTGTGCGCTCAGTGTAAGGCACCTGGACATCTGCCCAGAGGGAAATTACAACTCCTACCCGTTCCACAACGGTCATGGTCACGTCTATCGGTGGATTTCGTGACGGGGATCTTCCTCCGTCACAAGGGAACACCACGATTCTGGTAGTTGTGGATCGGTTTTCTAAGTCCTGCTGTCTCATTCCTTTGCCCGGCCTCCCTACGGCCCTACAGACTGCGGAGGCCCTGTTTACTCACGTTTTCCGGCACTACAGGGTGCCTGAGGATATAGTGTCTGATCGGGGTCCCCAGTTCACATCAAGGGTCTGGAGGGCGTTCATGGAACGTCTGGGGGTCTCGGTCACCCCGAGAGTAATGGGCAGGTGGAGAGAGTTAACCAGGATGTGGGTAGGTTTCTGCGGTCTTTATTGCCAGGACCGGTCAGGGGAGTGGTCGGTGTTTATCCCCTGGGCAGAGATGGCCCAAAATTCCCTCCACCACTCCTCCACTAACCTGTCTCCATTTCAGTGTGTACTAGGTTATCAGCTGGTTCTGGCACCGTGGCATCAGAGCCAGATCGAGGTACATGCGGTGGATGATTGGTTTAGGCGCTTGGAGGATACCTGGAATGCTGCCTATGTACGCCTTCAACGGGCCATCAGGCGACAGAAGGCGAGCGCCGATCGCCACCATAGTGAGGCCTCGGTATATTTACCGGGAGACCGGGTCTGGCTCTCGACCCGAAACCTGCCTCTTCACCTGCCCTGCCGGAAGCTGGGTCCACGGTTTGTGGGGCCATTTAAAGTCCTGAGGAGACTGAACGAGGTATGTTATAGGTTACAGCTTCCCACTAATTATCGTATTAACCCCTCGTTCCATGTGTCACTCCTCAGGCTGGTGGTGGCTGGTCCTTTCCAGCAATCTGAGGTACGGGAGGTTCCCCCGCCCCCTCGATGGGCCCCGGCGTATACTGTGAGAACAATCATGGACTCCAGGCGTCGGGCTAGGGGTCTTCAGTACCTCGGGGATTGGGAGGGGTACGGTCCGGAGAAGAGATGCTGGGTGTTGGCGGAGGACATACTGGACCCTTCCTTGCTGATCGCCCTGCGCCTCGTCCTCCGGGTCGTCCCCAAAGCTGGTGTGGTCGCACTGCTGGAGCCGCGCGTCGGGGGGGGGGGGGGGGGTACTGTCACGACTTCCGCCGAAGTTGGTGCCTCTCCTTGTTCGGGCGGCATTCGGCGGTCATCGTCATCGGCTTTCTAGCTGCCACCAATCCATGTTTCTTTGTCCATATGTTATGTCTTGATTGTTCACACCTGGTTCCCATCTCGTTATGATTATTTCCCTATTTAAACCCTCTGGTTCTCATGATCTTTTGTGCGTTATTATTTTCCTGTTTGTCGTGTTAGTTGTGTTTTGTCAATATTGTTTATCCCTGCGTGGATTTTGACTGATGAGTTTTTCTATAGTAAAATTACTGTCACGATCGTCTAAAGGAGTAGACCAAGGCGCAGCGTACTTAACCTCTCTAGGGTATGTGGGACGAAATCGTCCCACCTACTCAACAGCCAGTGGAATCCCGTGGCGCGTTATTCAAATACCTTAGAAATGCTATTACTTCAATTTCTCAAACATATGACTATTTTACACAATTTTAAAGACAAGACTCTCGTTAATCTAACCACACTGTCCGATTTCAAAAAGGCTTTACAACGAAAGCAAAACATTAGATTATGTCAGCAGAGTACCCAGACAGAAATAATCAGACACCCATTTTTCAAGCTAGCATATAATGTCACATAAACCCAAACCACAGCTAAATGCAGCACTAACCTTTGATGATCTTCATCAGATGACAATCCTAGGACATTATGTTATACAATACATGCATGTTTTGTTCAATCAAGTTCATATTTATATCAAAAAACTGCTTTTTACATTAGCATGTGACGTTCAGAACTAGCATACCCACCGCAAACTTCCGGTGAATTTACTAAATTACTCACGATAAACGTTCACAAAAAACATAACAATTATATAAAGAATTATAGATACAGAACTCCTTTATGCAATCGCTATGTCCAATTTTAAAATAGCTTTTCGGCAAAAGCACATTTTGCAATATTCTGAGTAGATAGCCCAGCCATCATGGGCTAGCTATTTAGACACCCACCAAGTTTGGCCCTCACCAAACTCCAATTTACTATTAGAAAAATTTGATTACCTTTGCTGTTCTTCGTCAGAATGCACTCCCAGGACTGCTACTTCAATAACAAATGTTGGTTTGGTTCAAAATAATCCATAGTTATGTTCAAATATCCTCTGTTTTGTTTGTGCGTTCAAGACACTATCTGAAGGGTGACGAAGGGTGACGCGCCCGACGCGTTTCGTGACAAAAAAATTCTAAATATTCCATTACCGTACTTTGAAGCATGTCAACCGCTGTTTAAAATAAATTTTTATGCGATTTTTCTCGTAAAAAAGCGATAATATTCCGCCCGGGAAACCCTGTTTTAGTTCAAAGACGGAAAAATAAAAACATGGTGTCGCCTCGTGCACGCGCCTCAGTCTCATTTTTCTCTGATCGACCATTATCCAAATGCGCTAGTGTTTTTCAGCCAGGGTCTGCAAAGACATCATTCACCGGTTTGCCGCCTTCTGAGAGCCTATGGGAGCCGTAGGAAGTGTCACGTTACAGCAGAGATCCTCAGTTTTCAATAAAGAGAGTGTAGAAGCCCAAGAAATGCTCAGACAGGCCACTTCCTGTAAGGAATCTTCTCAGGTTTTTGCCTGCCATATGAGTTCTGTTATACCCACAGACACCATTCAAACAGTTTTAGAAACGTTAGGGTGTTTTCTATCCAAAGCCAATAATTATATGCATATTCTAGTTTCTGGGCAGTAGTAATAACCAGATTAAATCGGGTATGTTTTTTATCGGGCCGTGCAAATACTGCCCCCTACCCTAGAGAGGTTAAAGTTCCACATGTTTAATAAATATGAAACTCGCCAAAACAATATAGGCGAAAACGAAGCGTGACGTTCTGGGCTGCTCTCATGCAGCTACACAAACACAAGATCCCACAAAACACAGGTGGGAAAAGGCTGCCTAAGTATGATTCCTAATCAGAGACAACGATAGACAGCTGCCTCTGATTAGGAACCATACTCGGCCCAAAACAAAGAAATACAAAAACATAGAAAAAGGAACATAGAACGCCCACCCTAGTCACACCCTGGCCTAACCAAAATAGAGAACAAAAACCCTCTCTATGGCCAGGACGTGACAAATACGTTTTACTCAGTTCGGTGTCCTGCACTTGACTCTATTCCTCATCTTCACTATACTGACACTGACAAGATCGCAGAACTTTATGCATTTTATTCCACAAAAATATTTTGAGAACAAAAAATGTATTTGAAAACAAAACTACAATTTCATTTCGCCATTTTTTGAGTGTCAGTTTGGATACAACCAATACTGTTCAGCCTTTCTTTTCGACACAAAGGAAGTCATAGCGGACACCTATGAAGGACTGTGTGATGGCATCTCAGGTAAGCAGCACTGGGCGTTCATCCGTCCAACTTCTACATAGCTAGTAGTTAGCTCCTACGATTAAGTGACGGTTCATAAATTCTACTATATTACATAGATACATACAGTCGTGGCCAAAAGTTTTGAGAATGACACAAATATTAATTTTCACAAACTTTGCTGCTTCAGTGTCTTTAGATATTTTTGTCAGATGTTACAATGGAATACTGAAGTATAATTATAAGCATTTCATAAGTGTCAAAGGCTTTTATTGACAATTAGATGAAGTTGATGCAAAGAGTCAATATTTGCAGTGTTGACCCTTCTTTTTCAAGACCTCTGCAATCCGCCCTGGCATGCTGTCAATTCACTTCTGGGCCACATCCTGACTGGTGGCAGCCCATTCTTGCATAATCAATGCTTGGAGTTTGTCAGAATTTGTGGGTTTTTGTTTGTCCACCCACCTCTCAAGTTCTCAATGGGATTAAGGTCTGGGGAGTTTCCTGGCCATGGACCCAAAATATCGATGTTTTGTTCCCCGAGCCACTTAGTTATCACTTTTTCCTTATGGCAAGGTGCTCCATCATGCTGGAAAAGGCATTGTTCGTCCCTTAACCTGTTATGGCTAGGGGGCAGTATTTTCACGGCTGGATAAAAAACGTACCCGATTTAATCTGGTTACCACTCCTACCCAGTAACTAGAATATGCATATACTTATTACATATGGATAGAAAACACCCTGAAGTTTCTAAAACTGTTTGAATGGTGTCTGTGAGTATAACAGAACTCATTTGGCAGGCAAAAACCTGACAAGGTTTCAGGCAGGAAGTGGCCTGTCTGACAAGGTGTCGTTCTTCTTGTCTCTGTTTATTGAAGAGTGAGGATCTTAGCTGTCCCGTGACACTTCCTACGGCTGCCATAGGGTCTCAGAAGGCGGTAAAAAGCTGAATCGTGGCTTTGCAGGCTCTGGCTGAAAAAAAGTAGCGCGTTTGGGTAGTGGCTGGTTACAGTACTGTGAGACTCAGGCTCGTGCCCGCGTCGACCGAAAGCTTTGTTTTCTTTCCTCTGTTTAGCTAAAAGGAGATTCCCGGTCGGAATATTATCGCTATTTTACGAGAAAAATGGCATAAAAATTGATTTTAAACAGCGATTGACATGCTTCGAAGTATGGTAATGGGATATTTAGATTTTTTTTGTCACGAATTGCGCCATGCGCGCGACCCTGATTTACCATTTCAGATAGTGTCTGGGACGCACGAACAAAACGCCGCTATTCGGATATAACGATGGATTATTTTGGACCAAACCAACATTTGTTATTGAAGTAGCAGTCCTGGGAGTGCATTCTGACGAAGACAACAAAAGGTAATCAAACTTTTATAATAGTAAACCTGATATTGGTTAGTGCTAAACTTGCCGGGTGTCTAAATAGCTAGCCCGTGATGCCTGGGCTATGTACTTAGAATATTGCAAAATGTGCTTTCACCAAAAAGCTATTTTAAAATCGGACATATCGAGTGCATAGAGGAGTTCTGTATCTATAATTCTTAAAATAATTGTTATGCTTTTTGTGAACGTTTATCGTGAGTAATTTAGTAAATTCTTAGTGAATTCGCCGGAAGTTTCCGGGGGGTATGCTAGTTCTGAACGTCACATGCTAATGTAAAAAGCTGGTTTTTGATATAAATATGAACTTGATTGAACAAAACATGCATGTATTGTATAACATAATGTCCTAGGGTTGTCATCTGATGAAGATCATCAAAGGTTAGTGCTGCATTTAGCTGTCTTCTGGGTTTTTGTGAGATTATATGCTAGCTTGAAAAATGGGTTTCTGATTATTTCTGGCTTGGTACTCTGCTGACATAATCTAATGTTTTGCTTTCGTTGTAAAGCCTTTTTGAAATCGGACAGTGTGGTTAGATAAAGGAGAGTCTTATCTTTAAAATGCTGTGAAATAGTCATATGTTTGAAAAATTGAAGTTTTTGTATTTTTGAGGAATTTGTCATTCGCGCCACGCCTATCATTGGATATTGGAGCAGGTGTTCCGCTAGCGGAACGTCTAGATGTAAGAGGCTAACTGTTCCTGGATGGTTGGGAGAAGTTGCTCTCGGAGGATGTGTTGGTACCATTCTTTATTCATGGCTGTGTTCTTAGGCAAAATTGTGAGGGAGCCCACTCCCTTGGCTGAGAAGCAACCCCACACATGAATGGTCTCAGGATGCTTTAGTGTTGGCATGACACAGGACTGATGGTAGCGCTCACCTTGTCTTCTCCAGACAAGCTTTTTTCCGGATGCCCTAAACAATCGGAAAGGGGATTCATCAGAGAAAATGACTTTACCCCAGTCCTCAGCAGTCCAATCCCTATACTTTTTGCAGAATATCAGTCTGTCCCTGATGTTTTTCCTGGAGAGAAGTGGCTTCTTTGCTGCCCTTCTTGACACCAGGCCATCCTCAAAGTCTTCGCCTCACTGTGCATGCAGATGTACTCACACCTGCCTGCTGCCATTCCTGAGCAAGCTCTGTACTGGTGTTGCCCCAAGCTGAATCAACTTTAGGAGACGGTCCTGGCCGCTTGACTTTCTTGGGCGCCCTGAAGCCTTCTTCACAACAATTGAACCGCTCTCCTTGAAGTTCTTGACGATCCGATAAATGGTTTATTTAGGTGCAATCTTACTGGCAGCAATATCCTTGCCTGTGAAGCCCTTTTTGTGCAAAGCATTGATGACGGCAAGTGTTTCCTTGCAGGTAACCATGGTTGACAGAGGAAGAACAATGATTCCAAGCACCACTCTCCTTTTGAAGCTTCCAGTCTGTTATTCGAACTCAATCAGCATGACAGTGATCTCCAGCCTTGTCCTCGTCAACACTCACATCTGTGTTAACGAGAGAATCACTGACATGATGTCAGCTTGTCCTTTTGTGGCAGGGATGAAATACAGTGGAAATGTTTTTGGGGGATTCAGTTCATTTGCATGGCAAAGAGGGACTTTGCAATTAATTGCAATTCATCTGATCACTCTTCAAAACATTCTGGAGTATATGCAAATTGCTATCATACAAATTGAGGCAGCAGACTTTGTGAAAATTAATATTTGTGTCATTCTCAAAACTTTTGGCCACGACTGTACATACCGTAGAATGATAAATCATGCAATTTATTATTCTCAAGATAACCAAAAACATTTAGCTATGAACGCCTGTTCTTGCCATTTTCAGTTGAATTCATCAAACTTTCTTTCATGGCAACTCATAAGCAGGCCATGTCCTATTTGTTTCATAGTCGATATATAATCATATTTCATGACAGTGTAACGGTTAGCTTTTTTTACAGAAGGATGAAAGAATACTATTTGTCTGTCAGGGAATGCTATTCTGATATGTTAGATGAAGAGTTAGACCAGATAGTCAGGGCCATTAAGGCAAGGATGCCCCATGCGGGCTTTAGAATGGTCAAAGGAAGTCTTCAAGAAATGAGCCATCGTGTACAATAGCAAAGAGTTAGGGAGTCTTAGCAGCGTGTAGATGGTGCAGATATCATTTCCAGAATGATCTAGCTTCGTTGCATTGCTCTGCAAAAATACTCTGTTCCTGCTCCCCTGGTTAACAGGTTAAACATTTCACTTTTAATTCCAATGCTTTTTTTCAAGATACAACATTGTCATCTTTGGCGGTATAGATGGATTTTCAAGGAAGGTAAGTAATTATTTTGCATGCGTATTGCATATTTCCCATCAACTAATGAACAACCACAATACCAGCCTGGCGTTAAGCTTCCTGTGCTGTATTGACGTATCCTGAAAATGACATCTGCTGCTTTAGATTGAACGGTCATATCTCAGTTATTGTTTTCATATCTACAAAAAATAAGCTATTTTCTTTACTGCAGAGTGCGAGCTGATCAAGGGGTCGAAAATGTAGATATTGCCAGATGTTCACTGTCCGAGGAACAGGCCATGTAAGCTTTATTGCTGGCAAAAGTGTCCATAACCAGAGGTAATTAATTAAACTGTTCTGTGTTCTTTTTCTCTCTTCCTCTCTGCCTGTCTTGTTGTACATGGAACCTGTCTCACATGCATTAATTAAAAAACCCTTAAGATGTCAGCTGCTAATTTTCAGATTTATACCACATAAACACTCAGCCATTTTCACTGGACTATCAAGCCCCTGTTGCTGCCAAGTCTTGATTTCACTGGGGGTTAGCCTTGCAATAACCAAGTGGTGAGACACATAGCCCTCTATATTTAAATCTTTCAGGTACACTCAGATAGGTGTCTGCGTCACATAGCCTGCGCCACATAGTCAGTAACCACACAGAGGCACACACAACTTACATTTCTATAACCTCGGACCCACCTCAATGTTCACTATTCATGGAGGAAGACCACAGGACCAGAGATTAGGTTCCTCCCCCCACAACCTTTTATTTCTCTCTGTTAAGAGTGGAACGCTTATGGGGAGATGTTTGGAGTGCTGTGACATGTCAGTACTACAACTTGCTGCACAGTTTGGAGGAAGAAGGCTACCTTGACCTTTCGAATTCTATCCACCTCTTCTGTGTGGGATATGTGTTACTACCTCATCTGCGGGCAGATCTGCAGCATTTCACAGAGTTGGAATAATCTCGCTTTAAGTACAGAGGCAAACCTGACACCTCACCAGCTGTTGCTGGTGGATTCAAATGATCAAGTCATCATCAAGCTTCAAGTGGTATGTATGTATTTATTTGTGATCTGGTAATGTAAAAGTCTAATAAAGACATTATCTTCTATTGTTTGTCCTCATGTGTCTGTTTTTCAGGATAAAGTACTCCACTTAGTGGGGACACCAGGTGAGACTACACACAGTTATATCAGCTGTGTTGGGGAACCCCTCCCGCATCTGAACTGGCTGACACAGAGGGCACAGCATGATCATAGGTGAGAGGTCACTTGGTCGGGTCAACAGGAAGTATTATTAAAGAGATGCTTTACATTGAAATACAGATAGAGATGTAGTAGTCCCAGAGCTAATGATCCAAGGTCAGTTTTGCATTTCACCGCCTGACGATTATAATGACTGACAGGGTTAGCATGATTAAGCTTTGTTTTTTTTTATTCTATCTCTCTATCCATCTGTCTCTCGTCTGCAGGTATGTTTTGATGTGAGAGAGGAAGCCAGTCCCGTCAACGCCACCTCACCCGCTCTTAAGATAAACTTCAGGCCGACTGGGAGCCCAAGGCTGGTTAGGAGACACCGCTAGAAACACTATGTAATTGTGATGAACTGAGAGAATATTAGGGTAGCACTGTAATTCATTAATTATATTCTGTCTTCCCTGCACCTCTGTTTAACCTCTTTACTTTTCTCTCTTCTACACCTCTCCCCACCTACTCTTTGTTTTTCTTTTTTTTATAATGCACACCATATGTGCATTGAAGTAGATTGAACTTGTATTTATAATATATTACAATTATTATATGTATAATGCATGTATTTATAACACCTGGTTAATGAACTTTCAATAAAGCGTTTCACATTCTCCACTGGTTGAATTGAAGTATCTCATTGAAATACTACACCTATCCTGTGTCCTCATTAATGCAGACCAAGGGAGTTAGATATGCATAGGAAGTGTAGTGTACTGTTCTTTTTCCTCTTCTGTATATATGAATTACAAATCAGCCTTTACTAAAATCATGTTTCTAGTCTATTGCATAGTTTCAATGTGTAATCATTGATGTCCCAGGAGCAGGAGTGGTAAACACTGTTGAAGTGAATAATTGTAATATATACATGCAGACACAGCATCATTCAAAGAATGGAGTTTGAAACACCTGGTATTGGATATGACTGAAGTATTATTAAAGATGCTTTACATAGAAATACAGATAGATGTAGTAGTCCCAGAGTTAATGATCCAAGGTCAATTTTGCATTTCACCTCCTGAAGGTGCGGTTCAGGTGAGCCGAACCACACCTTTATTTGCTATGGAAGAGTACATGATCAGTGAATATATTCAATGTACAGGCTAGTGTGGGGATCTCATGCGTGGTAATAACTACAGTACATGTATACAGGACTTGCATCCATGGCACAATAAAGCTATTATATTATTCTCAATCCATAGGCTTCATTAATGCCATTCAGACTTGAAGTCGACACAACAACTATGATAGCTGAGGCTCATAGGTTCTGAACTAATATTCATACCAAACGTTTTAGGGTCCATACACAGATCGGCTACATACTGTAGCTAGCTGCACATCCATAGGCATAAAGTTATTTTTATCCTCCACTACACAATAGGCAAATAGATAGTTAGCTAGCTATGTTACTTCAGCTGCATTGCATGGCAAATATACTGCAAAAAATAATAAAGGGAACACTAAAATAACACATCTTAGATCTGAATGAATGAAATAATCTTATTAAATACTTTTTTATTTTCTTTCTGACAGGATGAGGTCAATATCCTTCCATGATACCTGGGCCAGGTCGATTACAAAGTAGAGGTCGACCGATTATGATTTTTCAACACCGATACCGATTATTGGAGGACCAAAAAGCCGATACCGATTAATCGGCCGACTATTATTATGATTTTTATAATATGTATGTATATATATATATATACTGCTCAAAAAATAAAGGGAACACTTAAACAACACATCCTAGATCTGAATGAAAGAAATAATCTTATTAAATACTTTTTTCTTTACATAGTTGAATGTGCTGACAACAAAATCACACAAAAATAATCAATGGAAATCCAATTTATCAACCCATGGAGGTCTGGATTTTGAGTCACACTCAAAATTAAAGTGGAAAACCACACTACAGGCTGATCCAACTTTGATGTAATGTCCTTAAAACAAGTCAAAATGAGGCTCAGTAGTGTGTGTGGCCTCCACGTGCCTGTATGACCTCCCTACAACGCCTGGGCATGCTCCTGATGAGGTGGCGGATGGTCTCCTGAGGGATCTCCTCCCAGACCTGGACTAAAGCATCCGCCAACTCCTGGACAGTCTGTGGTGCAACGTGGCGTTGGTGGATGGAGCGAGACATGATGTCCCAGATGTGCTCAATTGGATTCAGGTCTGGGGAACGGGCAGGCCAGTCCATAGCATCAATGCCTTCCTCTTGCAGGAACTGCTGACACACTCCAGCCACATGAGGTCTAGCATTGTCTTGCATTAGGAGGAACCCAGGGCCAACCGCACCAGCATATGGTCTCACAAGGGGTCTGAGGATCTCATCTCGGTACCTAATGGCAGTCAGGCTACCTCTGGCGAGCACATGGAGGGCTGTGCGGCCCCCCAAAGAAATGCCACCCCTCACCATGACTGACCCACCGCCAAACTGGTCATGCTGGAGGATGTTGCAGGCAGCAGAACGTTCTCCACGGCGTCTCCAGACTCTGTCAAGTCTGTCACATGCTCAGTGTGAACCTGCTTTCATCTGTGAAGAGCACAGGGCGCCAGTGGCGAATTTGCCAATCTTGGTGTTCTCTGGCAAATGCCAAACGTCCTGCACGGTGTTGGGCTGTAAGCACAACCCCCACCTGTGGACGTTGGGCCCTCATACCACCCTCATGGAGTCTGTTTCTGACCGTTTGAGCAGACACATGCACATTTGTGGCCTGCTGGAGGTCATTTAGCAGGGCTCTGGCAGTGCTCCACCTGCTCCTCCTTGCACAAAGGCGGAGGTAGCGGTCCTGCTGCTGGGTTGTTGCCCTCCTACGGCCTCCTCCACGTCTCCTGATGTACTGGCCTGTCTGCTGGTAGCGCCTCCATGCTCTGGACACTACGCTGACAGACACAGCAAACCTTCTTGCCACAGCTCGCATTGATGTGCCATCCTGGATGAGCTGCACTACCTGAGCCACTTGTGTGGGTTGTAGACTCCGTCTCATGCTACCACTAGAGTGAAAGCACCACCAGCATTAAAAAGTGACCAAAACATCAGCCAGGAAGCAAAGGAGTTGAGAAGTGGTCTGTGGTCCCCACCTGCAGAACCACTCCTTTATTGGGGGTGTCTTGCTAATTGCCTAGAATTTCCACCTGTTGTCTATTCCATTTGCACAACAGCATGTGACATTTATTGTCAATCAGTGTTGCTTCCTAAGTGGACAGTTTGATTTCACAGAAGTGTGATTGACTTGGAGTTACATTGTGTTGTTTAAGTGTTCCCTTTATTTTTTTGAGCAGTATAAGCAAGGCAAGCTAACACAATTGTACATTCAATTTGCAGTAAATGCTTTAGCTAGCTAGATTCTTTACATCCACTGTTTCACAAGATGACAGCCCGGTTTTCTCAGGAGTCCCTAAAACATTAAACAACACAAATTACAATTTCATACTCATAACACTAGCTAGCTAGCTGGCTAGTCAGCTAACTTGCTAAATAGCGATTTTCGTAAATTAACTTTATGACAAAAGAATATGCACAATCGTTTCACTCTACATTTACTAACATATTCCTCTGAATTGTACATTTTTTGCTTGACTCATTATGACATTTTAATTACTTACATTTGCTTCCACCATAATGTTTTGTCAGCCTCCTTTGCTGAAGAAAGTCACCAGTGATGGATGGCTCGTGTGAAATTCGTCATTGGAACCACTCGATGTGATTGGTCAGATGAAAACCTTGGGACCAAAATGCATAATGAGTGCTCTAACTCCCCCTTGCGGTGGTTTGGAGCAATGAAGCCGTGACGCTGGATACCTCTAAGTCCCGCGGTGTAAGCTCGCAACTTTTAAAGGAGGAACCACTGTACAAGACAATGGGCGCTCTTGCTCCCGCGCCATGGGATACAGTTCTACCGTGACAGAGCTAAGGCGAGCACACCATGTTGTTTCACTATTTAAACAGATATTCAACTGACTAACAGGCCAGACACAGTAGGTTATAAACACACAATAACACACGTGACCCATGACTGTATCAATATTCTAAAGATATTATAGTCCACATATAATATTATTTAATAATATATGATAATACACACCATTAAGCTGACACTTTTAAGTGTCTTAGTCACACGACTTAGTCATGCGTAGCTTAACCTCTTTCTAAATATGTTGGAAAACAAATTGCTTTAACAAATCATTTTTAAATTATTTTCCAAATAAACATTATGGAAAAACCCACATTTTATTGGTGTGACATGCGTCATCTAACTGTGATAGCGCCAAGGTGAATCTCATTATTGGTGGGTGGGGATTTCCCTATATATTTCCAGTGTTTCCCAGTGGTCAGAAGATTCCCATTATTTGTAAAGGTTGGCCTGCCTTGAGAGGACAAGAGAAGTGAAGGTGACTTACACCAAACTTCCAGTAATGGTAGTTGAATCGTAAGTATGGCAAAAGTATAACCTCCAGCCAGGATCAGCTCTCCTTCTCCCTGGGCATGCCTTCCTAAACCTTTGTATGTATTGCTGTTTCTAATTTAAAGTGAAAGCTAATAAGTATATATTGGTGATAGGATCATTGTATGAGCGTTAGCGCTGAAGATTATGTGATATTACCGCGGAGTGCTCCGATGGTGATTATAGAGATGTGACTCTCTAATATTGGTGCTGAAACATATTGGTGCTTCAGAAAATAAATATGCTCTCTATTTGAAATCTATCTCAGGCAGATACAACTAATTGCATTAGGCTGTATCAAAGGCTTTGTGATTCATTGGCCAGTCAATTCAAGTGTGATAATGCCAAGCTGGATCAAAATGCTTTCTTACTGTTCACTTGGAAATGAATTAGGAAACATGGCATCACTTTGTACTTCCATAATAAATGCTATGTAATTACAGTCTAGCGATATTGGTTATTACATAACCACACAACTCCAGCCAACATGTTTCAGAACAATGTTGATACTGCATTTATTACTGTGTACTAGTTATATAGGTTTGAGGCCAGCTTGATGCAGTGTGACTAGATCCGCTGCCATTACTACTTACATGGGCATCCATCTCACAACTGCTAAATTATTATGGATTGATAAGTGATTTGTAGTGAACCGCATAGTTTTAAGTAATAGATTTTTGAATACATTTCACTTTCAAACCATAGACCTCCTTCATGTAAATCACTCATTAATGTGCAAAAACCTTCCTCAAACATGAATGCTTATTGTCAGAAAAATCCATATTCCTCCTACCCCTGGGCGAGATCAGGCAACATAAAGTTCACTCCCACTGCTATATGCTGATGACACCCAGCTCTACCTCTCCACCAAACCCACCACTCCCCTCCCTCATCAGCTGCCTTCAGGACATCCAGAGCTGGATGAGCACAAACCTCCTCAAACTCAACAGCAACAAGACAGAGGTCATGCTCATCGGCTCTAAATCCACTCTCTCCAAGCATCACCACAGATGGTTTCCCCGTCCCTCTGTAAACACGTCAAAAGTCTCCCTGGATAGTTCCCTCTCTTTCAAACCCCACATAAAAACCAGCACCTGGACAGCATTCCTCCACCTCCGCAATATCTCCAGGCTCCACCCCTCACTGTCACACTCCAGCACCGAAACCCTCATCCATGCCTTGGTTACTTCCTGACTAGACTAGTGTAACACTCTCCTCACCAGATCCCCACCAACCTCATCAACAGACTTACAACTGGTTCTGAACTCCGCAGCCAGAATCCACACCAGCACCAGATCAACTGAACAAATCAAACCAATCCTGGCTCCATGTGCAACCCTGTATTAACGTTAAAATACTCCTTCTCACCTACAAAGCCCTCCACAACCTGGCACCCACCTACCTCTCTGATCTCCTCCCAATCTATGCTCCCTCCCTCCCTCTCCTCCTCTTCTGGTCTTGTCTCCCTCCATTCCACAATGGGTGCCGGGGCCCTTAGCTCTTATTCCCAACCCTACCACCTTAAAACAAACCCTAACCCTAAACTGGGTAGCCTACCACCTTAAACCAAACCCTTACCCTAAACCGGGTTTGTATCCTCTTCCCAACACCTCCCTCTTTTTATCTGGTCCTTTGATTTTAGATTGTTTCGATTTTATATTGTTGTTGATCGATGCACTTGATTTTATGACTTCATGTATAGCATTTCATTTTATGTAGGCCTACTTTTAATGCAAGATGCCCTTGAGTGTCCTAAAAGACATCTGCCAAATTAAAATGAATTATTATTTTTAGTAGTAGTGAATCTGGATAAAAACACCCCAAAAAAGATGTAATTGGCCAGTTATCAAATAAAATGTTATTAGTCACATGCGCCGAACACAAAAGGTGTAGATCTTAGTGAAATGCTTACTTATGAACCCCTAACCGACAGTGCAGTTTAAAAAAATATGGATAAGAATAAGAGATAAAAGTAACAAGTAATTAAAGAGCAGCAGTAAAAAATAACAATATATACAGGGGGGTGCCGGTACAGAGTCAATGTGCGGGGGCACCGGTTAGTTGAGGTAGTATATACACATGTAGGAAAAGTTAATTAAAGTTACTATGCATAGATGACAACAGAGAGAGGCAGTGCAATGCGAATAGTCTGGGTAGCCATTTGACTAGATGTTCAGGAGTCTTATGACTTGGGGGTAGAAGCTATTTAGAAGCCTCTTGGACCTAGACTTGGCACTCCGGTACCACTTGCCGTGTGGTAGCAGGGAGAACAGTCTATGACTAGGGTTGCTGGAGTCTATGACAATTTTTAGGGCCTTCCTCTGACACCGCCTGGTATAGAGGTCCTGGATGGCAGGAAGCTTGGCTTCAGTGATGTACTGGGCCGTTTGCACTACCCTCTGTAGTGCCTTGCGGTCGGAGGCCGAGCAGTTGCCATACCAGGCAATGATGCAACCAGTCAGGATGCTCTCGATGGTGCAGCTGTAGAACCTTTTGAGGATCTGAGGACCGATGCCAAATCATTTCAGTCTCCTGAGGGGGGAATAGGTTTGGTCGTGCCCGCTTCACGACTGTATAGGCTGTCTCCCTATAGGCTGTCTCATTGTTGTCGGTGATCAGGCCTATCACTGTTGTGTCATCGGCAAATTGAATGATCGTGTTGGAGTTGTGCCTGGCCGTGCAGTCATGAGTGAACAGGGAGTACAGGAGGGGGCTGAGCACGCACCCCTGAGGAGCTCCTGTGTTGAGGATCAGAGTGGCGGATTTGTTGTTATCTACCCTTACCACCTGGGGGCGGCCTGTCAGGAAGTCCAGGATCCAGTTTCAGAGGGAGGTGTTTAGTCCCAGGGTCCTTAGGTTTGAGGGCACTATGGTGATGAACGCTGAGCTGTAGTCAATGAATAGCATTCACACATAGGTGTTCCTTTTGTCCAGGTGGGAAAGGGCAGTGTGGAGTGCAATAGAGATGGCATCATCTGTGGATCTGTTGGGGCGGTATGCAAATTGGAGTGGGTCTAGGGTTTCTGGGATGATGGTGTTGATGTGAGCCATGACCAGCCTTTCAAAGCACTTCGTGGCTACAGACATGAGTGCTACGAGTCGGTAGTCATTTAGGCAGGTTACCTTAGTGTTCTTGGGCACAGGCACTATGGTGGTCTGCTTAAAACATGTTGGTATTATCAGTTAATATCATTATTTAAATAATACTCTTACTTTAAAAATAATCCAGTGGGAAACAGTCTTATTTGAAATGAGGAATATATCATATTTTTCTGACTAACTAATGATTCCTGTGGAAAGACGCATTATTGAATGGAGAGGTGAAAGTGATAGAGCAATTATCAACATTTCACATCTGAATGTAGGACTACATTTTTTTATGTTGGAATAAACATTAATCAGAGAATTCATACCTTTACCCTTCAGCACCACTGTGCAAAACAAGTTATAGACAGAGACACTGCGCTTATAACCAGCAGCTTTGAGTCGGCGGGTGTTGCAGGAGGTATTAAGTGAACACCCTTAGTTACCAATCCAGTTCTGTAATTAGAAAGGAAATCATTGTCGTTAGATGTAACTCAACTAAAAAGATTCAAGCATAACATTGTATAACTTCTGTGTTGATAAAATGCAGTTTATAGTACCGTAATTAAACATGATTTTACACTGTTGCCTGATCCTGCCTAATAAGCAGTGTTTTAAGTGGTGGATTGTTTATTCTTTATTTTACAATATTCTAATAATACAGGGGGTTAGGAAAGAAAACACTTGGCCTGGGGTCGTTCAGTTGTGCTGTGGTGCAATGTCTCCCCATTATGCTTGCACCAATCCAATGCTTTTAAATGCATGAGGTGAAATGAAAGTGTGAACACTTCTGGATGCAGGGTATCAGAACGCATTTATTTCCCCAAAATCAATTTGTCCCCCCAATCCCCCTTTCCACTAACCCCTCAAAATCCACCAACCCCGTAGTCACATGTCCCTAATTCCACCTCTCTCTCACCCCCCACCCACCCCACCCCTTCCCTCCATTTCATACTATTACTACAGTCACAGGTAGTCCTGTAGCCACAGCAGCCTCTGTCACCAGGGCTGAGGACTTCCTTTTCATACCCTGTTCATGATAAGACACAAGGGTACCCCTGATGTTAGCCGTTATGAGGTTTCTTCCTACAACAACAAAGGTATATGAAATATTAAATTGCAACATGTAAGTGTTTCCTAGTCTTTGAGCAAGAGCCTTCAGGCCTTTTTTTTTTATCTAACTGGATGGTAATTAGCCTTTGCCAGCAAGACCAAGCCCTTGGTCATTGTAGTAGGAGCCAGTCTTTTCATTATACTGCACTCTGAAGCATATGAAAAGCACTTAAAGCTGCAATCAGCAGTAGAAAGAATAAAGCATCTACCATGTTCCTGTTTGGTTAAAAAGCTATGGAACGAGGCTGGAGAAATGTTACCAATCAAATTCATAGCAAGGACTATGGATGCAAGGACTGACCATCAATGTTACAGCTTGAGGCTATACAGTGTTTGTGTACATTTACTTTGTTAACAAACATTGGAGTAAAACAGGCTTTTATTTTGGGTTCTGGTGGGGTATGACAGTTGAAATAAGCTCACAAGGCATTTATAAGTTATATATTCAAGACTCAATGGGTATATATCATTAATTTAAAAGTCCAAAAATTGAACTAGAAACGGCTGATTTCCCCTATAAAAAACAAATGACAAGTAGCTAGCTAATCTGACTAAATATTTCACCTGTTGTAGTGTTTTACTTATTCTTTTGAGACAAACATTGAAGGGAATTGTTTAACATACCTTGAGTGATGGGAGATGTCATTGCGTGGAATGGGAACAAAGAAATTATATTTAGCGTGATGAGGATAGCTAGCTAATCTTTTTATAGCTAGCTACTGTACATGCTTTAGGTGATACTAGCTATATTAGCTAGCTCAGATACTATGCAATTATGAAAATCAGCGTCTAAACAGCTCTCCAGGTTATAATTAAATCCTGCTTTTATAAAGAACCATACTTGCCAATTACATAATTCAGTTGTAGAAGAACTTTCCTTAACTGTTTAGTAAATATTGGTAAATACAGCTCAAAGACAATTTCACGCGAAACCAAGGAATTTGTCTCTAAAAACTCCCGGGAAAACTTTGGGTGTGGCTTCTATAGTGAAATGCGGACTTTCAGTTAAAATCACCATTGAAAGGGTCGCGTATTACACAGTACGATGTGTGGTTTGAATCACTTTTCAGAGGTAATGCGTACCACACGTGGCGTGTGGGATACAACATTCACCATATGAATTGTGTGATTGGTAAGATGTTTCACCTTTTAATGGGGTGATTGGTGGCTTATCCGGCAGCACCCAGCACCCTCCTGGGGCAATTTATCTTCCCTTTTTCGTCTCACAAAGTGTATTGAATTCGCACTCCTTAACAGTAGGCGATAGGTGGCGCTGTATACACTTTTCAGTTGGTTGCCATCCGCCAGTACAAATTTAAAGAAGAAGAAGCGAGGAAAAGACTCGCGTATTCGCAAATATCGAAGCTGAAACAAAGCATGCAATTAATTTTTCGTTATGCATGAGACTTTATATTCGCAAAATATCTGTGAAAATGCCTAAATCAATCAAGAAGTCCTGCACTACCCAGACATCCATAAGTAGCTACTTCGGCGGGTTGAGCAGCAGTGCCTCTGACAGAAACGTTCAATCCGGTATTATCGGTAACTCTGTTGAGCTATGTGCTGGGCTGAAACCAGGACCTAGAGGAAAGGTAAGGACACAGACAGTGCGAATGTTATTGTGTAACTGTATACAAATAAAACATTTAACTCAGACATAGCCCAATCAAAGTACATGACAGAGTTGTGAGAAAGCAATGGCTTTATACTTTGCATGTAACTATTGTTGTTAGCTAACGTCACTTCCTTGCTCTCACACACACCTATATCAATTGTGTTGCACACTATGAATTCAGTTGTATTCTATTTCCCTCTACTGTGTTCTCTGTATTGTGCAGCATAAGCATTCTCCGAATAATAATCGTGGGTCATTATGGAAACGAGCCAAATTGGCCCATAATGGACAGGAAAAGGAGGACATGAACTGTGAGGTCATATCCTGGCGTGTCAATGGTGAGCACCCCTAGCCAAATGCCGTGTTCAAGACAACTCGGAACCCGGAAACGCTGACATTTCTGACTTGGAAACTCGTTGAGAAAGATGAGCACTGAGTTTCCCACTTGAAAAGTATCAAAATCAACCAATAGGAAGCTTCACGCTTTTTTGTTGTTGTTGCATACGTTTATCAGAGGTTGCGATTTTCAGAGTTGTCTTGAAAGCACCATAATACATCAGACTTGATAGCAAGGTCTCAGTCTGAAACAAAGCAATATAATTACTTGGAATGTTTTTATTTTTAAATGTTTTATTTCACCTTTATTTAACCAGGTAGGCCAGTTGAGAACAAGTTCTCATTTACAACTGCAACCTGGCCAAGATAAAGCAAAGCAGTGCGACAAAAACAACACAGCATTACACATGGAATAAACAAACGTACAGTCAATAACACAATAGAAAAAAAAGTATATTTAGCTCCCCGCAGCTACTTGCCCAAGCCTCTCCTTCACCCAAAACCAGATAGCAGATGTCCTGAAAGAGCTGCAAAACCTGGACCCATACAAATCAGCTGGGCTAGACAATCTGGACCCTCTCTTTCTAGTGCAGTGGGCAGCTGGGAGGAGGTGCTCTTATTCTCCATGGACTTTACAGTGTCCCAAAACTTTTTGGAGTTAGAGCTACAGGATGCAAATTTCTGTTTGAAAAAGCTAGCCTTTGCTTTCCTGACTGACTGTGTGTATTGGTTCCTGACTTCCCTGAAAAGTTGCATATCGCGGGGACTATTCGATGCTAGTGCAGTCTGCCACGGGAAGTTTTTGTGCTGGTTGAGGGCAGTCAGGTCTGGAGTGAACCAAGGGATATATCTGTTCTTAGTTCAAATTTTTTTGAAAGGGGCATGCTTATTTGAGGTGGTGAGGAAAATACTTTTAAAGAATGATCAGGCATCCTCTACTGACAGGATGAGGTCAATATCCTTCCATGATACCTGGGCCAGGTCGATTAGAAAGTAGAGGTCGACCGATTATGATTTTTCAATACCGATTTATTGGCGGACCAAAAAGCCGATACCGATTAATCGGCCGACTATTATTATGATTTTTATAATATGTATGTATGTGTGTATGTATGTGTGTATGTATGTGTGTATGTGTGTATGTATGTATGTATGTATATGTATATATATATATATATATATATATATATATATATATATATATATATATATACTGCTCAAAAAAATAAAGGGAACACTTAAACAACACATCCTAGATCTGAATGAAATAAATAATCTTATTAAATACTTTTTTCTTTACATAGTTGAATGTGCTGACAACAAAACCACACAAAAATAATCAATGGAAATCCAATTTATCAACCCATGGAGGTCTGGATTTGGAGTCACACTCAAAATTAAAGTGGAAAACCACACTACAGGCTGATCCAACTTTGATGTAATGTCCTTAAAACAAGTCAAAATGAGGCTCAGTAGTGTGTGTGGCCTCCACGTGCCTGTATGACCTCCCTACAACGCCTGGGCATGCTCCTGATGAGGTGGCGGATGGTCTCCTGAGGGATCTCCTCCCAGACCTGGACTAAAGCATCCGCCAACTCCTGGACAGTCTGTGGTGCAACGTGGCGTTGGTGGATGGAGTGAGACATGATGTCCCAGATGTGCTCAATTGGATTCAGGTCTGGGGAACGGGCAGGCCAGTCCATGGCATCAATGCCTTCCTCTTGCAGGAACTGCTGACACACTCCAGCACATGAGGTCTAGCATTGTCTTGCATTAGGAGGAACCCAGGGCCAACCGCACCAGCATATGGTCTCACAAGGGGTCTGAGGATCTCATCTCGGTACCTAATGGCAGTCAGGCTACCTCTGGCGAGCACATGGAGGGCTGTGCGGCCCCCCAAAGAAATGCCACCCCACACCATGACTGACCCACCGCCAAACCAGTCATGCTGGAGGATGTTGCAGGCAGCAGAACGTTCTCCACGGCGTCTCCAGACTCTGTCACGTCTGTCACGTGCTCAGTGTGAACCTGCTTTCATCTGTGAAGACCACAGGGCGCCAGTGGCAAATTTGCCAATCTTGGTGTTCTCTGGCAAATGCCAAACGTCCTGCACGGTGTTGGGCTGTAAGCACAACCCCCACCTGTGGACGTTGGGCCCTCATACCACCCTCATGGAGTCTGTTTCTGACCGTTTGAGCAGACACATGCACATTTGTGGCCTGCTGGAGGTCATTTTGCAGGGCTCTGACAGTGCTTCTCCTGCTCCTCCTTGCACAAAGGCGGAGGTAGCGGTCCTGCTGCTGGGTTGTTGTCCTCCTACGGCCTCCTCCACGTCTCCTGATGTACTGGCCTGTCTCCTGGTAGCGCCTCCATGCTCTGGACACTACACTGACAGACACAGCAAACCTTCTTGCCACAGCTCGCATTGATATGCCATCCTGGATGAGCTGCACTACCTGAGCCACTTGTGTGGGTTGTAGACTCCGTCTCATGCTACCACTA
The DNA here is from genome assembly GCF_965601325.2 of Salmo salar. Taxonomy (NCBI): domain Eukaryota; kingdom Metazoa; phylum Chordata; class Actinopteri; order Salmoniformes; family Salmonidae; genus Salmo; species Salmo salar. Next base: position 1,651,317 of record NC_138314.1, on the reverse strand, counting down.
GAGTGAAAGCACCGCCAGCATTCAAAAGTGACCAAAACATCAGCCAGGAAGCATAGGAACTGAGAAGTGGTCTGTGGTCCCCACCTGCAGAACCACTCCTTTATTGGGGGTGTCTTGCTAATTGCCTAGAATTTCCACCTGTTGTCTATTCCATTTGCACAACTGCATGTGAAATGTATTGTCAATCAGTGTTGCTTCCTAAGTGGACAGTTTGATTTCACAGAAGTGTGATTGACTTGGAGTTACATTGTGTTGTTTAAGTGTTTCCTTTATTTTTTTGAGCACTATATATATATATATATATACACACACACACACACACACACAGCTCTGAAGTGACAACGATACTGAAGAGTCTGCTTAGGAGACAAATACTCTCAACTGTTTGAATAATAAAAATAGAGTTTAAGTTGCCTGTGATGAATGCTGAAAACAAAAACTGTCATTTCTATATGCAGGAAATCCTATTTTAATAATGGGCATGGTAAGAATTGACTACCAAAGTGCGAGTCATAATTCCCATGACACCTTCTAGCAAAATCTGAAAAGCGGTTCCTTCATTTATTCCATAGGATATTTTTAGATTAATTTAAAATAAGGTCTGTGTTTGGTTTAGGCTTAGACCACCTTGCCAATTTTATAACTGTGTAGATATCCATAGGATATAACTCTGATCAATATAAGCGAAGATAAAAAAATTTGTAGAGTGGATTTATGAAAATATGTTGACAAACGTTACGTAGTGAGATTTACACGGGTATCAAAACGTCGAGGCAGTTTAAGCACAAAACACAGACCTTATTTGAAGTAGATCAAGACGTTCTCTATGGAAGACATGAACGGTAAAATAACGAAGGAACCCCTTTCAAGTTCAGCCGCAAGTTATTACAGGAATTATGACGCGTCGACTATTTCTCTCTAAACCATATACCTTTGACTATTACGAGCCTGCTGCTGCCTACCACCGCTCAGTCAGACTGCTCTATCAAATATCAAATCATAGACTTAACTATAATATAATAAACCTTAGTTTCCGGATTTGACCATATAATGACCTATCATCTCGAAAACATTATTCTTTCAGTGACATACGGAACCGTTCCGTTTTTCATCTAACGGGTGGCATCCATAAGTCTAAATATTCCTGTTATGCACAACCTACAGTGTTATTTCATAGTTCCGTAAAATTCTGGCAAATTAGTTCGCAACGAGACAGATTCTGTATACCCTGATTCTGCGTGCGACGAACGCAAGAGAACTGACACAATTTCACCTGGTTAATATTGCCTGCTAACCTGGATTTCTTTTAGCTAAATATGCAGGTTTAAAAATATATACTTCTGTGTATTGATTTTAAGAAAGGCATTTATGGTTAGGTACAGTCGTGCAACGATTGTGCATTTTTTTCCCGCAAATGCACTTTTGTTAAATCATCCCCGTTTGGCGAAGTCGGCTGTCATTGTTAGGAAGAAATAGTCTTCACAGTTCGCAACAAGCCAGGCGGCCCAAACTGCTGCATATACCCTGACTCTGTTTGCAAGTGAAGTGACACATTTTCCCTAGTTAAAAGAAATTCATGTTAGCAGGCAATATTAACTAAATATGCAGGTTTAAAAATATATACTTGTGTATTGATTTTAAGAAAGACATTGATGTTTATGGTTAGGTACACGTCGGAGCAAAGACAGTCCTTTTTCGGGAATGCGCACCACATCGATTATATGCAAAGCAGGACAGGTTAGATAAACTAGTAATATCATCAACCATGTGTAGTTAACTAGTGATTATGATTGATTGATTGTTTTTTTTATAAGATAAGTTTAATGCTAGCTAGCAACTTACCTTGGCAACGTAAAGCAGGTGGTTAGAGCGTTGGGCTAGTTAACGTAAGGTTGCATCCCCAAGCTGACAAGGTAAAAATCTGTCGTTCTGCCCCTGAACCCACCGTTCCTAGGCCGTCATTGAAAATAAGAATGTGTTCTTTGACTGACTTGCCTAGTTAAATAAAGGTTTAAAAAAACCAAAAAAAAAAACATATATTTTTTAAATCGGCAAATTGGTGGCCAAAAATACCGATTGTTATGAAAACTTGAAATCGGCCCTAATTAATCGGCCATTCCGATTAATCGGTCGACCTCTATTAGAAAGGCCTGCTCACAAAGTGTTTTAGGGAGCGTTTGACAGTGATGAGTGGTGGTCGCTTGACCGCAGACCCATAGCGGATGCAGGCAATGAGGCAGTGATCGCTGAGATCCTGATTGAAAACAGTAGAGGTGTATTTGGAGGGCAAGTTGGTCAGGATAATATCTATGAGGGTGCCCATGTTTACGGATTTAGGGTTGTACCTGGTGGGTTCCTTGATAATTTGTGTGAGATTGAGGGCATCTATTTTAGATTGTAGGAATGCCGGGGTGTTAAGCATATCCCAGTTTAGGTCACTTAACAGAACAAACTCTGAAGATAGATGGGGGGCAATCAATTCACATATGAATCCAGGGCACTGCTGGGAGCTGAGGGTGGTCTATAACAGGCGGCAACAGTGAGACATATTTCTGGAGAGATACATTTTTTAAATTAGATGCTCGAACTGTTTAGGCATAGACCTGGAAAGTATGACAGAACTTTACTGCAGGCTATCTCTGCAGTAGATTGCAACTCCTCCCCCGTCGGCAGTTCTATCTTGATGGAAAATGTTGGGGATGGAAATCTCAGAATTTTTGGTGGCCTTCCTAAGCCAGGATTCAGACACAGCAAGGACATCAGGAATGGCGGAGTGTGCTAAAGCAGTGAGTAAAACAAACTTAGGGAGGAGGCTTCTGATGTTAACATGCATGAAACCAAGGCTTTTACCATTACAGAAGTCAACAAATGAGAGCGCCTGGGTTAACCTCCACATCACCCGAGGAACAGAGGAGGAGTAGGATGAGGGTATGGCTAAAGGATATCAAAACTGGTCGTCTAGTGCGTTGGGGACAAAGAATAATAGGAGCAGATTTCTGGGCGTGGTAGGATAATGCAGGGCATAATGTACAGACGGGTATGGTAGGGTGCGGGTACAGTGGAGGTAAACCTAGGCATTGAGTGAAGATAAGAGAGGTTGCATCTCTGGACGCACTAGTTATGCGGTGAGGTCATCGCATGTGTGGGAGGTGGGACAAAAGAGGATCTGAGGCATGTTGAGTGGGACTAGGGGCTCCGCAGTAAAATAAAACAATGATAACTACCCTTAAGAACAGTATACAAGGCATATTAACATTAGAGAGAGACATAAAGCGAGGCATAAAGCAATCACAGGTGTTGATTGGGAGAGCTGGCTAAGACAACAAAGGGTAAGACAACAACAGCTAATCAGCTAAGACAAGGTAGTTGTTTTCTCTGACAACTGCTATAAGCCAGAATGATGAATAAAATGTTATTTGAGCTTACTCTACCGTTTGTCTGGGCGGTTGGTCCTTATGCCTCTGAAAATTTTATACAAAATATCTACAGGAAAGTATTATTAAACCGACTTTTCAAAACACTGGTACTGCCGTTGAGATTTCAATCTCCTGGCACATGGGCAAAACCATATAAACACCTACAAGAGCTTGGTAGGTATATGTGCATGTACTTACGTTGTGCACGTGTATCCGTGCATGTACTTGCTTGTGCACATGATTAACGAACAAGCTGTGAGAGCCATGCACAGAAACTCATTTTGAAGTGCGATTTAATAATACTTTCCTGTGGATATTTTATTTCAAATTTCCAACAATATAAGGATGAAACCAGTGGACACTAGGTAGACTAACTTCAAATGAAGTTTATTCAACATTCTGACATGTAAAGGAGCTGTTAACTATTTTGGAAGCTTCAAATTAGAGAGTGGAGGCTTGTCCAGTCCACACTCAGAATTATAGTAGGCACCCCCCTGAAAATGTTAACCCAAATCAGAAAATGATTTACCTTGAAGGAGAGTGTATAAATATGTACTTTGAAATAATTCAATTTGCCTGCAATCCACACTTTGGGTTTGTTTACACAGCCACTACCAGTTTTCATTTCAACTCTTATCCCTTTCTCCTATCAGAAATCAGGGTCCCCTCCTCTCGAGGGGCAGGCATCCTCTCCTCTTCCACCCTGGAGAGACTGAAGGGCTTCGTCTGCCCTAGTGAGCCCCAAGGCAGAGGCCCTCCTGGGCCCCGGAATGCGGGTGGCGGGCCTGGGGATGTAGGTGGTAGGCCTGGTGACGTAGGCGGTGGGTGTGCTCATGGAGGTAATGGGCCTGGGGATGTAGGAGGTAGGGAGGCTGTGGCCCACGGAGAAATGACTGGTGATCAAGAGAGACAGAAAAGTGAAGAGGAGTGGCGGAGTCCAGAGCCATCAACCAAAAAACAGGTAAGTGATCATCATCACCTTTCTCTTTGATTTTCTTCTAATTAATTGTATTCTGTGAGTTTGAAACTGTATGTTAAAGTTGCTCTATGTAGAAATCGCTCCGGCATTAACTATTTGCTAAAATTCTAATAGTTTGCTTAATTTAAGTTTGTGACAAAAGAAGCAAGTATAGTGTAAAGAATCATTGTACCATCTACACTGCTGTGAAATGTGTTCTCCATAACCAAAAATATTGTATTTTCAGCTGTTTGAAGCTGCTGTACAAAACTGAAAGTAAACTTAAGAACAGGAAGCATAGCAATAGTACACATATAACAGATCTAACGCTTCTTACTTGCTTTCAATGAGAATGACACATCTATAACACACATTTCTATGTGAATTTGGTCATGTCACCCAAAAAGTTACATATTGCAGCTTTGAATGGAAACTTTATTGTTGTGATCCTTCCCAGGCCCTCAGCCTCATTCAGTTTGCCAAGCCAGGAGAAGGAAGAAGAATAAGAAGGGGGGGTGTAATGAAGACTCCTCCAGGAGTAGGGGGTGAAGTCTCTGTGACCAGTGCCCCCTGTAGGATCTCTAAGAGTGGGTACACTCCTCTAGAGCAGCAGTACCTGCAGATTAAAGAGCAACATAACGACGCTCTATTGGCTGTGGAGTGTGGATACAAGTACAGGTTCTTTGGAGAGGACGCAGAGGTGAGAGGCGTGTGCGTAGAGCGGCGAAGAAGCTGAACATCTTCTGTCACCTGGACTATAACTTCCTGAAGTGTGTTAATCAATGTGTGTATGTAGATAGCAGCAAGGGAGCTAAACATCTGTCACTGGTTTGTGTGTGTAGAAAGCAGCGAAGCAGCTGAACATCTTCTGTCACCTGGACCATAACTTCATGACGTGTAGCATTCCCACACACCGCTTGTTCGTTCACGTACGACGCCTTGTCTCCCAGGGCTACAAGGTGTGGAACAGGGCAGATTCAAGATTCTCCAGTCAGGCCCATTACTGTTGCAACTCATTATTGAAGTCAAAGGGCAGACAGAGTATTTTAAGTAATGTAATGTTTTAGGCATACAACTGTTAAATGTCACCATAGCCTTTGTTTATGTGTGATGTTATTGTCTGCCACAGATTAACAGTCAAATGCTATTAATCTCAGACATTCATTTAGGAAGAAAAATAATTATTTGTCAGTGATGACAGATGTTAGTGTTTCTGATTTACGTTTGATTGACTGTGATTGGTTCTCTCACCTCAGGTGGGCGTGGTGAAGCAGACAGAGACGTCGGCCATTAAGGCCTCCGGAGCCAATAAGAACACTTTGTTCACCCGCCAACTCAGCGCACTCTACACAAAGTCTACACTGGTGGGGGAGGGTATCCTTACATATGCTGGTGTGTGTGTTGTGTTATTTACCATATCCATACAGGTGATGTATGGACCAGGCATAAGAGTAGTCAATTGCTCACAGCTGCAGTAGTGTCCTCCTGTGTGTGATGTCTTCATTCCACTATAGTGTGCTTATTAACCCTTGACCCTGGGTATCAGACGTCAACCCAGTGCATAGTCTGGTTGATGTGGAGGAGGGAGAGTGTGATGATGTGGTGACAGATCCTCCAGAGAGCTACCTGCTCTGTCTCAGTGAGACCTGGGATAAACACAGAAAACAACTAATCATTGGGCTGGTGGTGAGTACACACTCAATTGTACGCACACGGGCTCAAAGTGGGGTAATTCAGACCTGAGTTATGTGCACGTAAATGGAACTTCATTCCCCATTTTACACACTTTTCTCTCTAAGCGTATTCTTTACGCATGTGGAAACCATGAATAAAGTCGAGCGACCCTGCCGGTTCCAAGTGGAAAAAGCATTTACTTAATTTTTTTACGATAGAAATAACAGCATACTCCATGCACTGTAATTTATACATTGATAAGAGCTAGGTAAATGAGTAATCAGTTTGGATAAGGGGATTGTGTATGTGTATAGGCCAAATAACAATTGTTTTAGATATATTTTACCTTATCACTGGATATTCATGTGAAACCAGTCATGGTAGGAAATGGAAAAACATATCAACATGTATTCTTTATGCTTGAAGATGGCGCCGGAAAGGATGGCTGCCGTTTCATGTGCTCTTAACCAACCGTGCTATTTTATTAGTTTCTTTGCATTTTCTCTAACTTTTCTTTTGTACATAATGTTGCTGCTACCGTCTCTTATGAATGAAAATAGCTTCCGGAAATCAGAACAGCTATTACTCACCTTGAACTGAACGAAGTATTTCTCTTTAATGAGTCGGAACGAGAGGGATTTACTCCAGACACCCGAACAGGCCCTCATCCTGTCATTTGCAGGAGAAAGAAACAGAAAAGATAACAGGGAAAGAGATTGGAGTGCCTTGTGAGGATCCGCCGAAAAGTGGCTAATCTGCCCTTGCCATCCGTACTACTGGCCAACGTACAATCGCTGGAAAATAAATTGGACAAGCTAAAAACATGTATATCCTACCAACTGGACATCAATAACTGTAATATCATATGTTTCACCGAGTCGTGGCTGAACGACGACATGATTAACATACTGCTGGCAGGTTACACACTGCATCGGCAGGATAGAACAGCAGCCTCTGGTAAAACAAGGGGTGGCGGTCTATGTACACTACCGTTCAAAAGTTTGGGGTCACTTAGAAATGTCCTTGTTTTTTTTTAAGAAAAGCATAATTTTTTTTGGTCCATTTAAAATAACATCAAATTGATCAGAAATACAGTGTAAACATTGTTAATGTTGTAAATGACTATTGTAGCTGGAATTTATTCTTATTTTTTATGGAATATCTACAAAGGCGTACAGAGGCCCATTATCAGAAACCATCATTCCTGTGTTCCAATGGCACGTTGTGTTAGCTAATCCAAGTTTAACATTTTAAAAGGCTAATTGATCATTAGAAAACCCTTTTGCAATTATGTTAGCACAGCTGAAAACTGAGCAAGTGGACAAGTACATTAGAGTGTCTAGTTGGAGAAACAGATGCCTCAACTGGCAGCTTCATTAAATAGTACCTGCAAAACACCAGTCTCAACGTCAACAGTGAAGAGGTGACTCCGGGATGCTGGCCTTCTAGGCAGTTCCTCTGTCCATTGTCTGTTCTTTTGCCCATCTTAATTTATTTTTATTGGCCAGTCTGAGATATGGCTTTTTTTTTGTTTGTTTTTTATTTTGCAACTCCGCCTAGAAGGCCAGCTTCCCGGAGTTGCCTCTTCACTGTTGACGTTGAGACTGGTGTTTTGCAGGTCCTATTTAATGAAGCTGCCAGTCAACTTGTTTTCTCATGGCTCACTCTTGTCCCTCTGCTCAGACATATGGTGAGCTATATGTTTGGAACCTCAAATCACAGTTTCGAATCGCAATACGTATCGTGAGGTCCATGTGAATTCCCAGCCCTAGTTTTCTTCAATTTGTAGGCTATAAGTTAAATATTATTAGCCACTATCGGTAGCGACCATAAGTAATAAATATTTAATAATTTAGTGTTTGTTCCCTTTCCTTACATTCATAGAATTCCATTCCTCTTTGTTTGACTTAGCCTAACTTTATTTGTTTCTTCAGTAAATGCTGTCCTGTCCTTGTTATTGAGGGTCAAGTAATAGTGGATACTATTTTATGAAGGCCAATTACAAATTTATAGTAAAAATAAATCACGACATGTACAGTAAGCTTATTAAATCATTATGGAGCTCAAACCATTACTTTGAACTTGACGCATGGCGCAAGACTTGGCACTTGTCATCGCACAGTTTCATGATCAGTGCGGGCAATTAGGGTATATTTTATCATACTATTCTCCATATTACACTGCGTGCACAATTATTAGGCAAATTGTATTCCTCGGGATTAATTTTATTGTTGAACAAACACAATGCTCTCAGTCAATCCAAAATGTTATTGAACCTCAAACCTGAATGTTTAACAAAGGAAAAGTGAGTTTTGTCTTTCTCAGGGAAATATATAAGTGTGCAGAATTATTAGGCAACTAAATTACAAAAATAATTTCTCTCAACTCACTTGTTTATTCTCAATTTTTAGAGTAAGTGTAACAGATAAGTAACACAAAATGACAATTATATAACATTTTTGGCCTTTCAAAAATATTCAGTGACCAATATAGCCACCCTTATTTTCAATAACTGCCTTCCATCCATGGAGTCTGTCAGTTTCTTTATCTGTTCATGATCACTTTTCGCTGAAGCAGCAAACACAGCCTCCCAAATGCTGTTCAAAAAGGTGTATTGTTTTCCATCACTGTAAATCTCACGTTTGAGAAGGGCCCACAAGTTCTCAATAGGATTTAAGTCCGGTGAGGAAGGGGGCCAGGTCATTATTCAGGCATCTTTGAGGCCCTTGCTTTCTAGCCAAGCAGTGGAGTACTTGGATGAATGTGATGGAGCATTGTCCTGCATAAAGATCATGGCCTTCTGGAATGCTGAGGACTTCTTCCTGTACCACTGTTTGACGAAAGAATCTTCCAGAAACTGGCAGTAGATTTGGGAGCTGAGTTTCAGTCCATCTTCAACCCGAAAAGGTCCAACTACCTCATCCTCAATGATAGCAGCCCATACCAGTACACCTCCTTCACCTTGCTGGCACCTGACTCAAAGTGGTGCCCTGTGTCCATTACTGATCCAGCCACGGGCCCATCCATTTGGTCCATCAAGAGTCACATTCATTTCATTTGTCCATAAAACCTTTGAAAAATCTGTCTTCAGGTATTTCTTTGCCCAATCTTGACGCTTCAACTTGTGAATCTTATTCAGTGGTGGTCTTGTTTCAGTCTTCTTGACCTTGGCCATGTCTCTGAGCACTTGACACCTTGTACTTCTGAACACTCCAGGTGGGTTTCAGTTCTGGAATACGGTGGGACTGGAGGATAATGGGTTCCTGGTAGTTTGACATTTAATTATTCTCAAGTCTTCTGCAGTTAATTTGCGCCTTTTCTTCCCCATGTGTTTTTTGCGCCCCAGTTGACTATTCGCAACAAAACGTTTGAATGTCCGGTGGTCACACCTCAATAGTTTAGCTATTTAAAGAGTGTCGCATCCGTCTGAAAGGCATTTTTACATTTTTGGCTTTTCAGTGTCAGTTAAATTTATTTTTTTGCCCATTTTACCTGAGGTAATGAGGCTGCCTAATAATTATGTACACCTTGATATAAGGTGTTATTCACTTTCGCCACACCCTCCCTCATTACACAAATACATATCACCTGAAAATGATTAAATCCAATAAGCATTCAAGTTTATATGGTTTGGAGTTTGAAAATATGAATAGAAATAATGATAAGATCAGAATACTCACTTGCCTAAAAATTGCGCACGCAGTGTATGATATTGTATATTACTTCCAATTTTACCATTGATGAACTGAATATTGAAGCTTTCAGAATTAATCAAACCACCTTTTTCATTTCTGCGTAAAGGCTCTATTTTTTTTCTTCGATTTTTTTTTTTTTATTCCATTCCGTTTACCTTTCTTTCCTCTGTCTGTGTAGTTGTTCCTGAGGGTCGCTATCAATAGTGGATAATATTAAGCTAAAGTAGTGCAATAATTTGGTACCTGCAGCCTATTTGAATCATTATTTAACTCAGACCAAACTTAGCAGTTTAAACCTGGAGCCTGGTGCACGGTTCACAATGACTGGACTGTTGTCATTACAGTTCCATGATTAGTGAGGATTAGGGTAGATTTATAGGACTATTATTCAACTCCTATTGTGCACTTTTCTCACCTTCCAATATTTTATGGATTGAACCAGTATTTTTTTTTTTTTATTGATCAATATATTTCGTATCTAAAGGCTTTGAAAACCATTTTTCATTATCCATAAATACTTTCCTAACCCTAAATATTCTGATCTTGTAGATAATTGAATCTACCAATTGGTGCTGAAATGTAGACAAATATATATATTAACCCGTTCTCTCAATGTGTGTGTGTGTGTGTGTGTGTGTGTGTGTGTGTGTTAGGCGGTGCAGCCCAGTACAGGTGACGTGCTGTTGGATTGTTTTGTGGACGGCTCAACGCGTTGTGAGCTGGAGGGGCGAGTCTTAAAGGTCAAACCTGTAGAGATCCTGGTGCCCTCTGACCTCTCAGACTCCTCCCACAGACTGCTGCAGAGCATCGTCACTGCCAGGTAACCTCTAACCCTGACGTCTCATTCTCCTCAGACTGCTGAAGAGCACTAAAGCTTTTGTTTGCTACAAAAGAAAAGGTGATGCATCTCCCAAAAAGACTGGGACATCAACAACAGCCTAGTTTCTGGCTGGTTTGGAAAATAGACATGAATACATTTGACCTCTTACACAGCCTGATTCTGCTCTGACCTCTGCATATATTAAAGTATTTTCATTTTATAGCATGCAGTGAGAGGGAGGGAGGGAGATTCAGAATAGTGATGGGGCTGGGATTCAAACCCACGTGGGGGTTGTGCATGTGTACTACAGGTGGTGTTGTTTCCCGCTAGACCAGCCTTTGGCACAACCTTTGCAGTTGTGCCATCTCTGACTGGGTGGCAGTGCTAGGTGCTGAACACTAGGGGGAAGTAAACGTCTGTGTGTGAGAGTGAGAGAGAGATATACACACACTGTGCGCTCCTATGATCTACCCTTTTACCCCAAAGTTAATTTAAAGTCATTGTTTTGGTAAGCATGAGTTTCCACTACATTTATTACACCAGTCAATTCCTTTTTAAATTCATGAGGGGATGTGAACAAGGAAACATTGTTGTACGTTCTCTAAGTGACTGTGAACACTGAGGAGAAGGTAATGTCAGGTTCTCATCTCCACTAGTCATAAAGCATGGCTGCCCAACCCTGTTCTTGGGTTTCGCTCCAACCCTAATCTAGCACACCTGATTCTGATAATTAGCTGGTTCATAAGCAAATCGGTTTACTTACAACTGGGGTTGGAGTGAAAACTTACCGGGGGTAGCACTCCAGGGACAAGATTGGGCAGCCCTGGTCTAAAGATTTACTCCTCACTGCTGATGGTCTCTGAGTGATGTCATTTATGAGTGAGTGGCTGCAGGATGCAGGGATGTCTTCTGCACTCTTAACTTTCCTTCTCTCCCATCCCTTTCCCTTTCTATTCACACTCTTCTGACCAACTTCCCACCTGCTGTCATTTCTGTCCCTTTCTCCCTCATCTTTCAATCATTTTTCATTCTAACTCATTTATTTCCTTTTTCTTTGTTCTCATTTTATGACGTCTCTTTCTTTCACAGCTTTCTCTCTTATTCCTTTCTGCCATGTCTGTGTGAATCTCTTAACCTCATCTCCTCTGCCCTCTCTTCTGTTGAAGAGTGTGTGTGTGTCAAAAAGGAGATGATCTCACATTCTCCTGACCTTGTGAATTTCATGTGCATTGTGTAAAAGTTGTTTTATATGGTTAGCCTGGTGTTTTATTTTTTATTTAATTTTTATTTAACTAGGCAAGTCAGTTAAGAACAAATTCTTATTTACAATGACCGCCTACCCCGGCCAAACCCAACCTGGACGATTCTGGGCCAATTGTGCGCCGCCCTATGGGACTCCCAATCACGGCTGGTTGCTTGGAATCGAACCATGGTCTGTAGTGACACCTCTAGCACTGAAATGCAGTGCCTTAGACCGCTGCGCCACTCGGGAGCCCTATATTGTGGGTATATCATCTTCTGTATGATGACATGTGTTTTAGCATCTCCGGGTGCTACTAACGTTAACTTGACTTGTCTTTGGTGGTGGGCTAGCCAGAGAGGCCCCTTTAGTAACAGTCTCTGTGTGGTTGTCACATGGCTGTCAAGTGACCAGTTAATGAGATCCTGGGAGGGTTCCAATGTAGGTGCTGTGTCAAGTCTTTCACGCTGCTAAAATGTAAGACCCTTAACATTTTCACGGTAACGTTCACATGCGTAGGGTTGCAAAATTCCACCCGTGATTTCTGGAAAACTTTCCCCAATTCCCAGGCTAAAGGAATTTTGCAACCATACACATGCACACACTGATGTCAGTGTTGGACTTGTGAGGTTTTCTAGAAATCACAGGTGGAATTTGGGGAATTTTGCAACCCTACCCATGTGAATGTTATGGTGAAAATAAGTATTCAACCCCTTTGTTATGGCAAGCCTAAATACGTTCAGGAGAACATTTTTGCTTAACATTTTACAATTGTAGAATAGTGAAAATTCACTTTGTCTAAGGATGACAGAGAATTAGTGTAGGGGTCTATGATCCTACTCTGATATACCATCCTACTCCATTATCATGTGAATGCTATAAGGTCCATAATCATATCCAGTGGGTATACCAAGGTTGCGAGCCTTGCGTCACCACTTGGAATCAAATGTATTTATATAGCCCTTCTTACATCAGCTGATATATCAAAGTGTTGTACAGAAACCCAGCCTAAAACCCCAAACAGCAAGCAATGCAGCTGTAGAAGCATGGTGTAGAAGCACGGTGGCTAGGAAAAACTCCCTAGAAAGGCAAAAACCTAGAGAGGAACCAGAAATGCTATAAGATGCACGTGTCTAGGTTTACCGTTATGCAATTATTAAGAGGCTAACACGGAACCCAAACCGGCTGCGCCATCGTGCATGAATGTATTTTGTCCCCCCACTCCCAACGCGATCACGACACGCAGGTTAAAATATCAAAACAAACTCTGAACCAATTATATTAATTTGGGAACAGGTCGAAAAGCATTAAACATTTATGGACATTTAGCTAGCTAGCTTGCACTTGTTAGCTAATTTGTCCTATTTAGCTAGCTTGCTGTCCTGGGATATAAACATGGAGTTGTTATTTTACCTGAAATGCACAAGGTCCTCTACTCCACCAATTAATCCACACATAAAACGGTCAATCGAATCGTTTCTAGTCATCTCTCATCGTTCCATGCTTTTTCTTCTCTTGACTTTATATTGCGATTGGCAACTTTCATAAATTAGGTGCATTACCGCCACTGACCTCGTTCGTCTTCAGTCCCCCACGTGGGTATAACCAATGAGGAGATGGCACGTGGGTACCTGCTTCTATAAACCAATGAGGAGATGGGAGAGGCAGGACTTGCAGCGCAATCTGTGTCAGAAATAGATCTGACTTCTATTTTAGCCCTTGGCAACACAGACGCTCGTTGGCGCACGCGAGCAGTGTGGGTGTAGTAATTGAATAATATAGATTTCTAACAAGGAGCTAATATCTTGCAATCAATGGCCGAGCATTAAATTATTGAGTTACAGATGCACAGTTGGAGACCAAGCATAATTGCTATGTATGTTGTGAATAACATTTACCATTAGACATTTCACCAAATAATAATTCAAGAAATATTACTCAAATGTGAGAACTACATTTAAAAGTGATCAGATTTTATTACAGTTCCGCAATAAGAATACAATTAGCAAATGGTACATACCAGAAATCTTCACGATAAAAATACAAAATATTCTATGTCTTAACAGTATAGAAAATTCACCGCTATGATATACAAACGTAGATCGGTTTACCAATGACTCCATGATCAGTGTTTAAACCATGACCAACATCTGCTCTTTAATTATTTGTTCTTCTTACTTAAATTTTATTAAATTTTTTAGGTATTTTCTTAACTGCATTGTTGGTTAAGGGCTTGTAAGTAAGCATTTCACTGTAAGGTCTACACCTGTTGTATTCGGCGCATGTGACAAATAAAATTAGATTTTGATTTAAACCCAGTTTTTATTCTTCCAAGAGCACTAAATCCCAGTATATCCCATCGTCTAATTAACTTCACTTTGCATGTCCCAAAACATTCAAACAAAAAGCATGAAAGCACACGCATTCTTGGATCTACTCATCAAAAACCTTATCTAAATTATATTGCCGCATTCCTGTGTCGCTTGTCTTTGAACTGTCCGACGAACAGAATAACAGTTTCTTTGTAACAATAAATCCATAGAACTTACAGTACAATGAACCATATCAAAATTCATAGCTCTTCATGAACTCTTGAAACAATCCAAACATGACAATTTAATTCACACTAACATAAATTTTGTTGATTTCAAGTTTCGTCAGTACTTACCACTCCTGGTGAGTGACCCCAGGCCACGGCGAAGGTGTGACTCTCTCCTATGAGATATAAATATACAGACATCCGTCTGGATAATGCCATATTGAATCAATATAGATGTAGATGGGTAAAAATAAGAAAAATAGACAATGAATATCCCTTTGAGCATGGTGACATTATTAATTACACTTTGGATGGTGTGTCAATACACCCAGTCACTACAAAGATACAGGCATCCTTCCTAACTCCGATTCCGGAAAGGAAGGAAACCGATCTGGGATTTCACCATGAGGCCAACTGTGACTTTATAACAGTTAGAGTTGAATAGGAGAAAACGGAAGATGGATCAACAACATTGTAGTTACTCCACAATACTAACCTAAATGACAGTGAGAAGAAGGAAGCCTGTACAGAATACAAAAATTCCAAACCTTGCATCCTGTTTGAAGTAGTACTTTAGTGTCTTATTGCAAAAACATTTTGACCTGAATACAAAGTGTTCTGTTTGGGGCAAAAAAAACTCTTAGTGATGGCTGCATCATGTTTTGGGTATGCTTGTCATTGCTAAGGACTTGGATGTTTTTTAGAATAGAAAGAAAAGGAATAGAGCTAAGCACAGGCAAATTCCTAGAGGAAGACCTGATTGTCTGCTATCCAACAGACACTGGGAGACAAATTCACCTTTCAGCAAGACAATAACCTGAAACATAAGGTCAAGTATACACTGGAGTTGTTTACCAAGACGATATTCAATGTTCCTGAGTGGCCTAGTTTCAGTTTTGACTCAAATCGGCTTGAAAATCTATGGCAAGACTTGAAAATGGCTGTCAACGATAGCAATAGTAAACAACGAACTTATAGGGCTTAAAAAAATTATAATTACACTACCGTTCAAAAGTTTGGGGTCACTTAGAAATGTCCTAGTTTTTTTATGAAAAGTGAATTTTTTTGTACGTTAAAATAAAAATCAAATTGATCAGAAATAGTGTAGACATTGTTAATGTTGTAAATGACTATTTCCAGCTTTTAATTAAAAAAAAAGGAATATCTACATGGGCGTAGAGGCCCATTAGCAGCAATCATATCTTGTGTTCCAATGGCATGTTGTGTTAGCTAATCCAAGTTTATCATTTTAAAAGGCTAACTGATCACTAGAAAACCCTTTTGCAATTATGTTAGCACAGCTGGAAACTGTCTATAGCTGGTATTTTATAACCATCTCTAGCTAGAATGGAAGTCAGCTGGAGGCATTTTGTGTTTGTGTCTGTGTTTTCAACAATTGAATCCTACAGACTAATATATGGTTGGTTCAATTGGTTGTCTGTGTTTGTGCAGTGTGTTGCTGTTAAAGAGAATCCTCCAACTCTCTCTCTCTCTCGAGCGCTTTGGTTGTCTTGGAAACAGCAAGAGATGACAAAGCCACAGAGTCCTTGAAATCACAGGAGAGAGAGACTTTCATAGGAATAAATACTTGTCAGGCACAAGCAAAAAATGGGTACTGTATGATGTTGACAGACATTGAAGATTCAGTAAAACAAATAATAGTTTTTTTCCCCCCACAAAATTAAAATCACAGTGCAGTTATCACAAAAAATATTATTTTCTATGTTATTGGCTAACTAAACGGTAGCCTATAAAGGCCTGGGGAAAGTTGTGTAATTTTAGTTAAACCAGAAAGGAAAAGGCGAGCTTTAGGCTACTTTGAATTTGCCAAAACAAGACATTGCGAAATACAGATTACTAAGACATTCCTTCTGCCTGCCCCTTCCTCTCTCTCCCTCGCGCTGGCTCGCCTGCCCTTCGCTACTGATGCGAGTGGGTGTTCAGTCTTTGGCCTGTTGTGTGTAGAATATCCTAGCCTATTCATTGATAATGGGCTCTGCTCTACTGAAATTGTGAGACATTGTAAGCCAAGAAATTGCCAGATACAGCATTTTATTGCGAAATGCAGCTTTTGATTATCGATAGATAGGCCTAGTGCACAATTCTGACTCTGTCTGTCTGGTGGCCGACCTGCCTATACTGTTTACATTTACATTTAAGTCATTTAGCAGACGCTCTTATCCAGAGCGACTTACAAATTGGTGCATTCACCTTATAATATCCAGTGGAACAACCACTTTACAATAGTGCATCTAAATCTTTTAAGGGGGGGTTAGAAGGATTACTTTATCTGTTTCCCTCCCCTCTTTCCCAGTCCCTCGCTAGCTCGCTATGAAAGATGCAGGTGTTTGTGTTCTCGGAAGTACTAGTCTCCTCCGTTCCAAAAATACTGAATCTTCCATTGGCTCTGTTTGCGTAGACTGTGTTAGACCCCTTAAGAGTCTATATTATTGAGAAATTAAGGCCTATATAGGGCTGCTATGGTGACCGTATTACCGCCACACCGGTGGTCACAAGTCATGACGACAGTCAAATCTACGTGACCGTTTAGTCACGGTAATTAGGCTTCTCCAAGCTCTGATGCTACTGATGGTCATTAGTAGCGTACCACACTTGCTAACTGCCTGCTACTCTATTGTCCCTCTAATCATTCTGACATCAATGCAAATGTTTTCGAAAATCTAATCAAACACCTCATGAGTGCCCATGAGCTCATGTTGCATAACATTTCTGTAGGCTATGCAATTGCTTGAGAAACACAGAATATTGATGGGCTCTATTAAGAGAGGGTCCCATCAGCTTTCTATAGGCTGGGCCTACTAAATTGTATTTATCAACTTTCCTAATATTAAGCACATTGCTTCACTTTAACACAGGAACATAGCCTACCTGGCTGGCATGAAAATGAACCATGGGAAAAGCGTCCTCCATTTGTTATTTAAGTGCATAGATGACATGTAGTTTTTTTCCCATGCCCCTGTTCTGAGACAGGTGCATGATAATGGTCCATTCTAAATCAAAACTAATTTCACACATATGATTTAGTATATGTAAAGACAGTCAATTAAGAATAGGCTATTGCCACACATCAGACTATCACATGAATGATGTATTATACTGAATGATGCCAGCTTGTGCATTAAGGCAAGAAACAGCGCATACCTTTTTTTTGCGACTTTTTGTAATCATAGTCGCACACCTCATGTATCCTAGCCCATAGGCCTATATGTTTTGATAAGGTTTGTATCACAACTAAAGTGGACAAATAACTTCTTAAAATTAAGCACATTAATCTGCTTTATAACCGGTATAGAGCCTAACTGGCATACATACTGGAGTGTGTTTCAAGTTTGGGGATGATAAACTAACTATTAGGCTATCAGCATTTTAAGCTAGACGATCAGCCTCATTGCTTTGAATTTTTTTTTGATGCGAGTGGTTGTATTAATTTGGGATCTATCTCATCCCACAACTGTCCCAGAGTTTGGCTTATTTATTTATTGCACAGAAGGACAAGTTGACCAATAGAATAGGTCAAATTCTGTACTATGGGGATAGTAGATTGACATAGGCTAGTGCTTTTGCTGTTTGTTATGCCTACACATATTGTTGGCTTACGAAAGTAGGCTAAATGTTCTAACATCTTCAATATACGCAGTGGAATTCGATAATAGGGACGTGCGCAGTTGCGTCCTCTGTGTCTGTCTTCATTCACTTGTAGCCTACTTCTTTCCTGAAATGCCTGTGCGGGCATTGGCTACATCTGAGACAGCCATGTGAGTGAGAGTTTCATCGGAGCACGACAGCCGGGACAAGGGAATTATAATTAGCCTATTATATTTGGCCCAACGGCCACTTTGACCGCAAAAGGCATGGATTTTTTTAGGGAGCATTACGGCCACACAAGGGGGATGCTGCCGGGAAATTCAAGGACTGGTGAGAATATTATCAAGTGCTTGTCAAATTGTGAATGAGAGACTGATTAAGTGTGTGCAGCTTGCAACTTGTGTCCCATCATGCAGCCTTAGAATGTATAAAAAATCTAAACATATAGCCCAACATTTGTATTACAACTATAGTTGCATAAATAACTCTAAATTAAGCAAATAGGACCAGTTTCTTTGTTAACTGCTCAACACAGAATAGCTTCATGTGTGCATTTCCTTTTAAAATAGTTTGGAGAAAATATCCTTTCTATTTTATTATTATTATTATTATACCTTTATTTCAACAAGGAACACAGACTGAGACCAAGGTCTCTTTTACAGCTGGGCCCTGCGTATACATGTTTACACATACAGTTTAGGTACAATGATATAAGAAACTAAACTAGACAAACAATCATAGATAACACAAAAAAATACAGCAGCAAATTACATTTACACACAAGTTATTCCCCTAACAGCACAAAAACTTGCATTACCTGAAACAGTTACAAGCAATACAAAAATCCTCCAATACATTTTTTAAATGGGCAAGGGGGACAAGAGGCTCAAGTTTAAGTTTAGTCTGCAGGCAATTCCATAAGCAAGGAGCGTAACAGGAAAAGGCAGCCATACCCAACTCTGTGGAAATCGCATGGGCCTCAAGTGTAATCCATGCTTGAGACCTGGTTTTAGGAATTCTAATATTGATGAGTGATGATAAATAAGAAGGTAGTTTATTCAGAAGTGCTTTATAGACAAACACGAGAGCATGTTGTTCTCGTCTCACAGACAGCGAAGTCCAACCTACATTTTGATATAAAACACAGTGGTGAGTTCTGTAGCTAGCACCCGTAATAATAAACCTAAGTGCGCAATGATAAGTAGCATCCAGCGATTTAAGTGTGGATGCCGTAGCATGCATGTAAATAATATCCCCATAATCTATAACAGACATAAAAGTAGCTTCCACAATTTGTCCTCTATTTGTAGAGGACAAACATGTCCTGTTTCTATAGAGGAAGCCTAGCTTGATTTTTAGCCGTTTACAAGGTTCGTCAATATGCATTTTAAGAGACAATTTATCATCCAACCATATCCCTAAGTATTTATATGGAGAGACCTGATTAATTCGAGAGCCATCTAAGCTCGTAAGTGCAAGTGTATTTTCAACCAACTTTTTGAATCTAAAAATCAGAATGTGT
This sequence comes from Salmo salar, assembly GCF_965601325.2. Lineage (NCBI taxonomy): Eukaryota > Metazoa > Chordata > Actinopteri > Salmoniformes > Salmonidae > Salmo > Salmo salar. Next base: position 1,631,847 of record NC_138314.1, on the reverse strand, counting down.
TTTCTTTGCATTTAAAACAAGTTTCAGCTGACCCTTGTAATATCTTCATCTGTCTCCAATAGTGATAATGCTTGGGTAGCCGTTGAAGCGATAGAGTACATGACAGTGTCATCAGCATATAAATTAATTTGACACTTTCTTATCTCATCACCGATATTGTTTATGTAGAGAGTGAACAGTAATGGACCAAGTATAGAACCTTTTGGGACCCCTTTGACCAACTCCAATGACTCCGACTGGATGCCGTCGACTCTAACAGCCTGACTTCTATCCTTTAGATAGTCATGAAACCAACAACAGGCATCCAATCCCAGTCCTATTGACGACAGCTTACCCAAATGTATCACATGGTCTACAGTGTCAAAAGCTTTAGACAAATCTATGAACAAGGCGGCACAGTACTTACTTTTTTATTAAGCTATGTTCAATTGTATTCTTCATACTATAAAATCATTTTAAAAATAATGCCACGGAATTCTAAACAACTCTTGGCCTCTAAATGAACGAGTGTAGCCCGGAATTCTAGCCATATCAGGGGCTAACATAAGGACAACGCAGAGTATGCTTTTTTGTTCTTCTGAAATAGACTACATTGTTCATATGTTTCTTTAGACCTGTCCAAAATAAATAATGGATTTATTGTTATGGTGTAGGCTATATTAAATGGATTTATTAGACATTTTAAAATGTAGATGTTCCAAAGGTCTGCATCATTGGCTTGTAGGTGTGTGGAAACCAGGAGATGCTAAATGTTTTTATGCTAATTAACGGTCAATTACCGTGAGACGGGCAGTTATTTGCTTGACAATCACCGGCTGACACAATTTCATGACCGCCACAGCCCTAGGCATATATACATTTCTCAAAAAGTGTCCACCCCAAAAATGTGGAATAAGCAGGCTTTGATTTCTTGTCAAACAGGTAGAAAAGGGGCTCTTAGAAAACATCTACCAGAAAAAGTATTAAAAGATTTTAAAGTACATCAACACAAATGTTTTGATGTACAACACTTATAACAAATATCAACACTTACAGTGCCTTTAGCCAGAATAAAAAAAATATAAAATTGCAATTTTGTTGTCACTGGCCTATACAGCCCAAGTGTCAAAGTGGAATTATGTTTTTTGATGTTTTTGCAAATTAATAAAAAATGAAAAGCTTAAATGGCTTGAATCAATACATATTCAACCCCTTTTATGACAAGTCTAAATTAGGTCAGGAGTAAAAAATTTGCTTAATAAGTCACATAATCAATTGCATGGACTCACTCTGTGTGCAGTAATAGTGTTTGACATGATTTTTGAATGACTACCTAATTTTTGTACCCCACACACACTTATCTGTAAGGTCCCTCAGTCGAGCAGTGGATTTCAAACACAGATTCAACCACAAAGACCAGGGAGGTTTTCCAATGCCTTGCAAAGAAGGGCACCTACTGGTCGATGGGTAAAATAAAAAAAGCTGACAATGAATATCCCTTTGAGCATGGTGAAGTTAGTAATTACACTTTGGGTGGTGTATCAATACACCCAGTCACTACAAAGATACAGCCGTCCTTCCTAACTCAGTTGCCGGAGAGGAAGGAAACAACTCTGGGATTTCACCTTCAGGCCAATGGTGACTTTAAAACAGTTAGAGAGTTTAACTTCTTTGGGATAGGGGGCAGTATTTTCACGGCCGGATAAAAAACGTACCCGAATTAAACTGGTTACTACTCCTGCCCAGAAACGAGAATATGCATATAATTAGTAGATTTGGATAGAAAACACTCTAAAGTTTCTAAAACTGTTTGAATGGTGTCTGTGAGTATAACAGAACTCATATGGCAGGCCAAAACCTGAGAAGATTCCATACAGGAAGTGCCCTGTCTGACAATTTGTTGTCCTTCTGTTGCATCTCTATCGAAAATACAGCATCTGTGCTGTAACGTGACATTTTCTAAGGCTTCCATTGGCTCTCTAAAGCCGCCAGAAAGTGGAATGGGGTGTCTGCTGTCTCTGGGCAAAGAACAGCAGCAGAATTTTTAAGTGGTCAGCCTGGGGACAGTGAGACTGAGATGCGCATTCACGAGACTACTCCATTTTTTTCTTTCAGCCTTTGAATGAATACAATGTTGCCCGGTTGGAATATTATTGCTATTTTACAAGAGAAATAGCATAAAAATGTATTTTGAACAGCGTTTGACATGCTTCTAAGTACGGTAATGGAATATTTTGACATTTTTGGTCACGAAATGCGCTCGCGCGTCACCCTTCGGATTGTGACCTGAACGCACGAACAAAACGGAGGTATTTGGATATAACTATGGATTATTTGGAACCAAAACAACATTTGTTGTTGAAGTGGAAGTCCTGGGAGTGCATTCTGACGAAGAACAGCAAAGGTAATCCAATTTTTCTAATAGTAATTCTGAGTTTAGTGAGCCCCAAACTTGGTGGGTGTCAAAATAGCTAGCCCGTGATGGCTGGGCTATGTACTTAGAATATTGCAAAATGTGCTTTCACCAAAAAGCTATTTTAAAATCTGACACCGCGATTGCAAGGAGTTCTGTAGCTATAATTCTTAAAATAATTGTTATGTATTTTGTCAACGTTTGTCATGAGTAATTTAGTAAATTCACCGGAAGTTTTCGGTGGGTATGCTAGTTCTGAACATCACATGCTAATGTAAAAAGCTGGTTTTTGATATAAATATGAACTTGATTGAACAAAACATGCATGTATTGTATAACATAATGTCCTAGGAGTGTCATCTGATGAAGATCATCAAAGGTTAGTGCTGCATTTAGCTGTGGTTTGGGTTTATGTGACATATATGCTTGCTTGGAAAATGGCTGTGTTATAATTTTTGTCTGTGTACTCTCCTAACATAATCTAATGTTTTGCTTTCGCTGTAAAGCCTTTTTGAAATCGAACAATGTGGTTAGATTAACGAGAGTTATCTTTAAAATGGTGTAAACAGCCAATGGCGCCGTGCGATGCCATTGGCTGTTGGCTAGGGGTTCCGCAGGCGGAACGGGGTTCCGCTAGCGGAACGTCTGTCCTCAGCAGGTTAATGGCTGTGAAAGGAGAAAACTGAGGATGGATCAATAACATTGTAGTTACTCCACAATACTAACCTAATTGACAGAGTGAAAAGAAGGAAGCCTGTACAGAATAAAAATATTCCAAAACATGCATCCTCTTTGCAGTATTACTTTAGTGCCTTATTGCAAAAAATGTGGCGAAGCAATTCACTTTTTGTCCTGAATACAAAGTGTTATGTTTAGGGCAAATCCAATACAACACATTACTGAGTACCACCAAAGACCTGGATGTCGATTTAAGGCACCTCTTTGATTCCCTTTCCCCCTCCATCTTTTCAAGCATAGTGGTGGCTGCATCATGTTATAGGTATGCTTGTAATCATTAAAGACTGTGGAGACACTGGGAGAGTAATTCACCTTTCAGCAGGACAATAACCTAAGACACAAAGCCAAATCTACGCTGGAGTTTCTTATCAAGAAGACAGTGATGGTTCCTGAGTGGCCGAGTTACAGTTTTGACTTAATTCTACTTGAAAATCTATGGCAAGACCTAAAAATGGTTGTCTAGAACTGAACCACAACCACTTTGACAGAGCTGTAAGAATTTAGAAAATAGTCAAATGTTGCACAATCCAGGTGTGGAAAGCTCTTAGTCTTACCCAGAAAGACTCACAGCTGTAATCGCTGCCAAAGGTGCTTCTGCAAAGTATTGACTCAGGTGTGAATAAGTTATGTAAATTAGATATTTCTGTATTTCATTTTCAATAAATGTGTAAGCATTTCAAAAAACGTGTTTTCACTTCATCATTATGGGGTATTGTGTGTAGATGGGTGAGGAAAAAGTATATATTTAATCTAAACTCAGCAAAAAAAGAAACGTCCCTTTTTCAGGACCTTGTCTTTCAAAGATAATTTGTAAACATCCAAATAACTTGACAGATCTTCATTGTAAAGGGTTTAAACACTGTTTCCCATGCTTGACCCATAAACAATTAATGAACATGCACCTGTGGAACGGTCGTTAAGGCACGAACAGGTTACAGACGGTAGGCAATTAAAACTTAAGACATTAAAGAGGCCTTTCTACTGACTCTGAAAAACACCAAAAGAAAGATGCCTCGTGCTGCAAGGAGGCATGAGGATTGCACATGTGGCCAGGGCAATAAATTGCAATGTCCGTACTGTGAGACGCCTAAGACAGCGCTACGGGGAGACTGGACAGACAGCTGATCGTTTTCGCAGTGGCAGACCACGTGTAACAACACCTGCACAGGATCGGTACATCCGAACATCACACTTGCAGGACAGGTACAGGATGGCAACAACAACTTCTCGAATTACACCAGGAACGCACAATCCCTCCATCAGTGCTCAGACTGTCCGCAATAGGCTGAGAGAGGCTGGACTGAGGGTTGAGGCTTGTAGGCCTGTTGTAAGGCAGGTCCTCACCAGACATCACCGGCAACAAAGTCACCTATGGGCACAAACCCAACGTCGCTGGACCAGACAGGACTGGCAAAAAGTGCTCTTCAATGACGAGTCGCGGTTTTGTCTCACCAGGGGTAATGGTCGGATTCGTGTTTATCGTCGAAGGAATGAGCGTTACACCGAGGCCTGTACTCTGGAGCGGGATCGAGGTGGAGGGTCCGTCATAGTCTGGGGGCGGTGTGTCACAGCATCATCGGACTGAGCTTGTTGTCATTGCAGGCAATCTCAACACTGTGCATTACAGGGAAGACATCCTCCTCCCTCGTGATACCCTTCCTGCAGGCTCATCCTGACATGACCCTCCAGCATGACAATGCCACCAGCCATACTGCTTGTTCTGTGTGTGTGATTTCCTTCAAGACATGAATGTCAGTGTTCTGCCATGGCCAGCAAAGAGCCCAGATCTCAATCCCATTGAGCACGTCTGGGACCTGTTTGCCCGGGAGGGTGAGGGCTAGGGCCATTCCCCCCCAGAAATGTCCGGGAACTTGCAGATTCCTTGGTGGAAGAGGGGGGTAACGTCTCACAGCAAGAACTGGCAAATCTGGTGCAGTCCATGAGGATGAGATGCACTGCAGTACTTAATGCAGCTGGTTGCCACACCAGATACTGACTTTTGATTTTGACCACCCCCACCCCCCCCCCCCCCCCCCTTTGTTCATGGACACATTATTCAATTTTTGTTAGTCACATGTCTGTGGAACTTGTTCAGTTTGTCTCAGTTGTTGAATCTTATGTTCATCCAAATATTTACACTTGTTAAGTTTGCTGAAAATAAACGTTACAGCCTGAATTCGAAATAAACTCAGCAAGAAAAGAAACGTCCTCTCACTTTCAACCGTTTCTTTTTTTGCTAAGTTTATTTGGAATTCACGCTGTAACACAACAAAATGTGGAATAAGTCAAGGAGTATAAATACTTTCTGAAGGCACTGTATATTTACTTTAGGTTATTTTTCGGTAAGTTTAAGAAACATGGCCTTCTCTTACCAAAAATCAACATATCTTTAAGATATTTTAACATTTCTTTAATACAGCATGTGGAGGGAGGATAATGAAAGTTCAAAGAAGTAACACGTAAAGGTAGACCAATCAATTAGATATAGTGTTTTTACAGATATCAATTGACTTTATTAAGTGATTAAAACAAAAGATTCTGTTACCAAATCAGTAATAGAATTTGCAAAAAATCGTTAACGTTAATTCAGCAATTGAATTGGCTACAGTGCGGAATCATAGCAGTCACAAACCACAGTTGGGTCACCTGCTAATGTTCTCCCTTCCGCTGGCATACTGTTATGTTCAGCTAATAACTTCTTTCTGTTATCTGGTGGTCAACCCCTCGCTCTCTTCTCTTTCTTCTGTCTCTCTCCAATTTAATGTCACCGCTCCCAGCTCTTATTGACACCTACTCATGAACCCCATCTCTTTCCATTTACTGTAACCAGCATCCTCACCCACTGACCGACACCAGACGGTTTAGTTTACATACATTATTCGGTTGGTCCGAACCAGCCCTGATTTCAACATCCACAGACGTCTTGACAGGCCTTAATTTGGCCCAAACATACACTAAGTGTACAAAACATTAGAACACCTTCATAATATTGAGTTACACTCCCTTTTCCCCTCAGAACAGCCTGAATTTTGTCAGAGCATGGACTCCACAAGGTGTCGAAAGCATTCCACAGAGATGCTGGCCCATGTTGACTCCAATGCTTCCCACAGTTGTGTCAATTTAGATGAATGTCCTTTGGGTTGTGGACCATTTCTGATACACACGGAAAACCCTTGAGTGTGAAAAACCTAGCAGCATTGCAGTTTTTGACACACTCAAACTGGGGTGCCTGGTGCCTACTACCATACCCCATTCAAAGCGTTTGTCTTGCCCATTCACCCTCTGAATGGCACACATGCACAATCCATGTCTCAAGGCTTAAAAATCCTTCTCCTCCCCATCATCTACACTGATTTTGAAGTGGATTTAACAAGTGACATCAATAAAGGATCATAGCTTTCACCTGGATTCATCTGGTCAATCTGTCATAGAAAGGGGTGTTCCTAATGTTTTGTACACTCAGCGTAGACGTCCGTGATTGGTTAAGACCAAATCTGAACCCATTAGATGTTTGTTTCACAAGTTTGGACAGCACGGTAGAGTACAGTAAAGAAAAGTAGATTATAGTTCAGTACAGTATAATACAGTATGGTAAAGAAAAGTAGAGCATTGTTCAGTAGAGTATAATAGTGAAGTAGAGTTCCGCACAGTACTGTAGAGTTGACTACACTATCATGTACTGAACTATACTCTACTGTACTGAACTATACTGTGCTGAACTCTACTGTTCAGTGCTGTACTTTACTCTACTCTGTACACACTAGAGTTGACTAAACTATAATGTACTGAACTCTACTGTACTGATCTCTACTGTGCTGTACTTTGATGTCCAATCTAAGTCATCTATGATTGGTTCAGATTTGGTCTGGACCAACCAAATTTGGTGTTTGGTGGCAGAGCTCATTAATATAATAGCCAGTGTATAGAATAATACCCAAATATGCATAGTAAGATATTGCATATTCCTACCTTTGTGTACCTATTTAGGATACATCACCAAGAAGAGAATGACTTACATATCCATAATTATGCCTTTCTGTGTAGTACAGATCAGGGAGCCATGATGAAATTATGTAACCGCAATTATTTTACCAGGTATAAATCCACTTCAATAATCCAAATTTTTTTTATTTTTTTTTTTTTTTTTTTTTTTTTTTATATATATATATTTTTTATAAACTCAAGGTGTCATGTCATAGCTGACACCCCATTCTTCCTGCAGACATATTTTAATCTTAATTCGTAGCAGATATTTAACAGAATTTTGGGAAGACATGTTCACACAAAAAACAGGGAGATTTTACAGAAATTATGTTACCAAACTTTGCATCTGCACAGTTCTTCCAGTAAATGTGATTTTTGCACATGTTCAGTGTACATTGTTAAATATAGTCCTTGTATGGTTTGTTAAACTTTGAAATCTGTTTTTTTTGGTGCAATTCCGTTATCGTGGAATTACCCATAATGCAAGCATAATGTAAACAGATTGTCACATATGACGATCTTCATCAATGTTATTGTTAAATTACTTTTTTATTAAATATATTTCTTAGATATTTTTATTCACTTTTTTTGTAACTACGGTACCAGTCAAAAGACACAAATTCAAGGGTTTTAATTTATTTTTACTATTTTGTACATTGTAGAATAACAATGAAGAATCATGTCGTAACCAAAAAAGTGTTAAACAAGTCAAAATATATTTCTCATTTTAGATTCTTCATAATAGCCACCCTTTGCATTGATGACAGCTTTACACACTCTTGGCATTCTCTCAAACAGCTTCACCTGGAATGCATTTCCAACAGTCTTGAAGGAGTTCCCACATACACTACATTTCAAAAGTTTGGGGTCACTTAGAAATTGCATTGTTTTTTCTTGGCAATTTCTCGCATGGAATAGCCTTCATTTCTGAGAACAAGAATAGACTGACGAGTTTCAGAAGAAAGGTCTTTGTTTCTGGACATTTAGAGCCTGTAATCGAACCCACAATGCTGATGCTCCAGATACTCAACTAATCTAAAGAAGGCCAGTTTTATTGCTTCTTTAATCAGAACAAGTTTTCAGCTGTGCTAACATAATTGCAAAAGGGTTTTCCAATTATCAATTAGCCTTTTAAAATGATAAACTTGGATTAGCTAGCACAACGTGCCATTGGAACACAGGGGTGATGGTTGCTGATAATGGGCCTCTGTATGCCTATGTGCTGTAGATATTCCAGAAAAAATCAGATGTTTAAGCTACAATAGTCATTTATAACATTAACAATGTCTACACTTAATTTCTGATCAAATTTATGTTATTTTAATGGACAAAAAAAATTGATTTTCTTTCAAAAACAAGGACATCTCTAAGAGACCCCAAACTTTTGAACGGTAGTGTATGCTGAGCATTTGTTGGCTGCTTTTCCTTCACTCTGTGGTCCAACTCATCCCAAACCATCTCAATTGGGTTGAGGTCGGGCGATTGTGGAGGCCAGGTCATCTGATGCAGCACGACATCACTTTCCTTCTTGGTCAAATATCCCTTACACAACCTGAAGGTGTGTTGATTCATTGTCCTGTTGAAAAACAAATGATAGTCCCACTAAGCGCAAACCAGATGGGATGGTGTATCACTGTGGTATCCATGCTGGTTAAGTGTGCCTTGAATTTTAAATAAATCACTGACAGTGTCACCAGCATAGCATCCCCACACCATCACACCACCTCCTCCATGCTTCACGGTGGGAACTACACATGCAGCGATCATCCGTTCACCTACTCTGTGTCTCACAAAGACACAGCGGTTGGAAGAAAAAATCTCATTTGGCTTCATCAGACCAAAGGACAGATTTCCACCGGTCTAATGTCTATTGCTCGTGTTTCTTGGCCCAAGCAAGTCTCTTCTTCTTATTGGTTTCCTTTTGTAGTGGTTTCTTTACAGCAATTTGACCATGAAGGCCTGATTCACGCAGTCTCTTCTGAACAGTTGATGTTGAGATGTGTCTGTTACTCGAACTCTGAAGCATTTATTTGGGCTGCAATTTCTGAGGCTGGTCTCCTCTGCAGCAGAGGTAACTCTGGGTCTTCCTTTCATGTGGCGGTTCTCATGAGAGCCAGTTTAATAATAGCGCTTGATGGTTTTTGTGACTGCACTTGAAGAAACTTTCAAAGTTCTTGAAATTTTCCAGATTGACTGACCTTCATGTCTTAAAGTAATGATGTACTATTGTTTCTCTTTGCTTATTTGAGCTGTTTTAGCCATTATATGGACTTGGTGTCTTACCAAATAGGGCTATCTTCTGTATACCACCCCTACCTTGTCACAACATAACTGATTGGCTCAAATGCATTAGAAGGAAAGAAATTCCACAAATGTACTTTTAACAAGGCATACCTATTAATGCATTCCAGGTGACTACCTCATGAAGCTAGTTTAGAGAATGCTAAGAGTGTGCAAAGCTGTCATCAAGGCAAAGGGTGGCTATTTGAAGAAATCTGAAATATAAAATATATTTTGATTTGTTTAATACTTTTTTGGTTACAACATGATTCAATATGTGTTATTTCATAGTTTTGATGTCTTCACTATTATTCTACAATGTAGAAAATAGTACAAATAAATAAAAAACCTGGCATGAGTAGGTGTGTCCAAACTTTTGACTGGTACTGTATATTTTTCTTAAATATTTTACTTGATCTTAGATTTTTGTGCCTGAGTTGTTCTGACTAACAGGTTGATTCTTATAGGAGCTGGTGTAATAACCTCTCTCTACCTCCTATTCCCTCCTTCTGTCACTCTTTTCTACCTGCCTTCTCCCTCTCTCCCCTCCCTCTCTATTTGCCTCTCTCTTTCTGCAGTGTGCAGGCTGGTGATGGTGTACGTATAGAGAAGAGGGACAGTGCTCAGTTTGACTTTGCCTCTGCAATGAACACTGTCACTGAGTTCTATTGTCACACACAGGACTCAGGTGTGTGTGTGTGTGTGTGTGTGTGTGTGTGTGTGTGTGTGTGTGTGTGTGTGTGTGTGTGTGTGTGTGTGTGTGTGTGTGTGTGTGTGTGGTGTGTGTGTGTGTGTGTGTGTGTGTGTGTGTGTGTGAGTGAGTGAAAAAAATAAAATAATAGAGGCTTCATGTCATGAATTACAGATCTGTGCTTCCATCTGTCCTTTAAGTGAAAAATATTTTCTGTTGGGACAGCGTGTACTGTAGGTGTGGATTTTGGCGACGCTGGCGGACGATCAACAAAACAAGTATTCTCAAACAAAATGAGGCACGAGGTTGTGACTCATGGCAGTGTGTGCGTGTTTGTGTGACCATCCCCAGGTTCCAGACCTCTCTCCAGTATAGCCTCTTTGGAAAGCCCTGTGGTCTGCTGTCTGGGTCCTCTCATCCACTACCTCACAGAGTTTAACCTGCAGAGAGTACTACTGCACCACAGGTACTCACACACATACACACACACCGCCCTTGTGGTTGCCACAGACTGACTCCCTGTGACTCTTGTAATATTGTATGTGGTAATTCTCTGTGTGTGTGTGACTTTAAGTTCGTTCAGGCACCTCTCCTGTGAGTCAGACGGTATGGTCCTCAGTGCTCCCACTCTCAGAAACCTGGAGATACTCACCAACCAGGTACGTGTTAGTGAATGAGTGGTTGCTCCACTAAATGTTTTGCGATTATGCTGCGGGACTTAGAGGTAATTTGTGGTTTCGTATGGTACCCTGCGTCACTACTTCATTGCTCCAGACCAGCGCAAGGGGGAGTTGGAGCACTGATTATGCTTTTGGGTCCTACTGTGTCTCTAACTGACAATGAGTGGGTGACATACACCTAACTAATTATCGATAGATATATAATTGTGCACGACTTAAGTATTACTTACTAAAACTGTTGTTACACTAAGGTTTTTATTCTAAGAGTAACTTACACTGCAGTTAGGATGTGGAAATGTTAGGATTATTTTGCTCTTACTGTAGTACTGTAGTCTACTCCCGACCCCGTCACGTTGTACAACGCCTGCGTGGCGCAGCGGTCTAAGACACTGCATCGCAGTGAAAGCTGTGTTGCTACAGATGCTGGTTCAATAACGGTGCCGGCCTCGAATGGGAGACCCATGAGATGACTGTAGGTTTTTGGTTTCTCTCCCTCTAAAAACAGAAATAAATAATTCTAAAAAACAAACTGGCTTTATTTACAAATTAGTAACAATGTCTCACCCCATGTTCAAGAATGGCCTTTTTCTCTGCCTTTTTTTCGCTCATTTTACGTTATTTGCAAACGAAATCATCTCAAATATTTTTTTTTTTAAACAAAACGATTATTATTAATTTAGAATGATATAAAAGCCCCTTGGATATTCACACATATATATTATTAACCCTGTTATTAGCAGGACAATATATATTGGTCATATTGGTATCCACTGAAGTAGCAGTGGGCGCGAGAGGTTCAAGACATGAGTGCAAGGGGCACGGGATGGGCCGCAGAGCCATGCACAGAAGACGGACCTAGCCCATGAGGATGGGCGGGGGGGGGGGGGTGGACCCCTACCCCGCCCCTCTGGGTAGCACAGAACAACACTTTAACTTCTCTAGGGCCGGCGGGACAAAATCGTCCCACCTACGTAACAGCCAGTGGAATCCTGTGGCGCGTTATTAGAAATGCTATTACTTCATTTTCTCAAACATATGACTATTTTACACCATTTTAAAGACAAGACTCTCGTTAATCTAACCACACTGTCCGATTTCAAAAAGGCTTTACAACGAAAGCAAAAAATTAGATTATGTCAGCAGAGTACCCAGCCAGAAATAATCAGACACCCATTTTTCAAGCTAGCATATAATGTCACAAAAACCCAGAAGACCGCTAAATGCAGCACTAACCTTTGATGATCTTCATCAGATGACACACCTAGGACATTATGTTATACAATACATGCATGTTTTGTTCAATCATGTTCATATTTATATCAAAAAACAGCTTTTTACATTAGCATGTGACGTTCAGAACTAGCAATACCCCCCGCAAACTTCCGGTGAATTTACTAAATTACTCACGATAAACGTTCACAAAAAGCATAACAATTATTTTAAGAATTATAGATACAGAACTCCTCTATGCACTCGATATGTCCGATTTTAAAATAGCTTTTCGGTGAAAGCACATTTTGCAATATTCTCAGTAGGTAGCCCGGCATCACAGGGCTAGCTATTTAGACACCCAGCAAGTTTAGCATTCACCAAAGTCAGATTTACTATAAGAAAAATGTTATTACCTTTGCTGTCTTTGTCAGAATGCACTCCCAGGACTTCTACTTCAATAACAAATGTTGGTTTGGTCCCAAATAATCCATAGTTATGTCCAAATAGCGGCGTTTTGTTTGTGCGTTCAAGACACTATGCGAAAGGGTAAAGAAGGGTGACGAGCATGGCGCATTTCGTGACAAAAAAATTCTAAATATTCCATTACCGTACTTCGAAGCATGTCAACCGCTGTTTAAAATCCATTTTTATGCAATTTTTCTCGTAAAAAAGCGATAATATTCCGACCGGGAATCTGTATTTAGGTAAACAGACTAAAGAAAATAAAGCATGGGGTCGACTCGGGCACGCCCCTAAGCCCATTGTCCTCTGATCGGCCACTTGCCAAAAGCGATAATGTGTTTCAGCGAGAGGCTGCCTCGATATCATTCAGCTTTTTCCCGGGCTCTGAGAGCCTATGGGAGCCGTAGGAAGTGTCACGTTACAGCAAAGATCCTCAGTCTTCAATAAAAAGAGCCAAGATGAACAACAACTTGTCAGACAGGCCACTTCCTGTAAGGAATCTTCTCAGGTTTTTGCCTGCCATATGAGTTCTGTTATACTCACAGACACCATTCAAACAGTTTTAGAAACTATAGGGTGTTTTCTATCCAAAGCCAATAATTATATGCATATTCTAGTTACTGGGCAGGAGTAGTAACCAGATTAAATCGGGTACGTTTTTTATCCGGCTGTGTCAATACTGCCCCCTAGCCCTAACAGGTTAAAATGGTGTAAAATAGTCATATATTTGAGAAATTGAAGTTCTAGCATTTTTGAGGTGTTTGTATTTCGCGCCACGCGATTCCACTGGCTGTTGACTAGGGTGGGACGTTTGAAGTTAAATGAATAGAGATCCTGGTCATGGTGCTACAGTATGTTGTTACAGCATAATCAAAGTGAGGATAATCGGTGATCTGCTGTCTACTTATGGTCTATTGTAAGCTGAAAGTCACACCTTTCCAGTACTCCTCACCTCACCCCAAACTCCACCCTTAACACAGTTACCATTCAAAAACGAGCTCTTTATCTAAATAAAAATGACATTGCGACCAAAGAGGACAGACAAAATGGACATTGTTTTCATCAAGCCAGCTTCTTTCTTTGTTGCTACTCGTTCCTGGGTTCGAAGAGATGCCACGAGTTGGCACAGAATACCAACTGGGATGGATCCCGAGGCAAATGTTGCTTACCAGTGAACCTCCGGGTGTTCATAATTAATACTGTGGCTCAGAAGTTTTTGTCTTTAATAAAGAAATGTTTTGGTTATCCTGACCTGGACACCATGTACAGTATTATAATAGCCCTCCTGATTGGCGCAGCAGTTTAAGACACTGCATCGCAGTGCAAAATGCATTGCTACAGATGCAAGTTCGATACCCATGCCGGCCGCCACCGGGATACCCATATGTAATTGTTGGTCACGAACCTGCATCTGTAGCAATGCATTTTACACAGTGATGCAGTGTCTTAGACCGCTGCGCCAATCGGGAGGGCTATTATAATAATGTACATGGTGTCCAGGTCGGGATAACCAAAACATGTAATTTTTTAAAGACTATCAGAAAGAATGTTGCTACATATTTATTTTGATCCAAAGCCTGAATGAGTGAGTCACTCAGCTTTATGTAGCTGCCGGGCTATTTGACTGTGCCATCAACTTGATAATAAATAACGATATTTTGTAGGTTATTTCGTAAAAAAAATAAAAGTGAGCGATTTTAATCTGAATATCAAAATATTTTCGATATACTGTAGGCCTACTGTAGGCAACATGAGTCTAACTAGTGTTGAGTAATGTGCTGTTAAAAGTGGTGTAGGTCTTATTTAAAAAGCATATTGAAGTTAGAAGCAATAGCATTTGATGCAATAGCCTACCCGCTGTGGTCACTATTTTAGCACCGTTTCGCGCTGCTTTGAGACAAGTATGGGGTCTGGTCTTGGTAAATCAATGAGAGTTTTTTATTTTCACTGAATCTCTGTTTGTGTATTGGTTAGACTAGAATTATACAATTAGGGTGTGGACATGCTATGCTCTTAGTACTGTAGCCTACTCCCGACCGTCACATTGTACAGCTCCATATTTTCCGTTCCATCCTAACGGAAACCCTGAGGGTTTTTCTTGGAATAGAAACACCATAATATTAATCAAATTAATGAAGCAAAATGTATTAAAATCAGTCCCATATACTATGTTTTTACAAAAAAGGTTTTATATGCTCTTGTACAGCCACTATTGAAGGCTATCAAATGCTTCTCAAATATGCCTCTGGTGGTCAAACTAGCACTAACTAGCTTTAATGGTTACAATGGCTGACACTTAAATAACGTGCCATAGAATTCTGCTGCACCATGCAAGCTGTGCTGCAGTACGCTGCAACTTTTACATGGCGAACCACTGTACTTTTCCTCCAGTTTACTTGTATACAACAAGGCCGTATTTCATATGTAACTTTATCTTATATAATGGTACTCAGGTCAGACCATGGGTTCGTGGCCTAAAATGTGCTATTTTGTGCCCTAAATTCAGTTTGGGCAATTGTTATTGTGGAGCATTGGAACGGTACGATATTACTAGGCCAAGTGCAGTACTCTTTTTCACAGAAAGGTTTGTGTGCGTGTGTTACAGACAGATGGAGGTATGAAGGGCAGTTTGTTGTGGGTGTTAGACCACACCCACACCTCATTTGGTAGAAGACTGATGAGGAAGTGGGTAAGCCAGCCCCTCAAAGACGCACAGTAAGTACACACTGAATCCCAAACCAGTCCTTTGCCCATACTAACTTGCTTGGAGGGCCCTCCGTGGTCATCTGTTGCTGACGAAACTCTGAGGATGACTTCAAGAGTGATGAGTGAATCAAACAACGGCTCATAATAATGGCTGGAACGGAGTGGCATCAAACATAGAAACCATGTGTTTGATGTATTTGATACCATTCCACTCTAGCCATACCATGAGCCTGTCCTCCCCAATTAAGGTGCCACCAACCTCCTGTGGGATCAAATTAACCCATCAATTTCGGGACACACTTGGGACTTGAATGATGCAATTTATGTTCCACGTTAAATAATAAAACAAGGATTAAATTAAAATGAACAAATTTCCCCTGTCAAGATAGAAACCTCCGTAACAGTTACACATTTAAATTGTGAGGTATTTCATTTGTTACATGTGTCAAGCCTAGAAATCAGACACAAACAAATGCATTTCGCATATAATTAGGCTCACCTTTCCATTATTTTGTATGACATTGTTAACGCCAAACATATTGCGGTGCATGTTGGGATAGCACTTTGCTCTTGAGCTGGCAGCATTGCTGGCTCAGTCAAAGTGGCCCCTAAACCCATGATCATTTTAAATCCCTCAGATTTACATCACTTGTGCATATGGTGGAGGCGTGAGTGAATTTGGAAATGGAGGGGCGAGTGGAAAGGAAAGGGACTGGTTTGGGCTTCAGCAACCGAGTACGGTGAAGTTGCCATGAGGCCCTGATCTTGTGTCAGTTTTGCATTTCCCCCATTAATGGTTAAGGTTAAGGATTAGGGGAGGGGAGGGGAAGCTGAACCTAGGAATATGTACCTAGGGGAAACTTTACCCTGGAGCAAGTACACACACGGACCTATGCAATCCTTTCAGATCTGCACTTAGTGTCTGAGGGATAGGGATGGATTTGGGGTTGGGCTGAGACTGTAATCTCACTTACTCGCTCAGATCTGCTGTCAGGATTATAAATCTTCGATTCTACCATCAGATAGGTTATGAGAGAACCCTGCTTCACGCTTACATGAATAAAACCCAGATTACACACACATGCCTGCACACATGCACATGTCTCTCTGCACTCTGCAGTCCCACTCTAACGCCTAATGCACATTGTGTTGCTGGGGAGGAAACTGAAAATAGCACTTGTGCTTCTGTATACAGAATGTCAACCCTGGAGGCTCTTCTTCACCCCACAGGTCTATATGTGAGAGACAATTTGCTGTATGTGAGATCCTGGAGTCTGATGCCGTCACCCTGCCCTCCGTTAGAGCCCTGCTCTTCCGACTGCCAGACCTGGAGAGAGGAGTGTGCAGCATCTACCACAAGAAGGTACACAAACAACACTCACAAATCAAATACGCTCACGCATGCACACACACACGCACACACGGTCTAGAAGCAGTGGCCTCACTCAAAGATTAAAGAGTGACCACTCTAACAATGGAAATGCATGTCATCGATGATTGAAGGCAGGCGAGATCAGGTAGGACCATTCTAGCCAATGATAGGGAAGATACGCGGGTGAACAACAGGCACAAGTAAGTTGTTTATTTCAATGTTGCTGGAATGCCACGTGCATCCACTTATATCAGTACATTTGTAAAAGCCTAAACATTACGAAACTTATATTCGATCAAACAAGCCTCACGTAATTCAATATTCTCTCATAGACCTCAATACAAAAAAGGGCTTCTCACACCCGGACAGATTGTGAGCGAAGCAAATCCTCTAGCTTCACCTCTTTCTTTCTGCCTCACTGTCATATCTCCCCCCCTCCCAGTATGACATTGTCCCTTTCTTCCACAAGCTTCACTCAAATGTCAGGACAAAGAGCTTTCATCAGTGTGTGCATGTGCTTATTTGATGCTAAACCTTGCTCTTGTCCACAGTATCATTTTCTCAGCTTGTACTCTTGCCTCAAAATCTGCTGAAAGTTTCATCCTCACTGTGATTGGTTAAAAGTTTTTTCTAAACTATTCCACCCTCCCTACACACACACACATACACATACACATTAATTGTCATATTTTGCGATCTTTAGATGGATGAGTTGTGTAATGGTCTGCTTCTCTATTTTCATAATGGAGAGAGGAAATGGAATGGTTATGGTAGCAAGCCTTCGTGTGCTCTCGACCATAAAAACCATGTCACTCGACCCAAAGCCAGAGAACCATTAAAACTGTGACACTCATTAACCCTCTGACCTGTTTTAATGCCAATATGAAGTCAATATTATCTATAACGCCACATCCCTCCAATAACAGTAATACACCACTGACATACAGGTCACTGAATCAATAAAACTGTGGTATCTATAATGATTAACAATAGTATATTTTTAAAACATAGTGCCTTCAGAAAGTATTTCCGCCCCTTGACTTTTTCCACATTTTGTTGTTACAGCCTGAATTTAAAATGGATTACATTTATATTTTTTTGTGACTAGCCTACTACACACAATACCCCATAATGTCAAAGTGGAATAATACAATTAGTAAAAAATGAGTCAAGTATTCAACCTCTTTGTTATGGCAAGCCTAAATACGTTCAGGAATAAAAATGTGCTTAACAAGTCACATAAGTTCCATGTGTGCAATAGTAGTGTTTAACACGATTTTTGAATGACTACCTCATGTCTGTACTCCACACACACAATTATCAGACAAGCTAAGACATTTCAAACACACAAAGACCAGAGCGGTTTTCCAATGCTTTGCAAAAGAAAGGCACCTGTTGGTAAATGGGTAAAAATACAGAAAGCAGACGTAGAATATCCCTTGAGCATGTTTAAGTTATTAATTCGACTTTGGGTGGTGTATCAATACACCCGGTCACTACAAAAGATACAGTAATTCCTAACTCAGTTGCCAGAGAGGAAGGAAACCGCTCAAAGGATTTCACAATGAGGCCAATGGTAACTTTTTAAAACAGTTACAGAGTTGAATGGCTGTAATAAGAGGGAACTGAGGAAGGATCAACAACATTGTAGTTTCTCCACAATACTAACCTAATTGACAGAGTGACAAGAAGGAAGCCCGTACAGAAAAGAAATATGCCAAAACATGCATCCTGTTTGCAACAAGGCACTAAAGTAATACTGAAGAATTTTGAAATTAATAATGGGCAAATGTTGCGCAATACAGGTGTGAAAGCACTAAGAGACTTACCCAGAAAGAGCCACAGCTGTAATTGCTGCCAAAGGTGACTCTAACATGTATTGACTTGGGATTGAATACTTATCTAATCAAGATATTATTGGTGTTATTTTTCATAAATGTTTTAAAAATATTAGAATTTTTCTTCCATTTTTGACAGAGTATTTTGTGTAGATCGTTGACAAAAAAAATGACAATTAAATCCATTTTAATCCCACTTTGTAACACAACAAAATGTGGAAGAAGTCAAGGGGTGTGAATACTTTCTAAAGGCACTGTATGTCATGTGGACAGATAATGGTGGTTATAGATTTAGATGGTGCTGCTCTTTGTTGAGTTTTATTGAAGAAGTAGATTGGCTTTTAACGTCTGTGTGATTGAACACAGGTTAGTGTGTGACCAACTCAGTGCCCTTGTGGTTAGAGTGGCCGCCCTGATATTGGAAGTTTGGGAATTCAATCCCCAGCCAAATCATAGGTAATATCTGACACACAAACGGGTACTATGTTGAAGTTTTAACAGGTCAGATAAAACCTACCCAATTATGGTCTCCAAATCAAAGGACCGAGGCTGTCGTCTACCAAAAGCATCTCGTCCATCTGTAGAAGTAGCCAGAGTTGAGGCAGAGTTCATCAGTAACACATGGAATGAAAAGGTGAAATCTGATATACAGTTGAAGTCGGAAGTTTACATACACCTTAGCCAAATACATTTAAACTCAGTTTTTCACAATTCCTGACATTTAATCCTAGTAAAAATTCCCTGTCTTAGGTCAGTTAGGATCACCACTTTATTTTAAGAATGGGAAATGTCAGAATAATAGTAGAGAGAATGATTTATTTAAGCTTTTATTTCTTTCATCACATTCCCAGTGGTTCAGAAGTTTACACTCAATTAGTATTTGGTAACATTGCCTTTTAAATTGTTTACCTTGGGTCAAACGTTTCGGGTAGCCTTCCACAAGCTTCCCACAATAAGTTGGGTGACTTTTGGCTGGTGTAACGGAGTCAGGTTTGAAGGCCTCCTTGCTCGCACACGCTTTTTCAGTTCTGCCCACAAATGCACCAGTCCCTTCTGCAGCAAAGCACCCCCACAACATGATGCTGCCACCCCAGTGCTTCATGGTTGGGATGGTGTTCTTCGGCTTGCAAGCCTCCCCCTTTTTCCTCCAAACATAACAATGGTCATTATGGTGAAACAGTTATATTTTTGTTTCATCAGACCAGAGGACATTTCTCCAAAAAGTACGATCTTTCTCCCCATGTGCAGTTGCAAACTGTTGTCTTTGCTTTTTTTCTGGAGGTTTTGGACCAGTGGCTTCTTCCTTGCTGAGTGGCCTTTCAGGTTATGTCGATATAAGACACGTTTTACTGTGGATACAGATACTTTTGTACCTGTTTCCTCCAGGATCTTCACATGGTCCCTTGCAGTGGTTCTGGGATTGATTTGCACTTTTCGCACCAAAGTACGTGCATCTCTAGGAAACAGAACGCGTCTCCTTCCTGAGCGGTATGACGGCTGTGTGGTCCCATGGTGTTTATACTTGCGTACTATTATTTGTACAGATGAACGTGGTACCTTCAGGCGTTTGGAAATTGCTCCCAAGGATGAACCAGACTTGTGGAGGTCTACAATTTGTTTTTCTGAGGTTTTGGCTGATTTCTTTTGATTTTCTCATGATGTCAAGCAAAGAGGCACTGAGTTTGAAGGTAGGCCTTGAAATACATCCACAGGTACACCTCCAATTGACTCAAATGATGTCAATTAGCCTATCAGAAGCTGGTAAAGCCATGACATAATTTTATGTAATTTTCCAAGCTGATTAAAGGCACAGTCAACTTAGTGTATGTAAACTTCTGACCCACTGGAATTGTGATACAGTGAATTATAAGTGAAATAATCTGTCTGTAAACAATGTGTCAGGCACAAAGTAGGTGTCCTAACCGATTTGCCAAACTATAGTTTGTTAACAAGAAATTTGGGGATGGCTGAAAAATGTGTTTTAATGTCTCCATCCTAAGTGTATGTAAATTTCTCACTTCAACTGTACAAATCTATACTCTGTTGAAGTTTGAACAGGTCAGACCAAGCCTCCTAATTATGTTCTCCCCATCGTTGACCAATGGTGAGCAGGCTGGAGGTGTTGTTTGTTTGTTCTTGAAAACATTTTTTTTTAAACTTATTATTAACCCCTCCACCCCCCCCAAATATAATTTAGTTTTTTTACAACTTTTTTTGCTACATTTACATACACTACCTTTCAAAAGTTTGAAGTCACTTAGAAATGTCATTGTTTTTTAAAGAAAAGCTTTTTCCCATTAAATAAAACTGGCCTAAATAAAACAATAAAACTGGCCTTCTTTAGACTAGTTGAGTATCTGGAGCATAGCATTTCTGGGTTCTATTACAGGCTCAAAATGGCCAGAATGCCAGCATCCCGTAGTCGCCTCTTCCCTGTTGACGTTGAGACTGGTGTTTTGCGGGTACTACTTAATGACGCTGCCAGTTGAGGACTTGTGAGAGGCGTCTGTTTCTCAAACTAGACACTCTAATGGTCCTCTTGCTCAGTTGTACACCGGGGCCTCCCACTCCTCTGGTTAGAGCCAGTTTGCGGCTGTTCTGTGAAGGGAGTAAGTAGTACATAGGGTTGTACGAGATCTTCAGTTTCTTTGCAATTTCTCGCATAGAATAGCCTTCATTTCTCAGAACAAGAATAGACTGACGAGTTTCAGAAGAAAGGTCTAGAAGCTTGTCAGGTTCTGATCATCTTACGTTGCTTCTTCACCCGAGATTAGTCCCCAATTGCTAATGAATCAGTTCTTTATTCTCCAGGCTCCGCTTTGTCATCAAAATGGACAACCTTGCAATGATTGACATGTATCCATTGTGATTTTCCCTGGACTTTTACTGCTGACCTCATTATGAGCAAAACTTGATAAGGACCTTCCCATTTTGGCCCTAATGTGTCTGTTACATATTTTTTTACACTACATCATGTTCCCCCTCTGGAGTTATTACCCACGCCTCTTTTACTTGTCTGTCTGCTTCCCCTACTGCATTAGAGAGTTAAGCATTGTGTCACTCATAAAGTGAACGTCTGCTTTTCTCAAATTTAACGTGCCTGGTTGTGACATGGGTCGACCTGTGGCGACCTCAAAGACTCAACCCTGTGGTTTTGTTATGTGTTGCCCGTATACTACATAATACCGTAGGCCAGGTATTTCCAAACTGGGGTACGCGCAATGCTGTCGGAGGTACGCCAAATAAAAATGTGATTCACAAATAAAAAAAAAATATATATATATATATATATATATATATATATATATATATATAATTCTTTTTTGAAATTGTTAAAGAAAACAAACAATTCTTCACATTTTCAAACCGTACATTTATATTTTCCAACGGGTTTTTTTCTCACCTGAGTAGCCTCGTTTCACTGCCAAAAATAAAATTAAACCATCTAGTGTTCAGCGAAATAACAACACAATGACAAATACAGGTAGCCTAGTCAAATAATTAACATCCAATCACATTAACTGTTACTCTCTCGTGGGAAACCGTCACTCTTGCGCTGACATTTAGAAACGAAACATGACCATTTGAAAAATAAACCACGGGAGTTTTTTGAGCGAGAATAAAGACGACTTTTGAGACGTAAGACATGTATAAAAGCAACAGATACCATTAATAAGGAGCTAGAAGCGTCTTATATGGTGAGCTACCGAGTGGCTAGGACAGGCAAGCCCCATACTATTGTGGGGGACTTAATTCTTCCTGCTACCGCGGATATGACTGGGACAATGCTGGGGGAAAAGGCCCAAAAAACTATACAGACAATGACTTCATCAAACAACACTGTTTCACGACGCATAAGTGACATGGCAGGAGATGTTTTGAAACAATTACTGCTTCGCATAGACGCCAGTGAATTATATGCGTTATACCTAGATGAGTCAACAGACGTGGTGGGCTTGGCACAGCTCCTGGTATATGTCCGTTACGTTTATGGGGTGTCAATTAAGGAAGACATCCTCTTCTGGAAACCAGGACAACATGAGAGGATATTTTTAAAGTACTGGACAGCTATGTGACATCAAATGGACTTTGGTGGTCAAGATCTGTTGGTATCTTTACTGATGGTACAAAGCCAAGACAGGGAGACATAGTGGAGTGGTAACGCGCGTGCAAGCAGTTGATCCCGACGCCACTTGGGTACACTGTAGCATCCACCGAGAGGCTTTTGCTGCCAAGGGAATGTCTGACAGCTTGAAAGACGTTTTGTACACTACAGTGAAAATGCCTAGCTTTGTAAAAGCAAGGCCCCTGATCTCTCGTGTATTTTCTGCATTATGCAATGATATGGGCAGCGACCATGTAACGCTTTTACAACATACAGAAGTGCGCTGGTTAACAAGGGGCAAAGTATTGACGCGCTTTTTTAAATTGAGAGACAAGCTTAAAGTTCTTTACTGACCATAATTTTCAGTTGTCTGACCGCTTGCATGATAACGAGTTTCTCACACGACTGGCCTATCTGGGTGATGTTTCTCGCCTGAATTATCTGAATCTAGGATTACAGGGACTCTCCATAACTATATTCAATGTGGGGGACAGAATGATTAAGAAGTTGGAGCTCTTTTCTGTCTGCATTAACAAGGACAACACACAGGTCTTTCCATTATTGTATGTTTTTTGTGTGCAAATGAACTCAAGCTTACGGACAATGTCAAATGTGATATAGCGAAGCACCCGAGTGAGCTGGGTGTGCAATTACGCAGGTACTTTCCCAAAACGGGTGACACAAACAACTGGATTCGTTATCCCTTTCATTCCCTGCCTCCAGTCCACTTACTGATATCTGATCAAGAGAGCCTCATCAAAATTTAATTTAATCAGAAGCCACTGTCAGATTTCTGGATAGGGCTGCGCTCAGAGTTTCTTGCCTTGGCAAATTACACTAACACTGTTATCAAGAAATAATTTCTCATCCCTCTTCCTTACTTTGGCTAATACAGTTAACCTTTCTGGCGCAGGGGTCCCGCTAGCGACCCACCTCGACAACATCTGGTGAAATTGCAGAGCACCAAATTCAAAATACAGAAAACGTAATATTAAACCTTCATGATAATACAAGTGTCATACATGATTCTTCAGCATCGTCGGATTTCAGAAAGGCTTTATGGCGAAAGCACAGCATTTGATTATCTGAGGTCAGCGCCCCACAACAGCATATTATCCAAACAAGCACAGGCGTCACAAAATCCCAAATAGCAATAAAATAAGTGACTTACCTTTTGAAGATCTTCCTCTGATCGCAATCACAAGAGTCCCAGGAACACAATGAATGGTCGTTTTGTTCGATAAATTCCTTTTTATATCCCAAATAGTCCGTTTAGTAGGCGTCATTGAGTTTAGTAATCCACCTGTTCAGAATGCAGACATAAGAGTTCCAAAAGTTACCAGTAAAGTTTATCCAAACAAATCAAACAACGTCTCTAATTCATTATTAGGTACTCTAATATCTAAATAAAATGTCATATTTCATACAGAGCAAACTATTTTCAATAGGAAAGGAAAAGAACGCAGCGTGCTCCCTCGGTCATGCGCGCAATGAGAGTAGTTTTGCCTTGGGACTTCCTGAGGATAAACAACTATTCCTCGTTGGTTTTTCAGAATACAAGCCTGAAACCATGTATAGACTGTTGACATCTAGTGGAAGCCATAGGAACTGCAATTTGGGAGGCGGAAGTCTTTGGTTTCAATAGCTTAAGCTTGGAATTGGCTGGAAGGTCAACAGAAAAAAAATTGGTCCTTGGGTTTTCGCCTGCCAAAACAGTTCTGTTATACTCACAGACATACTTTTAACAGTTTTAGAAACTTTAGAGTGTTTTCTATCCAATACTACCATGAATATGCATATCCGAGCTGGGCCTGAGTAACAGGCAGTTTACTTTGGACACCTCAGTCATCCAAAATTCCGAATACTGCCCCCCTATCCCTAACAAATTTTAAATACCGTCTTGTTTTTGTCATCAAGTTAGACATTCTCTGTATTTTCCCCCAAGCTTTTTGTATATCAGACAGATTCCATCTTTGTCAACAATGACAGAATGTCTTTATCTCTTGCCTACACTTGTCTACTTTGAAATGGTTCTTCATATCACTAAAATATTTTTCATGCTCACATCCGGAGGAGCTGTTCTGCCCTTCTCCAGAGTGTTTTTCTCACTTAACAATGGCATTACATTAACTTCAAAAGTTGTATAATATATATATATCTATATGTTGATATATTTATATAACCCCATGTATAACCCCTTTTGAGGACTCAAACCTCTTATCTTCTAGAACACAAATTGTTTCTGTAGGGCCTGGTTACCATAAAACTTGTGTTAACTTCAAAATCTTGTTGAAGGCTTACATTACCCACACATGTACAAATTGCTACTCAAATAGCAACTCACTTCTATGCAACAAAAAGGACTCAAACCTTTTAATAGAGGACTTGAACCCCTATAATAGATATTTAACAAATCTGTAACAGAGCAAATAAACGACTAAACCCTGTAACAGAATAAAGTACTCAAACCTTATACATCACAGATACGTATCACTCAATGCATGCACTAATTTTAACCTGATTTGGTTATTTTAAATGACATCGGTCTAGACTCACCCAGCAATCAGGAGATTAAGAGTTGAATCCTGTGGGTTGCGCTCAGCCCTCTCTTTTCCCTGCATCAACACACAGTTGAGTTTTTCCTTGTTGTTGGTCACAACCAATTAATCTGGGTCACGGCACCAAGTGCTAGCAGTTGATGTTACTCTTCAATAACACAGACCCCAAAGTAAATCAGGGCGAGAAAAATAGGTTTATTCAAAGAGCATAGATGTTATGCTGAGAGGTAGATGTTTATTTGTATTTATTATGGATCCCCATTAGCCGCTGCTAAGGCAGTAGTGTATAGTGTGTATGCTATTGTGTATGCATGTGTCTGTGCCTATGTTTGTGTTGCTTCACAGTCCCCGCTTTTCCATAAGGTGTTTTTTTTTTTTTAAATCTTTTTTTTTTTTAATAAAATGTTACTGCTTGCATGAGTTACTTCATGTGGAATAGAGTTCCATGTAGTCATGGCTCTATTTAGTACTGTGTGCCTTCCATAGTCTGTTCTGGACTTGGGGACTGTGAAGAGACCTCTTGTGGGGTATGCATGGGTGTGCGAGCTGTGCACCAGTAGTTCAAACAGACAGCTTGGTGGATTCAACATGTCCATACCTCTCATAAATACAAGCAGTGATGAAGTCAATCTCTCCTCCACTTTGAGCCAGGAGAGATTAACATGCATGTTATTAATATTAGCTCTCTGTTTACATCCAAGGGCCAGCCGTGCTGCCCTGCTCTGAACGAATTGCAATTTTCTAAGTATTTTTTTGTGGCACCTGACCACATGACTGAACAGTCGTCCAGGTGCGACAAAACTAGGGCCTGTAGGACCTGCCTTGTTGACAGTGCTGTCAAGAAGGTAGAGCAGTGCCTTATCATGGACATACTTCTCCCCATCTTAGCTACTGCTGCATCAATATGTTTTGACCATGACAATTTACAATCCAGGGTAACTCCAAACAGTTTAGTCACCTCAACGTGCTCAATTTCCACATTATTACAAGACTTAGTTGAGGTTTAGGGTTTCTTGAGTGATTTGTCCCAAATACAATGCTTTTAGTTTTAGAAATATTTAGGACTAACTTATTCCTTGCCACCCACTCTGAAACTAACTGCAACTCTTTGTTGAGTGTTGCAGTCATTTCAGTCGCTGTAGTAGCTGACATGTATAGTGTTGAGTCATCCGCATACATACACTCTGGCTTTCCTCATTAGTAAAGATTGAAAAAAGGAATGGGCCTAGATAGCTGTCTTGGGGAATTCCTGATTCTACCTGGATTATGTTGGAGAGGCTTCCATTAAATAACACCCTCTGTGTACTGTTAGACAGATAAAGAGTTATCTACAATATAGTAAGCCATAACACATACGTTTTGCCAGCAGCAGAATATGATCCATAATGTCAAAGGCCACACTGAAGTCTAACAAAACAGCCCCACAATCATTTTCTCATCAATTTCTCTCAGCCAATCATCAGTCATTTGTGTAAGTGCTGTGCTCGTTGAATGTCCTTCTCTATAAGCATGCTGAAAGTTTGTAAATTTGTTTACTGTAAAATAGTATTGTATCTGGTCAAACACAATCTTTTCCAAAAGTTTACTAAGGGTTGGTTACAGGCTGATTGGTTGGCTATTTGAGCCAATAAAGGGGGCTTTACTATTCTTAGGTAGCGGAATGACTTTTGCTTCCCTCCAAGCCCGAGGGCACACACTTTCTAGTAGGCTTAAATTGAAGATGTGGCAATGTCGTCTGCTATTATCCTCGGTAATTTTCCATCCAAGTTGTCATACTCTTGTGGCATGTCATTCCACACTAACGTTACGGAATTTAAGATTACAATGCTTTTCTTTCATAATTTGGTCAGGTATACTTGGATGTGTAGTGTCAGCATTTGTTGCTGGCATGTCATCCCTACATTTGCTAATCTTGCCAATGGAAAAATCATTAAAGTAGTTTGCAATATCAGTTGGTTTTCTGATGAATGAGCCATCTGTTTCAATGAATGATGGAGCTGAGTTTGGCTTTTTTCCCAGAATTTCATTTAAGATGCTCCAAAGCTTTTTACTATCATTCTTTATTTCTTTTATCTTGGTTTCATAGTGTAGTTTCTTCTTCTTTTTGTAGTTATCTTTTTATTAGAATGTTGTTTATTTTAACAGGGGTTACACAGACAACAAAATTGAGTGAGGATAAAATGAATAAGGATAGAGCAAAACCTTATACAAAAAGGCCGTCATAAAAATATATACAAACATCACAATTATAACATGGAGACCAGATTTTCCAAAATGTATCAGACCTCTGGTGTAAATCAAAGGTAAGGTTCTCTAGAGGTTGGATAGCAGAAGCTTGAGAGAGCCACATTCTCACAGATGGTACTTCAGGTGTGGAACATAATAACAATATGCATTTTTTTGTCTAAGTAAACAAGGGTATTGAACAGACGTTCATTGTCAGGATCAAACACAATGTTATAATCAAAGTAGAGCAAATATGACTTTGGTGAAAACTCAAATTGTCTTCCCAAGATCTTCTGGATGTGTAAGTGAATATCATTCCAATGAGACTGGATTCTGCTACAGTACCAAAAAACGTGCATGAAGGTGCCAGTATCCTGTTTACATTTGAAACATAATTGTGATGCATTGGAATACATTCTGTGAAGGCAGACAGGTGTAAAGTAGGTTCCGGGGGATCTGGATTAAGGGCAATCGGTGAGCAGAGTGATATTTTGTCTGGAATCTGCAGATGCCTCCTTGCATCTTTCCAAGCTAAGAGTGTATTATGTGTTGTAAAATTGTCAGGTAAGGACTGGATCTTTTCAAAGCTATTAATAAATGGTACGGAAGCTAATTCTCTTGGATGACATGCTATTGATTCCATCCCAACCCAAAGTGAGGGGCGTCTGTCTAGGCACCAACTAATCATGTGCTTGATCTGAGCAGACCTGTAATATAGTTGCAGATTTAGCAAAGATACCCCTCCTGAATTCCTAGGCTTAATTCGTTTGGTTAATTTGATTATAGGTTTCCATTGTTCCAGATATATTTTGATAAGTTGACATTTATTTTCAGAAAAAAGGACTGAGATACAGTGCCTTGCGAAAGTATTCGGCCCCCTTGAACTTTTCGACCTTTTGCCACATTTCAGGCTTCAAACATAAAGATATAAAACTGTATTTTTTTGTGAAGAATCAACAACAAGTGGGACACAATCATGAAGTGGATGAAATTTATTGGATATTTCAAACTTTTTTAACAAATAAAAAACTGAAAAATTGGGCGTGCAAAATTATTCAGCCCCCTTAAGTTAATACTTTGTAGCTCCACCTTTTGCTGCGATTACAGCTGTAAGTTGCTTGGGGTATGTCTCTATCAGTTTTGCACATCGAGAGACTGAAATTTTTGCCCATCCTCCTTGCAAAACAGCTCGAGCTCAGTGAGGTTGGATGGAGAGCGTTTGTGAACAGCAGTTTTCAGTTCTTTCCACAGATTCTCGATTGGATTCAGGTCTGGACTTTGACTTGGCCATTCTAACACCTGGATATGTTTATTTGTGAACCATTCCATTGTAGATTTTGCTTTATGTTTTGGATCATTGTCTTGTTGGAAGACAAATCTCCGTCCCAGTCTCATGTCTTTTGCAGACTCCATCAGGTTTTCTTCCAGAATGGTCCTGTATTTGGCTCCATCCATCTTCCCATCAATTTTAACCATCTTCCCTGCCCCTGCTGAAGAAAAGCAGGCCCAAACCATGATGCTGCCACCACCATGTTTGACAGTGGGGATGGTGTGTTCAGGGTGATGAGCTGTGTTGCTTTTACGCCAAACATAACGTTTTGCATTGTTGCCAAAAAGTTTGATTTTGGTTTCATCTGACCAGAGCACCTTCTTCCACATGTTTGGTGTGTCTCCCAGGTGGCTAGTGGCAAACTTTAAACGACACTTTTTATGGATATCTTTAAGAAATGGCTTTCTTCTTGCCACTCTTCCATAAAGGCCAGATTTGTGCTGTATACGACTGATTGTTGTCCTATGGACAGAGTCTCCCACCTCAGCTGTAGATCTCTGCAGTTCATCCAGAGTGATCATGGGCCTCTTGGCTGCATCTCTGATCAGTCTTCTCCTTGTATGAGCTGAAAGTTTAGAGGGACGGCCGGGTCTTCGTAGATTTGCAGTGGTCTGATACTCCTTCCATTTCAATATTATCGCTTGCACAGTGCTCCTTGGGATGTTTAAAGCTTGGGAAATGTTTTTGTATCCAAATCCGGCTTTAAACTTCTCCACAACAGTATCTCGGACCTGCCTGGTGTGTTCCTTGTTCTTCATGATGCTCTCTGTGCTTTAAACGGACCTCTGAGACTATCACAGAGCAGGTGCATTTATACGGAGACTTGATTACACACAGGTGGATTCTATTTATCATCATTAGTCATTTAGGTCAACATTGGATCATTCAGAGATCCTCACTGAACTTCTGGAGAGAGTTTGCTGCACTGAAAGTAAAGGGGCTGAATAATTTTGCACGGCCAATTTTTCAGTTTTTTATTTGTTAAAAAAGTTTGAAATATCCAATAAATTTCGTTCCACTTCATAATTGTGTCCCACTTGTTGTTGATTCTTCACAAAAAATTACAGTTTTATATCTTTATGTTTGAAGCCTGAAATGTGGCAAAAGGTTGAAAAGTTCAAGGGGGCCGAATACTTTCGCAAGGCACTGTATATGACGGGATATTTTGGAATAAATAATTTAGCCAAGGAAGGATATTCACCCTGACGCCATTAATCCTGCCAAAAAGAGAGTTTGGTAGGGTAGACCAGTTAATCAGATCCTGTTTAATTGTTGTGAGCAAAGGTATATAATTTGAAGTGAACAGGTCTTTAAGACTTGGAGTAACATATATGCCCAAGTATTTTAAGGCTGTTTCAGTCAATTGGAATGGAGATATTGTTTCTAAGTTGATTGTAGAGGGGATATTCAAAGGTAATGCCATGGATTTATCCACATTAATTTTGTACCCTGACAGGTTACTATATTCATATATGATGTCCATTACTGCAGTGACAGAGGTCTCTGGTTTAGACATGTATAAAAGCACATCATCAGCAAATAATACAATTCTATGCTCTTCATCACCCATAGAGATGCCCCTGACGTTATTACTAGACCTCATTGCCTCAGCCAGTGGTTCTATGACTAACGAGAACAGAGCAGGAGATAAAGGGCAGCCTTGACGACAGCCCCTATCAATATTAAATCTTTCTGATCATTTACCATTTGTGTTAACGGCTGCTGATGGGTCAGGAAAAAATACATTTTACTAAATTAATAAAATGGTCACCCAGATTAACTTTTTCTAATACAATAATTTCCATTCAACTCTATCGAAAGCCTTTTCGGCATCGAGAGAGACAATGAGTGCAGGGTCTTTTAATTAGTATCAGGCTAATGGATGCAGTTTTCCAAGAATCTGGTATGATGTCTCTTTCGAACATATCATTTAGAGCAGGCATGAAGATGGGACATATCTCAGACCAGAATTTCTTGTTGAACCCTGCCGGGAAGCCGTCTAGGCCAGGTGCCTTGCCAGAAGGCATTGCCTTAATAGTTTCCCAAACCTTTTCAGGAGTAAAGGGAGCGTTTAGCCTATTTCTGTGCTCATCTGATATAGTGGGCAAGGTTATCATGGAACGCCTCGCCAATATCCAATGGTAGCGCCTGGCGCGAAATACGAAAAACCTTAAAAATGCTATAATTTCAATTTCTCAAACATATGACTATTTTACACCATTTTAAAGACAAGACTCTCCTTTATCGAACCACATTGTCCGATTTCAAAAAGGCTTTACAGCGAAAGCAAAACATTAGATTATGTCAGGAGAGTACCCAGCCAGAAATAATCACACACCCATTTTTCAAGCTAGCATATATGTCACCAAAACCACAGCTAACTGCAGCACTAACCTTTGATGATCTTCATCAGATGACAACCCTAGGACATTATGTTATACAATACATGCATGTTTTGTTCAATCAAGTTCATATTTATATCAAAAAACAGCTTTTTACATTAGCATGTTTTGTTCAGAACTCGCATACCCACCGAAAACTTCCGGTGAATTTACTAAATTACTCACGATAAACGTTGACAAAAAACATAATTATTTTAAGAATTATAGATACAGAACTCCTTTATGCAATCGCAGTGTCCGATTTTAAAATAGCTTTTCGGTGAAAGCACATTTTGCAATATTCTGAGTATATAGCCCGGCCATCACGGCTAGCTATTTTGACACCCACCAAGTTTGGCACT
Organism: Salmo salar; assembly: GCF_965601325.2. Classification (NCBI taxonomy): domain Eukaryota; kingdom Metazoa; phylum Chordata; class Actinopteri; order Salmoniformes; family Salmonidae; genus Salmo; species Salmo salar. The sequence goes on along the minus strand of NC_138314.1, from coordinate 1,600,530 downwards.
CACCAAACTCAGATTTACTATAAGAAAAATTGGATTACCTTTGCTGTTCTTCGTCAGAATGCACTCCCAGAATGCACTTCAACAACCAATGTTGTTTTGGTTCCAAATAATCCATAGTTATATCCAAATCGCTCCGTTTTGTTCGTGCGTTCAAGTCACTATACGAAGGGTGACGCGCTGGCGCGTTTCGTGACAAAAAAAATCAAAATATTCCATTACCGTACTTCGAAGCATGTCAAACGCTGTTTAAAATCAATTTTTAATGCGATTTTTCTCGTAAAATAGCGATAATATTCCAACCGGGAGACGTTGTATCCGTTCAAACACTGAAAGTAAAACATGGAGTCGTCACATGCACGCGCGCACCAGTGTCATTGTTCTCAGAAGGACCACTCACCAAAACCCCTGCTGTTTTTCTCCCAGAGACTGCAGAGCTATCATTCAACGTTCTTGCGCCTTCCTAGAGCCAATGAAAGCCTTAGAAAATGTCACGTTACAGCAGAGATCCTGTATTTTCGATAAAGAGGCTATAGAAGGACAAGAAATCGTCAGACAGGGCCCTTCCCATATAGAATCTTCTCAGGTTTTGGTCTGCCATATGAGTTCTGTTATACTCACAGACACCATTCAAACAGTTTTAGAAACTTTAGGGTGTTTTCTATCCAAATCTACTAATTATATGCATATTCTAGTTTCCAGATTAAATCAGGTACGTTTTTTATCTGGCCGTGAAAATACTGCCCCCTATCCCTAACAGGTTATCTTATTCAGATATTTTGTGATTTCGTTGTTCGATCTTCTACATTGTGAAGTATAAAGCGATTTATAGAAGTCGCAAAACTCATTATTGATAAGCAATGGATCATGAGAAATGAAGCCATCTGCCGTTCTTATAGAGTTAATAGATCTTTCATTTTGTTCTTTTTTAATTTGGTGTGCAAGTAGATGTCTCGGACGGTTACCAAACTCATAATATTTTTGCTTGGTAAAAAACAACTTTATTATTATTTTTTATTTTTTTTACATGTTTTGTATGCTCTAAATTGAGTTTGGCCTTGCGGGCCTAAAGTAAATGAATATAGCCTAGTAAATACACCCCTTTGCCTACCTTGTTGCCCGACTAAATGAGCAAATTAACAGGAACGTCATTGGGATTTGGCTTATTCATTCATACATTTTTTTGAGAAAGAACCTCATTAGTTCTATAAATAAAAAGCTTAGTTACATTACACCACAACGCTTATTAACGATTCCTTTGAATACCATTGCATGGTAGATGGTTCTGACCCGAGGTATTCAGCCATCTGTATGTGGTGCATTATTTTGCTAGGGCAAATAAAAGTTACTCAAGTTCATGTTTATACACTGACCATGTGTGCACCCTAATAACACAACTAGCAACTTTCACGGATCTGGGTTCTGTGCCGCTGTAGAGTGGATATTGTCCCGGTAGAAGGTGAGCGCAGACTGGGGATCTTCAAATGTGTGGCTAGCCCCCTGTAAAGTAATCCTCATTTATCTGGGTGTATCAGGCCAAATCTGACTCCTGCCTTGTGAAGGTGGGCTTTCACATCTTTGTATGCAGCTCTGCGTTTTGCCAGATCTGCAGAGTAATCTGGGAAGATATGGATCCGCTTGCCATTGTAGTTCAGTTGTCCTCTTTCGCGGTAGATGCAAAGAATTTTGTCTTTGGTCTGGAAGTAATGTAGGCGGACCAGCATTGCTCTGGGAGGGTGACCGGGCTGTGGTTTTACCGCTAGAGTGCGATGTGCCCTGTCGATGACTGGGGGCTGGTCAAACGTCTCTCCGCCGAGGACGTCAAGCAGGAAAGTGGCCATGAACTCAGTAGGATTGCGCCCTTCTGTCCCTTCTGTGATTCCGACCACACGTATGTTCTGTCTCCGGGAACGTTTTTCCTGTTCATCTAGACTAACCTTTAACTTCACGTTCTCGGAGGTAAGCTCGTGGTTTTTTGTTTCCAATTCGGTAAGCCAATTATCTATGTCGGTCAATGGCGTTTCCATATCCTTTATTTTTGGGGTTTGTGTCGCGAAAGTCGTTTGTAATGTTGCCATAGTTGACTGGACATCATAATTTCAGCTCGAAGACTTGAGGAACGAAGTTTGGTCATGAAATCAGAGCGTAGTGTAGCCATTTCTGCACGGATGGTGACTAGCGTCTCCATAGCGTTAGCATCTGCCATCTTGTTGCTAGTCTTCGACGTGTCTTGTTTTCCCGGTTCCGGACATATCCAATAATGTCACCCGAATGTTGCTAGAGTCAGTAGGTGTGCAAAATTAGTTCTTGTTTTGATAGATAAAAGGTTAAAACATAGAAGTATCAGCCCTTAGTGGAGTGGCCTTGGAACACATCTTTATGTAGCCATGTTGAAACCGCACCCATTTTCTTCCTTTTATTCAGTTTAGTCACATTATTTGCCAAAAGGCACTTATTTACTTATTTGCCATTCCTTTTGCCGCATCTTAAATGCAAGTAAAACTAAATGCATGCTCTTCAACTGATCGCTGCCCACACCTGCCCACCCGTCCAGCATCACGACTCTGGACGGTTCTGATTAGAATATGTGGACAACTACAAATACCTAGGTGTCTGGTTAGATTGTAAACTCTCCTTCCAGACTCACATTAAGCATCTCCAATCCAAAATTAAATCTGGAATCGGCTTCCTATTTCGCAACAAAGCATCCTTCACTCGTGCTGCCAAACATACCCTCGTAAAACTGACTATCCTACCGATCCATGACTTCGGCGATGTCATTTACAAAATGGCCTCAAACTCTACTCAGCAAATTGGATGCAGTCTATCACAGTGCCATCCGTTTTGTCACCAAAGCCCCATATACTACCCACCACTGCGACCTGTACGCTCTCGTTGGCTGGCCCTCACTTCATATTCGTCGCCAAACCCACTGGCTCCAGGTCATCTATAATTTAATGAATATCGGTTTTGTTTCAATCAAAAATAGCAAACCGAGTGTTTTCCAGCATACAATGTTCAGCTGCGCACTCTGATGACGACATGACGTGCAACAAGTACGGACACATCTGTCCTCAGTGATTCTCTCCACAGAACAAAGGGACAGGATGTATTTTATAACCCAGCCCTAGCCTGTGGTTGACCAATTAGGATTCCTTGCAATAAAACTGGACCAATGGCCAAATAACAAGTATCCTATTTCAGGCTCAATGTGTAGACAAATCCCTTCCATGTCTCTGAAAAAAACACTATTTCCATTGATCGTTAGTACTCTATTAGTACTCTATTGACTTTTAGTCCTCTTGACCTTTCGGCCTCGACCTTTAGTCCTCTTAGTCTTCTGTATTTATCTTGAAATATTCTTACACTAGTCAGCCCAACAGTCTTGAATGTTGGGCCGAGTAGCCTCCCCTTTACAGACCATGCGGTACCTTATATAGCTGATACCAAGAATGCTCAGTCATAGCTGGTTCAACCCCTCCCATATAGATTGGGGAGCACCATAAGCCACTTTGGATTCATCCTCTGGTGTGGTCTCCCAGATGCCAGTACAATTAGGAATACTGCAGCCTTTGTTCTGTTCCTCCAGGCAATCTCGATCTCATTGACACCCACCACATCTCATCTATGGAATGCCAGCTGTAGGTTTTTAGGCTCTTCTCAGTTCACACAGACATTTAATAGAACAGAAATGTCTTACTGTTTAGTTAAGTATAAAATTGTCAAATATCCAACAAATCAGGTAAATATGTAATTTTTCTATCACATATTGTAATCCAAACCCAACCTTAATTTACTTGTTGTGATGCACTGACGTTCCAAACTCTGTTTTAGACGAGATTAACTTCATTACCAAAATTATCCTATTACACTTTTGTAGTGACTTTTGACACTAGAGTAAATGATTCTGACTTATATTGATGCCACATAGGCTGTTTTCAAAGGGAGGGTTACTTCCTTACTTTACAGGTTAGTGTGTGTGTCCTAAGACCTACTTTACACCTTCCGCTTCAATTGAACATCTCCGCACAGGGTTCCACGTCCGCACACCACCTAGGAAAAGTGTCCTGCGGACACAGAGATTTCGGAAGTCCGTGCGGACATGTGTGGAGGGTAGCAGACATTCGATATTTGCATAATTTCATTTGAGCCGACCTAACAGTGCGGAAGCGTAAGATGTAAATTAGGCTTAACAGCTGTCATATCAGTATTCGATGAGAGTGAGGAATTTGCATCCCATCTCTCTCCCCACACATACATACTCTTGTTTTATTCCATGATCTAATTTATACATTCTTAGTTATGTCAATGATATTACCTCACCACAGGGAAATATATGAAAGATGAATTGAGTTTTAATATCAAACTCACACATTGCATTCTAATGACCCATGTGTTTGCATGTGTGTGTTCCAGTGTTCCACCCAGGAGTTCTATCTCATCAGCAGCAGTCTTTCTCGGCTGGGGGTGGAACTACAGGCTCTGCTCCCATCCATCCAATCACAGCTCAGCTCCACTCTGCTCCGAGGGCTCCTATTGGACACACCTGAACTGCTGGCTCCCGCTCACAACTTTCTCAAAGTCCTCAACGAGAAGGCAGCCAAGTGAGTCACCACAGTGTGTGTGTGTGTTAGGCTTGAGCGGTATACCGTATACTGGGGTATTTGGAAATAGCCACGGGATGAATTTTAAATACCTTTGAAACTATGTCTTTGAAGTTTTTCAATACATTTTAATCTTTGTAGCTACTTTTTAAGTAAATACATGCAGTCAACTTGTGCAATACGTTAGGAAATAAAGCAGATCGCATTGATCATTTCACCTGCCACAGTGTTTTACATTATGAAGCTTACCGTAGTTCCCCAGAACATTTGAGCCAGTTACGTGTTTGTTTGTAAATAGCACAACGAAAGAAAGCTGGAGCAGGTGAGTCCAGCTGTGTATTGACAGGTGCCGCATTTTATATTGAAAGGCAAGTGTTTTTTTTTTTTTTGTTTTTTTGCTTTAATAGGGGCGTGCAACTTTAGTTTTCCTTCACAGAAAATACATTAGTACAACGCATTTAGCAGAAACTGACAACCCGAAGTGCAACGCTATTTGGCTGGCAGCCACCCAAGTAAATGAGCTGACAATGAAAAGTTTTTTTGCAAAACCGTTACATGGCCATCATATTTCTAATGTTTATCATAGAAAGAAAATGTAGCCAGCTACATTTCCTAATGTATTGCTTAAAGTTAATCTTGCATTTTATTTGAGAAAAGTGGGCTACACTGAGAAAAATACCAGAGAAAAGTAGCGACACAGAGCCCTTATTGCTGATAGAATGTCCATTTTTGAATTCTCATCTGAGTGGAGAATCAAATCAGTCTTTATTTATACAGCACATTTCAGACATGGACTGCAACATAATGTGCTTTACAGGAAAAAACAAATAAAACAATGCAAATATAAACTGAAATAGTTATTACACAACAAACATATGAGGATAACAAAACTAAATAATAACAATGAAAACTGAACGATTAAAAAGCACCTTAAAACCTCTTACATCTAGACGTTCCGCTAGCGGAACACCTGCTCCAATATCCAATGATAGGCGTGGCGCGAATTACAAATTCCTCAAAAATACAAAAACTTCAATTTTTCAAACATATGACTATTTTACACCATTTTAAAGACAAGACTCTCCTTTATCTAACCACACTGTCCGATTTCAAAAAGGCTTTACAGCGAAAGCAAAACATTAGATTATGTCAGCAGAGTACCAAGCCAGAAATAATCAGACACCCATTTTTCAAGCTAGCATATAATGTCACAAAAACCCAGAAGACAGCTAAATGCAGCACTAACCTTTGATGATTTTCATCAGATGACACACCTAGGACATTATGTTATACAATACATGCATGTTTTGTTCAATCAAGTTCATATTTATATCAAAAAACAGCTTTTTACATTAGCATGTGACGTTCAGAACTAGCATACCACCGCAAACTTCCGGGGAATTTGCTAAGAATTTACTAAATTACTCACGATAAACGTTCACAAAAAGCATAACAGTTATTTTAAGAATTATAGATACAGAACTCCTCTATGCACTCGATATGTCCGATTTTAAAATAGCTTTTTGGTGAAAGCACATTTTGCAAAATTCTAAGTACATCACCCAGCCATCACGGGCTAGCTATTTAGACACCCGGCAAGTTTAGCCTTCACCAAAATCAGATTTACTATTATAAAAGTTTGATTACCTTTTGTTGTCTTCGTCAGAATGCACTCCCAGGACTGCTACTTCAATAACAAATGTTGGTTTGGTCCAAAATAATCCATTGTTATATCCGAATAGCGGCGTTTTGTTCGTGCGTCCCAGACACTATCCGAAATGGTAAATCAGGGTCGTGCGCATGGCGCAATTCGTGACAAAAAATGTCTAAATATTCCATTACCGTACTTCGAAGCATGTCAACCGCTGTTTAAAATCAATTTTTATGCAATTTATCTCGTAAAAAAGCGATAATATTCCGACCGGGAATCTCCTTTTCGGCAAACAGAGGAAAAATCACAAAGACGGGGGCGGCCAGGGCACGCGCCTAAGCCCACAGTCCCTTGATCGGCCACTTGAGAAAGGCGATAATGTGTTTCAGCCTGGGGCTGGGATGACGACATTCAGGTTTTTCCCGGGCTCTGAGCGCCCATGGAAGACGTAGGAAGTGTCACGTTAGAGCAGAGATCCTTTGTAAAAGATAGAGATGGCAAAGAAGTTAAAGAAATGGTCAGACAGGCCACTTCCTGTAAAGGAATCTCTCAGGTTTTGACCTGCCATTTGAGTTCTGTTATACTCACAGACACCATTCAAACAGTTTTAGAAACTTTGGAGTGTTTTCTATCCAAAGCCAATAATTATATGCATATTCTAGTTACTGGGCAGGAGTAGTAACCAGATTAAATCGGGTACGTTTTTTATCCAGCCGTGAAAATACTGCCCCTAGCCATAACAGGTTAAGGAAAAACAAAGCTAAAAAGGTGTGTTTAAAAATTCCCACAGTTTCGTCCCCCCCCCAGGTTCTCTAGCAGGCTATTCCAGAGGTTGGGGGCATAGTAACTAAAGGCTGCCTCTCCATGCCTCTTGGTCCTAGGCTTTGTGATAGTTAAAAGGCCAGTACCAAAGGACCTGAAGGACCTACTGGGTACATAACTTTAAAGCATGTCTAACATGAACTGGAGTGCACAATCGTGGATTATTTTAAAAACCAGTGTTATGTGTGCTCTCTGTCTGGTCTTGGTCAGTACCCGTACTGCAGCATGAATTAAAATGTGCGACCAGATTCTCTCTCTGTGCTTTGGCTCCAACAATAAGTACAGTGTCTTCGGAAAGTATGGGCTCCCGAGTGGTGCAGTGGTCTAAGGCACTGCATCTCAGTGCTAGAGGTGTCATTACAGACCCTGATTCGATCCTGGGCTATATCACAACCGGCCATGATCGGGAGACCCATAGGGCGGTGCACAATTGGCCCAGCGTCGTCCGGGTTAGTTGAGAGTTTGTCCGGGGTAGGCGGTCATTGTAAAAATAAGAACAAATTCTTATTTTTACAAACTGACTTGCCTTGTCAAATAAAAGTATTCAGACTCCTTCACTTTTTCCACAATTTGTTACGTTACAGCCTTATTCCAAAATTGATTAAATAAAACATGTTCCGCAACAATCTACACACAATACCCCATATTGACAAAGCAAAACAGATTCTTAGAAATAAAAATAAATAAAATGAAATATCACATTTACATAAGTACTCAGACCCGTTGCTATGAGACTCGAAATTGAGCTCAGGTGCATCCTGTTTCCATTGAACATCCTTGAGATGTTTCTACAACTTCATTGGAGTCCACCTGTGGTACATTATATTAATTGGACATGATTTGGAAAGGCACACACCTGTCTATATAAGGTCCCGCAGTTGACAGTGCATGTCAGAGCCCAAAACCAAGCCATGAGGTTGAAGGAATTGTCCGTAGAGCTCAGAGACATGATTGTGTCGAGGCACAGATCTGGGGAAGGGTACCAAAATATTTCTGCAGCATTGAAGGTCCCCAAAAACAAAGTGGCCTCCATCATTCTTAAATGTAAGAATGAGAGCTGGCCACACGGCCAAACTTTGCAATCGGAGGAGAAGGGTCTTGGTCAGGTAGGTGACCAAGAACCCGATGGTCACTCTGACAGAGCTCCAGAGTTCCTCTGTGGAGATGGGAGAACCTTCCAGAAGGACATCCATCTCTGCAGCACTCCACCAATCAGGCGTTTATGGTAGAGTTGCCAGACAGAAGCCACTCCTCAGTGAAAGGCACATGATAGCCTGCTTGGAGTTTGCCAAAATGCACCTACAGGACTCAGAGCATGAGAAACAAGGTTGAATGGTCTGATGAAACCAAGACTGAACTCTTTGGCCTGAATGCCAAGCGTAACTTCTGGAGGAAACCTGACACCATCCTTATGATGAAGCACGGTGGTGGCAGCATCATACTGTGGGGATGTTTTTCAGCGGCAGGGACTGGGAGACTAGTCAGGACCGAGGGAAAGATGAATGGAGCAAAGTACAGAGAGATCCTTGATGAAAACCTGCTCCAGAGCGCTCAGGACCTTAGACACACACCCAAGACAATGCAAGAGTGGCTTTGGGACAAGTCTCAATGTCCTTGAGTGGCCCAGACAGAGCACCGACTTGAACCCGATCAAACATCTCTGGAGAGACCTGAAAATGGCTGTGCAGCAACACTCCACAACCAACCTGACAGAGCTTGAGGAAATTGAGGATATGCAGAGAAGAATGGGAGAAAATCCCCAAACACAGGTGTGCCAAGCTTGTATCATCATACCCAAGAAAACTCAAGGCTGTAATCAATGCCAAAGGTTCTGCAACAGAGTACTTTGTAAAGGGTCTGAATAATTATGTAAATGTAACATTTCCGTTAAAAAAGAATAATAATATTTTGCAAATATTTATCAACCTGTTTTTGCATTGTCATTATGGGGTATTGTGTGTAGATTGATGAGGGGGAAAATGCAATTTCAGCCATTTTAGAATAAGACTAACGTAACAAAATGTGCAAAAAAGTCAAGGGGTCCGAATACTTTACGAACGCACTGTACCTCAGTCTTGTCTTGATTTAGCTGGTAGTTGTGAGCCATCCAAGTATTTAAATCACGAATACAGTGTAATTTATCTGTGGCGCTTAAATCCACTGGTGACAGAGTGTTGTGGCTTCCTCTTTACCATAGCCACTGCCCAAGCCTGAAGCGGGGTTGTTTGGTATGCATACAGTCCACACTCAACGTTTCCAAACAGCCAAACATTCAGTGAGGTCCAGGGATATGGTACAACAAAAATGTTTATTCTTCTTATATCTAACAAAAAAATTATTATCCAATCAACTTAAAGCATAGATTACTTGATATGGAAAATACATATGACCTGTTTCTATGTCTGTATATCTGTATGGTCAAAAAACTATACCGCTCCCGCATCTAGCAAGGACTCCCTTCCCCGAAGGCCCAACTTCCTGCCTTTATCCTAACACTCTTACCACAGTACAATGAATGGGCAAGAGGGGGGGACAAAATCTAAGTTACACTAACAACAAATGAATATATCTCAATCAGGTAAATATAAATCATAAAGGTACGTACCTAATATTTCATCATATACATTCATATTTAATATATTTACACAAATGTACATGGAGCTCGGTATGTTCAGTCTTTTTATACAAATATGTCCGAATCGGCTCTAACACAGAGAAATGTAAAGTTTGGTATCGTCTGTGTAGCAGTGAAAAGCATCTAGATTACTTTTCTTCAGAAGGGGTTTCACCATAGCAGTTTTTAGTGCAGTGGGAAAAGTACCTGTGAACAGGGAGTGATTAACAATAGCTTGCACTTTTTCAGATATGCAATTAAAAACTGTTTTGAAGAAGGAGGGGATAGGATCGAGAAGGCAGGTAGAAGGCTTAAGTTGATATTTCACTTTCCTTAGCATGTCTGTCAACCAGGGAAAATAAATTCATAGTTCCTTTGCGTGGTATGCTAGGGCACATATCATCAAACTTATCATCAGGTCTTATTATTAATCTTGCATTATTCTTATTATTATGATGATTATTAGTGATGAAGTTAGAAAAATGAGCCCGCCTGGCATTTCTAAATGCCTTGATATCAGAATATCATAATGGCCCTGCAACTTCGACTTTCTCCACTTCTGCTCTGCCTTTCTGCACTTTCTCTTTAATTTATTAGTTTGCTCACTCATCCAAGGGGCTTTCCGTTTGGACGTGGCCTTCTCTAACTTTACAAGAGCTTTGGCATCAATTGTTGCCCTTAATTTGCTATTAAAGTTATCAAAAAAATCACCACAAAAGGAAGACAGAATATGTGATGGAGCATTGTTCATACATAGGGTTGCACATTTTGGGGAATATTCAGAGGTGGAAACTTTTCGTGGGAATTAACGGGAATATATGGGAATATATGCACATTAATATTAATACCATTTAAATGTAGATGTTTTTTGCATTGGATTTAAACTCAGCCTTTCAAAGACAATATGTAAAAATCCAAATAACTTAACAGATCTTCATTGTAAAGAGTTTAAACACTGTTTCCCATGCTTGTTCAATGAACCATAAACAATTAATGAACATGCACCTGTGGAACGGTCGTTAAGAGACTAACAGCTTACAGACGGTAGGTAGGCAATTAAGGTCACAGTTATGAAAACGTAGGACACTAAAGAGGCCTTTCTACTGACTCTGAAAAACACCAAAAGAAAGATGCCCTGTTGTAAGGCAGGTCCTCACCAGACATCACCGGCACAAACCCACCGTCGCTGGACCAGACAGGACTGGGAAAAAGTGCTCTTCACTGACGAGTCTCGGTTTTGTCTCACCAGGGGTGATGGTCGAACTCGCGTTTATTGCCGAAGGAATGAGAGTTACACTGAGGCCTGTACTCTGGAGCGGGATCGATTTGGAGGTGGAGGGTCCGTCACGGTCTGGGGCGGTGTGTCACAGCATCATCGGACTGAGCTTGTTGTCATTGCAGGCAATCTCAATGCTGTGCGTTACAGGGAAGACATCCTGCTCCCTCATGTGGTACCCTTCCTGCAGGCTCATCCTGACATGACCCTCCAGCATGACAATGCCACCAGCCATATTGCTTGTTCTGTGCGTGATTTCTTTCAAGACAGGAATGTCAGTGTTCTGCCATGGCCAGCGAAGAGCCCGGATCTCAATCCCATTGAGCACATCTGGGACCTGTTGGATCGGAGGGTGAGGGCTAGGGCCATTCCCCTCAGAAATGTCCGGGAACTTGCAGGTGCCTTGCAAGTTCCCGGAAATGTCCGGGAACTTGCAGGTGCCCCTCTTTTGTTCATGGACACATTATTCCATTTATGTTAGTCACATGTCTGTGGAACTTGTTCAGTTTATGTCTCAGTTGTTGAATCTTGTTATGTTCATCCAAATATTTACGCATGTTAAGTTTGCTGAAAATAAACACAGTTGACAATGAGAGGACGTACATTTCTTTGCTGAGTTTATTTACCATATGATATGGAGACAGAAACATATACATTTTACCTTATCATAAGTTGACATAATTGCAAATGATTAAATCCTTCCAATAGAAATAAAACATTTACATTTAGTTATGAATTGAACTTTCATTAAATGAGATGATTCCACTGAACAACAAAAGAAAGGGAATATTGAATGATCCTCAATGATCCATCGCGTCTCCCAAAAATGTTTTCAACAGACATCTGTAAAAGTATAGTCTAGAAACTAAAGCTTTTTCTTCCTCTCAGGCTTCCATGTCTTCTCCCTGGACATCCTCAATGTCCACCTCTTGAACATCAGACTCTGAGGCCTCATCTTCACTGTAACTTTCCAACCTTGTTGAGGATGGCTTGTTGTCAGGCTCAAAAAGCCTCAAATCTGCCCGGATGACCACCAATTTCTCAACCCTTGTATTGGTCAGCCTGTTGCATGCTTTGGTGTGTGTGTGTGTGTGTGTGTTCCCGAACAAGGACCAGTTGCACTCTAAGGCGGCTGATGTTGGTGGGATTTGGAGGTGGATGGCGGCAACAGGGGAAAGAGCCTTAGATCCACAAAGTCAGTTCCACCAGGTGGCTGATGAGATATGTTGGCACGACTGCCTTATTGCAACTCCATCCCAAAGCCCTTGCTTGGAAGTGTACTTCGCCAGACTGCCATGAACCTTGCCCTCATCCAGGCCAAGGTGGCGAGAAAAAGTAGTGATGACACCATAGGCTTTGTTGATCTCTGCACCAGACAGGATGCTCTTGCCAGCATACTTGGGGTCCAACATGTACAGTGAGGGAAGAAAAGTATTTGATCCCCTGCTGATTTTGTACGTTTGCCCACTGACAAAGAAATTATGTCTATCATTTTAATGGTAGGTTTATTTGAACAGTGAGAGACAGAATAACAACAAAAATATCCAGAAAAACGCATGTCAAAAATGTTATAAATTGATTTGCATTTTAATGAGGGAAATACGTTTTTGACCCACTCTTAATCAGAAAGATTTCTGGCTCCCAGGTGTCTTTTATACAGGTAATGAGCTGAGATTAGGAGCACACTCTTAAAGGTAGTGCTCCTAACCGCAGCTTGTTACCTGTAAAAAAGACACCTGTCCACAGAATCAATCAATCAGATTCCAAACTTTCCACCATGGCCAAGACCAAAGAGCTCTCCAAGGATGTCAGGGACAAGATTGTAGACCTACACAAGGCTGGAATGGGCTACAAGACCATCGCCAAGCAGCTTGGTGAGAAGGTGACAACATTTGATGCGATTATTTGCAAAAGGAAGAAACACAAAAGAACTGTCAATATCCCTCGGCCTGGGGCTCCATGCAAGATCTCACCTCGTGGGGTTGCAATGATCATGAGAACAGTGAGGAATCAGCCCAGAACTACACGGGAGGATCTTGTCAATGATCTCAAGGCAGCTGGGACCATAGTCACCAAGAAAACAGTTGGTAACACACTACGCCGTGAAGGACTGAAATCCTGCAGCACCCGCAAGGTCCCCCTGCTCCAGAATATATATACATGCCCGTCTGAATTTTGCCAATGAACATCTGAATGATTCAGAGGACAACTGGTGAAAGGGTTGTGGTCAGATGAGACCAAAATGGAGCCCTTTTTTCATCAACTCAACTCGCCGTATTTGGAGGAGGAGGAATGCTGCCTATGACCCCAAGAACACCATCTCCACCGTCAAACATGGTGGTGGAAACATTATGCTTTGGGGGTGTTTTTCTGCTAAGGGGACAGGACAACTTCACCGCATCAAAGGGACGATGGACGGGGCCATGTACTGTCAAATCTTGGGTGAGAACATCCTTCCCTCAGCCAGGGCATTGAAAATGGGTCGTGGATGGGTATTCCAGCATGACAATGACCCAAAACACACGGCCAAGGCAACAAAGGAGTGGCTCAAGAAGAAGCACATTAAGGTCCTGGATTGGCCTAGCCAGTCTCCAGACCTTAATCCCATAGAAAATCTGTGGAGGGAGCTGAAGGTTCGAGTTGCCAAACGTCAGCCTCAACCTTAATGACTTGGAGAAGATCTGCAAAGAGGAGTGGGACAAAATCCCTCCTGAGATGTGTGCAAACCTGGTGGCCAACAAGAAACGTCTGACCTCTGTGATTGCCAACAAGGGTTTTGCCACCAAGTACTAAGCCATGTTTTGCAGAGGGGTCAAATACTTATTTCCCTCATTAAAATGCAAATCATTTTATAACATTTTTGACATGCGTTTTTCTGGATTTTTTTGTTGTTATTCTGTCTCTCACTGTTCAAATAAACCTACCATTAAAATTATAGACTGATCATTTCTTTGTAAGTGGGCAAACGTACAAATCAGCAGGGGATCAAATAGTTTTTTCCCCCACTGTATATATTTTCCCCAAAATATATGGGGGATTGGAGATGATGTAGACAATTACATTGATGGAAGCTGCACAGTCTATCCACAATATTAAAGCTGATCTACCCCCACTTAAAAAAAAGACCACTACCACTATCTGTAGTACTAAATCCATGTGTATGTATAGTGCATATGTTATCGTGTGTGTGTTTGTACATGTGTCTGTGCCAATGTTTGTGTTGCTTCACAGTCCCCGCTGTTCCATAAGGTGTTTTTTTAATCTGTTTTTTAAATCTAATTTTACTACTTGCGTCACTTAGTTGATGTGGAATAGAGTTTCATGAAGTCATGGCTCTATGTAGTACTGTGCGCCTCCCATAGTCTGTTCTGGACTTGTGGACTGTGAAGAGACCTCTTGTGGCATGTCTTGTGAGGTATGCATGGATGTCCAAGCTGTGTGCCAGTAGTTTAGACAGACATCTTGGTGCATTCAACATTGTCAATACCTCTCATAAATAAAAGTAGGGATGAAGTCAATCCTCCACTTTCAGCCAGGAGAAATTTACATGTATATTATTAATATTAGCTCTCTGTGTACATCCAAGGGCCAGCCGTGCTGCCCTGTTCTGAACCAATTGCAATTTTCCTAAGTCCTTTTTTTGTGGCACCTGACCACACGACTGAACAGTTGTCGAGGTGCAACAAAACTAGGGCCTGTAGGACTTGACTTGTTGATAGTGTTGTTAAGAAGGCAGAGCATTGCTTTATTATTGACAGACTTCTCCCCATCTTAGCTACTACTGCATTAATATGTTTTGACCATGACAGTTTACAATCTAGTGTTACTCCAAGCAGTTTAGTCCTCTCAACTTGCTCAATTTCACATTATTTATTACATGATTTAGTTGCGGTTTAGGGTTTAGTGAGTGTTTTGTTCCAAATACAATACTTTTAGTTTTAGAAATATTTAGGGCTAACTTATTCCTTGCCACCCACTCTGAAATGAACTGCAGCTCTTTGTTGAGTGTTGCAGTCATTTCAGTCGCTGTAGTAGCTGATGTGTATAGCGTTGAGTCATCCGCATACATAGACACTCTGGCTTTACTCAAAGTCAGTGGCATGTCGTTAGTAAATATTGAAAAAAGCAAGGGGCCTAAACAGCTACCCTGGGGAATTCCTGATTCTAACTCGGTTATATTTGATAGGCTTCCATTAAAGAACACCCTCTGTGTTCTGTTAGACAAGTAACTCTTTATCCACATTAAAGCAGGGGGTGTAAAGCCATAACACATACTTTTTCCAGTACCAGACTATGATCAATAATGTTAACAATAAGGTAAGGTATTGCAGAAGTTTATGCAAGCAGGCTTTATAGACAAAAAGAGCGCAATTGATCGATCTTCGAGACTTCAAAGAGGGCCTGCCTACTTTTTAATACAAAATGTAATTGATGTGTACTGAACATATCACCCGTAATAAAGTGCAATGTGCTATGATAAACTACATCCAATGGCTTCAATACATTCCTATAGACGATATCGCCATAGTCAATAACCGGAATGAATGTTGACTTAATTATTTGTTTTCTGCTATTTACTGAAAGACAGGACCTGTTCCTATAGATGAGGTCTATATTAATTCTTAATTTAACAAATTCATCAACTTGCTTTTTGATTGATAGCTTTTCGTCATTCCAGATGCCCAGATATTAAGAAGTGGGCACCATCCAAATCATCTGAAACATTTTTACGTCATTTTGTAAATAACATATACTTGTTTTACCTGCATTAAGTACAAATTTCATTTCATCAAAAGTTTTCTGTTTCGAAATAAAGGCAGATTGAAGCTCTGACTAAGCTTGGTCAGCTGTGGGGCAATGGCATACACCACAGTGCCATCTGCATACAGGTGAAAGTAAAACATATGTGTGTGTGTGTGTGTGTGTGTGTAGGTCAGGGGATAAGAGGGAGCTGTTCTGTGACCTATCGGGCTTCCCAGTGCTCCAGGGGAGGAGAGTCGAGATCCAATCGGTTCTGACTGAGATACAAGACCACCGGAGAGAGGTCCGAAAAACACTCAGGACCCCCACACTGGACTACGTCAGAGTCAGTGGACAAGAGGTAACGGAGAGAGAGAGAGTATGTGTGACAGAAGCTGCAGGTGGACAGGGGAGTGTGTGTTTGTGTTAGGTGGAGACTAATATCATTTTAGCCCTATTCCCACTACAAGATATGAAGGAGAGTCTGATAATTCTACTTTTCAATTCACATTACAGCCTTGCCTTTCGCTGTGGCTGGCAACGTCCCATACTTGGTCCACAGCTCAAAATGACAATTTTACAATTAAAAACTAAAAATGGTGTTTTAATTGAGAAAGAGGCATTGGTCTGAAGCCAATAAAGAAAGGAAATTCACGTGAGCACCACAATGCCTACTCCACCCATGCTCAGCCAAGGTTTTCCAGCACACAACTTTGACTTACTACAGTAGCTATGTTGGTCTATTGTAGACAAAAGCACAGTTGCTTTAACAGCATGTATTCATCACGTAGCGAGAAATTCACACTTTGGATGGCTAGGCTACCTAGGCCTTTTGAATCCAAAATTATTGACTGGAATTAATTAATCAATCATCACAATAGTGATGACATACTGGATGAGTGTCTTTTTAATTACAGCTGCCAAGGCCTACACAATGCAACCCTGCATACAGCGAGCCTGTTAGTTTTTGTCCAATCGCAGATGTTGTCTGTTTAAATGGTTTTACTGTTTTCATCCTCCCTGGGCCAGGAGTCTTTCCAGTATTTATTTTTTTACCATATGACCTTATTGTTAATTTGGTCCCACATAAAAATGTTTTTACAGATGATTTATTACTATGTCATGTGCTAAAACTAGGATCCGGAGTTGGTTAGGTTAGCATACTACCAGATCAGGAAAAACTCTGGGCCCCAGGAAAACAATTACCCCACCATCACTCTGGGACCTGTGGTGCCACCTCTGAAATCAACGCTACAAATGAAACAACATATCCTATTTGTATGATCTATATTTTCCATGTTTTTGGTGGTGGGGATGGGCTTCTATAGTTTTACAAGGATCAGTGCAGCCGGCGGCTACTGTGACAATTTCAGAATGTAACAGGCACAAAATCTATAAAACAAGTCTCAAATATTAGGAAAATGTCTATACATTTCAACTGTTTAAAAAACATTGCACTGCTATTACCATTTATATTGTAGGAGTGTTAACTCAACGAGACAATTCTGTTTACACTGCCCTGCTTCAAGTGGTGCAACTGTTGGGCGAGTGTCATGCGCTACTTCCAGAGATAGTGGTCGAGACGTAGCAAGTACGCAAGTTTGCATTTGAGTAATATGTGTAGTCTATGGTATTTTTACAAAAAGTTTACTAAGTGTGAAGATGCCTTTTGTGTAGGTGGCTGAGTCACAGTGGTGATCTAATTTAGGCGTGCGTGTATGTTTGTGAGAAAAGCTGCGGGTGAATAGGTGAGTGTATGCGTTTGTGTTTGTGTTAGGTGGGCACTGATGGCCTCATTTTCTGTAGGTGGCTAGGTCACCGTGGGGATCTGATTTTAGTTGTGTATGTGTGTGTCTGACTTATTAACTGCTTAAATGTAACCTAATGTAATCCCCCAAAGTAATTATTTATCATAAGAGGGCCATAAACCAGGGTTTCCCAAACTCTGTTCTGGGGCCCCGCCTAGATGCGGGGGGGGGGGGGGGGGGGCTTAACAATACACAGCTGATTCAAATAATCAAACCTTGATGATGAGTTGTTTATTTGAATCAGCTATGTAGTGCTACAGCAAAAACCAAAACGTGCACCCAGAGTTTGGGAAAACCTGCCATAAACAATAATTAGTAATGCTCAAGAAAGTTTCAAATCTCCCCTTACTGGTAAAAATAGTTATACATTGCTGAGGTGTAGTCACTTTTGAAGACACAAGCTCAAGTACACAGTACAAATATGAAAATAGGGTTCAGCCAGGAGTTGATGGACAGTCGGAAGAGCGAATGAAATGGTAGGAGGGACAGCCTAGCTTCAAATGGTGTCAGATTTCACATCCTGCGTCACACAGGCAGAAGAGACAAACTCCTTTCCGTAAGAATCAGGGCTACCTCTCAATGCAAGCCATTTCGATCTGTGGTGTCCACATATCGATTTATAAGCGCAAATGTCTGTCCTAACCGGTACCAGAACCACACAGGTCCCCAAAACAGGGGACTTTACATCTTTAAGGCTTGTTTGTGTGTTTTAATCAAATTGATGTTGTCTCTGCAGGCAAGTTATTTATCTACCCTCCTGTTCTACCTCCTAACCTCTCTCCATCCTTGTCTCTCCCACTACATCCCTCTCTTCCCGCTTCCCTCTTTGCCTCCCCCATCCCAGTTCTTGATAGAGGTGAAGAACTCTATGGTGTCTGTGGTTCCGTCCGACTGGGTTAAGATCAGCAGGTGAGAACACAGAGAGGACAGAGATGGGAGTGTTACACATTTTGTCACATTTTATTTATCTGTTCTAATCAGTGTTGTCTCTTCCTGTTATGTCTACCTTTCCCCTCCGTCTCATTTCTCTGACCACCGTCTTGTAAGATAGAGGTCCTGACAGGAAATTGTGATATTTGTTGAGCTGGGAAATGAAATCAAAGGCCATGATCTATGACTGAGGATGAATCGCTCTCTCTCCCCCTCCCTCCTTCCCCTACTCCCTTCCTTCAAGTACTAAGGCAGTGAGTAGGTACCAGTCTCCGTACCTGATAGGAAGATGTAGGAGTCTGTCCCAGCTCAGAGAACAGCTGCTCATCGACAGCCAGAAAGAATGGACCAACTTCCTACAGTATGTATCCCTTATTCATCACCTACAGTACATCAATTTCATGTTGTTAACATCCATCCAAAGTGGGGAGGGGGTTGATGTGTAAAACAGCAGAAATTCCAATGGGAGGTTTAAGACCTAGTTTAAAGGAGCTACATGTAACATTTCCACCGGCAACTAACACCAACTGTCAATTACATATCAGTAGTAGCAAAGTGCTAGAAATCCACGAGAGTAAAACATACTTTTTAGAACACTGCACAATGCAGCTAATTAGCATTTCACTTCTAATTAGCACTTTTACTGGGACTACAAGCCAGTCCAGCTGATAAGGTAAGAAGCAGTAATATGCCATTTTAGGTGTTTTAAAGTGACCTTAAAAAAAAGCATGAAAAAATCTAAATGAAAGACATCCTTCCCTCCAACCCGCCATGTCAGGTCTCCTGGCACCTCCACTCCTATGAGGGACAGCTCCCCAAATACCAGTCAAAGCTCTTCTCTGTCGTGGCACCACAATGGAGGAACAAGCTCCTTCCTGAAATCCAGACAGCAGAGTCCCTGCCCAGCTTCCAATAATGTCTCTTCAAAAGCCTCTTGGTTTAACCCCCAAGCACCCCCTTGCACTAACACTTGCACTTTATTTTCTTACTATCACTGATTGTGCTAATAGCTGTACTTGGAGGAAAGTTTTACTTGCAGCGACTGTGATATGCGCTTGTCTTACCTACCTTAATGTAACAGTATTTCTTCCGTCGCTCTCCTCGCCACAATGTGGGATTGAACCAGGGACTCCCTGCACACATCAACAACAGTTACCCTCGAAGAACCGTTACCTATCGCTCCACAACAACTACTTCAAGGTCTCGGAGTGAGTGACTAGGTCTGTTGCGGTGACTGTATTACCGCCATGTGTCATGACCGCAGTAAAATTCCATGTCACGGTAATCTCCTCTTATGCACTCTGGACAAGCTTTGGTAGTACCCAACTTGCTAATGACCATCAGGTCCTAATGGCCTGGTACACGGGGCTCTATTGTCCCTCTAACCATTGATATCAATGCAAATGCAATCGAAAATCACATCAAACACTTATCATCAAAACAGTATCATGCTTTTAAAACTCACCTCACTGTGCTGATCAATTTGAAGAAATTTCAACAGCAGGTTGAAACTGAGTGTAAAAAATGGTTGTTGTGGATGTTTTTTCAAAGCCTAACAGAACGAAATTTCAAAGGTGATGATTCATTTAAAACACCCATACGCATATTAGAGTTTATGCATAGGCCGTTATACAATACATAGCCTACCACATATTACCCATGCCAGAAAAACAAAAAACAAAACTGATTTAAGACGGTACATAATAGGTCTAGCCCAGTGGGGGTGCTTGCCTGTTTGTATGTTATTTTGACATTAATACGTGTCACATATCAGTTTGCCAATGAAGCCGCATACAAACATGGTCTCTTTTTTTAGTTTTCTTGCTCCAAAATGCAGGTGTTTCAGCCTATCTCAGTTCTTTCTGTGGTGGTGTGGCAAGCCAACAGAAAATACGGAGCGTTGCGCCATTATTGGCTCTGTTCTGTCACTCATGGGGACACTACGTCACCTCCAAGTCTAAGGGTAGAGCTAGAAACTTGTAGCCCCTTGGATAGTGCCATAGAGTTACATTAGAAGTGCCCATCCAAGAAGGCTCAAGGTCATTGGCCACAGATAAAATGACTTCAAATCACGTTATATGTACTGTAGCTTTGATTGAACTGATCATGTCAACATCATACTTTCAAAATCTTAGCTAGCAGTCATCAACATGAGTCAAGTCGACAATCTACTGGCAAATCCTTTTTAATCCTTGTCTTATGAAGAGAAATAATGAAGAGAAGTTACAGATAAAACATATCGGTGCTCATTGGGCCATTAGACATGAACATTACACAACAAGTTGGAAATCGCAAATTCAACAATGAGTGGTTTGGAACGAATCAGTGACAGTGGTTAATCACTAGCCTGTGGAGTGGCTATGTGGTCCCAAGTCTGGGTTTCAGGATCTCTTTTCCAGGCTTAAAATGATTAACATTCAACATTGGCCATGCTGTCAATGAAGCATGATTTGTGTCGCGCTCAAAACAACTGTTAACTCGGAACTGCGAAAACGTGACTTCAGTGAGTTCAAGACAACTGGGAAGACGGGAATAAACGAGCTCTGACAGGGAAAATACGTTTGAACGGTCATCTGGCCTCTTTCTAGAGCTACGACCTGAAGATCAATGACGTCCTCATGATTCAACCTTTTTTTCCGAGTTCCCAGACGTTTTGAAAGCACCATAAATCCAGAGAATGCCGTATTTTGATGACGAAATATGCCCACAAAGGACCGCCGCGCCACCTTCCTGTTCAAGTGAGCACATCATAACAAGTTGAGTCCAAAAATGTATTGTTTGCTGCTGCATGAATTATATAATATGCCAGGGAGTTATGTATACTGTAGCTAAGAAAGTAATAATAAGTGTATGTTTTGTAGTAAGATGTTAGTAGCCCATGTGCCTCACCCTAATAATTTGGTCTATTCACCCCTCTTAATTTAGACTACTGTTCTGACTTGGTAGTGCACATGTAGCCTATAACTTGTTTTGGAGAAATGTAATCATTGAATATTGTAAGAGCTTTCATTGTCTGCTTATATGCCACTTTTATTTATTCTACGGTTCTGACTTGGCATACAGGGAGAACATTTCAAAAGTGCTAAACAAATAGTTATATTGACTACGTCCGTCCTAGCTCGCTCATTAATGTCTTAATCGAAATTATGGATTGCCTCTTATCCGCTTGTTGTCCCCTTATGACATAGTTTGTACATCTCAATTGTCATTAGAAACCACATTTGTTTAAGCAAGTCAGCCATATCAGCTTTGTTTTTTTAAAAGGCAGTAAATGAGGCTGAATGAACTGTTTCGCTGCCACAAAAGGCTATACTGATAGCCAGATGTAACAGTGGTAAAGTATTGGGACTGCTGTTGGGACAGCATTATGTAGGCCCTAACAGTTTGTGGGCACCGTTTGTCACCGTTATAGTGCACTAAATGTATTCTTTAGTGTTGTGTAGTGGCTTTGCTGGCATGCATCCCACTTTTCTATATTTTGTTTTGCCCCACCAAGATTTACATGCTAAAATCGCCTCCAGTCTAGCCTATTCTCCAAAATTAAACAAATTTGAATAATCGCCTTTTGAGTGTGGGCTGTATCTTTATTCATACTGGATGGACTTAATGCTACACTCCCAAATTTCTATCCAGCAGTCTGGGAGAGAACGCATAGCCCTGGGCGATGCTGTTGGTTCATTGATTGTGCAGGGCAGCATACAGAGTTAGCCTACAATTATAGTACATTTATATTGGATTTTGAATAGCCTAGTAATAGGGCATTTTTTTAAGTTTCAAAATTAATTAGGTGACACATTTACCTTTAGCCATAGAGAATATCTCACCACCGTGCATTTCCATCTCCTCTCTCTCCTTTATTCCTTTCTAGAGCGCTCAGAGGGGCTGTCAACAGATTAGTGAAATATGTTTTTGTACGAAAACATGTTACTTTCGATGTTCCCGAACAGATTTCACTTGGTTTCCCAAATTAAGCACTGAGTAGCAGCAGGAACAGGGTTGGAGCAGCTCATATTAAGCACATGCTTCGGTCTAAAACTGAAGTAGCTTACTCGGAATCATTGACGATCCCAGACGATCCCGCAGGTGAAGAAGCTGGATGTGGAGGTCCTGGGCTGGCTTGGTTACATGTGGTACCACACCTGTCAGGTGGATAGATTATCTTGGCAAAGGAGAAACGCTCACTGACAGGGATGTAATACATTTGTGCACAAAATTTGAATTAAATAATATTTTTGTGTGTATGGAACATTTCTGGGATCTTTTATTTCAGCTCATGAAACATGGGACCCACACTTTACATTTTGTGTTTTATCTTTTTGTTCAGTATATCGAAATACATTTTACATTAGTAAAGTCAAGATTAAACTTTATTATTTAATTACTGCAGTAACGGAGCTTGTCAATGACCCACCTGTACAGTAGGTGATTCGTTGAGAGCCCAAACAGCAGAACTCAGCCACAGCATTTTATAACAAAGTCCATCCTCCTGGATATTCATGACAAATCACAGATGAGAGAATTTATACAAAAGTACATTTTGCTCTCATGCAACAAACGTCAAGATTTACATGGCGCCAAATATCTGTCTCTAGTTCATTTACTTCTTTCTTATACAGAAATACTAATGCAACATAGATACTAGGTCCTTTCCTTAAATAAACTGGAGATTGCGTCTCCCTGGCACCGACAGACAGGCACACAGACACTAATCATGGAAGGGAATGTTGTTTTACCACCAAGCCATCGTAAATCTACTGTCAATGTTAAATCTCAGAGGCTTCTCTCTCCACACAGACACATAAGAGTTCTAAGAACTCTATTATGTTGCCTCTAAGAAAAACAGTGTAAGTACTAATATAGGCTTACATTCTATTATAAAAGTAATGTGATTTAACATAATGTTGGAATTCTACGACACAGCCCATCATTTCTAATACACAAACAAAGGTCACAACTAAAGTTGCCAAGTATCTCCAAATCTAGCATATATGACCTGTTAAATTATCACTTTTACGCTCAACTTCATATGTGCACTCGCTCCCGAATGGGAAAAATATCCTTTCTATTTTATTCAACTAAGTTCAATTATATTCTTCTTACTATAAAATCATATCATATAAAATAATGGCATGGGACTTCTAAGCATATCTTGTCAGCTAAATGAACAAGCCTATGACATGGAGCAGAGCCAGATAACATACAGTAGGCCAACTCATATTCTGTTCTTCTGAAATACATTTTCTCTTTATCATAATGTTTTTTTAGACCTGACCAAAATAAATAATGGATTTATTGTGATGGTGTATATTAAATACATTTATTAGACTTTTTTAAGTTTATATAGGTGTTCCAAATAGGTGCACACCGCTAACTAGCTAGCCATTTTGCACTGGTTACACTCACCCCCTTTTGACCTCCTCCTTCTCCACAGCAACCAGTGATCCGGGTCAACAGCATCAATCTAACAGTATTGCTTCTGTCCCTCTCCTCGCTCCACAAAAGCCACGACCCTTGCAGAGCAAGGGAAACAACTACTTCAAGGTCTCGGTGCGAGTGAAGTCACCAATTGAAACGCTACTAGCGCGCACCACTAACTAACTAACTAGCCATTTCACACCGATTACATTAAGACAACCGCATATCACTTTTGGTGCTAATGTTTGGTAGTTTTGCCTGTTCCCCTTCTACACTCAAACTCTCTCTCTCTCCCGCTCTCAGTCAGTTTGGGGAGTACTACCACACTATGAAGAAGGCTGTTGGTAACTTAGCAACAGTGGACTGCCTGTTCTCATTGGCTGAGGTGGCTAAGCAGAGGAACTACTGCAGGTAATCACTCTGATGACCTTTACCTTAGGTATGAGTGTGTGTGTGTTACAGTTTTAAACAGCCTGTGAGGAGGAGTGGACTGGGCCCAGAAGGCTTAGTTCTACTGCCAACTACACCCTAAACATCTCCCTCTCTCTATCCCTCTATCTCTGTGTCCCTCTCTCGCCAACTACACCCCCTACTTCTCACCTCAGAGTATATAACTGTGTGTTCTCTCCCAGGCCGGTGTTGTGTGAGGGAGACCGTCAAATCGTGATCAGGGACGGCAGACATCCTGTGATAGACTTACTGATGGGAGAGCACACACAATACGTCCCCAACAACACAGAACTACAGGTATACAGACAAACACACACACAAGCTGGTGTAGATTAATCCTTCTCCCTGTGAAATGCGAAAGGCGCCAATAGGAATCCGAGCTCTCATACTGCCCACCTACTCACTGTACAGATCAGCAATGTAATATCGACCTCTCCCTCTCTTTCACTCTCTCTCCATATATCGTTCTCTCTCTTTCTCTCAAATTTTATTTGTCACATGCTTCTTAAACAACAGGTGAAATGCTTACATTGAAAATGGCATGTTTACTTATGGGTCCTTTTCCAACAATGCATAGTTTAAGATAAAAAATATAAATAGTGACATGAATAACAATAACATGTCAAATTAACATGGTACCAGTACCAAGTCGATGTGTACGGGTGCGAGGTAATTGAGGTAGTAGCTATATACATATAAGTAGGTCTAAAATGACTAGGCAATAGGATAGGTAATAGACTGTAGCAGCAACGTATGTGGAGCAACAGCCTATGTATGTGTGCGTATGTTATGTGGGTGTTTGTATTGTGTATGTGTTGGGGTGTAAGTATGTGTGAGTGTGTGGGTAGAGTCCAGTGTGTGTGCATAGTCAGTGCAAGAGAGAGAGTTCCAGACTTCGGACAGTGGTACCGCTTGCCGTGCGTTAGCAGAGAGAACAATGGCTTGGGTAGCTGGAGTTAAAAAAAAAAAAAATTGGGCCTTACTCTGACACCGCCTGGTATAGAGGTCCTGGATGGCAGGGAGTCAGCCCAAGTGATGTACTGGGCCGTACTCATCACCTTCTGTAGTGCCTTGCAATCAGGTGCCTTGCAGTTGCCGTACCAAGCAGTGATGCAGCCAGTCAAGATGCTCTTAATGGTGCAGCTGTAGAACATTTTGAGGATCTGAGGGCCCATGCCAGATCTTTTCAGCGTCATGAGGGGGAAAGGCACTGTTGTGTCCTCTTCACAACTCGGTGAAGTGGACACCAAGGAATTTGAAGCTCTTGACCTGTTCCACTACAGCCCAATCGATGTAGATGGGGGCGTGCTCGTCCCTCCTTTTCCTGTAGTCAACGAACAGCTCCTTTGTATTGCTGACGTTGAGCGATATTTTGTTGTCCTGGCACCACAACTGCCAGGTCTCTGACCTCCTCTCTATAGCCTGCCTCGTCGTCGGTGATCAGTCCTTCAACCGTTGCGTCGTCAGCAAACTTGATGATGGTGTTGGAGTTGTTGGTGAACAGGGAGTGCAGGAGGGGACTACACATACACCGCTGAGTGGCCCCCGTGTTGATTGTAAGCGTGGCGGATGTGTTGTTGCCTACCCCCAACGCCTAGGGGCGGCCCGCCAGGAAGTCCAGGATCCGGTTTCAGAGGCAGGTGTTCAGTCCCAGGGTTCTGAGCTTGGTGATGAGCTTAGAGGGGACTATGGTGTTGAATGCTGAGCTGTAGTCTATGAACAGCATGCTTACATGCACTACTGTTCAAAAGTTTGGGGTGACTTAGAAATGTCCTTGTTTTTTAAAGAAAAGCTAAATTTTTTGTCCATTAAAATAACATCAAATTGATCAGAAATACAGTGTAGACAATGTTAATGTTGTAAATGACTATTGTAACTGGAAACGCCGATTATTTAAAAAAAAAATTTTTTAGTGGAATATCTACATAGGCGTACAGAGGCCCATTATCAGCAACCGTCACTCCTGTGTTCCAATGGCACGTTGTGTTAGCTAATCCAAGTTTATAATTTTAAAAGGCTAATTGATCATTAGAAACCCCTTTTTGCAATTATGTTATCACAGCTGGCAGCTTCATTAAATAGTACCCACAAAACACCAGTCTCAACGTCAACAGTGAAGAGGCGACTCCGGGATGCTGGCCTTCTAGGCACAGTTCCTCTGTCCTGTAACAATGTAAGCTGAGAGTTGGGAAGCAAGTTCAGGGAGTGAATACATTGAATAAATAAATGAACAAAACAAGAAACACAAACAGCGCACCGACGTGAAACAGGAACAATGACGACTGGGGAAGAAACCAACGGGAGTGACATATAAAGGGCAGGTAATCGAGGAGGTGATGGAGTCCAGGTGAGTGTCATTATGCGCGTAATGCTGGTGACAGGTGTGCGCCCTAACGAGCAGCCTGGTGACCTGGAGGCCAGAGAGGGAGCACACATGACAGCACCCCCCGACGCATGGCTCCAGCCGCAGGACGCCGACCAAGATGACGATCCTGGGGATCAGGAGCGGACCGGTCACCTCTGCTAAGGTGCGGGAACCTGTCGATCCGGCTAAGGCGCGGGAGCATGAGTGTCGGAGAGAGAGCATACGTGGAAGTTCCCCCTCCCCGGCGTGTTCGGGCTCCAGCCGCAGTACGCCAACCACAGGGACAATCCCAGGGATCCGGAGCGGACCGGTTGCCTCCGCTGAGGCGCAGAAACCTGATGAACCAGCTGAGGAGTGAGAGCCTGATGAGCTGGCTGAGACCTTCCCGGTTGCCTCGGTTGAGGCACGGGGACCTGTTCACCCAGCTTAGGCATGGGAGCCTATCAAACCCGCTGAGGCATGGGAGCCTACAAACCGGCTGAGGCCTCCCAGGTAGCTCAAACACCCAGACCTGACATCACCCCCAACACAAAAACATAACAAAAAAACACTCCCTGATGCTTCCCTTTGTTGAGTTCTCATTCTGTAACGATGTACGCTGAGAGTCGGGAAGCAAGTTCAGGGAGTGAATATATTGAATAAATAAATGAACAAAACAAACACAAAGAGCGCACTGACATGAAACAGGAACAGGTGATGACTGGGCAAGAAACCAAAGGGAATGACATATAAAGGGCAGGTAATCAAGGAGGTGATGGAGTCCAGGTGAGTGTCATTATGCGTGTAACGCTGGTGACAGGTGTGCGCCCTAGCGCCCTGGTGACCTAGAGGCCGGAGAGGGAGCACACATGACAGTCCAGTGTCTGTGTTCTTTTGCCCATCTTAATCTTTTCTTTTTGTTGGCCAGTCTGAGATATGGCTTTTTCTTTGCAACTCTGCCTAGAAGGCCAGCATCCTGGAGTCGCCTCTTCACTGTTGACGTTGAGACTGGTGTTTTGTGGGTACTATTATTGAAGCTGCCAGTTGAGGACTTGTGAGGCGTCTGTTTCTCAAACTAGACACTCTAATGTACTTGTCCTCTTGCTCAGTTGTGCACTGGGGCCTCCCACTCCTCTTTCTATTCTGGTTAGAGCCAGTTTGCGCTGTTCTGTGAAGGGAGTAGTACACAGCGTTGTACGAGATCTTCAGTTTCTTGGCAATTTCTCGCATGGAATAGCCTTCATTTCTCAAAACAAGAATAGACTGACGAGTTTCAGAAGAAAGGTCTTTGTTTCTGGCCAGTCATCTGTGGATCTGTTGGGGTGGTATGGGAATTAGAGTGGGTCCAGGGTGTCTGGGATGATGGTGTAGGGGTCAACCATGACCAGCCTTTCAAAGCATTTCATTGCTTTACTGTAGATGTGAGTGCTACGCAGCGATAGTCATTTAGGCAGGTTTTCTTGGCAGATGTTACCTGTAATCCATTGCTTCTGGTTGGTGTATGTACAGTATCTACAGTCACTGTGGGGAGGAGGTAATCAATCCACTTATTAATGAAGCCGTTGACTGATGTGGGTGAATTCCAGAACGTATTCCGGTCTGTGTCATATTCCGGTCTGCTCCATCGGACCACTTCCATATTGAGCGCATCACTGGTACATCCAGTTTGAGTTTTTGCTCATAAGCAGGAAGCAGGAGGATATAGTTATGGTCTGATTTGCCAAAGGGAGGGCGAGGGAGGGCCTTGTGTCCATTTCAGTGTGTAGAATACAGGTGATTTTGAGTTTTGTCATCTCAAGTTGTACATGTAACATGCTGTTAAAAATGAGGTAAAACGGATTTCAGTTTCCCTCTTATTCTCTTTCATTCTCTCCCTCTAGATAGAGCAATAAAATAAAAGCATCTATTTCTTCGTGCTCATATGGTCATTACTGTCTATGGACTGTTTATTCATGTTCATAATATTACCATGTTCATATCATGTCCATAAGTCATAACATTCAATGAGAGGGTGGATAGAAAGATAGTAGGATAGGGATCTCACGATACGATACATTTCACGATACATACCCTATTCGATACATATTGTGATTCGTTATGCATTAAGATTGAATATGTATTGACATTTGATTCTGCAACAGGGTGGTACTGAGAATTGAACACCTAAGGTCTTAAATCTTTCCAGGCAGAAACAATTTTGCCTGATTACTCTGCTTACAACTGCTCAATGTCAGAATATCAATTGATATACAGTCAGGTCAAAAAATATTGGTACCTTTTGATAAAGATGAGCAAAAAAAGACTGTATACAGTAATATAAATCACAAATACTGAGCTATATTTGGGAAATTATATTATTTTATACTAATACAAGTTTGAGGAGCCAAGTTTGAGGAGGCTCAAACTTGGCCACAAGTGGCTCTTCCAGCAAGACAATAACCCCAAGCACACGTACACATCCACAAAGAAATGGTTAATTAACCACAAGATCAACATTTTGCAATGGCTATCTGTCTCCGGACTCTATTGAAGACCTGTGGTTTGAATTGAAGAGGGCTGACCGTAAGTACAGACGAAGGATATCAAGGATCTGGAAGGATTCTGTATGGAGGAATGGTCTAAGATCCCTCCCAATGTGTTCCCCAATCTCATAAAACATTTTAGATAAATAGCCTCAGTGGTATTATCCTTGCAAGTTGAAGTATTGAAAACAGGGGTATCAATCATTTTGACCCCTATCTTTTTGAGGATAAACAACTAAGAAGAAGTATCATGATTGTCACATGATTTTAAAGAGAAAGAAAATTAAGTATTAGAGTTGTTTTCTCAGCTGCTATATGTCGGAGGTCGTGGCTTTTAGCTTAGGGGTGTCAATAAAAAAAAAAATAACACCACTTAGTTATTAGCTATTTACACTTTGTCCCCCCCTCTCCGTTTGTTCAGGGTGACGGGAGGAGGACTCTGATAATATCAGGCCCAAACATGGGGGGTAAGAGCTCCTACATCCGCCAGGTGGCACTAGTCAGCATCATGGCCCAGGTGGGATCATATGTACCAGCTACAGAGGCAAGACTGGGCATCCTGGATGGCATATACACCAGGTACACACACACACACACATACATACATATATATACATGATATATATATATATATATCAGTAAATGTGATTAATGATTGACACATTGTCAGCCCCTTGTTGCCCATTATCGACTCATTAGCATCTTAGTTCTGCAATCAACTGTGAGTGGTTCTGGTGGCATTTGTAGCTCCTCAGTGGTTGCCAGGTAATATGAGAGAGACCAGAGACGATTCTCCCTCTCACACACGTGCACGCACACACACATACACGAGCGAGCGTGTTTCTGTTCACCGCTTATGCTACCATGTGAGCAGAGAGAGACTAAAGGAGGTATTGGGATCCATAATAAATACAAAAACAGCAGACTTTATTTTTTTCTCCATCGCTCTGTTTTTCTTTTGTTTTCTCTTTGTCTTTGTCTTTCTCTCTCTTTCTCTAGTGAAATTAGACTTAAGACAATATTGAGTACTGCATGGCCAACACTGCCCCTACCGGAAAGGTACATATTAAAATCGTGTTGTGTGTGTGTGTGTGTATATATATATATATATATATATGTATATATCTCGATCGATCGATAGATATCTATATATACACAAATATATATATATATATATATATATATATATATATATATATATACACAAATTGCACAATAACACACCTCTACGGATAGTATTGGCCACATAAATGTTTACTTTTGTTTTGATATTGTTAACTTGAGTGCGTGGCAGCCAAACAAACACACATCAGCGTTAGAAGAAGACTTTCCCTAATTCATACCGTACTGCTGGCAGCAGCTACTCTTCCTGGGGTCCAGCAAAATGAAGGCAGTTATATATTTTAAAAACATTACCATACATTTATAAAGGATTTCACAACATATTAAGTGTGGTCCCTCAGGCCTCTACTCTACAACCACATATCTATAACACAAAATCCATGTTAAAAATCCATGTTATCGTTTCTTTGTATGCGTGTCTATGTTTGTGTTGCTTCACAGTCCCTGCTGTTCCATAAGGTGTATTTTTATCTGTTTTTTAAATCAAATTTTACTGCTGGCATGAGTTACTTGATGTGGAATAGAGTTCCATGTAGTCATGGCTCTATGTAGTACTGTGCGCCTCCCATAGTCTGTTCTGGACTTTGGGACTGTGAAGAGACCTCTGGTGGCATGTCTTGTGGGGTATGCATGGGTGTCCGAGCTGTGTGCCAGTAGTTCAAACAGACAGCTTGGTGCATTCAACATGTCGATACCTCTCACAAATACAAGTTGTGATGAAGTCAATCTCTCCTCCACTTTGAGCCAGGAGAGATTGACATGCATATTATTAATATTAGCTCTCTGTGTACATCCAAGGGCCAGCCTTACTGCCCTGTTCTGAGTCAATTGCAATTTTCAGGTGCGACAAAACTAGGGCCTGTAGGACCTGCCTTGTTAAAAGTGCCGTTAACTTCTTTGGGATAGGGGGCAGTATTTTCACGGCCGGATAAAAAACATACCCGATTTAATCTGGTTACTACTCTTGCCCAGAAACGACAATATGCAATATAATTAGTAGATTTGGATAGAAAACACACTAAAGTTTCTAAAACTGTTTGAATGGTGTCTGTGAGTATAACAGAACTCAGATGACAGGCCAAAACCTGAGAAGATTCCATACAGGAGTGCCCTGTCTGACAATTTGTTATCCTTCTGTTGCATCTCTATCGAAAATACAGCATCTGTGCTGTAACGTGACATTTTCTAAGGCTTCCATTGGCTCTCAGAAGGCGCCAGAAAGTGGAATGACGTGTTTCCTGTCTCTGGGCGAAGAACAGCAGCAGATTTTGTGAGTGGTCAGGCTGGGGACAGTGAGACTGGAGATGCGCGTTCATGAGAATTCTCATTTTTTTTCTTTCAGCCTTTGAATGAATACAACGTCGCCCGGTAGGAATATTATTGCTATTTTACGAAAAAATTTGACATGCTTCGAAGTACAGCAATGGAATATTTTTACATTTTTTGTCATGAAATGCGCTCGCTTCACTTCGGATAGTGACCTGAACGCACAAACAAAACAGAGGTATTTGGATATAACTATGGATTATTTGGAACCAAAACAACATTTGTTGTTGAAGTAGAAGTCCTGGGAGTGCATTCTGACGAAGAACAGAAAAGGTAATCCAATTTTTCTAATAGTTGTTCTGAGTTTAGTGAGCCCCAAACTTGGTGGGTGTCAAATTAGCTAGCCTGTGATGGCCGAGCTATGTACTCAGAATATTGCAAAATGTGCTTTTGCCGAAAAGCTATTTTAAAATCGGACATAGCGATTGCATAAAGGAGTTCTCTATCTATAATTCTTAAAATAATTGTTATGTATTTTGTCAACGTTTATCATGAGTCATTTAGTAAATTCACCGGAAGTTTTCGGTGGGTATGCTAGTTCTGAACAAAACATGCTAATGTAAAAAGCTGGTTTTTGATATAAATATGAACTTGATTGAACAAAACCTGCATGTATTGTATAACATAATGTCCTAGGAGTGTCATCTGATGAAGATCATCAAAGGTTCGTGCTGCATGTAGCTGTGGTTTGGGTTTATGTGACATATATGCTTGCAAGCGTCCCACCCCTGGTACACCCTATCAACAGCAGGTGAAATATCAAGGGCGCCAAATTTGAAAACATTTAACCTCTCTAGGGTCGGCGGGACGAAATCGTCCCACCTACTCAACAGCCAGTGGAATCCTGTGGCGCATTATTCAAATACCTTAGAAATGCTATTACTTCAATTTCTCAAACATATTACTATTTTACACCCTTTTAAAGACAAGACTCTCGTTAATCTAACCACACTGTCCGATTTCAAAAAGGCTTTATACAATGAAAGCAAAACATTAGATTATGTCAGCAGAGTACCCAGCCAGAAATAATCAGACACCCATTTTTCAAGCTAGCATATAATGTCACAAAAACCCAGAAGACAGCTAAATGCAGCACTAACCTTTGATGATCTTCATCAGATGACACTATGTTATACAATACATGCATGTTTTGTTCAATGAAGTTAATATTTATATCAAAAACCAGCTTTTTACATTAGCATGTGACGTTCAGAACTAGCATACCCCCCGCAAACTTCCGGTGAATTTACAAAAAATTTACTAAATTACTCACGATAAACGTTCACAAAAAGCATAATTATTTTAAGAATTATCGATACAGAACTCCTCTATGCACTCGATATGTCCGATTTTAAAATAGCTTTTCGGTGAAAGCACATTTTGCAATATTCTAAGTAGATAGCCCGGCATCACAGGGCTAGCTATTTAGACACCCAGCAAGTTTAGCACTCACCAAAATCAGATTT
This sequence comes from Salmo salar, assembly GCF_965601325.2. Classification (NCBI taxonomy): domain Eukaryota; kingdom Metazoa; phylum Chordata; class Actinopteri; order Salmoniformes; family Salmonidae; genus Salmo; species Salmo salar. The sequence continues at coordinate 1,567,443 of NC_138314.1, read as the reverse complement.
ACTATAAGAAAAATGTTATTACCTTTGGTGTTCTTCGTCAGAATGCACTCCCAGGACTTCTACTTCAATAACAAATGTTGGTTTGGTCCCAAATAATCCATAGTTATATCCAAACAGCAGCGTTTTGTTCGTGCGTTCAAGACACTATCCGAAAGGGTAAAGAAGGGTGACGAGCACGACGCATTTCGTGACAAAAAAATTCTAAATATTCCATTACCGTACTTTGAAGCATGTCAACCGCTGTTTAAAATCAATTTTTATGCCATTTTTCGCGTAAAAAAGCGATAATATTCCGACCGGGAATCTGCGTTTAGGTAAAAAGACGAAAGAAAATAAAGCATGGGGTCGACTCGTGCACGCGCCTAAGCCCATTGTCCTGTGATCGGCCACTTGCCAAAAGCGCAAATGTGTTTCAGCCTGGGGCTGCCTCGATATCATTCAGCTTTTTCCCGGGCTCTGAGAGCCTATGGGAGCCGTAGGAAGTGTCACGTTACAGCAAAGATCCTCAGTCTTCAATAAACAGAGACAAGAAGAACAAGATCTTGTCAGAGAGGGCACTTCCTGTAAGGAATCTTCTCAGGTTTTTGCCTGCCATATGAATTCTGTTATACTCACAGACACCATTCAAACAGTTTTAGAAACTTTAGGGTGTTTTCTATCCAAAGCCAATAATTATATGCATATTCTAGTTACTGGGCAGGAGTAGTAACCAGATTAAATCGGGTACGTTTTTTATCCGGCCGTGTCAATACTGCCCCCTACCCCCAACAGGTTAAATGTCATAATTCAAATTTCTCAAACATACAACTATCTTACACCCTTTGAAAAGATAAACATCTCCTTAATCTAACCACGTTGTCCGATTTCAAAAAGGCTTTACGGCGAAAGCATAAAGTTAGATTATGTTAGGACAGTACATTGAAAATAGCTGTGTGTAATGTTTTGTCAATGCAAAGACAGGCGTCTTTTACGTTCGTTCAAACATGTCAAACGTTGTTTAGCATAAATCATTAGGGCCTTTTTCAATCAATCAGAACTTCAATAATATTCAAGGCGGACGATTGTATACTCTTTTAAAACATATTGGAACGAGAGTACCCAAACATGCACTCGCGCACCAGAGTAGTATAGGCCATCCGCTTATGACCAACTTTCCAAGCCTCTCGTTCGGTCAGTTTTCACAGTAGAAGACTCAAACCACTTTGTAAAGACTGGTGACATCTAGTGGATGGCATAGGAAGTGCTCAATTATTAATAAGTCCCTGTGTGTTTCAATGGCATAGGCTTAAAAGTTATTCAACACATCAGATATCCACTTCCTGTTAGAATTTGTCTCAGGGTTTTGACTGCCATATGAGTTCTGTTATACTTACAGACACCATTCAAACAGTTTTAGAAAATTCAGAGTATTTTCTATCCAAATCTGTTAATAATATGCATATCCTAGCTTCTGAGTTGGTGTAGGAGGCAGTTAAAAATCGGCACATATTTTTTTCTAAATTCTCAATACTGCCCCCTAGCCCCAAGAGGTTATAAGGTATGACCCAGGTGCAGACAGTGTTGAAGAAACAGAAGTTTATTCTTCAAACAGGGGCAGGCAAATGACAGGTCAAGGCAGGCAGGGGTCAATAATCCAGATTGGGTGTAATTCACCGGAACAGCAGGCGGGCTCAGGGTCAGGTCAGGCAGAGGTCGGTAGTCCAGAGTAGTGGGGCAAAGGTACAGGACGGCAGGCAGGGTCAGGGCAGTCAGAAAGATCAACACTGGGAAAACTGAAAACAGGAACTATAGACAAGACAAGAGCAAAGGGAAAAACGCTGGTAGGTATGAAGAACAAAACTAACTGGCAACAGACAAACAGAGAACACAGGTATAAATACACAGGGCATAATGGGGCAGTTGGGCGACACCTGGAGGGGGATGGAGACAATCACAAAGACAGGTGAAACGGATCACGGCATGACAAAAACAGCCCCCACAATCTTTTTAGCGTAAATTTCTCTCAGCCAATCATTAGTCATTTGTGTAAGTGCTGTGCTTGTCGAGTGTCCTTCCCTATAAGCGTGCTGAAAGTCTGTTGTCAATAAAATAGCATTGTATCTGGTCAAACACCATTTTTCCCCAAAAGTTTACTAAGGGTTGGTAACCGGATGATTGGTCGGCTATTTGAGCCAGTTAAGGGGGCTTTGCGCTTCTTAGGTAGGGGAATACATTTTGCTTCCCTCCAGGCCTGAGGGCACACACTTTCTAGTGAGCTTAAATTGAAGATATGGCAAATAGGAGTGGAAATATAATCCACTATTATCCTCAGAAATGTTCTATCCAAGTTGTCAGACCCCGGTGGCTTGTCATTGCTGATAGACAATAATTTTTTTTTCACCTTTTACTTTACAGAATTCAAAATTACAATGCTTGTCTTTTATAAATTGATCAGATATACTTGGATGTGTAGTGTCAGCGTTTATTGCTGGCATGTCATGCCTAAGTATGCTAATCTTGCCAATTAAAAAAATCATTAAAGTAGTTGGCAATATCAGTGGATTTTGTGATGAATGAGCTATCTTTTTGGCCAAAATTTAATTTAAGGTGCTCCAAAGCTTTTTACTATCATTCTTTGTCATTTATCTTTGTTTCATAGTGTGGTTTCTTCTTCTTTTTATTCAGTTTAGTCACATGATTTCTCAATTTGCTTCACGCTTGCCAATCGGTTGTACAGCCAGACCTATTTGCCATCTCTTTTGCTTCATCCCTCTCAACCATACAGTTTTTCAATTCCTCATCAATCCACATGGATTTAAGTTTTTACAATCATTTTCTTAATGGGTGCATGCTTATTAGTAACTGGGATGAGAAATAAATGTGTCAAGTGTTGCTCGCCATTACACACCATGGACCAACAAATATTCTTCACATCAACAACATAGGAATCACTACAAAACGTATTGTATGACCTCTTATACACTATATTAGCCCAGCCTTTGGAACTTTGGTTTTCCTAGATATGGCTATTATATTGTGATCACTACATCTGATGGAATTGGATACTGCTTTCAAACTAATTTCTGCAGTATTAGTAAAGATATGACTAATACATGTTGATGGTTTCATTCCTGTGCTGTTTGTCACTACCCTGGTAGGTTGATTGATAACCTGAACCAGGTTGCAGGCACTAGTTACAGTTTGAAGATGTCTCTAGAGTGGGCAGCCTGATGAAAGCCAGTCAATATTTAAATCACCCAGATACCTCTATTGATATCACATACAGTATCAAGCATTTCACACGTGTTATCCAGATACTGACTGAATGGGCTTTAAGTGAGGCAGGTGAACCTGTAACCATATTACTTCAACAGTATTTAACATGAGATCCTCTCTAAGCTTTACAGGAATGTGGTTCTGAATATACACCGCAACACCGACATTTCTGTATTTTCTGTAAATGTTAGAACCTTGTACTGCTACCACGGTATCATCAAAGCTATTATCTAAATGAGTTACAGAGATTGTCAGAATGTGAATGTCATCTGTTACTAGCAAATTATTGATTTCAATAACCTTGTTTCTTAAGCTACATATGTTAACATGTTAAATTAGGTTATTTACATTGTCTTCCAACGCCCCTAGGATAATGTACATTTGCTGAAGCATTATGACATCTCAGCGACACAATGAGCTGGACTTGGGTCATTGATAAGTCTTATAATGCTGAGAAAGGATCCAGCAACCCAAATTATTTCGGTGGATCCCATCCTCCTTATAATACAAGCTTTCTTTCCAGAAGGTATCAGAATTCTAAATAAATGTTACACCCACAGAGCAGCAATAGTCTCGTAGCCAGTTATGGAGGGCTAAAAGTCTGCTGAACCGTTCAATGCCACAATTTAGGGAGGGCAGAGGGCCAAATATTATGGGGCGTTTCTTGGTGTCAAGTAGAGCCTCAATCTGTTCTTTAAAATCCATCTTGAGCCATTCTGAGCTGCCCTTCATAATGTCATTTGACCCCACATGAACCATGACAGTATCAGCACCCGGTGACTGACTCACAGCCTCGGGAAGCAACCTGGTGATATCCTAAACTTTTGCCCCAGGATAACACAAAGTCTTTGCCCCAGGTACAGATATATGCCTCACCATTGAACTCCCTATAAAAATTACCGGAATGATCACGGCCTCGAAGAACATTGCGAGGCCAGAGCCACAGAACTCACCTGAGAAGCTCTGATCCAGAGAGCACGGCCCAGCGGAGGGGGGCCGTGGTGGTCCAGGCTGTGCCCAGGCAGTTGATTGACTAGGACAGGGAGAGGTAGCTGGATGGGCATCCACAGCCATGGCGGGAACACTCAAGCCCCCGGCAGAAAACAGCTGGTACAGGGAGGGTTTTGCTTGGGTAGGACCGTCATTGTAAATAAGAATTTGTTCTTAACTGACTTGCCTAGTTAAATAAAATAAAAATACCTCGTTCTCCCTACCATTGTGACAATGAGTCATCATAGTGCTGCATCAAATGTTCATGATCTTAGGGGCATTGGCAAACACAATGTAAGTCATTTAATTTATGTACCCCTAATTGCACCGAATACATCTGTTTATCCTACAGCTATTGTAAGCAGTAATCATGAGCCTATAAACCAGAGTTACACTGTTAGCACTGAGGCGGTGTGCAATAGTAGGAAGACCACTTTATGCAGCTCACCCTGCACTATCAGCTCCAATGTAAATAACATAAGTCTACCTCTGATAATCAAGCAACCCAGAAAAGTGCTAAAAATAGCCCATATTGACATATGTAGCCTAGGTTAATGAAATGAATAATTTGCTATTAACAGATGACATTCATATTCTGACAATCTCTGAAACTCACTCCAAATCCATAGGATATAGTGAGCACAATATAATAGCCATATATCGGAAAACCAAAGTTCCAAAGGCTGGGCCTAATATAGTGTACAATACGTTTTGTTGTGATTCATATATTGATGATATAAAGACTATATGTTGGTCTGTGGTGTGTAATGAGGAGCAACCAGACACTGCACTCGACGCATTTATGAAACTACTTATTCCAGTTACTAATAAGCACGCACCCATTAAGAAAATGACTGTAAAAACTGTTATATCCCTTTGGATTAATGAGACATTGAAAAATTGTACGGTTGAGAGGGATGAGGCAAAAGGTATGGCAACTAAGTCTGGCAGCCCAAATGATTGGCAAACGTACTGCAAATTAAGAAATCATGTGACTAAACTAAATAAAAAGAAAAAGAAACCACACTATGAAGCAATGATAAATTCTTTAAAGAATGATAGTAAAAAGCTTTGGGGCAGCTTAAATGAAATTTTTGGGAAAAAAGCCAACTCAGCTGCTTCATTTATTGAATCAGATGGCTCATTCATCACAAAGCCCACTGATATTGCAAACTCCTTTAATGACTTTTTCATTGGCAAGATAAGCAAACTTAGGGATGACATGCCCGCAACAAACGCTGATACTACACATCCAGGTATATCGGACCAAATTATGAAAGACAAGAATTGTACTTTTGAATTCCGTAAAGTCAGTATGGAAGAGGTGAAAAAATGATTGTTGCCAATCAACAATGACAAGCCACCGGGGTTTGACAATCTAGATGGAAAATGACTGAGGATAATAGCAGACAATATTGCCACTCCTATTTGCCACATTTTCAATTTAAGCCTACTAGAGAGCGTGTGCCCTCAGGCCAGGAGGGAAGCTAACGAATAATAAAGCCCACCTTTTTTTTTTGGACCAGATACAATGCTGTTTCACAGTAAACAAATCGACAGAACAGAATTTCAGCATGCTTATAGGGAAGGACACTCAACAAGCACAGCACTTACACAAATGACTGATGATTGACGATAAAATGATTGTGGGGGCAGTCTTGTTAGACTATAGTGCATCTTTTGACATTATCGATCATAGTCTGCTGCTGGAAAAAGTATGTGTTATGGCTTTACACCCCCTGCTATAATGTATATAAAGAGTTACTTGTCTAACAGAACACAGAGGGTGTTATTTCATGGAAGCCTCTCAAATATAATCCAGTTAGAATCAGGAATTCCCCAGGGTAGCTGTTTAGGCCCCTTGCTTTTTTCAATTTTTATTATCGACATGCCACTGAGTAAAGCCAGAGTGTCTATGTATGTGGATGATTCAACACCATACACGTCAGCAACTGAAATGACTGCAACACTCAACAAAGAGCTGCAGTTAGTTTCAGCGTGGGTGGCAAGGAATAAGTTATCCCAAAATATTTCTAAAGCATTGTATTTGGAACAAAACACTCACTAAACCCTAAACTTAAACTAAATCTTGTAATAAATAATGTGGAAATTGAGCAAGTTGAGATGACTAAACTGCTTGGAGTAACACTAGATTGTGAACTGTCATGGTCAAAACATATTGATGCAGTAGTAGCTAAGATGGGGAGAAGTCTGTCTATAATATAGCAATACTCTGCCTTCTTAATAACACTATCAACAAGGCAGGTCCTACAGGCCATAGTTTTGTCGCACCTGGACTACTGTTCAGTCGTGTGGTCAGGTGCCACAAAAAGGACTTAGGAAAATTGCAATTGGTTCAGAACAGGGCAGCACGGCTGGCCCTTGAATGTACACAGAGAGCTAATATTAATAATATGCATGTCAATCTCTCCTGGCTGAAAGTGGAGGAGAGATTGACTTCATAACAACTTTTATTTATGATAGGTATTGACACTTATGATCACTCGGCTAAGCATGCCTCTCCTTAATGTCAATATGCCTTGTCCATTACTGTTCTGGTTAGTGTTTATTGGCTTATTTCACTGTAGAGCCTCTAGCCCTGCTCATTATACCTTATCCAACCTTTCAGTTCCACCACCCACACATGCTATGACATCACCTGGTTTCAAGGATGTTTCTAGAGACAAAATCTCTCTCATCATCACTCAATGCCTAGGTTTACCTCCACTGTATTCAGAACCTACCATACCTTTGTCTGTACATCATACCTTGAAGCTATTTTATCGCCCCCAGAAACCTGCTCCTTTTACTCTCTATTCTGGACGTCATAGACGACCAATTCTCATAGCTTTTAGCCGTACCCTTAGCCTACTCCTCCTCTGTTCCTCTGGTGATGTAGAGGTGAATCCAGGCCCTGCAGTGCATAGCTCCACTCCTATTCCCCAGGCACTCTCTTTTGATGACTTCTGTAACCGTAATAGCCTTGGTTTCATGCATGTTAACATTAGAAGCCTCCTCCCTAAATGTGTTCTATTCACTGCTTTAGCACACTCTGCCAACCCGGATGTCCTAGCCGTGTCTGAATCCTGGCTTAGGAAGACCACCAAAAACTCTGAAATCTTCATCCCTAACTACAACATTTTCAGACAAGATATAACGGCCAAAGGGGGCGGTGTTGCAATCTACTGCAGAGATAGCCTGCAGAGTTCTGTCCTACTATCCAGGTCTGTACCCAAACAATTTGAACTTCTACTTTTAAAAATCCACCTCTAAAAACAAGTCTCTGACCGTTGCCGCCTGCTATAGACCACCCTCTGCCCCCAGCTGCGCTCTGGACACCATATGTGAACTGATTGCCCCCCATCTATCTTCAGAGCTCGTGCTGCTAGGTGACCTAAACTGGGACATGCTTAACACCCCGGCCATCCTACAATCTAAGCTTGATGCCCTCAATCTCACACAAATTATCAATGAACCCACCAGGTACCACCCCAAAGCCGTAAACACGGGCACCCTCATAGATATCATCCTAACCAACTTGCACTCTAAATACACCTCTGCTGTTTTCAACCAAGATCTCAGTGATCACTGCCTCATTGCCTGCATCCGTAATGGGTCAGTGGTCAAATGACCTCCACTCATCACTGTCAAACGCTCCCTGAAACACTTCAGCGAGCAAGCCTTTCTAATCGACCTGGCCCGGGTATCCTGGAAGGATATTGACCTCATCCCGTCAGTAGAGGATGCCTGGTTACTTTTTAAAAATGCCTTCCTCACCATCTTAAATAAGCATGCCCCATTCAAGAAATGTAGAACCAGGAACAGATATAGCCCTTGGTTCTCTCCAGACCTGACTGCCCTTAACCAACACAAAAACATCCTGTGACGTTCGGCGTTAGCATCGAACAGCCCCCGTGATATGCAACTTTTCAAGGAAGTTAGAAACCAATATACACAGGCAGTTAGAAAAGCCAAGGCTAGCTTTTCAAGCAGAAATTTGCTTCCTGCAACACAAACTCAAAAGTTCTGGGACACTAAAGTCCATGGAGAATAAGAACACCTCCTCCCAGCTGCTCACTGCACTGAGGATAGGAAACTCTGTCACCACCGATAAATCCACTATAATTGAGAATTTCAATAAGCATTTTGCTACGGCTGGCCATGCTTTCCACCTGGCTACCCCTACCGCGGTCAATAGCACTGCACCTCCCACAGCTACTCGCCCAAGCCTTCCCCATTTCTCCTTCTCCCAAATCCAGTCAGCTTATGTTCTGAAAGAGCGGCAAAATCTGGACACCTACAAATCAGCCGGGCTAGACAATCTGGACCCTTTCAAAAATGTTCTGCCGAAATTGTTGCAACCCCTATTACTAGCCTGTTCAACCTCTCTTTCGTGTCGTCTGAGATTCCCAAAGATTGGAAAGCAGCTGCGGTCATCCCCCTCTTCAAAGGGGGGGACACTCTTGACCCAAACTGCTACAGACCTATATCTATCCTACCCTGCCTTTCTAAGGTCTTCGAAAGCCAAGTCAACAAACAGATTACCGACCATTTCGAATCCCACCACACCTTCTCCGCTATGCAATCTGGTTTCAGAGCTGGTCATGGGTGCACCTCAGCCACGCTCAAGGTCCTAAACGATATCGTAACCGCCATTGATAAGAAACAATCCTCTGCTGCCATATTCATTGACCTGGCCAAGGCTTTCGACTCTGTCAATCACCACATCCTCATCGGCAGACTCGATAGCCTTGTTTTCTCAAATGATTGCCTCGCCTGGTTCACCAGCTACTTCTCTGATAGAGTTCAATGTGTCAAATCGGATGGCCTGTTGTCCGGGCCTCTGGCAGTCTCTATGGGGGTGCCACAGGGTTCAATTTTTGGACCAACTCTTTTCTCTGTATACATCAGTGATGTCGCTCTTGCTGCTGGTGTGTCTCTGATCCACCTCTACGCAGACGACATCATTCTGTATACTTCTGGCCCTTCTTTGGACACTGTGTTAACAACCCTCCAGACGAGCTTCAATGCCATACAACTCTCCTTCTGTAGCCTCCAACTGCTCTTAAATACAAGTAAGACTAAATGCATGCTCTTCAACCGATCGCTGCCTGCACCTGCCCGCCCGTCCAACATCACTACTCTGAACGGTTCTGACTTAGAATATGTGGACAACTTTCTAATACCTAGGTGTCTGGTTAGACCGTAAACTCTCCTTCCAGACTCACATCAAACATCTCCAATCCAAAGTTAAATCTAGAATTGGCTTCCTATTTCGCAACAAAGCATCCTTCACTCATGCTGCCAAACATACCCTCGTAAAACTGACCATCCTACCGATCCTCGACATCGGCGATGTCATTTACAAAATAGTCTCCAATACCCTACTCAATAAACTGGATGCAGTCTATCACAGTGCCATCCGTTTTGTCACCAAAGCCCCATATACTACCCACCACTGCGACCTGTACGCTCTTGTTGGCTGGCCCTCGCTTCATACTCGTCGCCAAACCCACTGGCTCCAGGTCATCTACAAGACCCTGCTAGGTAAAGTCCCACCTTATCTCAGCTCACTGGTCACCGTAGCATGCGCTCCTGCAGGTATATCTCTCTGATCACCCCCAAAGCCAATTCCTCCTTTGGCCGTCTCTCCTTCCAGTTCTCTGCTGCCAATGACTGGAACGAACTACAAACGTCTCTGAAAGTGGAAACACTTATCTCCCTCACTAGCTTTAAGCACCAGCTGTCAGAGCAGCTCACAGATCACTGCACCTGTACATAGCCCATCTATAATTTAGCCCAAACAACTACCTCTTCCCCTACTGTATTTATTTATTTTGCTCCTTTGCACCCCATTATTTCTATTTCTACTTTGCACTTTCTTCCACTACAAATGTACCATTCCAGTGTTTTACTTGCTATATTGTATTTACTTTGCCACCATGGCCTTTTTGCCTTTACCTCCCTTATCTCACCTCATTTGCTCACATTGTATATAGACTTATTTTTCTACTGTATTATTGACTGTATGTTTGTTTTACTCCATGTGTAACTCTGTGTTGTTGTATGTGTCGAACTGCTTTCCTTTATCTTGGCCAGGTCGCAATTGTAAATGAGAACTTGTTCTCAACTTGCCTACCTCGTTAAATAAAGGTGAAATAAAAATAAAATAAATAAATAAACACGTTGAATGCACCGAGCTGTCTGTCTAAGCTACTGGCACACAGGTAAACTACTGGCATACCCCACAAGACATGCCACAAGAGGTCTCTTCACAGTCCCCAAGTCCAGAACAGACTATGGGAGGCACACAGTACTACATAGAGCCATGACTACATGGAACTCTATTCCACATCAAGTAACTGACACAGTAAAATCTGATTTAAAAAAACAGATAAAAGAATACCTTATGGATCAGCGGGGACTGTGAAACAACACAAACATTGGCACAGACGCATGCATACACACACACACTCCATAACATACACACTATTACATACACATTTAGTACTGTAGATATGTGGTAGTGGTGGAGTAGGGGCCTGGCACACAGTGTGTTGTGAAATCTGTGAATGTATTGTAATGTTTTTAAAATTGTATAAACTGCCTTAATTTTGCTGGACCCCAGGAAGAGTAGCTGCTGCTTTGTTATGTGGATCACTCCTCTGAGCGCCAACTTTGGCTAATTTACAGGCTGTGTGTGTGTGTGTGTGTGTGTGTGTGTGTGTGTGTGTGTGTGTGTGTGTGTGTGTGTGTGTGTGTGTGTGTGTGTGTGTGTGTGTGTGTGTGTGTGTGTGTGTGCTCGCGCACACACAGGAGAAACCTCTGTCCCTCTCTCTTTTTTCCTCTCTCTATGTTTCTGTCAAACCAGGTCAACAAACTTCAGTTGTTGTGGGTGTAAAGAACAGTACAGTTTTCGTAGGGTATAAAAGGCTATCTAAGTACTATGGCTGTAGATCAGAGCTCTGCCAGTCTTTAAAGCACAGCAATGCTTGAAGTATGAGGGTTTCTCTGATGCTTTTTCTCTTCCCGCTCTCTTTTTCTCCCCATTTCTCTCCCCCTCTGTTCTGAAGTACTGCCCTGTAGAAGTAGCTGATGTTCCCTCTAGTACCAACACTCACATGTTCCCACTTTTCTTCTTCTCTTTCTCTCTCCTACATCCCTTTCTCATTCTCTCTCTTCTCTCTCCTAGACTATAAATAAGATATGCTGTATGGCCATTTACAATTAAGTGTTTTGGAGAGAGGAGAAAGATTATGCTTTATCTGGATAATAAACTCATTATGAATATATACTCCTCTGAGATGACTGAAAGAGAAAAGGTAGATTCCTCCATCCTCCTCTGCCAGTCTTATCCCTCTCTTTATCTCACACTTTGTGTCTGTGTGTTATAAAGGACAGAGAGAATGCTATTTTAGTTCTGGTGAACTCAAGAGTTCACCAGAGTGTTCCCTTGGTTGGAGAGTGTGTATGTGTCTCGTTGTTTGTGCGTTCAGGGCTGATGGTATTTGACTTCTGATGGACGAGTGCATGTGTGTTGTCCATGTGTTTCTGATGGTATTTTATCTCTGATGGACATATTGAATCTGAAGGTTATGGAGCATATTTTCTCTTTTCCTCATTGTTGTTATGGAAACCGCAGAGGAAATGAAATGTAGAAAGCTGTTTGAAAAGGACCTTACATCGACCGTACATTCAAACCAGCCATTACTATTTGTTCTCTGATGTCTCCTATCTTCTCTTCTCTGTTTTCATGTCATATATTATGTCAAAATGGTTTTCATGTCTTGATTCTGCAGTCTGTATTGTAGCATCTCTCTGACACAGTGCTTTAGATGCAGCCTGCATGGACTTTGAGCTTCAGAAGATCCACACGTAGTCAATCCCTTATCAGCAGAAACACGATAGACTAGTCTCTCCAGGATTTTGTGATCAATTAAATAAATCAACAATTTCCCGCATTTTATGCAGATTTGAAAAATCACCGCACTATTACCGGTTGACAAGTAGCCTAGCGGTTAGAGAGGTGAGCCATCAACCCTCAAATATAATACAAAAATGTTGTGAAATGCTGGAGGGACTGATAGACCGCTGTTTCTAAAGACAGTTTAGTAGTAGAGATGATTGATCCCTGAGTGAGGATAAGCTTACTCCAGAAGTGACAGACCCCTTCAATCTATGTAGACTTTAAAGGGCTGTTTCTGTGACACAGATTCTGCCTAATCCTGGACTAAAAAAGCATTTTCAGCTGAGATTCTACATTGAGCCTGCTTTTAAGACTAGGCTTAATCTGTGTCTGGGAAACCATCCTTCAATGTAGACTCTCTATTGAAAGTGTTTTTAGTCCACAAGTAGGCTCATCATGGTCCATTCACCCAGACCCAGCCCTGAATGTTTCATAGCTGGATTGACGGGGATGTTTTGTGTGAAGGGCATGGTTGTTGTGTAAAGGGCAAGTCTTCCAATGTTCCACTGGCGTCTGTTCTGTTGGAAGTGTGGACAGAGGTGGCATGGAATGGCTTTCGGGTGGGTGGGTTTTTTAGAGCACGGCATGGAGGGTCCTACAACCCATCTGGCTTCGCTTAGACTCTGAGTTTTCGCTGGCAAACTGCCTCTACTCTGGAGGCCTAATCGAGAGAATAAATAATTAAATAATGGAGGAAGTGAAACAGAATAAATAAACAAATGAATGCGTACAGCGAATCAGCAGAAAATCACTCCCTAAACGAGAGGAAACTCAGACAGCCATGATGTCCACAGATGCTTATGGTCTGGTGAAACGCAGCTAACAGCTCCTTATTTTGTGAGTGAGTGCTAGTCCGTACAGCCACAGAATATAAAATTATCCAAATAATAGTTTCATTGTTTTATTTAGAAATAAATGACCACACAGTTTGCTCTGGCATGTTATCTACATGGCAACACTGAGCCAGCTGAATAGCCTCATGGACTTATACTCTACGTCTATCCACTGCAAGGCTACATTATATATTTGACTGATAACATTTTCCTGGAGTGTGACACACATGCACGCAACGTGCACACCTTAATTGGTTGAGGAGATGCAGAGGCATGCTGACCCACACCCCTCCCCTCTCTCTGGCATGTGCTGTAACCATGGTTTTTAAATTATTATTATTTTTATTTAACCTTTATTTAACTAGGCAAGTAATTTAAGAAGAAATTCTTATTTACAATGACGGCCTACACCGGCCAAACCTGGACGATGCTGGGCCAATTGTGCTCCACCCTATGGGACTCCCAATACAGCCTGGATTCAGGTTCAGTGACGCCTCTAGCACTGAGATGCAGTGCCTTAGACCGCTGCGCCACCTGGGAGCCCCAAGTTGCATCTGTTGTTACAGACGTTAGCAGCTAATCTGATTGGTCAAATGACAATAAGCATGTTGAGAGGTGCGGAAACCATATTTAAAATGAAATGAATGTTGCTTGTATTGGTAGGAGTTGAGTTGTCCTGCAATGCACTAACTGGCTGTAGTCATACTACTGGGACAATTGGGCTGTATTGTTGACTGTATATTTGGATTGTTTGATTTGTATATTGAAATGTTTAGAGGTGAACAATCCATTATTAGTCAATGGTTATCAGTGAGAGTCCAGAGCTGGCTAGGGACAGACTAATCTAGTTCATGTGAGTTGTGATTTCTCTCTCTCTCTCTCTCTCTCTCTCTCTCTCTCTCCTCTCTCTCTCTCTCTCTCTCTCTCTCTCTCTCTCTCTCTCTCTCTCTCTCTCTCTCTCTCTCTCTCTCTCTGTGTCTTGTCTCATTAATCTCTTATCCTGTGATTTGCTGCATGTTTATCTGACAGCATTTCAACAGAATTCTCATCTGCATCCTAATCTAAGGCTCTGCTCACACGCAGACACACACCAGGATTTCCGTTAGCCGTTAATAGCCTGCTTTTGTCCGATTTATTTTTACATTTTATTTTCGAAAAGCAGATTAAATTAAATTGTCAATTTACCGGGAGAATTAGGGGAAAAAATCCCATTATGAAATAATGCTTTTTAGCCTATTTAATGATGGAAATACCAGTCGATGGAAATATATTTGACTGGTCATGCTTATCGGCCTATAGGTTAATTTGCATACTTTTATAGAATTAAATTAGCGCTTGTACAAATTAAATTGGCGCGTGTACAGTATTTCCATTACCTATCTCATTACATGCGTACAGCATACAGATACAGAGCCTTTGAGTGGAACGTCTGTCAGACAGGGCAAGAGATTGGTGCTTTCAACACAACTGGAAACTCTGAAATATACGAGATCAAATCATGACGTCAGTGATCTTCAGGTCGGAAAGTCGGAACTCTAGAAAGCGGCCCGAGTTCCCGAGTTGGAATTCCAAGTTGGATGACCGTTCAAAAATATTTTTCCCAGTCAGAGATATTTCTTTCCCCTGTTGTCTTGAACGCACTGAAGTCTGAGATTTCCGAGTTCCCAGTTGTTTTGAATGCGGCATTAAACGGCAATGGAAGGCAGGCTTCATCAGTGCGTCACACACCACTTTGCAATGAGCTGGAGGCAGTATGCATTTTCCAAACATTCTGAATTGTTTGAAACCTGAATGCTTTAATATACACTGAACAAAAATATAAACGGAACATGTAAAGTGTTGGTCCCATGTTTCATGAGCTGAAATAAAAGATCCCAGAAATGTTCCATACACACAAAATCTTATTTCCCTCAAGTTTTGTGCACAAATTTGTTTACATACCTGTTAGTGACCATTTCTCCTTTGCGAAGATAATCCATTCATCTGGCAAGTGTGGCATATCAAGAAGCTGATTAAACAGCGTGATCATAACAGGTGCACATTGTGCTGGGGAAAATAAAAAACCGCTCGCAAGTGCAGTGCCCTTTTGACAATGGTGTTTTCTTGCTAATTGCATTATGGAACAAACATTTGGCCTACTACATTGTGCACATTGCTGTGCTTATAATGTGAAGAAATAATAGTTTATCAACATTTTAAGCTGAACGTTCTGATCTGTTGCTTCAGACTCATTGCGTTTTAACGTTTTTTTTTTATGTAGCCTAGGCCTACTGGTTGTTTACTTTTGGGATCTATCGTCCCACAACTGTCTTAGTCTGTTTGGAATAGAATATTTATTTCTCGACAAGCTGACCAATAGAATAGGTAGCCTAGTCGTTTCTACTATAGTAGATTGACATAAGCTAGTGTTTTTGCTGTTCATTACTCGTCTTGTTGGCTGACGAAAGTAAATGTGGACAGTTATTCTAACTAATCAGAATTCGGTAGGAAGGGGCCGCACATCGTTGCATCCTCGACTTGCATGTTCTGTTAGTATTTATTACCATATTCTAAATGTGATTTCTGTCATTCTGAGCACTGTGGGTGGATGCCCTAATCA
Source organism: Salmo salar (assembly GCF_965601325.2). Taxonomy (NCBI): domain Eukaryota; kingdom Metazoa; phylum Chordata; class Actinopteri; order Salmoniformes; family Salmonidae; genus Salmo; species Salmo salar. Next base: position 1,551,800 of record NC_138314.1, on the reverse strand, counting down.
GGTTGCGCTCCTGATGCATATGGATCCGGTGTCGGGGAAATTAAAATCTTTCCAGTCAAATGTTCAGTAAACACATTTTCCTAACAGAAACCCTGACACACACACACACACACACACACACACAGTAATGTACACCTAACCTTGTGGGGACACAATTCAGTCCAATTCAAAATCCTATTTTCCCTAACTCCTACCTAACCTGTACTCTTACCCTAACCGTAACCCAAAAACCTAACCCTAAAAGAAACCCTAGCTCCTAACCCTAAAATGAACCCTAGCTCCTAACCCTAACCCTTGACGTAATTCTAACACTAATTCTTACCTTAACCCTAAACCCCCTAGAAATAGCATTTGACCTCGTGGGGACTAACAAAATGTCCCCAGTTGGTCAATGTTTTGTTTGTTTACTATTCTTGTGGGGACTTCCGGTCCCCACAAGAATAGTTAAACACGTCCACACACACACACACACACACACACACACACACACACACACACACACACACACACACACACACACACACACACACACAGCCTCTAAAATTACTTGAAATAGTATGTGGACATTCAAATTTGTGGATCCGGCTATTTCAGCCACAACCGTTGCTAACCGGTGTATAAAATCGAGCACACAGCCATGCAATCTTCATAGACAAACATTGGCAGTAGAATGGCCCGTACTGAAGAGCTCAGTGACTTTCAACGTGGCACCGTCATAGGATGCCACCCTTCCAACAAGTCAGTTCGTCAACATTTCTGCCCTGTTATTGTGAAGCGGACAAGTCTAGGAACAACAATGGCTCAGCCGCGAAGAGGTGGGCCACACAAGCTCACAGAACAGGACTGCCAAGAAACACGTTCTCTGGTGTGATGAATGACGCTTCACCATCTGGCAGTCCGACGGACTAATCTGGGTTTGGAGGATACCAAGAGAACGCTACCTGCCCCAATGCATAGTGCAAACTGTAAAGTTTGGTGGAGGAGGAATAATGGTCTGGGGCTGTTTTTCATGGTTCAGGCTAGGCCCCTTAGTTCCAGTGAAGCAAAATCTTAACGCTACAGCATACAATGACATTTTAGACGATTCTGTGCTTCCAACTTTCTGCCAACAGATTGGGAAAGGCCCTTTCCTGCACAAAAACGAGGTCCATACAGAAATGGTTTATCGAGATAGGTGTGGAAGAACTTGATTGGCCTGCACAGAGTACTTACCTCAACCCCATCTAACACCTTTGCGATGAATTGGAAAGCCGACAACGAGCCAGGCCTAATCGCCCAACATCAGTGCCCGACCTCACTAATGCTTATTTGGCTGAATGGAAGCAAGTCCCTACAGCAATGTTCCAACATCTAGTGGAATTCCTTCCCAGAAGAGTGGGGGCTGTTATAGCAGCAAAGGGGGGACCGACTCCATATTAATGCGCATGATTTTGGAATCAGATGTTCGACGAGCAGGTGTCCACGTATTTTTGGTTACGTCATGTACCTGTGTGTGTGTGTCCCTCTCAATCCCTCTCTTTTCCCTCTTCTCTGTTCATTTTTTGTTCTGTGAGTTGAGTCGGAGTCTGTAGGAGGGGGTTCAATGTTGTGCAAGGAGATTGTGGACAGTAGGCTATTGGTGTCACACAGGTCCAACAAGTGTAGGTATTAGTACAAATACAAACTGTTCTGTCTTTTCACTGCCTTGTGGAACACACTCACACACACAAACACCCTAAAGCTGTGTTCCTCCTCTCTGCCTGTAAAATGTAGAAATGAAATGAGTAGAATGAAATAGACACATTTCATTCTAAAATTCTTCTCTCCTGTGTGTTATTGGTCTGTAGGATGGGAAGGTCTGAAAGCATAATTAATGTGTGTGTTGGTAGAATGGGGGCGTCTGACAGCATCTATAAGGGCCGGAGCACATTCATGGAGGAGCTGACGGAAGCCTCGGAAATTGTCACCCGGGCAACCGAGAGGTCATTGGTCATCCTGGACGAGTTGGGGCGGGGCACCAGCACCCACGACGGGATAGCTATCGCCTATGCTACTCTGGAGTACTTCATCAGAGATGTGAGTGTGTGCATGCATCTGTATGTCATCCTATTATCCTATCCTAGTCGTTGAACGAGCATACTTCCACAACAAGACTCTTTTTTTTGGGGGGGGGGGTCCCTTCGCTTTAGATACAATTACGACGTAATATTGTGGCACCCTTGCACATTTTTTTTTCTAAAATAAGTAGAAATAGATTTAATTTTTTTACATTTATTTAACCTTTTATTTAACTAGGCAAGTCAGTTAAGAACAAATTCTTATTTACAATGACAGCCTACTGGGGTGAGTGGGTTAACTGCCTTGTTCAGGGGCAGAATGACAGATTTTTACCTTGTCTGCTCGGGGATTCGATCCAGCAACCTTTCGGTTACTGGCCTAACGCTCTAACCACCCTGCTACCTGTAATTGGATTTTCAACATTGCAGAACCAATAGTTTTTTTACAGAATTTACCATTTAAATTTTGAAAATAAAAACAAATGGCAGAATTATTGGCACCCCTGAGCTAGGTACATAGCCCTTGGCCAAGAACTGCCAACACATGCTTTTTGTAGCCATCAATGAGCTTGCAGCTCCTTTCTATTGGCATTTTGGCCCGCTCTTCAACTTCAAACTGTTCCAATGTTTGTGGGTTGCCTTCGACCAACTGCTGTTTTCAGATATCACCATAGGTTTTTGATGGGATTCAGATCTGGGCTCATCACTGGCCATTCCAGAACAGTCCGCCGTTTCTTCTTGAACCAACACTGGGTGCTTTTTATGTGTGTTTGGGGTTGTTGTCCTGCTGAAAGACCCACGAAATTCAAAGGAGACCCAGTTTTTGGACAAAGGGTTGAACATTGAACTCCATAACACCTTGATAATCTGTTGGTTTCATGTCTTGCACATGTTCAAGGCCCCCAGTACCAGAGGCAGCAAAGTAAACCCACAGCATTGTCAAACCTCCCCAATGTTTGATTGTAAAGAGGGTGTTATTTTCTACACTATAGTTCACTTGACTGTAAGTGTAAAGGCCAAAACACACCGTGCTGTTGAACGGTAAAAAGCAGCGGGTGGCCATCCTATCATCTCTGACCAGAAAGTCGGCGGTCATTTTCTGTTCAATCTTGACGAATCTACATGTTAAATCACCACACACATGGTGATTGCGAACACTACAGCCACCCACTGCTTTTAGACGTTCGTCGTCATGGTGTGTTTTAGCCTTCCTGACATATGCCTCCCTGGCTTCACTGGTAACATAGTGCTATATACACTTTTCAATACACACACACCTCCCTCCCCCTGTACCCCATAGAGCTGAGTCAACACCTCCAGTGGGGTTTGATGTCAGACGCCATCCAAATCACTAAGTTATGGCCTCCAATAAAGCTTATTGGTGATGTGTGTGGGTGTTTTGTGTGTGGGTGTTTTTTGTGTGTGTGTGTGTGTGAGAGCGCTGTGATAGTTTGTTTTCCATACGTAGAGTAGGCCCTAGAGAGAGACTGGGAACCGAACAGAGCTAGAGGGAGTATAAGAGGGAGTATAATTGGGGGAGGTAGAATTGATCTATAATGCTAATATAATGGAGCTGCTTGTTAGTGTTTGTGTGTGTGTATGTGTGGGAGAGGATCTTACATCACCTCTGCTTCAGGAACTGCATTTTTTTAAATTTGTTTTAAAAGGAGGAGGGGAGAATTGATCCAAATAGGAGGTAGAGAGAAGAGGAAGGCAGATGCATAAAGAGCAGGAGAGGAGACATGAAGAGGCAGAGATAGAGGTGTGGAGAGTAGAGAAGTTACCTGATGTCCCTCAGGACTCCTCTGGATGTTGTTGAAAATTGTTGCTGGTTTGACTCTTAAGTGACAGAACAGTGGCTTGTTACCTGATCTGTGTGTGCGTGTGTGCTCTCGTATGTGGGTGCGTGCGACTGCATGTTAATGGTCTCTCTGCCTTTCAGGTCTCATTTAGTTCCATCTGGACTCCACCGCTCCAGGGGGAATATATATTTATCAGCGCACATTCAGGTCTTGGAGGAATGAGCTTATTGGTGCACATGGGGTATCTTGTTTAGCAGAATCTACAGTGGTGAGGAATCACCCACCATATGTTTACTAGCTGGAAAGCTGATGGAGCTGGAGAGAAATGGGCCCCTGTGTGCAGCTCCATGATAATGCTCACACTGGCTGTAAAAGCTGTGTTGTTGTCAACCTCTGCGCACACATCCAATCAAGGTTTTACTATGTGGTTGTTGGTTCACCTTCCTCAATTGAATGTGCTTATTGTCCCTCTGGATTGGAGCGTCTGCTAAATGACTCAAATATATTCATCTAAATGCAATCAAGCTAAGTTGGTCAATTAGCTTTTATTTCTATTTAATCTTATTCATATCACAGAAAACACTGGCCTCGTTTTAGATTTGGTTAATTAATTAACGCTAGCGGCCATGACTGAATTCAAACGTGAGTTAGTTTCTGTGTGTGGTTTGATGTCGGTGTCTCAGGTGTGTTTTTGCAGGTAGGAAGAGTTAGACAAATTATTCTGACAATTAGCTTCAGCCGACTGGTGTGCGACCAAGGCAAAGTTGGTTTAACTTTGGATAGCTGATCTCTGGGGGTAGTTAGGGACCGTCAATAAATTACACAATGTAATTGAGACAATATTTTTATGTTCACATAAAAGTTTATTGCTTGTGTACACAGTTTAGCAGATGTTATACCAGGTGCAGCAAGATGCTTATGTTACTAGCTCCTAGCAATGCAGCACAATTGTCAAACAAGTACACAAAAAAATCGAAATGTAAAAGAAATCAAGAAATGTTGGAACGAATCCAATTGACAACCCAAAAAGTATTATAACAGTAATGCAATCTGTTCATATATACACAGGATAAATTTACGCAAGATGTACTAAGAATGATACAGTATGTACAGCAGTAAATATATTAGAGTGCGCTATCTATGTCAAGCTTCCAGCATATAAATAGATATGTGGTGTGTATAAACAGTATAACTAAAATGCAATGAACAGTAGTTGAAATATTAGAATGAGCTATGTTGAGAATACAGTATTTAAATATACAGTATAAAACCCCATGGTACAGTATATTATAGACGCAACGATAGTTTTCTTGCTGGAAAGATGGATAGAAATGTTGCATTCTTCTATAGGGACATGTCGGTAAGTTTAAAACAGTGACACTTCAATGACAGCGAAAGATTACATATCAGAAGTGCCTTCCGGTTGAATATCAGAGAATGAACAACAATCTTTTCTCTGCTATATTTTACAGAAAATCATGAAGGAAAGCTAATTAATTACATAGGGTTAACAGGCTAATATTTAATTATTGTTGAAGTAGAAACAAAATGATAGACAGAATTAGGATTACAGATCATAAGCTGTGTTCAAATACCCATACTAACATACTACATACTTAATGAGTATATACTATATACTATTAGTTAATTTTTAATATACTGTCAATGAACGGTAAACTTTCAGTTGAGAGTACTAGCGCTTCGCCTGTCTACCGGAAGTTGATGCTGTTGCTACGCAACTTCTTGCTAGCTAGACATCTTACGACTTCATTAACAATGTCCATTAAGAACGCACAACGACTATACCACTTAGCTAAGCTAAGAATCACTTGAATAATTAAGTCAATAGGTTGCGTTCGTAAATTCACTCTGGCTATTCACTCCGATTTCAGAGCATTCCCGTCTGAGTGTGCCAGAACACAGAATAACTGATGAATTTACGAACACTCAACACCCGTTGAATATGGCTGATGTCAGTAAACGTCGGCAAAAAAGCGTAATTAAATTGTCAGCAACGCTCAGGATAACATGAAAACAGCCTAACCAGCTCTGCTAGGGCGAGTAAAATGGTCAGAGTGAGGTGTTCTCTTATTTGTGTCTGGAAGTAGCTAGCATGCTAGCCAATGTTAGCCAGTTAGCTTGGGTGCTTGACTGCCGTTGTGAGGTCAGAACGCTCGGATAAACCCTGCTCCTCAGCTCCGTAACCGAACCGTTCTGAATTTACGAACACATCTTTAGTAGCCAACTAACGTTTGGTAGCAAGCTAGCATACCGGTACATACTGCTGTAATGATATGCTATGCGGTTCGTAAGGATAGTGTAGCTAACAAATTGTTAGCCAACATAACGTGTAACTTATCTTATTTGAAAAGGCATTACTTTATTACATTGCAAAAAAAATGTTTTTGTTAAAGCAAAGAATTTGTATCCACTCATCGGATTTTCTTTATATCTGAAAATGTTGTGAAGCCACGCCCATTTTATGAAGAATTGCGTTATGGGCCCTAAAAACACGGAAATAGTGTCCACTGCCTATATTCTTTGTATTTTGGTGAATGTAGTACTACATTTGGTAACTTTTGGCATACTAACTATACCTATACTATGACCAATAAGCATACAACATACTCAATTTATGTCACAAATAGTATGGTTAGTATGAGTATTCGAACACAGCTATACTGTCTCATTCAAAGTGAAATATGCAGCATGTCCTCATTGGAAATCTACCTGTTATATGTACCAAGCTGTTACGCAAACATGAAACCTAGCCACTCTCTTGTACCTTAGCAGCAGTTGCTAGATGGCTACACTCGTTTTTAGCTAGCTAGTTAACCTGTTAGGGCTAGGGGGCAGCATTGACACGGCTGGATAAAAAACATACCCGATTTAATCTGGTTACCACTCCTACCCAGTAACTAGAATATGCATATCCTTATTACATATGGATAGAAAACACCCTAAATTTTCTAAAACTGTTTGAATGGTGTCTGTGAGTATAACAGAACTCAAATGGCAGGTCAAAACCTGAGAGATTCCTTTACAGGAAGTGGCCTGTCTGACCATTTGTTGAACTTCTTTTCCATCTCTATCATTTACTAAGGATCTCTGCTCTAACGTGACACTTCCCACGTCGTCCATAGGCGCTCAGAGCCCGGGAAAAAACAGAATGTCGTCATTCCAGCCCCAGGCTGAAACACATTATCGCCTTTCTCAAGTGGCCGATCAAGAGACACTAGCTTATGCGCGTGACACCGACCGCCCCCGCCTTTGGGATTTTTTCCTCTGTTTGCCGAAAAGGAGATTCCCTGTCGGAATATTATCGCTTTTCTACGAGAAAAATGTCGTAAAAATTGATTTTAAACAGCGGTTGACATGCTTCGAAGTACGGTAATGGAATACTTAGAATTTTATTGTCACGAATTGCGCCATGCGCGTGACACTTCTTTACTATTTCGGATAGTGTCTGGAACGCACGAACAAAACGCCGCTATTCGGATATAACGATGGATTATTTTGGACCAAACCAACATTTGTTATTGAAGTAGCAGTCCTGGGTGTGTATTCTGACGAAGACAACAAAAGGTAATGAAACTTTTATAATAGTAAATATGATTATGGTGAGTGCTAAACTTGCCGGGTGTCTAAATAGCGAGCCCGTGATGCCTGGGCTATGTACTTAGAATATTGCAAAATGTGCTTTCACCAAAAAGCTATTTTAAAATCGGACATATCGAGTGCATAGAGGAGGTCTGTATCTATAATTCTTAAAATAATTGTTATGCTTTTTGTGAACGTTTATCGTGAGTAATTTAGTAAAATGTTAGCGAATTCCCCGGAAGTTTGCGGGGGGTATGCTAGTTCTGAACGTCACATGCTAATGTAAAAAGCTGGTTTTTGATATAAATATGAACTTGATTGAACAAAACATGCATGTATTGTATAACATAATGTCCTAGGGTTGTCATCTGATGAAGATCATCAAAGGTGAGTGCTGCATTTAGCTGTCTTCTGGGTTTTGGTGACATTATATGCTGGCTTGAAAAATGGGTGTCTGATTATTTCTGGCTTGGTACTCTGCTGACATAATCTAATGTTTTGCTTTCGTTGTAAAGCCTTTTTGAAATCGGACAGTGTGGTTAGATTAACGAGAGTCTTGTCTTTAAATGGCTGTAAAATAGTCATATGTTTGAGAAATTGAAGTAATAGGATTTTTAAGGTTTTGAAAATCGCGCCACAGGATAGCAGTGGCTGTTACGTAGGTGGGACGAATTCGTCCCGCCTAGCCTAGAGAGGCTAATGTTATATCCTGACAATATTGACGCTCAAAATATTTTGTTCTCAGCCATATCTAAGCCATATTTAAAATGTAATTCAGGCCAGATAGCCTACATTATTGAAATTGTATCTATTCAGTTAGTTTTATAGCTAGCTTGCTAGCCAGGCTCCCAGGTTCACGTCTCGTCCGAGCAGCCTAGCTTTGGCACAAGTTGGCTAGCTGGCTAGTTGACCCTCAGCATAATTATTTTGTTCAATTATCTCAGCCATATTCACAATTAAATTCAAGGCAGGCATGAGCTCAGATTGGCTACAAACGTTCATTTTGTCGCATCAAATCGCCCCAAAAAATGTGGCAAAGCAATAAAATGTATGTCCTGAATACAAAGCGTTATGTTTGGGGCAAATCCAACACAAAGCATCACTTAGTACCACTCTTCATATTTTCAAGTAGGGTAATGGCTGCATGTTAACCTGTTGGGGCTAGGGGGCAGTATTTGCACGGCCGGATAAAAAACGTACCCGATTTAATCTGGTTACTACTCCTGCCCAGTAACTAGAATATGCATATAATTAGTAGATTTGGATAGAAAACACTCTAAAGTTTCTAAAACTGTTTGAATGGTGTCTGTGAGTATAACAGAACTCATATGGCCGGCAAAAACCTGAGAAGATTCCATGCAGGAAGTGGAAATCTGTTTTGTGGAATCACCTTCAACACTTTGCCTATGAAACACACCGTGAGTTAGGATTCATTTAGTGGTTTGAGTCTTCTCCGGTAAAAACTGACCGAACGAGAGGCCTGGAAAGTTGGTCATAGGGGGAGGGTCATTACTACTATGACGCGGGCGCCCGTGGGTACCCTTTAGTTCCGAAACGTTTAGTAAGACGATGCAATCGTCCGCCTTGAATATTATTGAAGCTCTGATTGAAAAAGGCCCTAAAGATTTATGTTATACAACGTTTGACATGTTTGAACTAACATAAATATATATTCTTTGCACATTCGTGACGATAAGTCCCGCGCGCCTCGTACATTATGAGTAGCCTTCGGAACGCGCTAACAAGAAGGAGCTATTGGGACATAAATTACTAACTTTTTCGAACAAAACTACATTTGTTGTGGACCTGGGATTCCTGGAAGTGCCTTTTGATGAAGATAATCAAAGGTAAGGGAATATTTACAATAGTATATTTGATTTTAGATGGTTCCAAGATGGCGCTAACCTGTATCGCCTAGCCTATTTTTCTGAGCATAGCACCTCGTTTATTGCAAAGTGTGATTTCCCAGTAAAGTTATTTTTAAATCTGGCAATGCGGTTGCATTCACGAGATGTTAATCTATTATAATTCTTTGAATGACAATATAAAATTTTAACAATGTTTTCGAATAGTAATTTTGTAAATTGTAGCACTGATTCCCCCGGAAGCATTTGAGGGAAAATATTTTCTGAACGTCACACGCCGATGTAAAATGCTGTTTTTATATATAAATATGAACTTTATCGAACAGAAAATGCATGTATTGTGTAACATGATGTCCTAGGAGTGTCATCTGATGAAGATTGTCAAAGGTTAGTGCTGCATTTAGCTGTGTTTTGGGTATTTGTGATGCATGCTAGTTGCTTTGAAAATGGCAGTGTGATTTTTTTTTGGCAGGGTACTCTCTTAACCTCTTGGGGCTAGGTGGGACGCTAGCGTGCCACCCGTGGTGCACTCCATCAACAGCAGGTGCATTTCAAGAGCGGCAAATTTGAATCCAAATAAATGTCAAAATTCAAATTTTTCAAAAATACAACTATGTTACACCATTTGAAAGATAAACATCTCCTTAATCTAACCACGTTTTACGATTTCAAAAAGGTTTTACGGCGAAAGCATAAATTTAGAGTATGTTAGGACAGTACATTTACAAGAGTTGTGTGTAATGTTTTGTCAAGTCAAAGACAGGGTCACCAAAACCATAAAACCAGCTAAAATGATACACTAACCTTTTACAATCTCCATCAGATGACACTCCTAGGACATTATGTTAGACAATGCATGCATTTTTAGTTCTATCAAGTTCATATTTATATACAAAAACAGCGTTTTACTATGGCATTGATGTTGAGGAAATCGTTTCCCTCCAATAACCGGCAGTCAAGTCAGCGTCACAAATTAAATAATTAAAATTAGAAAACATTGGTAAAATATTATATTGTCATTTAAAGAATTATAGATTTACATCTTTTGAACGCAATCAACTTGCCAGATTTAAAAATAACCTTACTGGGAAATCACACTTTGCAATAATCTGAGCACTGTGCCCAGAAAAATACGCGTTGCGATACAGACTAGACGTCATGTTGGGGAGATCTAAAATCGAAAATACTATGTAAATAATCCATTACCTTTGATTCTCTTCATCAGATGTCACTTCCAGGTATCACAGGTCCATAACGAATGTAGTTTTGTTCAAAAAAGCTCATCATTTATGTCCAAAAATCTCCGTCTCGTTAGCACATGATGTAAGCCAGCCGGACTTCTCGTCATGAACGAGGGGAAAAAATATATTTCCGTTCGTTCAAACATGTCAAACGTTGTATAGCATAAATCATTAGGGCCTTTTTTAACCAGAACATGAATAATATTCAAGGTGGACGAATGCATAGCCTTTTATAACGTATTGGAACGAGGGTACCCAACATGAAGTAGCGCGCCAGGTGTCTAATGGGACATCACCGTTCCATGGCTCTTGTTCGGTCAGATCTCCCTCCAGAAGACTCAAAACACTTTGTAAAGGCTGGTGACATCTAGTGGAAGCAATAGGAAGTGCCAAAATATTCCTAAACCCCTGTGTTTTTCAATGGGATAGGTTTAAACTCAATACAACACATCAGGTATCCACTTCCTGTCAGAAAATGTCTCAGGGTTTTGCCTGCCAAATGAGTTCTGTTATACTCACAGACACCATTCAAACAGTTTTGGAAACTTTAGAGTGTTTTCTATCCATATATAATAAGTATATGCATATTCTAGTTACTGGGTAGGATTAGTAACCAGATTAAATCGGGTACATTTTTTTTATCCAGACGTGCAAATGCTGCCCCCTAGACCCAACAGGTTAACAATCTAATGTTTGAGAAATTGAAGTTATAGCATTTATGAGGTATTTGTATTTCGCGCGACGAGATTCCACTGGCTGTTGACTAGGGTGGGACGCAAGCGTCCCAGGTTCCCAGACAGGTTAAGGTATGCTTGTCATCGGCAAGGACTAGGGAGTTTGGGGGGATGAAAAGAAATGGAATAGACCTAAGAACAGGCAAAATCCTATAAAAAAAACCTGGGTCCGTCTGCTTTCAAATCAAGTCACATGTGCCGAATACAACAGGTGAAATGCTTACTTTACAAGCCCTTAACCAACAATGCAGTTCAATAAATAAATATTTACTAAATGAACTAAAGTAAAATAATATATATATATATATATATATATATATATATATATATATATATATATATATATATATATATATATATATATATATATATATATATATATATATATATATATATATATATATTAATAATAATAATAAAAAATGAACAAAATAAAATTACATAACAATAATGAGGCTGTATGCAGGGGTACCGAGTCAATGTGCGGGGATACAAGTTAGGTAATTTGTAAAACGACTATGCATAGTTAATAAACAGCGAGTAGCAGCAGTGTAAAAACAAAGGGGTGGGGGGGGTCTCATCATTGTTGGTGATCAGGCCTACCGCTGTTGTGTCGTCATCAAACGTAATGATGGTTTTGGAGTCATCGTTAGCCATGCAGTCATGGGAGTACAGGATGGGACTAAGCACGCGGTGCTGAGAATCAGCATGGAAGACAGGGTCTATGGTGGTCTGTTTGAAACATATAGGTATTACAGACTCAGTCAGGGAGAGGTCGAAAATGTCAGTGAAGACACTTGCCAGTTGGTCTGCGCATGCTTTGAGTACAAGTCCTGGTAATCCGTCTGGACCCGCAGCTTTGTGAATGTTGACCTGTTTAATCTTAGGTAGCGTCCCACCTGGCCAACATCCAGTGAAATTGCAGAGCGCGAAATTCAAACCTCAGAATTATAAATATTTAACTTTCATAAAATCACAAGTGTAATACATTGTTATGTGAATTAAGTTATCAATGTTCTTAAGCCGAACTTCAATTAAACTACTCAGTCTACCCCACCAGAGTGTGTAAGATTCTGGTTGAATGAAGCAGACGGATAGCCAGCCTAAAAGGTTCAAACCGTTTATTTATGAGAGCTCTGAAAATCCTTACAATGTACAAAGCCTTTTATATTAACACACACACACACTAAGTTACATCAGTAGAGAACTCCACCCAGCTTTAAGCGACTGTATTTTTCCACAGTACCCAGACCACCTGTCACCTTATCTTTTACCAACCTAGCTGTTCCCAGGCCGTTGTTTCTCTCCCTAACTTAAGGAGGCCTCTTCTCCTGTTCCTTTCCCAAGGTCGTTTTATCAACTCTGCCCTGCTAATTTTGAAGTGGTATCAGTGTCTTACACACAGTATTGCAATATAGTTTTTAACTTCTTTGGGCTAGGGGGCAGTATTTTCACATCCGGATAAAAAACGTACCGATTTAATCTGGTTACGACTCCTGCCCAGTAACTAGAATATGCATATAATTATTGGCTTTGGATAGAAAACACCCTAAAGTTTCTAAAACTGTTTGAATGGTGTCTGTGAGTATAACAGAACTCCTATGGCAGGCAAAAACCTGAGAAGGTTTCATGCAGGAAGTGGCCTGTCTGACAAGGTGTTGTTGTTCTTGCTTCTGTGTATTGAAGAGTCAGGATCTTAGCTGTAACGTGACATTTCCTAGGGCTCCAATAGGCTCTCAGAGCCCGGGAAAAACCTGAACGATGACGAGGCAGCCTCAGGCTGAAACACATTATCGCCTTTTCCAAGTGGCCCATCAGAGGACAATGGAATTAGGCGCGTGCCCGATTCGACCCCGTGCAGTATTTTCCTTCGGCTGTTTAGCTAATTGCAGATTCCCGGTCGGAATATTATCGCTTTTTTACGAGAATAATGGCATAAAAATTGATTTTAAACAGCGGTTGACATGCTTCGAAGTACGGTAATGGAATATTTCGAATTTTTTTGTCACGAAATGCGCCATGTGCACGACCGTTATTTACCATTTCGGATAGTGTCTAGAACGCACGAACAAAACGACGCTGTTTGGATATAACGATGGATTATTTGGGACCAAACCAACATTTGTTATTGAAGTAGAAGTCCTGGGAATGCATTCTGACGAAGAACAGGAAAGGTAAGACCATTTTTGTTATAGTAAATGGGATTTTGGTGAAGGCTAAACTTGCCGGGTGTCTAAATAGCTAGCCCTGTGATGCCGGGCTATCTACTCAGAATATTGCAAAATGTGCTTCATCCGAAAAGCTATTTTAAAATCGGACATATCGAGTGCATAGAGGAGTAATGTATCTATAATTCTTTAAATAATTGTTATGCTTTTTGTGAACGTTTATCGTGAGTAATTTAGTAAATTGTTATTAAATTCCCCAGAAGTTTGCGGGGGTATGCTTTTTCTGAACGTCACATGCTAATGTAAAAAGCTGGTTTTTGATATAAATATGAACTTGATTGAACAAAAAATGCATGTTTTGTATAACATAATGTCCTAGGTGTGTCATCTGATGAAGATCATCAAACGTTAGTGCTGCAGTTAGCTGTCTTCTGGGTTTTTGTGACATTATATGCTAGCTTGAAAAATGGGTGTCTGATTATTTCTGGCTGTGTACTCTGCTGACATAATCTAATGTTTTGCTTTTGTTGTAAAGCCTTTTTGAAATCGGACAGTGTGGTTAGATTAACGAGAGTCTTGTCTTTAAATAGCTGTAAAATAGTCATATGTTTGAGAAATTGAAGTAATAGCATTTCAAAGGTTTTGAAAATCGCGCCACAGGATTCAACTGGCTGTTACGTAGGTGGGACGAATTCGTCCCGCCGGTCCCATAGAGGTTAACCCATTATTATAGCCTTATTTCAACAGGTTATAGGGTTTCTGAGTGAAATCATTTAGTCAAACCTTTAATCATATAATTTCCATTACATACATCAAAATAAACCTTAACTTCTTGTTAATCCAGCCGCTGTGTCAGATTTCAAATAGGCTTTACGGCGAAAGCACACCATGCAATTATCTGAGGACAGCGCCCCGCATTCAAAAGCATGAAAAACATATTTCAACCAGGCAGGTGTGCCACGAAAGTCAGAAATAGTGATATTATAAATGCTTTACCTTTGATGATCTTCTTCCGTTGGCACTCCAAAAGGTCCCTGATACATCACAAATGGTCCTTTTGTTTGTTAATGTCCTTCTTTATATCCATAAAAACTCAGTTTAGCTGGTGTGCTTCAGTCAATAATCCACCCAGTTTCCCTCCATCAAAATGCATACAAAATGAATCCCAAACGTTACTAATAAACTTTTCCAAACAAGTCAAACAACGTTTATAATCAAACCTTAGGTACCCTAATACGTAAATAAACGCAAAAATGTAAGACGGAGAATCGTTATTGTCTTTACCGGAGAAAAATACCAAAGAACGAGCTCTCCTCCACGCGCTTGGAAACACTACAGCCAAAATGGGAGCCACCTAGAAAAACTACAATTTCTGGCAAATTTTTCCAAAAACCAGCATGAAACTCTTTCTAAAGACTGTTGACATCTAGTGGAAGCCCTAGGAACTGCAATCTGGGAGGATTTCGCCTTATAATAAAGTGACAGCCATTGAAAACAGTGGTAAGCTGAATTTTCTTTGGGGGGGATGGTTTGTCCTCGGGGTTTCGCCTGCCATATCAGTTCTGTTATACTCACAGCTTCAGTGTTACTTGCCTCGAAGCGAGCATAAAAGGCATTAAGCTCATCTGGTTGGCTCACATCTGGGCAGCTAGCGGCTGGGTTTCCCTTTGTAGTCCGTAATATTTTTCAAGCCTTGCCACATCCGACGAGTGTCAGAGCTGGTGTAGTAGGATTCAATCTTAGTCCTGTATTGATGCTTTGCCTGTTTGATGGTTCGTCTGAGGGCATAGCAGGATATCTTATAAGTGTCCGGGTTAGTTACCCGCTCCTTGAAAGCAGTAGCTCTAGCCTTTAGTTCGTTGAGGATTTTGCCTGTAATAATAATAAGTGCATTGATGACGTCGCCCCAACAGTGAAAAGCACAGAAAATGTACGTATGGTCACTGTTGGGGCAACGTCGTCAATGCACTTATTGATGAAACCAGTGACTGAGGTTGTATACTCCGCCATTGGATGAATCCTAAAACATGTTCCAGTCTGTGCTAGCAAAACAGTCCTGCAGTGTAGCATCCGCGTCATCTCTAACCACTTCCGTATTGAGCAAGTCACTGGTACTTCCTGCTTAATTTTTGCTTGTAAGCAGGAATCAGGATAGAATTATGGTCAGATTTGCCAAATGGATGACGAGGGAGAGCTTTGTATGCGTTTCTGTGTGTGGATTAAAGGTGGTCTATAGTTTTTTTCCCCTTTGGTTGCAGATGTGAAATGCTGGTAGAAATGAGGTAAAACGTATTTAAGTTTGTCTGCATTAAAGTCCCCGGCAACTAGGAGCGCCGCTTGTAGATTAGCATTTTCTTGTTTCTTTATGGCCTTATACCGCTCGTTAAGTGCGGACTTAGTGCCAGCATCGGTTTGTGGTTGGAAATAGACGGCTACGAATAATATAGATGAGAACTCTCTTAGTAGATAGCGTGGTCTTCAGCTTATCATGAGGTATTCTACCTCGAGACTTGTTAAATTTTAGACATTCTGCACAAGCAATTATTGACAAATAGACACACACCCCCGCCCCTCGTCTTACAAGACGTAGATGCTCTGTTCTGCCGATGCACGGAGAAGCCAGACAGCTCTATATTATCCGTGTCGTCATTCAACCACGTCTCGGTGAAACATAAGATATTACCGTTTTTTAATGTCCCGTTGGTAGGATAGTCTTAATCGTAGATCGTCCAGTTTATTTTCCAATGATATGAAGGGTAGTGGTGGTTTACCTACTCGTCTGCCAATTCTTACAAGGAACCCGCCCTTCTCCCCATTCTCCTCCGTCTTTTCTTTACACTGATGACAGTGATTTGGGCTTTGTATTGACATAGCAGTATACCTTTTGCGTCAGACTTATTAAAGAAAAAATCTTCGTCCAGTTCAAGGTGAGTAATCGCTGTTCTGATGTCCAGAAGCTCTTTTCGCTCATAAGAGACGGTGGCAGCAACATTACTTACAAAATGAGTTACAAACAATGCAACAAAAAAAAATACCAGTTGGTTAGGAGCCCATAAAACGGCAGCCATTCCCTCCGGCGCCATTAAATATGACACTGGGAGAATTCACCTTTCACCTTGAGCATGGAAAAAAACAATAGCGTTGCAGTTCTTGACATATTCAAACTGGTGTGCCTGGCACCTACTGCCATACCCCTGTTCAAAGTCACTTATTTTGTCTTGCCCATTCACCCTCAGTCTATGTCATGGAAAGCCTCCTCCTTAAATTTGTTGTATTCACTGCTTTAGCACACTCTGCCAACCCGGATGTCCTAGCTGTGTCTGAATCCTGGCACCAAAAACCCTGAAATTTCCATCCCTAACAATAACATTTTCTGCCAAGATAGAACTGCCAAAGGGGGCGGAGTTGCAATCTACTGCAGAGAGAGCCTGCAGAGTTCTGTCTTACTATCCAGGTCTGTGCCCAAACAATTTGACCTTCTACTTTTAAAAATCCACCTTTCCAGAAACAAGTCTCTCACCGTTGCCGCTTGCTATAGACCACCTTCTGCCCCCGGCTGTACCCTGGACACCATATGTGAATTGATTGCCCCCCCATCTATCTTCAGAGCTCATGCTGTTAGGTGACCTAAACTGGGACATGCTTAACTAACCTCCAGACGAGCTTCAATGCCATACAACTCTCCTTCCGTGGCCTCCAAGTAAAAACTAAATGCATGCTCTTCAACCGATCGCTGCCCACACCTGCCCGCCCGTCCAGCATCACTACTCTGGACGGTTCTGACTTAGAATATGTGGACAACTACAAATACCTAGGTGTCTGGTTAGACTGTAAACTCTCCTTCCAGACTCACATTAAGCATCTTCAATCCAAAATTAAATCTAGAATCGGCTTCCTATTTCACAACAAAGCATCCTTCACTCATGCTGCCAAACATACCCTTGTAAAACTGACTATCCTACCGATCCTTGACTTCGGCGATGACATTTACAAAATAGCCTCCAACACTCTACTCAGCAAATTGGATGCAGTCTATCACAGTGCCATCGGTTTTGTCACCAAAGCCCCATATATTACCCACCACTGCGACCTGTATGCTCTCGTTGGCTGGCTCTCGTTGGCTAGCCCTCGCTTCATATTCGTCGCCAAACTCACTGGCTCCAGGTCATCTATAAGTCTTTGTTAGGTAAAGCCCCGCCTTATCTCAGCTCACTGGTCACCATAGCAACACCCAGCGTAGCACGTGCTCCTGCAGGTATATCTCACTGGTCACCCCCAAAGCCAATTCCTCCTTTGGCCGCCTTTCCTTCCAGTTCTCTGTTGCCAATGACTGGAATGAACTGCAAAAATCACTGAAGCTGGAGACTCATATCTCCCTCACTAACTTTAAGAACCAGCTGTCAGAGCAGCTCACAGATCACTGCACCTGTACATAGCCCATCTGTAAATAGCCCATCCAACTACCTCATCTCCCATACTGTTATTTATTTATTTTGCTCCTTTGCACCCCAGTATCTCTACTTGCACACTCATCGTCTGCACAGTCAATCACTCCAGTATTTAATTGCTATATTGTAATTATTTCACCACTATGGCCTATTTATTGCCTTACCTCCCTTATCCTACCTCATTTGCACACACTGTATATAGACCTTTTCTATTGTATTATTGAGTGCATGTTTGTTTATTCCATGTGTAACTCTGTGTTGTTTGTGTCGCACTGCTGTGCTTTATCTTGGACAGGTCGCAGTTGTAAATGAGAACTTGTTCTCAACTAGCCTACCTGGTTAAATAAAGGTGAAATAAAAATAATTGTATTTAAAGCAGGTGTTCCTAATGTTTTGTACACTCAGTGTACATATAGAGTGGGTATAACATCATGTAAACATTATTAAAGTCAGAGACCAGTGGGCAGCAGTCTCTAAGGTGCAGGGTAGAGTACTGGGTGGTAGCCTGCTAGTGACAGTCTCTATGGTTTAGGGCAGGGTACTGGGCTGAAGTCGGATAGTGATGACTGTTTAACAGTCTGATGGCCTGGAGATAGAAGCTGTTTATCAGTCTCTCGGTCCCAGCTTTGATTCACCTATATTGTCTTAGCCTTCTAAATGGTAGAAGTGTGAACAGGCTGTGCTTTGTAGTCACTTTTGACAGATTAAATGTTTGATGCCACATAGGCTGTTTTCTAAATGAGAAGTTTAGGGGCATTTGCTCTTTTAAACTATCCACATTTGTAAAACAAAAACAGTTCTCTGAAAGAGCTCTAAAGGTTTCATGTTTTACAAAATAAATAGTTGAATGTTCTTGTTATGTAAATTGGGGAAATGCAAATGTTTAAGTAGCAGCTAAGCCTTTCTGGGATGTTTTTGGCGGTTGTTTGGCTAGAAAAGCACAGGCTAACGACCTGTTGTGTAATAGCATTGCTTTGTTTGAACAACTTCAAAGGAAGGAGTTTATAAAAAGACAAACATGGCACTGTTTCAGGGCTTTTACTTCTCCTTCATTTTGTAAGCAATACTAGGTAGCTACAGTAAATACCCCTGATGCATTTCTGTGATTTCCAGTCCATACACATACTATCACCATACCCCCTCTTCCTTTTCCTCCTTCTTTTCCACACCATCATCATTACCCTCATCACCATCCGACATGAGTCTGCATCAGAATAGGAGTCCTGTTTGTCATAGTAACCAGTCTGTCCCGGTCTCCTATGCTCACCTGTGAGGTAGATTGTAGTTATGTATGTGTCTTGTTTCCTAACACTCTGATTGGAGCATTGTGAACAGACAGCCTTGAAGTTCAACGTTCTCTCTCTTTCTCTGGGTACTTGGAGGGGGAGGGAGAAGAGAGAGAGACTCTGGTTGCCATAGCAAAGGTCTCCCAGAGACTTGGAGAAAGAGAGAGCTCAGAGGAGTTCCGTTGGCAGTCACAGAACCAGCACTTGGTCTGGTGAGATACATGGTGTGCAGGCTTTAGTTCCAGCCTAGCACTAATCTCCTTTGACAGCCTGTTAACATAATAATGTTACATATCTAGCACATTTATTTATTTATTTTATTTAACCTTTATTTAACTAGGCAAGTAAGTTAAGAACAAATTCTTATTTACAATGACGCCTTTTACATTTCACAGTCTGCACTGTTACTCCCACATTGTCTTGTATGACTATATACAACTGCAAGGCATTTTAACTTCATTGACCTTATTTTCATCATTTCAGCACCATCATGTGAGAACTGGTTTTGGAATTTGGCCCTGGAAATAGCTTGCTATTATTACAATTAACACCACAATACCAACCCCTGTTAGACTACAATGACTTCTATTAGATGAGTGGTCCCACCCTGTACCCTGACCTCTAACCTCCGAGGGTCATCGGGAGGGCAGGTGGGGTTGTCCTGGCAATCTGTTGTTGACCTTAGGATACACGACTGGGGCGGCAGGTAGCCTAGTGGTTAGAGCGTTGGACTAGTAACCGAAAGGTTGCAAGATTGAATCCCCGAGCTGACAAGGTAAAAAACTGTCATTCTGCCCCTGAACAAGGCAGTTAACCCACTGTTCCTAGGCCGTCATTGAAAATAAGAATTTGTTCTTAACTGACTTGCCTAGTTAAATAAAGGAACAAAATAAATAAAAATAGGCCCGGTTTCCCGGACACAGATTGAGCCTAGTTTTGCACTGAAAAACCTGATCAATGGAGATTCTCAGTTGAAATAGCTTTTTAGTCCAAGACTAGGCATAGCCTGTGTCTGGGAAACTAGCCCATAGTGCTATAATGGCCTTTTACCTTGAACACCAGACAGCAGGTTAACCAAGGTACACAAATTGGCACACACACATATTCATAGTGCTGGCTATGATACAGGTAGTAAGTTCCCTAGTACAAAGCTCCTCTCCTCTTCAGGTCAGGAAAAGTTGCCACCAGGTGACTACTCATCTCTATTTATCCTCCTCTTTCCTCCCTTCCTCTTGCCTCCTTGTCTCTCCTCCCTCTGTGTATGAATCAAATCAAATCAAATTTATTTTTATATAGCCCTTCGTACATCAGCTGATATTCTCAAAGTGCTGTACAGAAACCCAGCCTAAAACCCCAAACAGCAAGCAAAGCATGTGAAAGAAGCACGGTGGCTAGGAAAAACTCCCTAGGAAAAACTCCCTAGAAAGGCCAAAAACCTAGGAAGAAACCTAGAGAGGAACCAGGCTATGAGGGGTGGCCAGTCCTCTTCTGGCTGTGCAGGGTGGATATTAAAACAGAACATGGTCAAAATGTTAAAATGTTAAAATGTTCATAAATGACCAGCATGGTCAAATAATAATAATCATAGTAGTTGTCGAGGGTGCAACAAGCACGTCCGGTGAACAGGTCAGGGTTCCATAGCCGCAGGCAGAACAGTTGAAACTGGAGCAGCAGCACGGCCAGGTGGACTGGGGACAGCAAGGAGTCATCATACCAGGTAGTCCTGAGGCATGGTCCTAGGGCTCAGGTCCTCCGAGAGAAAGACAGAAAGAGAGAAAGAGAGAATTAGAGAGAGCATATTTAAATACACACAGGACACCGGATAAGACAAGAGAAATACTCCAGATGTAACAGACTGACCCTAGCCCCCCGACACATAAACTACTGCAGCATAAATACTGGAGGCTGAGACAGGAGGGATCAGAAGACACTGTGGCCCCATCCGATGATACCCCCGGACAGGGCCAAACAGGCAGGATATAACCCCACCCACTTTGCCAAAGCACAGCCCCCACACCACTAGAGGGATGTCTCCAACCACCAACTTACCGTCCTAAGACAAGGCCGAGTATAGCCCACAACGATCTCCGCCATGGCACAACCCAAGGGGGGGGGGGCGCCAACCCAGACAGGAAGACCACGTCAGTGACTCAACCCACTCAAGTGACGCACCCCTCCCATGGACGGCATGGAAGAACACCAGTAGGCCAGTGACTCAGCCTCTGTAAAAGGGTTAGAGGCAGAGAATCCCAGTGGAAAGAGGGGAACCGGCAAGGCAGAGACAGCAAGGGCGGTTCGTTGCTCCAGCCTTTCCGTTCACCTTCACACTCCTGGGCCAGACTATACTTAATCATAGGACCTACTGAAGAGATAAGTCTTCAGTAAAGACTTAAAGGTTGAGACTGAGTCTGCGTCTCTCACATTGGTAGGCAGACCATTCCATAAAAATGGAGCTCTATAGGAGAAAGCCCTACCTCCAGCCGTTTGCTTAGAAATTCTAGGGACAATTAGGAGGCCTGCGTCTTGTGACCGTAGCGTACGTGTAGGTATGTACGGCAGGACCAAATCGGAAAGATAGGTAGGAGCAAGCCCATGTAATGCTTTGTAGGTTAGCAGTAAAACCTTGAAATCAGCCCTTGCCTTAACAGGAAGCCAGTGTAGGGAGGCTAACACTGGAGTAATATGATCAAATTTTTTGGTTCTAGTCAGGATTCTAGCAGCCGTATTTAGCACTAACTGAAGTTTATTTAGTGCTTTATCCGGGTAGCCGGAAAGTAGAGCATTGCAGTAGTCCAGCCTAGAAGTAACAAAAGCATGGATTAATTTTTCTGCGTCATTTTTGGACAGAAAATTTCTGATTTTTGCAATGTTACGTAGATGGAAAAAAGCTGTCCTTGAAACAGTCTTGATATGTTCTTCAAAAGAGAGATCAGGGTCCAGAGTAACGCCGAGGTCCTTCACAGTTTTATTTGAGACGACTGTACAACCATCCAGATTAATTGTCAGATTCAACAGAAGATCTCTTTGTTTCTTGGGACCTAGAACAAGCATCTCTGTTTTGTCCGAGTTTAAAAGTAGAAAGTTTGCAGCCATCCACTTCTTTATGTCTGAAACACAGGCTTCTAGCGAGGGCAATTTTGGGGCTTCACCATGTTTCATTGAAATGTACAGCTGTGTGTCGTCTGCATAGCAGTGAAATTTAACATTATGTTTTCGAATGACATCCCCAAGAGGTAAAATATATAGTGAAAACAATAGTGGTCCTAAAACGGAACCTTGAGGAACACCGAAATTTACAATTGATTTGTCAGAGGACAAACCATTCACAGAGACAAACTGATATCTTTCCGACAGATAAGATCTAAACCAGGCCAGAACTTGTCCATGTAGACCAATTTGGGTTTCCAATCTCTCCAAAAGAATGTGGTGATCGATGGTATCAAAAGCGGCACTAAGATCTAGGAGCACGAGGACAGATGCAGAGCCTCGGTCTGACGTCATTAAAAGGTCATTTACCACCTTCACAAGTGCAGTCTCAGTGCTATGATGGGGTCTAAAACCAGACTGAAGCGTTTCGTATACATTGTTTGTCTTCAGGAAGGCAGTCAGTTGCTGTGCAACAGCTTTTTCTAAAATTTTGGAGAGGAATGGAAGATTCGATATAGGCCGATAGTTTTTTATAATTTCTGGATCAAGATTAGGCTTTTTCAAGAGAGGCTTTATTACTGCCACTTTTAGTGAGCTTGGTACACATCCGGTGGATAGAGAGCCGTTTATTATGTTCAACATAGGAGGGCCAAGCACAGGAAGCAGCTCTTTCAGTAGTTTAGTTGGAATAGGGTCCAGTATGCAGCTTGAGGGTTTGGAGGCCATGATTATTTTCATCATTGCGTCAAGAGATATAGTACTAAAACACTTTAGTATCTCCCTTGATCCTAGGTCCTGGCAGAGTTGTGCAGACTCAGGACAATGGAGCTTTGGAGGAATACCCAGATTTAAAGAGGAGTCTGTAATTTGCTTTCTAATGATCATGATCTTTTCCTCAAAGAAGTTCATAAATTTATTACTGCTGAAGTGAAAGCCATCCTCCATTTGCGAAGGCTGCTTTTTAGTTAGCTTTGCGACAGTATCAAAAAGAAATTTCGGATTGTTCTTATTTTCCTCAATTAAGTTGGAAAAATAGGATGATCGAGCAGCAGTAAGGGCTCTTCGATACTGCACGGTACTGTCTTTCCAAGCTAGTCGGAAGACTTCCAGTTTGGTGTGGCGCCATTTCCGTTCCAATTTTCTGGAAGCTTGCTTCAGAGCTCGTGTATTTTCTGTATACCAGGGAGCTAGTTTCTTATGACAGATGTTTTTAGTTTTTAGGGGTGCAACTGCATCTAGGGTATTGCGCAAGGTTAAATTGAGTTCCTCGGTTAGGTGGTTAACTGATTTTTGTCCTCTGACGTCCTTGGGTAGGCAGAGGCAGTCTGGAAGGGCATCAAGGAATCTTTGGGTTGTCTGAGAATTTATAGCACGACTTTTAATGCTCCTTGGTTGGGGTCTGAGCAGATTATTTGTTGCAATTGCAAACGTAATAAAATGGTGGTCCGATAGTCCAGGATTATGAGGAAAAACATTTAGATCCACAACATTTATTCCATGGGACAAAACTAGGTCCAGAGTATGACTGTGGCAGTGAGTAGGTCCAGAGACATGTTGGACAAAACCCACTGAGTCGATGATGGCTCCGAAAGCCTTTTGGAGTGGGTCTGTGGACTTTTCCATGTGAATGTTAAAGTCACCAAAAATTAGAATATTATCTGCTATGACTACAAGATCCGATAGGAATTCAGGGAACTCAGTGAGGAACACTGCATATGGCCCAGGAGGCCTATAAACAGTAGCTATAAAAAGTGAGTGAGTAGGCTGCATAGATTTCATGACTAGAAGCTCAAAAGACGAAAACGTCATTGTTGTTTTTTTTTTTGTAAATTGAAATTTGCTATCGTAAATGTTAGCAACACCTCCGCCTTTGCCGGATGCACGGGGGGTATGGTCACTAATGTAACCTGGGGGTGAGGCCTCATTTAACACAGTAAATTCATCAGGCTTAAGCCATGTTTCAGTCAGGCCAATCACATCAAGATTATTATCAGTGATTAGTTCATTGACTATAACTGCCTTGGAAGTGAGGGATCTAACATTAAGTAACCCAATTTTGAGATGTGAGGTATCACAATCTCTTTCAATAATGGCAGGAATGGAGGAGGTCTTTATACTAGTGAGATTGCTAAAGCGAACACCGCCATTTTTAATTTTGCCCAACCTAGATCGAGGCACAGACACGGTCTCAATGGGGGAAGCTGAGCTGACTACACTGACTGTGCTAGTGGCAGACTCCACTAAGCTGGCAGGCTGGCTAACAGCCTGCTGCCTGGCCTGCACCCTATTTCATTGTGGAGCTAGAGGAGTTAGAGCCCTGTCTATGTTCGTAGATAAGATGAGAGCACCCCTCCAGCTAGGATGGAGTCCGTCACTCCTCAACAGGCCAGGCTTGGTCCTGTTTGTGGGTGAGTCCCAGAAAGAGGGCCAATTATCTACAAATTCTATCTTTTGGGAGGGGCAGAAAACAGTTTTCAACCAGCGATTGAGTTGAGAGACTCTGCTGTAGAGCTCATCACTCCCCCTAACTGGGAGGGGGCCAGAGACAATTAATCGATGCCGACACATCTTTCTAGCTGATTTACACGCTGAAGCTATGTTGCGCTTGGTGACCTCTGACTGTTTCATCCTAACATCGTTGGTGCCGACGTGGATAACAATATCTCTATACTCTCTACACTCGCCAGTTTTAGCTTTAGCCAGCACCGTCTTTAGATTAGCCTTAACGTCGGTAGCCCTGCCCCCTGGTAAACAGTGTATGATCGCTGGATGATTAGTTTTAAGTCTAATACTGCGGGTAATGGAGTCGCCAATGACTAGGGTTTTCAATTTGTCAGAGCTAATGGTGGGAGCCGTCGGCGTCTCAGACCCCACAACGGGAGGAGTAGAGACCAGAGAAGTCTCGGCCTCCGACTCCGACTCGCTTAATGGGGAGAACCGGTTGAAAGTTTCTGTCGGCTGAATAAGCGACACCGGTTGAGCATTCCTACAGCGTTTCCCTCCAGAAGCCATGAGAAAGATGTCCGGCTGCGGGGACCGTGCGAGGGGGTTTATACTAACGTTACTATCTGTACTTACTGGTGGCACAGACGCTGTTTCATCCTTTCCTACACTGAAATTACCCTTGCCTAACGATCGCGTCTGAAGCTGGGCTTGCAGCACAGCTATCCTTGCCGTAAGGCGATCGTTCTCCTGTATATTATAAGTACAACGACTGCAATTAGAAGGCATCATGTTAATGTTACTTAGCTTCGGCTGTTTGAAGTCCTGACGAACCATGTCCAGATAAAACCTCCGGGGATGAATGAAAAAAGTTGAGTGAGGAAAAAAGTTGAGTGAGGGAAAAAGTAAAAATATATGAGATCTGTCTCAGAGCTCAGTCAGAGCCTCTAAACAGGTTTCACAATAAGTGTAAAGCAATAGCATGAAGAAAAATTATTACCTGGGTTGATTGAATAGGGTCATACACTTTTCTTTTTATTTATACAGGTGATCTCAATGAAATTGAAAATATGATTATTCACTTACTGTTGAATGTTTGACCTCAATCTCTTGCTCTCCCTTGGTCTCTATCGCCCTCTCTCCCTTTCTCTCACATCCTCTCTCTCTATCTTCATCCATTTTCCTCCCCCTTACCCCTCTCAGGTGAAGTCTCTAACTCTGTTTGTGACCCACTACCCTCCTCTGTGTGAGCTGGAGAAGGTGTATCCTCTGCATGTAGGCAACTTCCACATGGCCTTCCTCCTCAATGAACCAGACATCACCACAGACGGTACGCTGTGTGTGTGTGTGTGTGTGTGTGTGTGTGTGTGTGTGTGTGTGTGTGTGTGTGTGTGTGTGTGTGTGTGTGTGTGTGTGTGTGTGTGTGTGTGTGTGTGTGTGTGTGTGTGTGTGTGTGTGTGTGTGTGTGTGTGTGTGTGTGTACACATGCTTGTGGGTCTTAGTGGGGATTTCCTACACTTGACAACTTGTTACAGCTGTTATAAGTCATTTGATAATAATCTGCCAATTTATTTTTGTCATTACATGTTTAATCCTTTCTCATGGTTGGTGTCTTGATGGATTTGTCCAGAATCGTGTGACATAAAACATACATTTGTTTGAGGAATGTCCAGAGTATTTTGTGTCATTCGTTACGCCGGTGAAGACAGTTGTGCCTGGATCCACGTTGGCTCTAATATCCCTAGCGAATTGATGTTGATCATCTGTTGTCTGCATGATTTGGGCTCCCGAGTGGCGCAAGACACTGCATCTCAGTGCAAGACGTGTCACTGCAGTACCTAGTTCGAATCCAGGCTGCATCACATCTGGCCTTGATTGGGAGTCCCATAGGGCGGCGCTCGATTGGCCCAGAGTCGTCCGGGTTTGGCCAGGGTAGGCCGTCATTGTAAATAAGAATTTGTTCTTAACTGACTTGCCTAGTTAAATAAAGGTTAAATAAAATAAAAATGTCTCATTAGGGGTGAGGTGTCTCATTAGATGTAACAGAAAGCATCAAGGTAATGAGTTCCTCTTTTCATATGTTTTTGTGCCATGGATTGAACATAGTCTACTGTGCGCAATTGTGTAGGATAGACTATTGTGCAACACCGGATATAAGTATAACAAATTACATAGCCTAGAGGGCTTATTCACAATATGATCTGGTATTGAAATAACATGACAAATACATTTTTGTTTACATGTTACACCTGCAATTTTAAACAGTACAAGGGGCTTGAAGTAGCCTACTTGAATATGGGGCTCAGAAATGTAAGTACTGGAATGAGCCTACCTTTAAAATCAGACATTTCCTCAATTTGGTGCTTGAAAAGTCCTTGTAATTATTGTTGCCAATTTCTAAGTTCTCCTGCTCCCTTATAATTTTCTGTATCTATTTATTTCATTACTTTTTGTGAGAGCCAACTGGGCACAGACTTCAGTTCAATGTCTTGGTTCAATGTGGTTCAATGTAGTTTCATTGAAATGTGGAAACAACGTGGATTCAGCCGGTGGGAGATGTGTCCACTTTCATCATTTTCCCGCTGCTTCAATTGAAGGGTGTTGCTCTACTCTGTTGCAGTGCGGTTATTATGTGGACGACAACATCTAATGTTGGTTTCAACTTGGCTTTCCATACAAATCCTTCCATTACAAAAGGAACCAGTTTTTTGGTTTCTTTCTCATTATAAAAACAGTAATTGTGAGATTTAGTTGTTACCGCTATTCATGAACATAGTGTCACGCCCTGATCTGTTTCACCTGTCCTTGTGCTTGTCTCCACCCCTCTCCAGGTGTCGCCCATCTTCCCTATCATCTCCTGTGTATTTATACCTGTGTTCTCTGTCTGTCTGTTGCCAGTTCGTCTTGTTCATTCAAGCTAACCAGCGTTTTTCCTGTCAGGTCCTATCGTTTCCCAGCCTCTCTTTCCTCATCCTCCTGGTTCTTGACCTTTGCATGTCCTGACCCTGTACCCGCCCGACCTCTCTGCCTGACCCTGAGCCTGCCTGCCGTCCTGTACTTTTGCTCCACCTCTGGATAACTGAACTCTGCCCGTCCCTGACCCGGAGTCCGCCTGCCGTCCTGTAGCTTTGCCTTGACCTGTCTTGCCTGCCCCTGTTCCTACAATAAACATTGTTACTTCGACAGTCTGCATCTGGGTCTTACCTTGATTCCCTGATAGTACGAACTGGCCATGACTGACCCAGCAGACTTGGACCAGCTCTGCTACGCCATCTCCTCCCAAGGAGCCACCATTGGTAGGCACAAGGTGTTGCTTCGCGGTATGACGGAGGGGTTCCAGACCACGGCCGAGCATCTTAACCTAGCATTGGACATTGTGCGGGAGCAAGTCCGTGGGTTGCCTACTAAGCAGCCAACCACGACGGTAACCTCCCAGCCCTTCTGTAAACCGTCTGGTAGCAGCGCCATCACCCTGGTTTCCCAGGAACCCCGCTTACCTCCAGGGGAGCGCTATAATGGCGATTCCAGAACCTGCCGGGCCTTTCTCTCCCAGTGCTCCCTCGTTTTCGAGCTGCAGCCTTCTTCGTTCCCCTCAGACCGCTCAAAGATAGCGTATATTATTACGCTAATGTCCAGGGGGGCACTTGCCTGGGCCATGGCGGTTTGGGAGCAACAATCCGCCGTCTGCTTCAGTCTGGAGGTATTTGTGGCAGAGGTGAGAAAGGTGTTTGAGGCTCCGGTGTCTGGGAGAGAGGCTGCCCGGAAGTTACTCCAGCTTCGGCAGGACACCCTCAGTGTGGCAGACCGTGAAGTGGAGTGCCTGGAACCCGGAAGCTCCACCTTTGCTCCACCTCTGGATAACTGAACTCAGCCTGTCCCTGACCCGGAGTCCGCCTGCCGTCCTGTACCTTTGCCTTACCCTGGATCTTCGACCCCTGCCTGCCTTGACCTGTCTTGCCTGCTACAATTGCTACAATAAACATTTTTACTTCGACAGTCTACATCTGGGTCTTACCTTGATTCCTGCTACATACGCTTTATTGTGTGTCTGCTACACCGAACAAAAATATAAATGCAACAATTTCAAAGAATTTACTGAGTTACAGTTCATATAAGGAAATAATTCAATTGAAATTAATTTATGAATGTAATTTATTAGGCCCTAATCTATGGATTTAACATGACTGTGAATACAGGTAGGCATCTGTTGGTCACAGATACCTTTAAAAAATGGTTGGGGCGTGGATCAGAAAACCAGTCAGTATCTGGTGTGACCACCATTTGCCTCATGCAGCACGACACATCTCCTTCGCATAGAGTTGATCAGGCTGTTGATTGTGGAATGTTGTCCCACTCCTCTTCAATGGCTGTGCAAAGTTGCTGGATATTTGCGGGAACTGGATATTTGCATCCCAAACATGCTTAAAGGGTGACATGTCTGAGTATGCAGGCCATAAGAACTGGGACATTATCAGCTTCCAGGAATTGTGTACAGATCCTTGCGACATGGGGTTGTGCATTATCATGCTAAAACATGAGGTGATGGTGGCGGATGAATGGCACGACTCAGAAACTCATCACAGTATATCTGTGTATTCAAATTGCCATCGATAAAATGCAATTGTGTTCGTTGGTCACCCCCTCCCCTTTTTGCCCTTAGAACAGCCTCAATTCATCCGACATGGACTCTACAAGGTGTCGAAAGCACCACAGGGATGCTGGCCCATGTTGACTCCAATGCTACCTACAGTTGTCAAGTTGGCTGGATGTCCTTTGGGTGGTGGACCATTCTTGATACACAATGGAAATGGTTGAGTGTGAAAAAAACATCAGCGTTACAGTTGGTGACACAAACTGGTGCACCTGGCACTTACTGCCATACCTTGTTCAAAGGCACTTCAATATTTTGTCTTGCTCATTCACCCTCTGAATGGCACACAAACACAACCCATTTCTTAATTGTCTCAAGGCTTAAAAATCCTTCTTTAACCTGTCTCCTCCCCTTCATCTACACTAATTGAAGCGGATTTAACACGTGACATCAATAAGGGATCAAAGCTTTCACCTGGTCAGTCTGTCATGGAATACTCAGCGTATGTACAATTGTATAACATTGAGGTCCTTAAAAATTACAAATAAGTACTTGAAAAAGTCCCTGAAAGTCCTTGAATTTGACTTGCCAATGTCTGTATGAACCCTGCTTGAAGGATGTGTAGTCCTAGCCATATGTTGTAGTATAGGTGGAGTTATGGGCCAATTTGCATATATTCACTATTATTCCTCTAATTACACATAGAACTGCATACAACTCCTTTTTATTTTTGTTTCAAAACAATTAAACAATGTCACACATTGCCCTATTATTTATAGAAATAACATTGTGTAGAGTTTAACCAAGGCTGTGGGTTTATTAAGGGTTAGTTAGGACGGTGGACTTAAGTCCAGTAAGGCTAACCATAGCGAAGTTGTGTTTATACCTTTCTGTGTGCGTGTGTGTAGACATTGAGGTGCAGCCAGAGTTCATCACCTTCCTGTACCAGCTGACTGAGGGGGCGGCAGGGCAGAGCTATGGGCTAAATGTTGCCCGATTGGCTGAGATTCCAGAAGCTATACTCCACATCGCCGCACGCAAAGCACAGGAACTAAAGAACATCGTCGACGCCCGGAGGTACACATACAAAGACACACACTGTCCCACACAGTGGGACACTCTTTCGGCTGAGCAGTCCAATGACTGAGTATGAGAACACTTCTGCAAAACTTTTTAAATCAATCTTTACTAATGACATGCCACTGGCTTTGAGTAAATCCAGTTTGTCTATGTATGCAGATAACTCAACACTATACACTTCAGCTACTACAGCGACTGAAATGACTGCATCACTTAACAAATTGCTGCAGTTAGGTTCAGAGTGGGTGGTAAGGAATAAGGTCCTAAATATTTGAAAAACTAAAAGCAACCTCAACGAAATCTTGTAATAAATAATGTGGAAATTGAGCAAGTTCAGGTGACTAAACTGCTTGGAGTAACCCTGGATTGTACACGGTCATGGTCAAAACATATTGATACAACAGTAGCTAAGATGGGGAGAAGTCTGTCCATAATAACGCGCTGCTCTACCTTAACAGCACTATCAACAAGGCAGGTCCTGCAGGCCCTAGTTTTGTCGCACCTGGACTACTGTTCAGTCGTGTGGTCAAGTGCCACAAAGAGGGATTTTGGAAAATTGGCTCAATGTGGAGTAGAGATTGAATTCATCACTACTTGTATTTGTGAGAGGTATTGACATGTTGAATGCAATGAGCTGTCTGTTTGAACAACTGGCGCTACTGACACCCATGCATACCCCACAAGACATGCCACCAGAGGTCTCTTCACAGTCCGCAAGTGCAGAACAGACTATGGGAGGCACGCAGTACTACATGTGACTTTATTCCATATCAAATACCTGATGCAAACAGTAGAATGAGATAAAAACAGAAACAAATACAGCAGGGACTGTGAAGAGACACAAACACAGGCACAGACACATGCATACACACACACGATAAACTATACACACACGTACGCAAGGATTTTGTGTTGTATATATGTGGTAGTAGAGTAGTGGTCTGAGGGCACACAATTTGTTGTGAAATCTGAAGTGAATGTATTGTTTTTAAAATGGTATAAACTGCCTTAATTTTGCTGGACCCCAGGAAAAGTGGCTGCTGCCTTGGTAGATCCAAGTGTCGGCTGGAGTGGTGTAAAGCTTGCTGCCATTGGAGTCTGGAGCAGTGGAAACGTGTTCTCTGGAGTGATGAATCACACTTCACCATCTGGCAGTCCGATGAATGAGTCTGGGTTTGGCGGATGCCATGAGAACGCTACCTGCCCCAATGCATTGTGCCAACTGTAAAGTTTGTTGTTGGAGGAATAATGGTCTGGGGGTGGTTTTTCATGGATCGGGCTAGGCCCCTTAGTTCCAGTGAAGGAAATTCTTAACACCACAGCATACAATGACATTTTAGACAATTCTGTGCTTCTAACATTGTGGGTACAGTTTGGGGAAGGCCTTTTCCTGTTTCATCAGGGCAATGGATTGTACTCGGTCACAAAACGAGGTCCATACAAAAATGGTTCGCCGAGATCGGTGTGGAAGAACTTGACTGGCCTGCACAGAGCCCTGACCTCAACCACATCAGACATCTTTGGGATGAATTGTAACGCAGACTGCTAGCCAGGCCTAATCACCCAACGTCAGTGCCCAACCTCACTAATGCTCTTGTGGCTGAATGGATGCAAGTCACCACAGCAATGTTCCAACATCTAGTTGAAAGCCTTCCCAGAAGAGTGGAAGCTGGTATAGAAGCATAGGGGAGGACCAACTCCATATTAATGCCCATGAGATGTTCAACAAGTAGGTGTCTGCTTACTTTTGGTCATGTAGTGTACATTTGGGCAGTACCAAAACCAGTGATTGTCTTTTCACAGCTAAATCTGCAGAGCTAGGATGGTTGTATTCCCCATATATATAACATTCTATTGGTTGCAAGAATTTGTATAATAATTTAAATAGAAAAACTCAGTTTTGAATCCGGCGTCATTTTGTGTATCAGTTCATAAACCATGTGCCATGGAATCGGTGTGTCAAATCTCCTCCCAACTGCATCTGCGCAGCTGTCAATTTTTTGGTCCTTAAATCAAACTGGTATACTGTTTTATTCCTAATTTATTCAAATAATTTATTCATAGCCAATTTTTTGTCTTTAGTGCAGGGCCGACAGACATGTTCCTTACCTTCTCCCGTTTCCACTTGCCTTGTCCATTTTTGTAGTAATGCTGCAATCAGTTGTAATTTTGGATAGAGCAGACATTTCCATATATTTGTTAACTGCATGTGTGACGTAACTCGAACAGTCCTGTTTATGATATAATTTACAAAGATTATACCATATTAAAATGAAATTGCAACCAGCTTTTTAAAAAAAACAAACATTTAACCTCTTACATCTAGACGTTCCGCTAGCGGAACACCTGCTCCAATATCCAATGATAGGCGTGGCGCGAATTACAAATTCCTCAAAAATACAAAAACTTCAATTTTTCAAACATATGACTATTTCACAGCATTTTA
The DNA here is from genome assembly GCF_965601325.2 of Salmo salar. NCBI lineage: Eukaryota > Metazoa > Chordata > Actinopteri > Salmoniformes > Salmonidae > Salmo > Salmo salar. The sequence goes on along the minus strand of NC_138314.1, from coordinate 1,518,914 downwards.
AAGACAAGACTCTCCTTTATCTAACCACACTGTCCGATTTCAAAAAGGCTTTACAGCGAAAGCAAAACATTAGATTATGTCAGCAGAGTACCAAGCCAGAAATAATCAGACACCCATTTTTCAAGCTAGCATATAATCTCACAAAAACCCAGAAGACAGCTAAATGCAGCACTAACCTTTGATGATCTTCATCAGATGACACACCTAGGACATTATGTTATACAATACATGCATGTTTTGTTCAATCAAGTTCATATTTATATCAAAAACCAGCTTTTTACATTAGCATGTGACGTTCAGAACTAGCATACCCCCCGCAAACTTCCGGGGAATTTACTAACAATTTACTAAATTACTCATGATAAACGTTCACAAAAAGCATAACAATTATTTTAAGAATTATAGATACAGAACTCCTCTATGCACTCGATATGTCCGATTTTAAAATAGCTTTTTGGTGAAAGCACATTTTGCAATATTCTAAGTACATAGCCCAGCCATCACGGGCTAGCTATTTAGACACCCGGCAAGTTTAGCCTTCACCAAAATCAGATTTACTATTACAAAAATGTTATTACCTTTGTTGTCTTCGTCAGAATGCACTCCCAGGACTGCTACTTCAATAACAAATGTTGGTTTGGTCCCAAATAATCCATCGTTATATCCAAATAGCGGCGTTTTGTTTGTGCGTTCCAGAAACTATCCGAAATGGTATATCAGGGTCGCGCGCATGGCGCAATTCGTGACAAAAAATGTATAAATATTCCATTACCGTACTTCGAAGCATGTCAACCGCTGTTTAAAATCAATTTTTATGCAATTTATCTCGTAAAAAAGCGATAATATTCCGACCGGGAATCTCCTTTTCGGCAAACAGAGGAAAATTCACAAAGACGGGGGCGGCCAGGGCACGCGCCTAAGCCCACAGTCCCTTGATCGGCCACTTGAGAAAGGCGATAATGTGTTTCAGCCTGGGGCTGGGATGACGACATTCTGTTTTTTTCCCGGGCTCTGAGAGCCTATGGAAGACGTAGGAAGTGTCACGTTAGAGCAGAGATCCTTTGTAATTGAATGAGATGGCAAAGAAGTTCAAGAAATGGTCAGACAGGCCACTTCCTGTAAAGGAATCTCTCAGGTTTTGACTGCCATATGAGTTCTGTTATACTCACAGACACCATTCAAACAGTTTTAGAAACTTTGGAGTGTTTTCTATCCAAAGCCAATAATTATATGCATATTCTAGTTACTGGGCAGGAGTAGTAACCAGATTAAATCGGGTACGTTTTTTATCCAGCCGTGAAAATACTGCCCCCTAGCCATAACAGGTTAAATGTTTTATTTTATTTAACTAGGCAAGTCAGTTAAGAACAAATTCTTATTTTCAATGACGGCCTAGGAACACTGCCTTGTTCAGGGGCAGAACGACAGATTTTTACCTTGTCAGCTTGGGGATTCAATCTTGTAACCTTTCGGTTACTAGTCCAACGCTCTAACCACTAGGCTACCTGCCGCCCCTTTCTATGGCTTCTTTTAAAAATAGCAATATTTTGGAGATTATTTCATTTTTAAATAATCGAAAGTGAAAGGTTGTAATCTGAATGATGGGAAAAGTCCATTCTTGAACATGAGGTGAGCTATTGTTTCATATCTGCGTGAGAACCAGTTAGGATTTAAGTATAGTTTTTGTATGATTGAAGACTTTATTAAGAGTTCCAATGCTTTAGTAATTAATCATTTCTGCCCCTGGAATTCATATTCATTATATAAATAGGCCCGTTTAATTTTGTCAAGCTTGTCATTCCAAATAAAGTGCAATAGTCTTTGCTCATATAATTTAAAAAAACAAGTCATTAGGTGTAGGCAGTGCCATAAGCAAATAGGTAAGCTGGGATATGACTAAAGAATTAATCAGGGTGATTTTTCCACGGTAACAAGATTTGATCTAATTTGGCTAACTTTCTAATAAAATGTATTGTAGTGAGATCATTTCATTCTTTCGGGATATGAATACCAAGTATGTCCACTTCACCGTCTGACCATTTTATTGGTAAACAACACGGTAATGGCAAACTTTTATTTTTAGTAATTCAATATAAAATATGGTGCATTTATCATAATTCGGTTTTAATCCAGAGAGGTTAGAAATGTTATATAGATCCTCTGTGAGGCTGTGCAGGGATCCAAATTGCGGATTTAAAAGAAAACATGAATCAGCATACAATGACACCTTTTGTTTTTAAGCCCTGGATTTCTAGCCTCTTGATATTTTTGTTGGATCTGATTTTAATAGCTAACTTTCCGATGGCCGTAATAAATAGAAATGCCTATCATGGACAACCTTGTTTTACTCTTCTTTACAATTTAATACTTTCTGATAAGTAGCCATTATTTACTATTTTACACCTGGGGTTACTATACATAACTTTAACCCATTGTATAAGAGATTCTTCAAAATTCTGATGGTCCAGGCATTTAATGAAATGCTCTATGCATTTTGCTAGGATTTTGGCATCACAACACTGTGTAAGGGGTCTCCAGTTTTTTAGGTGAACTGGATCTTTATACGGTATTTACCACCTGGGTCCTATTTCAGTAATAGTGAATTCAGACCTTCTTGCTGAGTATCTGATAGTCTATTGCTTTTATAGGAGTGGTTAAAAGGGAACTTTGAGTACATCGAAAAATATTTGATACAACTCAACTGGTATGCCACCCAGCCCTGAAGTTTTCATGGACTTGAAGGCTTTAATTGCATCTAGAAGTTATTCCTCTGTAATTAGACCTTCACATGAGTCTTTCTGTATAGCTGTTAATTTTACTCTATTAATAGAAAAAAATCCTTACAATTAACTTCAGTTAATGGAGATGGAGGAGACTGAAATTAAAACATGAATCATGGATGACGCTGTCATTTATAGCAAGTTTCAGTAAATTATTTTTGGTCGCATTTCTATGTTGAAGATAAAAAAAGAATTAGGTGCATTTTTCCCCGTATTCCAGTTCGCCTTATTTTTATAATATATTACACTTGATCTTTCTTCAATAAGTTCCTCCATTTCTTTTTGTTTTTCCTCTAACTTATCCTGTGCCTCTATGGTACAATTTTTATTACCGTCTATCTGCACTGTTAGACCTTCTATTTCCTTTGTTAATATGGACTCTTTTGACCCTAAATTGCTTTTGTTTTAGAGATGAGTGTTGAATTGCATGGCCTCTAAAGGCACATTTAAAAGTGTCCCAAACAATAAGGTTATCTGCTGTACCTATGTTCTGTAGGAAAAAGTCAGTTATAAATGATTCTGTCTTGGTTAAAAACTATTCTGTCTTGGTTTAAAAACAAGTTGTCATCCAGTAAGCTTTGACTATATTTCCAGTATCCTCACCCTTGCAGAAATTCTGTAAGAGTAATGTGTATACCAATTATTTGATGGTCCGACCGCATTCTGTCCCCAATCAACACTCTTTAAACATTTGCTGGCAACGAAAATGACATAAGGAATTAGTCAAGACGACTTGCTTGATTGAGCCTCCTCCATGTATATCTCACTAGGTCAGGATATTTAAGCCTCCATATACCCACTAGTTCCAATATATCCATAATATTCGTAATTTCTTTAAGTGCATGAGGGTGATAGTTTGTAATGTGAATTCCTTTACGGTCCATTGAGGTACTTAAAACCATACTATAATCTCCTACTGTAATAATTGAGTCATGTATTGCCTGTAAACTCGATAAATTATTATACACTGCCGTTCAAAAGTTTGGGGTCACTTAGAAATGTCCTTGTTTTTTAAAGAAAAGCTAATTTTTTGTCCATTTAAATAACATAAAATTGATCAGAAATCCAGTGTAGACATTAATGTTGTAAATGACTATTCTTTCAAAAACAATGACATTTTTCAGTGACCCCAAACTTTTGAACGGTAGTGTATATATTTTTGAAGAAGCGTGGATCATCATTATTTGGACCATGTAGATCAATGAGCCAAATCTGTTTATGGTCCAGTAGCATATTTAAAAGGATCCACCTTCTTTGCTGATCTGTTTGAACAGTTTGCACATTCGGATCAAAATTATTGTTCATTAATATCATCACCCCTTTTGACTTCTTCTAAAGGTGTAAAATGAGTTTCCTGTAAACAATAGATATTATATTCCTTCTCTTTTAGCCAGGTAAAGACTGATCGTCTTTTATTATTATCTGCTAAACCATTACAATTATAACCAGCTATACTTATTTCACCACTTACCATAATGAGATACACGTTTCGATTATACATACCATAATATGTTTGTAAACTTACCATTAAGAAATACCATGATAATTGAGTGTCCATATAGCTGTACGATGATATTTTCACTGTTAAGCATAATGTGGGTGGGACAGTGATGGCGCCGGAAGGTAGGGCTGCCGTCTTATTGGCTCTCAACCGATCATGCTATTTTGTTAGTTTTTTCGTGTTGTTCGTAACTTGTTTTGTACATAATGTTGCTGCTACTGTCTCGTATGACCGAAAAGAGCTTCTGGACATCAGAACTTGGAATATTCACCTCAAATTGGACAAGGAATTCTTCTTCAATGAGTCGGACGCGAGGGATATACTGCAGACACCCGACCAGGCCCCGATCCCCGTGATTCGCTGGAGAAGGAAACAGAGATTTCGAGGCAAAAGATCAGGGTGTTTTGCGAGGATCAGGCGACGAGTGGCTAATCTTTCCTTGCCTTCCGTTCTGCTAGCTAACGTTATATCGCTGGAAAATAAATGGGACGAACTGAAAGCACGTATATCCTACCAATGGGACATTAAAAACTGTAATATCTTATGTTTCACCGAGTCGTGGCTGAACGACAACATTAAGAACATACAGCTGGCGGGTTATACACTCTATCAGCAAGACAGAACAGCAGCCTCTGGTAAGACAGAGGGCGGGGGCCTATGGACTTATGTAAACAACCGTTGGTGCACGATATCTAAGGAAGTCTCAAGGTTTTGCTCGCCTGATGTAGAGTATCTCATGATAAGCTGTAGACCACACTATCTACCTAGAGAGTTTATCCGTTTTTTTTCGGAGCTGTCTACATTCCACCACAGAGCGAGGTTGGCACTAAAACCGCACTAAATGAGCTGTATTACTGCCATAAGCAAACAGGAAAATGCTCATCCAGAGGCGGCGCTCCAAGTGGCCAGTGACCTTAATGCAGGGAAACTTAAATCGGTTTTACCGAATTTCTATCAGCATGTTAAACGTGCAACCAGAGGGAAACAAATTCTAGAGCACCTTTACTCCACACACAGAGATGCATACAAAGCTCTCCCTCGTCCTCCATTTGGCAAATCTGACCATAACTCTATCCTCCTGATTCCTGCTTACAAGTAAGAATAAAAGCAGGAAGCACCAGTGACTCGGTCTATGAAAAAGTGGTCAGATGAAGCAGTTGCTAAGCTACAGGACTGGAATATGTTCAGAGATTCTTCCAATGGCATTGAGGAGTACACCACATCAGTCACTGGCTTATCAATAAGTGCGTCGATGACGTCGTCCCCACAGTGACTGTACGTACAAACCCCAAACAGAAGCCATGGATTACAGGCAACATTGGCACTGAGCTAAAGGGTAGAGCTGCCGCTTTCAAGGAGCGGGACTCCTTGATATATTATAAGAAATTCCGCTATGCCCTCCGACGAGCCATCAAACAGGCAAAGCGTCAATACAGGACTAAGATTGATTCGTACTACACCGGCTCTGACGCTTGTCAGATGTGTCAGGGCTTGCAAACTATTACAGACTACAAAGGGAAGCACAGCCGAGAGCTGCCCAGTGACACGAGCCTACTAGACGAGCTAAATAACTTCTATGCTTGCTTCGAGGTAACACTGAAACATGCATGAGAGCATCAGCTGTTCTGGATGACTGTGTGATCACCCTCCGCGTAGCCGATGTAAGACCTTTAAACAGGTCAACATTCACAAGGCCGCTGGGTCAGACGGATTACCAGGACGTGTACTCCGAGCATGCGCTGACCAACTGGCAAGTGTCTGCACTGACATTTTCAACCTCTTCCTGTCTGAGTTTGTAATACCAACATGTTTCAAGCAGACCACCGTAGTCCCTGTGCCCAAGAACACTAAAGTAACCTGAATAAATGACTACCGACCCTGTAGCACTCACGTCTGTAGTCATGAAATGCTTTGAAAGGCTGGTCATGGCTCACATCATCACCATTATCCCAGAAACCCACTCCAATTTGCATACCGCCCCAACAGATCCACAGATGATGCAATATCTATTGCACTCCACACTGCCCTTTCACACCTGGACAAAAGGAACACCTATGTGAGAATGCTATTCATTGACTACAGCTCAGCGTTCAACACCATAGTGCTCATCACTAAGCTAAGGACCCTGGGACTAAACACCTCCCTCTGCAACTGGATCCTAGACTTCCTGACGGGCAGCCCCCAGGTGGTAAGGGTAGGTAGCAACACATCCGCCACGCTGATCCTCAACACGGGGTCCCCTCAGGGGGTGTGTGCTCAGTCCCCTCCTGTACTCCCTGTTCACTCATCACTGCATTGCCAGGTACAACTACAACACCGTCAGTAAGTTTTCTGATGACACACCGACAATGATGAGACAGCCTATAGGGAGGTGGTCAGTGACCTGACCGTGTGGTGCAAGGACAACAACCTCTCCCTCAACGTGATCAAGAAAAAGGAGTTGATTGTAGACTACAGGAAAAGGAGGACCGAGCACTCCCCCATTCTTATCGACGGGGCTGTAGTGGAGCAGGTTAAGAGCTTCAAATTTCTTGGAGTCCACATCAACAACAAACTAACATGGTCCAAGCACACCAAGACAGTCGTGAAGAGGGCACAACAAAACCTATTCCCCCTCAGGAGACTGAAAAGATTTGGCATGGGTCCTCAGATCCCATACAAAAGGTTTTTGCAGCTGCACCATCGAGAGCATCCTGACGGGTGACATCACTGCCTGGTATGGCAACTGCTGGGCTTCCGACCGCAAGGCACTACAGAGGGTAGTGCATACGGTCCAGTACATCACTGGGATTAAGCTCCCTGCCATCCAGGACCTCCATACCAAGCGGTGTCAGAGGAAGGCCCGAAAAATTGTCAAAGACTCCAACCACCCTAGTCATAGACTGTTCTTTCTGCTACCGCATGGCAAGCGGTACCGGAGCATCAAGTCTAGGTCCAAGAGGCTACTAAACAACTTCTACCCCCAAGCCATAAGACTCCTGAACAGCTAATTAAATGGCTACCCAGACTATTTGCACCCCCCTGCTGCTGCTACTCTCTGTTATTATAGCCACTTTAATAACCCTACCTGTATGTACATAATTACCTCGACACCGGTGCCCACGCACATTGACACATTGACTCTGTACCAGTACCCCCTGTATATAGCCCCGCTATTGTTATTTACTGCTGCTCTTTAATTATTTGTTTTTCTTATCTCTTTCATTTTATGTAGGTATTTTCTTAAAACTGCATTGTTGGTTAAGGGCTTGTAAGTAAGCATTTCACTGTAAGGTCTACCTACACCTGTTGTATTCGGCACATGTGACCTCTAATTGTTCTCCAATATTCCACCAGCTAAAACCTCCCCCATCCCAAGTCGGGTTGTCGTCCCAGTGACTGGCTGGCAATCCCTGTACACATGGATCCTAGGGCCTTTAAGAGATACGGGCCCAGCCTACAGGGAGGAGGTGAGTGCCCTGGCGGAGTGGTGCCAGGAAAATAACCTCTCCCTCAACGTCAACAAAACAAAGGAGCTGATCATGGACTTCAGGAAACAGCAGAGGAAGTACTCCCCTATCCACATCGACGGGACCGCAGTGGAGAAGGTGGAAAATATTTAAGTTCCTCGGCATACACATCACTGACAATCTTAAATGGTCCACCCACACAGACAGTGTGGTGAAGAAGGTGCAACAGTGCCTCTTCAACCTCTGGAGGCTGAAGAAATTCGGCATGGCCCCTCAGAAACTTTTACAGATGCACAATTGAGAGCATCCTGTCTGGCTGTATCACCACCTGTTACGGCAACTGCACCGCCTGCAACCGTAGGGCTCTCCAGAGGATGGTGTGGTCTGCCCAACGCATCACAGGGGGCACACTGCTTGCCCTCCAGGACATCTAAAACACCCGATGTCACAGGAATGCCAAAAAGATCATCAAGGACATCAACCACCCGAGCTACGGCCTGTTCACCCCGCTATCATCCAGAAGGCGAGGTCAGTACAGGTGCATCAAAGCTGGGAATGAGAGACAGAAGCTATTTTTCAATCTCAAGGCCATCAGACTGTTAAATAGCCATCACTAGCAGGTTACCACCCGGATACTCAACCCTGCACCTTAGAGGCTGCTGCCTTATATACATCGACATGGAATCACTAACCACTTTAATAATGGAACACTAGTCACTTTAATAATGTTTACATACTGCTTTACTCATCTCATATGTATATACTGTATTCTATTCTACTGTATTTTAGTCAATGCCACTCTGACATTGCTCGTCCTAATATTTATATATTTCTTAATGACATTCTTTTACTTTTAGATTTGTGTATTGTTGTGAATGTTTAGATACTGCTGCACTGTTGGAGCTTGGAACACAAGCATTTCACTATGCCTGCAATAACATCTGCTAAATATGTGTATGTGACCAATAACATTTGATTTGATCCTTTAAAAATAGCACATTGCCACTTACAGTACAGAACCAGATTCTCAGCCAACAGCATTTTGAAGGCCTTCACCTCTGTTTTACTGAATCTAGTTATTTAAAAATATATATTAAAAAACATTGCATATCTTAATTTATTCCCACAATTGACGAATAATTCACATAATAATATCAGCACTTCCACGAAGGATTGTTACCTGTAACAAGGGCTGGCAGTATGAATTCTACATTTTGTCAACAGATGTGGGATGCATAGACACACTGAACCCACCCCATCCAAACAAACACCTCTGCCCCTCTCTCCCCTTCCGCCCATAGATCGACCCCCCCCCCCCCCCCCCCCGCACACACAAGCTAAAATGTTCAGCAGTTGTTCCATCCTGGGCCCCAACTCAAGGGAAGACTTGATGTGTGAATGTGTAAAACAGTTTGTCTATATACAAATTGAGCAGCATTGGGAAGATTTAATTAACCAATATCTAGTCCTAGCTTATAGAGCTCAGATACCCCTCTTCCCCCCAACACCCACACACGCTGGTCCCCCGTTATGACCAATCTTATCAAGAACCTCTGTGCAGTTAGACCATTTTGATTATTCTGTGCCGCCATGGCCACAATAATATGCCCCCTCTCTGATTGATTGTCCTAGTGTGACTCCCTCCCCATGGGTTACTGCAGCCAGTGTAGCCAGCAATGCCAGTACCTGGGGGTACTCCACTGGAATTCCCACCGGCTAGGTATGGGTTCTCATTAGCAGCTTTGAGAAAATCCTAGTATATTATGCTCACCCATTCGGGGGCTTAGACTTATGGACCTACTCTGCCAGGCAGGCTCAGACTCTTGAGGGGGTGGTGCTGCTTCAGTGAGTCTCTGACTGCGTTCACATTTCTGTCATGGCTGCATAGCCTACTTGCAGTAGGAAACCATGTGTTTGATGTATTTGATACCATTCCGCTCCAGCCTTCACCAAGAGCCTGTCCTCCCCAATGTCCTCTGTTTGTAGAGTTTTTATTTCTATCTTGTTGATTAAGCCTACCTTTTGGCTTTGGGTACTTTGTGTACCAGTTCCTTGTACAGTGAGGGAAAAAAGTACACTGCTCAAAAAAATAAAGGGAACACTTAAACAACACAATGTAACTCCAAGTCAATCACACTTCTGTGAAATCAAACTGTCCACTTAGGAAGCAACACTGATTGACAATACATTTCACATGCTGTTGTGCAAATGGAATAGACAACAGGTGGAAATTATAGGCAATTAGCAAGACACCCCCAATAAAGGAGTGGTTCTGCAGGTGGGGACCACAGACCACTTCTCAGTTCCTATGCTTCCTGGCTGATGTTTTGGTCACTTTTGAATGCTGGCGGTGCTTTCACTCTAGTGGTAGCATGAGATGGAGTCTACAACCCACACAAGTGGCTCAGGTAGTGCACATCAATGCGAGCTGTGGCAAGAAGGTTTGCTGTGTCTGTCAGCGTAGTGTCCAGAGCATGGAGGCACTACCAGGAGACAGGCCAGTACATCAGGAGACGTGGAGGAGGCCGTAAGAGGGCAACAACCCAGCAGCAGGACTGCTACCTCTGCCTTTGTGCAAGGAGGAGCAGGAGAAGCACTGCCAGAGCCCTGCAAAATGACCTTCAGCAGGCCACAAATGTGCATGTGTCTGCTCAAACGGTCAGAAACAGACTCCATGAGGGTGGTATGAGGGCCCGACGTCCACAGGTGGGGGTTGTGCTTACAGCCCAACACCGTGCAGGACGTTTGGCATTTGCCAGAGAACACCAAGATTGGCAAATTCGCCACTGGCGCTCTGTCCTCTTCACAGATGAAAGCAGGTTCACACTGAGCACGTGACAGACGTGACAGAGTCTGGAGACGCCGTGGAGAACGTTCTGCTGCCTGCAACATCCTCCAGCATGACCGGTTTGGCGGTGGGTCAGTCATGGTGTGGGGTGGCATTTCTTTGGGGTGCCGCACAGCCCTCCATGTGCTCGCCAGAGGTAGCCTGACTGCCATTAGGTACCGAGATGAGATCCTCAGACCCTTTGTGAGACCATATGCTTGTGCGGTTGGCCCTGGGTTCCTCCTAATGCAAGACAATGCTAGACCTCATGTGGCTGGAGTGTGTCAGCAGTTCCTGCAAGAGGAAGGCATTGATGCTATGGACTGGCCCGCCCGTTCCCCAGACCTGAATCCAATTGAGCACATCTGGGACATCATGTCTCGCTCCATCCACCAACGCCACGTTGCACCAGACTGTCCAGGAGTTGGCGGATGCTTTAGTCCAGGTCTGGGAGGAGATCCCTCAGGACACCATCCACCACCTCATCAGGAGCATGCCCAGGCGTTGTAGGGAGGTCATACAGGCACGTGGAGGCCACACACACTACTGAGCCTCATTTTGACTTGTTTTAAGGACATTACATCGAAGTTGGATCAGCCTGTAGTGTGGTTTTCCACTTTAATTTTGAGTGTAACTCCAAATCCAGACCTCCATAGGTTGATAAATTGGATTTCCATAGATTTATTTTTGTGTGATTTTGTTCTCAGCACATTCAACTATGTAAAGAAAAAAGTATTTAATAAGATTATTTCTTTCATTCAGATCTAGGATGTGTTGTTTAAGTGTTCCCTTTATTTTTTGAGCAGTATATTTGATCCCCTGCTGATTTTGTACGTTTGCCCACTGACAAAGAAATGATCAGTCTATAATTTTAATGGTAGGTTTATTTGAACAGTGAGAGACAGAATAACAACAAAAAAATCCAGAAAAACGCACGTCAAAAATGTTATAAAATGATTTGCATTTTAATGAGGGAAATAAGTATTTGACATCTCTGCAAAACATGACTTAGTACTTGGTGGCAAAACCCTTGTTGGCAATCACAGAGGTCAGGCATTTCTTGTAGTTGGCCACCAGGTTTGCACACATCTCAGGAGGGATTTTGTCCCACTCCTCTTTGCAGATCTTCTCCAAGTCATTAAGGTTTCGAGGCTGACGTTTGGCAACTCGAACCTTCAGCTCCCTCCACAGATTTTCTATGGAATTAAGGTCTGGAGACTGGCTAGGCCACTCCAGGACCTTAATGTGCTTCTTCTTGAGCCACTCCTTTGTTGCCTTGGCCGTGTGTTTTAGGTCATTGTCATGCTGGAATACCCATCCATGACCCATTTTCAATGCCCTGGCTGAAGGAAGGAGGTTCTCACCCAAGATTTGACGGTACATGGCCCCGTCCATCGTCCCTTTGATGCGGTGAAGTTGTCCTGTCCCCTTAGCAGAAAAACACCCCCAACGCATAATGTTTCCACCTCCATGTTTGACGGTGGGGATGGTGTTCTTGGGGTCATAGGCAGCATTCCTCCTCCTCCAAACACGGCGAGTTGAGTTGATGCCAAAGAGCTCCATTTTGGTCGCATATGACCACAACACTTTCACCCAGTTGTCCTCTGAATCATTCAGATGTTCATTGGCAAAGTTCAGACGGGCATGTAAATGTATTCTTGAGCAGGGGGACCTTGCGGGCGCTGCAGGATTTCAGTCCTTCACGGCGTAGTGTGTTACCAATTGTTTTCTTGGTGACTATGGTCCCAGCTGCCTTGAGATCATTGACAAGATCCTCCCGTGTAGTTCTGGGCTGATTCCTCACAGTTCTCATGATCATTGCAACTCCACGAGGTGAGATCTTGCATGGAGCCGAATAATCGCACCAACTGTTGTCACCTTCTCACCAAGCTGCTTGGCGATGGTCTTGTAGCCCATTCCAGCCTTGTGTAGGTCTACAATCTTGTCCCTGACATCCTTGGAGAGCTCTTTGGTCTTGGCCATGGTGGAGAGTTTGGAATCTGATTGATTGATTGCTTCTGTGGACAGGTGTCTTTTTATACAGGTAACAAGCTGAGATTAGGAGCACTCCCTTTAAGAGTGTGCTCCTAATCTCAGCTCGTTACCTGTATAAAAGACACCTGGGAGCCAGAAATCCTTCTGTTTGAGAGGGGGTCAAATACTTATTTTCCTCATTAAAATGCAAATCAATTTATAACATTTTTGACATGCGTTTTTCTGGATTTCTTTGTTGTTATTCTGTCTCTCACTGTTCAAATAAACCTACCATTAAAATTATAGACTGATCATTTATTTCTTTGTCAGTGGGCAAACGTACAAAATCAGCAGGGGATCAAATACTTTTTTCCCCTCACTGTATTTGGTTATTTATTATTTCATGAATTATCCTATCTTTTATCTATTTATAAATACTATACATAAAAAATATAATAGCAAACATTTTACAACATTCCCTAAATTGAATAGTATAGTGTATTTATAGTTAAAGTCTTAATTGTTCTATTTTATTATTTCTTATTTCTAGGCTTGCCTTCATCTTTTTACGGACATGCCCAAGCACACCTAATTTATCATTTATAGATTTTAGCAGTTCGGTTTCCACGTACAGGGTGGTGAAATAGGTAATCCGTGTCAGTCAAAGAGTCTATACATTTTCCTATATAGTTTGGTTCTCTATTCTTTCTGTGTTTACTCTCTGCTATGATTTGGTGTTGACTGTGTTGGTTGTCTTTGTCTATACAATTCTCTGGCCTTAGAAGCTGTTTTGAGTTATCCAGTTTGGATGTTGTTGCGCACGAGTGAGCAGATCAGCGTAAAAGTACTATTATTTAGTCAGTTTTAGGGACATTCATTTATATGCTTTTTCACAAGGCATTCTTAACCGCCATGCTACCTTCTTATTGAGTCATTGTTAGTTTTACACTTAAGACATGCCGTAGAATTTGTGAATGTTGTGTCTTGTGTAATTCATTCTATACATTATTTTATACTGGATTAAGCATACATTTCCATTAACTCTAATTTCGTTCCCTGCATCTTGTGCCAATGTCAGTTATTTTTAAGTCTTGGTTCCAATAGTTGATATTTTTTCTAAGAGATTGTCAGATGGATAGGCTCTCTGCAAGGTTTTGTATATCTTACCGATCATACGAATATCTTTTTCTAACTCAAATAGGATTTCCTCAAGATTGCTTTGATGTCCAAAAGATTTCAAATCAAAATGTCTTGATATGAAACTTTTCAGTTGCATGTATTAAAAAATATCTGCATTGGTCAGTCCAAACATTGCTTTTTAATTCCGTCAAGGAAATATATTTATTTCCTATTACCAAGTAATTTACGGTTTCTATACCTTTACTTTTCCATATGAACCAATTTATCATTGAATTCTAAAAATATGTCCGTGGATTGTTCCATAGGGTTGTGTTTTTCGGGAGTGATTTTCGGGAGTGATTCTTGTAGAATACGTAAAATATGCTTCCATATTGTTAGTGTCCTTAACTATGAAGTTGTTAATGTTAGCTTCATTGTTGATAATTAAATACAGAAATATCTGATTACATTTTTTCAAGCTGTTGAATAGGTTGTTGATCATTGCTAGACAACAATTTTCAGGTCTTGCCATACATATTTAAGTGGATTTAAGTCAAAACTGTAGCTCGGCCACTCTGGAACATTCACTGTCTTCTTGGTAAGCAACTCCAGTGTTGATTTGGCCTTGTGTTTTTGGTTATTGTCCTGCTGAAAGGTGAATTTATCTTCCAGTGTCTGGTGGAAAGCAGACTGAACCAGGTTTTCCTCTAGGATTTTGCCTGTGCTTAGCTCCTTTCCACATCTTTTTTATCCTGAAAAACTCCCCAGTCCTTAATGATTCCAATAATACCCATAGCATGATGCAGCCACCACTATGCTTGAAAATATGGATAGTGTTATCCAGTAATGTCTTGCATTGGATTTGTCCCAAACATAACACTTTGTATTCAGAACAAAAAGTGAATTGCTTTGCCACATTTTTTGCAGTATTACTTTAGTGCCTTGTTGCAAACAGGATGCATGTTTTGGAATATTTTGTATTATGTACAGGCTTCTTCTGTTCACTCTGTCAGTTAGGTTAGGTGTTGAATGCTTAGCTGGACAGGAAAATGGTCCAATTCAAACACTTATCAAGAGAACATCCTTGGTCATCCTTACTGCCTCTGATCTGGCGGACTCACTAAACACAAATGCTTTGTTTGTAAATTATGTCTGAATGTTTGAGTGCGCCCCTGGTTATCTGTACATTTTTTAAAGAACAACATTTTGCCGTCTGGTTTGCTTAATATAAGGAATTTTACTTTTGATACTTAAGTATATTTAAAACCAAATACTTTTAGACTTTTACTTTTTTTGCTAGGTGACTACTTTCTATAAAGGTGTCTTTACTTTTACTCAAGTATGACAATTGGGTACTTTTTCCACCACTGGTGACTGGGTTTATTGATACATCATCCAACGTGTAATTAATAACTTCACCATGCTCAAGGGGACATTCAGTGTCTGTTTTTTTTTTAATCTACCAGTAGTACAGATGAAACACTGACGTCATCAGAGCGCAACGTATGTTTGTTGTTGTTGAATGCTGTCGAACGCTGAAACCTGAACTAAAGACCTCGGTTTAAAAGCTGACAGTGTTTTTATATACTTTTATTTGATTTTGAATCCTGCGGCTCTGTTGGGCTAAATTGCTGTGAGCGCTGCTATCTGTCCAGGGATCCTGCTAGCTGGGTGAAAGCCCAGCTAGCCTAGAGTGTCTCAAGTGGAGGTCGCTGTTGAACGTTTCCAAAAAAGCAGGAGCTGCGTTTACTTTGCTTTGTTCCGGGACAATGTGGACCGCGTTGACTTTCAATGTAGCAACTGCTTTGCTTGCGGAGGACTACAGGAGCGAAGTAGCTACTCTTAGCAAGCAATTAGAAAATCTACATAAGCTACTGGGGAACCCACGCCCACCTACTTTTTCTTCCACGCCAGTAGCCGTACGCCTCTCTTGTCTGGTGGAAGTTTCACCGCCGTGTCGGCTCTCCACAGCCAACTGGCCGGTGCCAGGCAGGGTTCCATCCCGGAAGGGGTCTCCCCCTTTCCTGGAGAACGGAGCTGATCTCGACCCAACCAACTAGCCATGGAGGGACGTCACACGCCATGGAAGTCGAAGAAGGTGTCCTCTGACAACGGGGGTCTCAATGGAGATGTTGAGCTCGGAACTGACACAGACCAGAAACAGCTTTGCCGCACTGGATCCAGAGGTTCCGGCACCTTCATCTGTGGTGGCTTCCCAATCAAGATTGGATCCGGAGGTACCTGCATCTTCGTCCTCGGCTCTGTCTCCCTTTCCGGTGGCTTCTACCTCGGGTTCAGATCCTCGGAGCTCCCATCCTCGGAGCTCTCACCATACCGCGAGGCTGCCTGAGAGACCGGCCCATTCAACATTACAGGCAGCTCTATGGTGAGATACATCTCTGTCCCCAAGGCAAAAACCCTGTGCAACCCAGGAGCACAAGTACAGGACATAACAACGCTGCCTCTGACTGTTCTACCACAGATGCCGGGAGCTGACACTGTCGTAGTGTCCATGTGGGGTCAAACGACATCAGGAGGGCTAGCTCGGAACATTTGAAAATTGATTTTAAAGAACTGATTTTAGCATTAAAAGACTCCAAAAAACAGCCAATAATTTCAGGTCCAGTACCATCGTTGGGCCACGGGTGTGAAAGATTCAGCAGACTGCTGGCATTACACATCAGGCTAAGACTACTGTAGCTCTGCTGGAGTCACTTTTATTGATAATTTTGACACCTTCTAGAAACAGAAGATACTCTACAGGAATGACGATCCATCCAAATCATCTTGGCTCCTGGACTCTGTCCACGCATTTCAAGGCTGCGTTGAAACAATGACTGGTAAATGATCCAAGACCACCTCAGTTAATCCCTACCATTGTGACAATGAGTCGTCATAATGCTGCATCAAATATACATGATCTTAGGGGCATTGGCAAACACAAGTCACAAGTCATTTAATTTATGTACCCCTAATTGCACCAAATACATCTGTTTACCCTACAGCTATTGTAAACAGTAATCATGAGCCTATAAACCAGAGTTACACTGTTAGCACTGAGGCAGTGTGCAATAGTAGGAAGACAACTTTATGCAGCTCACCCTGCACTATCAGCTCCAATGTAAATAACATGAGTAAGTGATAAGCTTCCCAGTAAAGCATTAAAAACAATCAAGCAACCCATAAGTGCTAAAAATAGCCCATATTAACATATGTTGCCTAAGAAACAAGGTCCATGAAGTCAATAACTTTCTTGTAACAGATGACATTCATATTCTGACAATCTCTGAAACTCACTTAGATAATACCTTTGATGATACAGTGGTAGCAATACATGTTTATAACATCTACCGAAAAGACACAAATGCCAACGGAGGCGGTGTTGCGGTCTATATTCAGAACCACATTCCTGTAAAGCTTAGAGACGATCTAATGTTAAATACTGTTGAAGTAATATGGCTACAGGTTCATCTGCCTCGCCTAAAGCCAATTCTTGTGGGAAGCTGCTATAGACCAACTGCTAACAGTCAGTATCTGGAAAATATGTGTGAAATGCTTGATAATGTATGTGATATCAACAGAGAAGTCTATTTTCTGGGTGATTTAAATATTGACTGGCTATCATCAAGCTGCCCACTCAGGAAACAACTTCAAACTGTAACCAGTGCCTGCAACCTGGATCAGGTTGTCAGTCAACCTACCAGGGTAGTTACAAACAGCACAGGAATGAATCATCAACAAGTATTGATCACATTTTTACTTATGCTGCAGATATTTGCTTTAAAGCAGTATCCAAATCCATAGGATGTAGTGATCACAATATAATAGCCATATATAGGAAAACCAAAGTTCCAAAGGCTGGGCCTAATATAGTGTATAAGAGGTCATACAATAAGTTTTTTAGTGATTCATATGTTGATGTAAATAATATTTGCTGGTCTGTGGTGTGTAATGAGGAGCAACCAGACGCTGCACTCGACGCATTTATGAAACTACTTATTCCAGTTACTAATAAGCACGCACCCATTAAGAAAATGACTGTAAAAACTGTTAAATCCCCTTGGATTGATGAGGAATTGAAAAATTGTATGGTTGAGTGGGATGAGGCAAAAGGTATGGCAATTAATTCTGGCAGCCCAACTGATTGGCAAACGTACTGCAAATTAAGAAATCATGTGTCTGAACTAAAGAAAAATAAACTACACTAGGAAACAAAGAAATTCTATAAAGAATGATAGTAAAAAGCTTTGGGGCACTTTAAATTACATTTTTGGGAAAAAAGCCAACTCGGCTCCTTCATTTATTGAATCAGATAGCTCATTCATCACAAAGCCCACTGATATTGCAAACTACTTAAATTACTTTTTCATTGGCAAGATAAGGAAACTTAGGGATGAAATGCCAGCAACAAACACTGATACTACACATCCATGTATATCGAACCAAATTATGAAAGACAAGAATTTTACTTTTGAATTCCGTAAAGTCAGTGTGGAAGAGGTGAAAAAAGTATTGTCGTCTAGTAAATATGCATAAAGGGTCTGACAATCTAGATGGAAAATTACTGAGGATAATAGCAGACAATATTGCCACTCCTATTTGCCACATCTTCAATTTAAGCCTACTAGAGAGTGTGTGCCCTCAGGCCTGGAAGGAAGCTAAAGTCATTCCGCTACACAAGAATAGTAAAGCCCCCTTTACTGACTCAAATAGTCGACCAATCAGCCTGTTACCAACCCTTAGTAAACTCTGGAAATAATTGTGTTTGACCAGATACAATGCTATTTTACAGTAAACAAATTGACAACAGAATTTCAGCATGCTTATAAGGAAGGACACTCAACAAGCACAGCACTTACACAAATGACTGATGATTGGCTGAGAGAAATTGATGATAAAATGATTGTGGGGGCTGTCTTGTTAGACTTCAGTGCGGCTTTTGACATTATTGATCATAGTCTGCTGCTGGGAAAATGTATGTGTTATGGCTTTACACCCCCTGCTATAATGTGGATAAAGAGTTACCTGTCTAACAGAACACAGAGGGTGTTCTTTAATGGAAGCCTCTCCAACAAAACCCAGGTAGATCAGGAATTCCCCAAGGTAGCTTTTTAGGCCTCTTGCTTTTACATTTTTTTACTAACGACATGCCACTGACTGAGTAAAGCCAGAGTTTATATGTATGCGGATGACTCAACGCTATACACGTCAGCTTCTACAGCGACTGAAATGACTGCAACACTCAACAAAGAGCTGCAGTTCATTTCAGAGTGGGTGGCAAGGAATAAGTTATCCCTACATATTTCTAAAACTAAAAGCATTGTATTTGGAACAAAACACTCACTGAACTCTAAACCTCAACTAAATCTTGTAATAAATAATGGGGAAATTGAGCAAGTTGAGATGAATAAACACTTGGAGTAACACTAGATTGTAAACTGTCATGGTCAAAACATATTGATGCAGTAGTAGCTGAGATGGGGAGAAGTCTGTCTATAATAAAGTGATTCTCTGACTTCTTAACAACACCATCAACAAGGCAGGCCCTACAGACCCTAGTTTTGTCGCACCTTGACTACTGTTCAGTCGTGTGGTCAGGTGCCACAAAAAAGGACTTAGGAAAATTGCAATTGGCTCAGAACAGGGCAGCACGGCTGGCCCTTGGATGTACACAGAGAGCTAATGTTAATAATATACATGTCTATCTCCTGGCTGAAAGTGGAGGAGAGATTGACTTCATCACTACTTATTTATGAGAGGTATTGACATGTTGAATGCACCGAGCTGTCTGTCTTATTTACTGGCACACAGCTCGGACACCCATGCATACCCCAGAAGACACGCCACAAGAGGTCTCTTCAGTCCCCAAGTCCAGAACAGACTATGGGAGGCACACAGTACTACATAGAGCCATGTCTACATGGAACTCTATTCCACATCAAGTTATTGACGCAAGCAGTAAAATTAGATTTAAAAAAAAAACACCTTATAGAACAGCGGGGACTGGGAAGCAACACAAACATTGGCACTGACATATGCACACGCACACACACGATAACATACTCACTATACATACACATGGATTTAGTACTGTAGATATGTGGTAGTGGTGGAGTAGGGGCCTGAGGGCACACAGTGTGTTGTGAAATCGGTGAATGTATTGTAATGTTTTAAAATTGTATAAACTGCCTTAATTTTGCTGGACCCCAGGAAGAGTAGCTGCTGCTTTGGCAGCAGCTAATGGGGATCCATAATAAATACAATAGGTGCCCTTCTTTGGAGGCATTGGAAAACCTCCCTGGTCTTTCAAATCAATTTACTTTGTCACATGCGCCGAATACAACAGGTGTAGACCTTACCAGGAAATATTTACTCATGAGCCCTTAACCAACAATGCAGAGTTTTTAAAAAGTAAGAAAAATTTGCTAAATAAACCAAATGAAAAATAGTAACAATAGAGGCTATATACAAGGGGTACCAAGTCAATGTGTATTGGGTACAGATGGGTTAGTTGAGGTAATTGAGGTAATATGTACAGTACCTTCGGAAACTGTTAAGACCCCTGGAGTTTTTCCTCATTTGGTACGTTACAGCCTTGTTCTAACATTGATTAAATAAAAAAATAATACTCAGCAATCTACACACAATACTCCATAATGACAAAGCGAAAACGGGTTTTTAGAATTTTTTGCCAATGTATTAATAATTTTTAAAAACATACCTTATTTACATACAGTACCACTCAAAGGTTTGGACACCTACTCATTCAAGGGCTTTTCTTAATTTCTTTCCTATGTTCTACATTGTAGACATCAAAACTATGAAATAACATATATGGAATCATGTAGTAACCAAAAAAGTGTTATGCAAATCCAAATATGCATAAATTATACATAAGCATAGGCCTATATTTGAGCACCCCCAAAAAAAACTGAATTAAAATAATGATTGTGCAGTTATACAATGACATAGCCAACCACATATTACGCATATCTGCATATATATATATTTTTTTTTACTGATTTAAGGTGTCTTTGGTACTGATAATCACCTTTGAGTGTGGACTGTATTATTATGCATACTGGATGGACTAGTTACCTTATGCTATGCTCAAAAAATGTATATATTTGAGTCTGGGAGAGAACTTACAGGCCTATGCGAAGCTGTTGATTTATTGATTACATTTTTTATATTTTCATAATTAATAGGCTGACACATTACTTTTAGCAACAGAATATCTCACCATCATGCATTTCATCTCTTCTCTCACCTTCCATTCCTTTCTGGAGCATGCAGAGATCGGGGCAGTCAACAGTTTAATGAAATATGTTTGTTGTGAAAACATGTTACTATCAATGTTCCCGAACAGATTTCACTTGGTTTCCCATATGAAGCACTGGGTAGGTGCAGGAACAGGGTTGGAGGGCGCACGGCATACAGAGTTTGGGCGGAATATCACCTTTCGAGCAGCAAGAGGCTGCATGCTCCTCAAACAGTGGTTGAGGCATGAAGTGAAATAACCGGAGTAGCCTGCCAGTGGGAAAGCGGCCTCCATTCGCTATTCGAATGCCTGTTCCTGCCCATTTGATAATGGGCCATTCTAAAACGAAACTAGCCTGAGGCAAGGAAGAGAGCGCAAGCTTTTTGTGACTTTCTCAAATTATCAGTAGCGTATAGTCGCATCATGCAGCCCATATGTTTTAATTTCTAAGACAGTCTAAAGTTTATCATTCACAACTAAAGTTGCCAAATAACTCTAAATGTAGCATATAGGACCTGTTTGAAATTATCACATTTATGCTCAACTTAGCCTTTTCATATGCGCACTTGCTCTGGAATGGGAAAAATATCCTTTCTATTTTATTCAACTAAGTTCAATTATATTCTTCTTACAACAAAATAATGGAATGGGACTTCTACGCATATCTTGTCAGCTATATGAACACACCTACAGACTATAGCATGGCCCATAGCCAGATAACATACAGTAGGCCAACTCATATTCTGTTCTTCTGAAATACATTTTGTAATTAACGCATTTGTATCTTTATCGTTTTAAATTAAACTGATTTGGCATGTATTCATTTTATGAGGGCTGCAAGATGTTTACCAGGTTTATTTGAGTAGTAGGCTTTATTGGAGATTAACCTGTATGTGTTGGCTCACTTCAAAAGTAAAAGATCATATTCCTGCTTATGTTCAGAAATTGTATTTTCTTCTTTACCCTATAAAGATTTTGTGCTTTTTCTAAAATAGTGATTTATTTTTGTTTAATTTCTAACTCCGTGTCAGTCGTCAGTTATGTGGAGGTGAGGATAGATTCAGGCGCAGCACACAGAACTGAGTAAAATAACGTACTTTACTCTCGGAAAAAATCATAAACCAATAATCCACGCAGGGATAACAATCCTGACACAAAACAACTGACACGAAGTCAAGAAACAACCACGCACAAAACATAATGAGAACCAGAGGGTTAAATAGGGATATAATCATAATGAGATGGGAACCAGGTGTGACCACTCAAGACATAACAAATGGAAAAAGAAACGTGGATCGGTGGTAGCTAGAAAGCCGGTGACGATGACCGCCGAACGCGGCCCGAACAAGGAGAGGCACCAACTTCTGCGGAAGTCGTGACACTCAGATTTAACTATTACGGAATATGAAATTATCATTCCCCTAATAAAATCAAGATATTCTAATCGTGAGGATGGTTATTGCGCAGGGTCTGCTTGTGTCAGGCAACCCTCAGGCCAGGGCGTACAGAGCTAGTTTAGTCAGTCTCCCTCTTTAATCCTCTCCATAGGAATTACCTGTCAGCAGAGGCACACACACACCATGTAATCCCCTCCATATGAAATGTGTGTCTCGTGCCAGACAGTCAGAGCCCGTGGGATGCAGTAGAGTACTGGCTTGCCACTCATTCCTCTACCATCAAGGCTCAGTTCACCCCTGGGGACCGGTGTCTTATTTTTAGTGAGAGAACCCCAAATCTTTCTCAAAGAATCAGATTGGTTTTTGCAGGTTCCACCATCCTGACACCAGCCCATTCCTTTAAAGGATCTAGTAAATTTCCACCTGCAACTAGCGCCAAATGTCAATTGCATACCAGTAGTAGCAAAGGAATATATATCCATGAGTGTAAAACATACTTTTCAGAGCGTAGCATTTTATATGTGACTATCTGGTCCGGCTGCACTCTGATTCTACCATATTGCGGACACTTATCAGTCCTTTCAGATCTACATAAATGGCGGGGGGCTTGATATTGGGCAACATTTCAGAACACACAAAATGGATTTACTTCAAGACTGAAATATTTGTAGTAGAATAATTCCATATGATTCTCTGTTGGCCTCCACTTATATTGGATCGAATTAAAACCTCTCTCTCTCGCTCTCTCTCTCTCTCTCTCTCTCTCTAGAAAGAGCAAGAGGTTGTTTGCTGAACTGTGGCGCATCGACGACAGAAAGGCTCTTTTGGACTGGGTACAGCTAAACTCCTGATCACACACATGCATGCACGAATGTACACACACAGAAATCCCTGGCCGTTGTGACTCTAAGCCTGGTTTGTCCTGTTGTGTTCTCCATAAAGTCTCTCTAGCCCTGACTCAGGAAGGACTAAAGCCCTGAGGGAACAGGAGGAACAGCATTAATCTCTGTGTCTATAGAAAATGGACACACATACCATTAAATGCCTGAGCACATGCAAGTGCGCGGCGGATTAGCGGGACAAGTGATGCGAGACCTATCTCTAAACCCAGTCATTTTTTTATTGAACCTTTATTTAACTAGACAAGTCAGTTAAGAACAAATTCTTATTTGCAATGACGGCCTACACAGGCCAAACCTGGACGACGCTGAGCCAATTGTGCGCCGCCCTATGGGACTCCCAATCACAGCCAGTTATGATACAGCCTGGATTTGAACCAGGGTGTCTGTAGTGACGCCTCTAGCACTGAGATGCAGAGCCTTAGACCACTGCGCCACTCGGGAGCCCCAAGTCAGCAAAGAGACGGAACAGTGATCCTGGATTTTTCAGAACCAGTAATTGCCTGAAGGCCGCTAGGACCACAATGGCCATCTCCATCACTATAATGTCTGTGTGTGTGTCTGCTTCCTCTGACCAGCATAGATTATCTCTCAGTCTTTGGCCGGGATTTCAATCCAAGGTGCGTTATAGAGCAGTGCATGCATAATAATGAATTAATAATATTGTTTTTCTTTGGTACCAGGTAGTTTAATTGTATTAAAGTAAGTAAATACCTAAAAGTACCCAGTTACCACATAGATTGTTGGTCAATACCAGCTGAAACAGCAAGTTTATCTATGGTTAGGGAAACTCATAGCATTAATGGCATGGCTGCACGCTTGCTGTGATTCCAGTATGAGACCGCGCAGAGAAGCAGGGAATATAGTTATTTTGACAAGCATAGGCGAGAGACATGCTTTGATAATGCAACCTATGGTTTACAGAATGAAGTCAGGAATTTGCATTCGAGACAGGATTTAGGATTTTGGTTTCAGTGTGATTGGGACTGGATAGGAAAATGGCCTAGGCTCTAGGACAGGAGAAGATAGTTTTCCCTCATGCCTCTCTGAATTGTTAGGACTTCATGTCTGTGACAGAGAGGCCTTCAGTGGGGCAAAAAAGTATTTAGTCAGCCACCAATTGTGCAAGTTCTCCCACTTAAAAAGATAAGAGAGGCCTGTATTGTCATCATAGGTACACTTCAACTATAACAGACAAAATGAGAAAAAAAATCCAGAAAATCACATTGTAGGATTTTTTAATGAATTTATTTGCAAATTATGGTGGAAAATAAGTATTTGGTGAATAACAAAAGTTTATCTCAATACTTTGTTATATACCCTTTGTTGGCAATGACACAGGTCAAATGTTTTCTGTAAGTCTTCACAAGGTTTTCATACACTGTTGCTGGTATTTTGGCCCATTCCATGCAGATCTCTAGAGCAGTGATGTTTTGGGGCTGTCGCTGGGCAACACGGACTTTCAACTCCATCCAAAGATTTTCTATGGAGTTGAGATCTGGAGTCTGGCTCGGCCACTCCAGGACCTTGAAATGCTTCTTACGAAGCCACTCCTTCGTTGCCCGGGCGGTGTGTTTGGGATCATTGTCATGCTGAAAGACCCAGCCACGTTTCATCTTCAATGCCCTTGCTGATGGAAGGAGGTTTTCACTCAAAATCTCACGATACATGGCCCCATTCATTCTTTCCTTTACACGGATCAGTCGTCCTGGTCCCTTTGCAGAAAAACAGCCCCAAAGCATGATGTTTCCACCCCCATGCTTCACAGTAGGTATGGTGTTCTTTGGATGCAACTCAGCATTCTTTGTCCTCCAAACACGACGAGTTGAGTTTTTACCAAAAAGTTATATTTTGGTTTCATCTGACCATATGACATTCTCCCAATCCTCTTCTGGATCATCCAAATGCTCTCTAGCAAACTTCAGACGGGAGGATTTGAGTCCCTGGCGGCGTAGTGTGTTACTGATGGTAGGCTTTGTTACTTTGGTCCCAGCTCTCTGCAGGTCATTCACTAGGTCCCCCCGTGTGGTTCTGGGATTTTTGCTCACAGTTCTTGTGATCATTTTGACCCCACGGGGTGAGATCTTGCGTGGAGCCCCAGATCGAGGGAGATTATCAGTGGTCTTGTATGTCTTCCATTTCCTAATAATTGCTCCCACAGTTGATTTCTTCAAACCAAGCTGCTTACCTATTGCAGATTCAGTCTTCCCAGCCTGGTGCAGGTCTACAATTTTGTTTCTGGTGTCCTTTGACAGCTCTTTGTTCTTGGCCATAGTGGAGTTTGGAGTGTGACTGTTTGAGGTTGTGGAGAGGTGTCTTTTATACTGATAACAAGTTCAAACAGGTGCCATTAATACAGGTAACGAGTGGAGGACAGAGGAGCCTCTTAAAGAAGAAGTTACAGGTCTGTGAGAGCCAGAAATCTTGCTTGTTTGTAGGTGACCAAATACTTATTTTCCACCATAATTTGCAAATAAATTCATTAAAAATCCTACAATGTGATTTTCTGGATTTTTTTCTCTCATTTTGTCTGTCATAGTTGAAGTGTACCTATGATGAAAATTACAGGCCTCTCATCTTTTTAAGTGGGAGAACTTGCACAATTGGTGGCTGACTAAATACTTTTTTGCCCCACTGTATGTAGTGAATTTTGCATGGGCCTATCAAATTTGAGACTGTCTGAAGAGACACAATGACAGCTCAAAGAGGCACATGTTATTTTATAGGTTACTGTAGGGGTTTTCTGTAGGGTTTATTAACTGCATTCAGGTCCCGTGTGCAGTTCAGCAGTGTGCTTTGAATTCATGGCGACTTTGTGTGAAGTAAATACGCTAGGCTAAAGGCTTCCATGCGACAACCTGTTTGGATAATGTGCTATTTTATTTTCTGCTAATCTGATGCTGTGTATGTTGTGTATTTTGTGGAAATGCATTAGTGCCGACATTGGGTAATATTTTTGTAATTTCCCAGTTCTTGTCATTTACATTTTTGGGGGAAATGTGAATAGCGGGGACAGTCCCAGGCTCCTGGTTACCCATGTTAATCCCTAATTCAGATTTAGTCTGGGTACCAGTCTGTTTAGCTATCATTCCACTGCTTGCCACTCCTGTCATTTGGAAAGTGGCAGGAGTGGAATGTTACCCAGGCTAATTCAGACTGTGTGGGTAGAATGAATTCAGACTTGTACAATTCAATAAAATAAATACTGTTGAATCTGTGTTAATTTCTCTAGTGTGAAATTCACTGTCTAATGAAATACTTACCTTCCTTTTTTAATGTCTGATTTAGTTTCAGTGATACCGTTTGGGTAACGCTTTACTTGACACCCAGTGTCATAACAGCAGACATAATATGTGACATTGTGTTATTTTATGGATGGTTATGACGCCTAAATTAGTTTCAAAACCCACATTTTATTTAAAGTCATGTTTTTTCATATTATTTTAAATAACAAGAAGCATTATGACCATCATGTGTTACTTTACTTAGACTAAGAGAATACACTTTATGAAACTGTCAAAAAGCGTTATGACCATCATACCATATAAACCAGAAAGGTCTATCAAATCAAATTTTATTTGTCACATGCACCGAATACAACCTTACTGTGAAATGCTTACTTACAAGCCCTTAACCAACAATGCATTTTTAAGAAAATACCTAAAAAATGTAAGATATAAAAGTAACAAATAATTAAAGAGCAGCAGTAAAATAACAAAAGCAGGCTATATACAGGGGGTTCCGGTACAGAGTCAATGTGTGGGGGCACCGGTGTCGAGGTAAAATGTACATGTAGGTAGAGTTATTAAAGTGACTATGCATAGATAATAACAGAGTAGCAGCAGCGTAGAGGAGGGCAGGGGGGGCAATCCAAATAGTCTGGGTAGCCATTTAATTACACTGCTCAAAAAAATAAAGGGAACACTTAAACAACACAATGTAACTCCAAGTCAATCACACTTCTGTGAAATCAAACTGTCCACTTAGGAAGCAACACTGATTGACAATACATTTCACATGCTGTTGTGCAAATGGAATAGACAACAGGTGGAAATTATAGGCAATTAGCAAGACACCCCCAATAAAGGAGTGGTTCTGCAGGTGGTGACCACAGACCACTTCTTAGTTCCTATGCTTCCTGGCTGATGTTTTGGTCACTTTTGAATGCTGGCGGTGCTTTCACTCTAGTGGTAGCATGAGACGGAGTCTACAACCCACACAAGTGGCTCAGGTAGTGCAGCTCATCCAGGATGGCACATCAATGCGAGCTGTGGCAAGAAGGTTTGCTGTGTCTGTCAGCGTAGTGTCCAGAGCATGGAGGCGCTACCAGGAGACAGGCCAGTACATCAGGAGACGTGGAGGAGGCCGTAGGAGGGCAACAACCCAGCAGCAGGACCGCTACCTCCGCCTTTGTGCAAGGAGGAGCAGGAGGAGCACTGCCAGAGCCCTGCAAAATGACCTCCAGCAGGCCACAAATGTGCATGTGTCTGCTCAAACGGTCAGAAACAGACTCCATGAGGGTGGTATGAGGGCCCGTCCACAGGTGGGGGTTGTGCTTACAGCCCAACACCGTGCAGGATGTTTGGCATTTGCCAGAGAACACCAAGATTGGCAAATTCGCCACTGGCGCCCTGTGCTCTTCACAGATGAAAGCAGGTTCACACTGAGCACATGTGACAGACGTGACAGAGTCTGGAGACGCCGTGGAGAACGTTCTGCTGCCTGCAACATCCTCCAGCATGACCGGTTTGGCGGTGGGTCAGTCATGGTGTGGGGTGGCATTTTTTTGGGGGGCTGCACAGCCCCCCAAAGATAGAAATTCGTTGAAACAGATTTAAGTTTCCCTGCATTTAACGTCCCCGGCAACTAGGAGCGGCGCCTCTGGATGAGCATTTTCCTGTTTGCTTATGGCGGTATACAGCTCATTGAGTGCGGTCTCAGTGCCAGCATCGGTCTGTGGGGGTATGTAGACGGCTACGAAAAATACAGATAAACTGTCTAGGTAGACAGTGTGGTCTACAGCTTATCATGAGATACTCTACCTAAGGCGAGCAAAATCTCGAGGCTTCCTTAGATATCGTTTACCAGCTGTTGTTTACAAATATACATAGGCCGCCACCCCGTCTTACCAGAGTCTGTTCTTCTATCCTGCCGATAGAGTGTATAACCCTCCAGCTGTATGTTGTTAATGTCGTCGTTCAGCCACGACTCGGTGAAACATACGTTTTTAATGTCCCGTTGGTAGAATATACGTGCTCTTAGTTCGTCCCAATTATTTTCCAGCTATTGAACGTTGGCTAACAGTACGGATGTCAAAGGCAGATTAGCCACTCGTCGCCTGATCCTCACAAGGCTCCCTGATATCCTTCCGTGAAATCTGTTTCTTTCTCCTGTGAATGACGGGGATGAGGGCCTGTTCGGGTGTTTGGAGTATATCCTTCCCGTCTGACTCATGAAAGAGAAATGCTTCGTCCAGTTCAAGATGAGTAATCGCTGAGACGGTAGCAGCAACATTATGTACAAAATAAGTTATAAACAAAATAGTACGGTTGATTAAGAGACAATAAAACATCAGCCATCTCTCCTCAAAAAGCGGTTGTCTTGTCCTGTTCGTGAAATCTGTTCCTGCATTCATCCCAGTCATCAGAAACCGAGCATTGGGTTAGGTGCATGTCTGACATCAATGTGTGCGCAATTACAATGATAATTTAATATGGGTAATTTCATTGTTTTTTATGTAACATAAACATAAGTTATGACCTACTACATGAGTGTAAAAACCCACAAAACCTACCACGGTAGTTATTTTATGGCTGGTTATGAGTCATAACCAGCCATAAAAAGTAATTAAATAACGCAATATATGTGACAACAGGTCTAAATATATCATGACAGTGTTATGACCGTGTCATAACGTGTTATGGCGCTGGGCATCAAGTAAAGAGTTACCAAAGTTTGCAGCAAATTTGAAATACAGCATGTACTGTATGTGTGGTAGGACTATGATATCGTGCGGTTGACCATTTTTTACTGATCTAGAGAATTCATGTAAACCATGCAACAGTAGGCCTAGGCTACTCAAGAAAATGGTGATGAGCGGAAACCTTGGAGAGGCAGTGTGCCTACATACATGCCCTTATATCAGTAATCAGTCAAAAAGCGGTTGTCACACACACTCCGCCTTTCATTCCACCAACTCGACTGCCTAAACTGCGGTGCACCAGTGCCCAACAAGCTAAGAGCATCAACATAGCTGTCTAGATTCCAAAAAATGCTGGGTTGTTTGGATGACCCAACTGTTGGGTTGCAGTTATTGGGTTACTTACGTTGTTTTCTTTAAACGGAGGAAGGTTAGGTTGTTGATGCTGGGTTATTGAGATATGACCCAGTGGGTCAGATCAGAAGACTGGAGGTGTGGTTTAGTAGGGGCGTGGCTTTCAGAAAGTAATTTTTGGACACCTGTAAGAGTAAATGTCATGCCGGTTCATCTGTTCTGTTGTATTATCACGTTAAGGTTGAACACTGACACTTTTGTAGCTTACACAAGTGTATGTGTCCCTTAAGAGCATATGCATATCCCAATGTTGGGATAGTTTCCACTTTTTTTGCAATATGTAAAAAATAATAATTTTATATTACAATATGTAATGTGCAAAAAATATTCAAGGAAAATGTATGTCTACAAACTTAATGATGAACATGAAATTACATTTACTCTCACTGTTGGCCAAAATAACTATCTGAAAGCCACGCCCCTAATATGCCATGCCTCCTGAAAATAACCGATAGATGGGTTGGTTGTTTTTTAGCCACAAAACCGACGAGTGCACAACTATGGGGCAAAACAGAAGGGGTTGGCTTAGATTGTTGATACCATGTAAACTATATTTAGCCTCAAATGTTTATTAAAAACATAAATACATTTTCACAATGAGCACTTGTCTCTCAAATACATAGTTACAGTTGTTGGTTAGCTAGCTAGCTAGCAAATGTATATTAGCATAGACGTGATATCAGTCAAAACACACACAAAAAAAACATGGTATCAAGAACAAGATTAAAAATGTAGCTGCAAGCAGCAATGCCAGGGTTCAAGCTGTGGGTTCACTTTGCCACCATCAGGACAAATTGGAAACATTTCCCTATTTATGTTCTGTACTCCTTACCATGCTTGCCAAATATCAACATTCAAAATCAAACAGATCGATCAATATGCTTTTACTGTATTTTGGACAACTTTTATAATGTTGACTAATTTAAAATGTATTCTTCTCCAGAATCGCTGGACCGATAGGCACCAAATTTGGTACAGCATGTAGCATCTATGGACGCATGTCTTAAAACGCAACATTTTCCAATAGTCTAGCTAAAACAACATGACCGCTATAAGCCATCCTTCAAGTTTTTTCCTCTCCAACAGCACCATCATGTGGCCAAACTCTACAGGTTAGAGTTGTCACACCTCCCTGAGTGTGTGCGCCATTACTCCGAGTCAAACCGATCAAGTGATATAAAATCTGCCTTTATAGCGCCACCATGTGGTCGATCTGAATGTGCTTGCATATGTTGAGTCTTGACAGTGTTTGGAACACAAGTTTTTTCCAATACTAATATCTGAGTCTGATTTATATGCATTTATGTGCCAGGCCCATCTGAATGTTTATTGTTGGTTTAGATACTAGTCTGGAAAATGTTGCATTGGGAAACATTGGTCCATAGATGCTACATATCAAGTTTCGTGCAGATCGGTCATTCGATGCCAGAGGAGTAGCTTTTTGAGTTTTATTTCTTACTAATTCATAATGGTGGAAAATCTATATTGGAATGACATTATGGGTTATTGAGGCAAATCAAATTTTATTTGTCACATACACATGGTTTGCAGATTTTAATGCAAGTGTAGCGAAATGCTTGTGCGTCTAGTTCCAACAGTGCAGTAATATCTAACAAATAATCAAACAATTACCCAACAACAACCTAATACACACAAATCTAAAGGGATGAATGAGAATATGTAAGTATATGGATGAGCGATGGCCGAGCAGCATAGGCAAGGTGCAATATATGGTATAAAATACAGTATATACATATGATATGAGTAATGTAAGACATGTAAACATTATTAAAGTGGCATTATTTAGAGTGCATAGTATAAAGTGACTAGTGATCCATTTATTAAAGTGGCCAGTGATTGGGGTCTCAATGTAGGCAGCAGCCTCTCTGAGTTAGTGATTGCTGTTTAGCAGTCTGATGGCCTTGAGATAGAAGCTGTTTTTCAGTCTCGGTCCCAGCTTTGATGCAGCTGTACTGACCTCACCTTCTGGATGGTAGCGTTGTGAACAGGCAGTGGCTCAGGTGGTTGATGTCCTTGATGATTTTTTTGGCCTTCCTATGACATCGGGTGCTGGTAAGGTGTCATGGAGGACAGGTAGTTTGCCCTCGGTGATGCGTTGTGCAGACCACACCACCCTCTGGAGAGCCTTGCAGTTGAGGGCGGTGCAGTTTCTGTACCAGGCTGTGATACAGCCTGACAGGATGCTCTTGATTGTGCATCTGTAAAAGTTTGTCAGGGTTTTGGGTGACAAGCCAAATGTCTTCAGCCCCCTGAGGTTGAAGAGGCACTGTTGTGCCTTCTTCACCACATTGTCTGTGTGAGTGCACCATTTCAGTTTGTATGTGATGTGTACGCCGAGGAACTTAAAACTTTCCACCTTCTCCACAAATATGTTTTGTGTGAAGAGAGGGACCTATGTACCAATTTTTTGGACGCTAGCTAACATGGGGTGAGAGGCGTGACCTTTGCATGTTAAAGTAGTCAACATCATTGAACATGTTCCAAAATACATCCAACGCACATTATACAGCATGATCAGTTTGATTTTGAGTTCTGATATTTGGCAAACCTTGTAAACCGTAACTCGTCCTAAGGCCAATTTTTTTCTGACAGTGGTACAGTTATATCATAGCTGAACACCGGCATCGGACTGAGCTTGTTGTCATTGCAGGCAATCTCAACGCTGTGCGTTACAGGGAAGACATCTTCCTCCCTCATGTGGTACCCTTCCTGGAGGCTCATCCTGACATGACCCTCCAGCATGACAATGCCACCAGCCATACTTCTCATTCTGTGCGTGATTTCCTGCAAGACAGGAATGTCAGTGTTCTGCCATGGCCAGCGAAGAGCCCGGATCTCAATCCCATTGAGCACGTCTGGGACCTGTTGGATCGGAGGGTGAGGGCTAGGGCAATTCCCCCCAGAAATGTCCGGGAACTTGCAGGTGCCTTGGTGGGAGAGTGGGGTAACATCTCACAGCAAGAACTGGCAAATCTGGTGCTGTCCAATATAGTTTACGTGTAGTTTGGACGGGCCAGCTGGGCAGGCAACTGTTGTCTTAGTCAGAAAATACACTATCATCTTATTATAGTGTTTACAGTCTATGCACTTCTGGATCAATCAATACATTTTCTGACTGATTACAATTTACATTTGGTGTCCTGAGGTTTCTTATGACCTATTTTAACATAAGCATTAATTTATCAATGTATTACTTATTATGGAATGTAAACACAATTGAAATAACAACAGTCAGAATGAACATCATGGCCATTCTAGTAGTTATGGAATTCTGGCGCTCCAAGTGTTAAAGCTGAAAGTAGTGTTGCCGAGGCCCAGGACAAATTGGACTCATCGCCCCAGGATGTGCTACTTCTGTACTCCTTACCACGCTTGGCAAATATCAGAACTCCAAATCAACCAGATCATGCAATATGTTTTTGATGTATTTAGGAAAATAATTTCTGATATTGACCCATTTAAATGTCTTTTCTCCTGAAATGCTGGACCAATCGGCCGCTAATTTGGAATATATCATCTATGAATGCAGGTTTTTAAACGCAACATTTTCCAAGACTCTGGCTAAAACAACATGTTTTTTCCTGTCCAACTGCACCACAATGCGTCAAACTCATCCATAATCTAAAGGTTAGCTAGACTCACCTCCCTGAGTCAAACAGATCAAGAGATATAAACATGTGCCCGTCATAGCGCCACCATGTGATCGATCTGAATGTGCTTGCATATGTTGAGTTTTGACAGTGTTTGGAACATGTGCGCCAAGTTTTGTTACAATACGAATGTCCGTGTCTGATCTATATGAATTTATGTGCCAGACCACGCCCACAATAGAGGATGTTAGTTGGTCAGTAGCCATGTTGTTTGACATACTAGCCTAGAAAATGTTGGATTTGGAGACATTGGTTCATAGATGCCATGTATCAAGTTTACTGCAGATAGGTCATTCGGTGCCAGAGGAGTAACATTGATAACCGCCATCGATAAGATACATTACTGTGCAGCCGTATTCATAGACCTGGCCAAGGCTTTTGACTCTGTCAATCACCACATTCTTATCGGCAGACTCAACAGCCTTGGTTTCTCAAATGACTGCCTCGACTGGTTCACCAACTACTTCTCTGATAGAGTTCAGTGTGTCAAATCAGAGGGCCTGTTGTCCGGACCTCTGGCAGTCTCTATGGGTGTGCCACAGGGTTAAATTCTCGGGTCGACTCTCTTCTCTGTATACATCAATGATGTTGCTCTTGCTGCTGGTGATTCTCTGATCCACCTCTACGCAGACGACACCATTCTGTATACTTCTGGCCCTTCTTTGGATACTGTGTTAACCTTTCTGGCACAGGGCTTCCGCTAGCGACCCACCTCGACAACATCCGGTGAAATTGCAGAGCGGCAAATTCAAAATACAGCAATAGTCATAATAAACATTAAAAAAAAATACAAGTGTTATACATTGGCTTAAAGATGAACTTCTTGTTAATCCAGCCGCTTTGTCAGATTTCAAAAAGGCTTTACCACGAAAGCATACCATGCGATTATCTGAGGACAGCGCCCCGCATACAAAAGCATGAAAAACATTTTCCAACCAAACAGATGCATCACGAAAGTCAGAAATAGCGCTAAAATATATCGCTTACCTCTGAAGATCATCTTTTTGCAATCCCAAAGATCTCAGTTACACAATGAATGGTCGTTTTGTTCGATAAAGTCCTTCTTTATATCCCCAAAATGTTTGTTTATTTGGCGCGCTTGAATCAGAAATACACCGGTTCCAACTCGCCCAACATACCGACAAAGGATCTAATAAGTTACATGTAAACTTGGTCCAAACGTTTCTAATCCAACCTCAGGTACCCTAAAATGTAAATAATCGAACAAATTTAAGAAGGAATAAAGTGTTTCCAATACCGGAGAAAAACAACAGGGAGCGTGCACTCATTCACGGGCACCAAAAGACAAGAGTCCACCTGAGTGACACTTAGAAAGAATATGACTACTTCTTCATTTGTAAAAAAAAAAAAAAAAAACATCGAACAATTTCTAAAGACTGTTGACATCTAGTGGAAGCCATAGGAACTGCAATAGAAATCATTGGAAAATCCAATGACATCAAAATATTTTTTTTTCTGGATGGATTGTCCTCGGGGTTTTGCCTGCCAAATCAGTTATATTATACTCACAAACATTATTTTAACAGTTTTAGAAACTTTAGAGTGTTTTCTATCCAATAATACAATGTATATGCATATCCTAGCTTCTGGGCCTGAGTAACAGGCAGTTTACTTTGGTCACCTCAGTCATCCAAACTTCCAAATACTGCCCTATCCCTAAGAAGTTTAACTAACCTCCAGACGAGCTTCAATGCCATACAACTCTCCTTCCGTGGCCTCCAACTGCTCTTAAATGCAAGTAAAACTAAATGCATGCTCTTCAACCGATCGCTGCCCGCACCTGCCTGCCCGTTCAGCATCACTACTCTGGACGGTTCTGACTTAGAATATGTGGACAACTACAAATACCTAGGTGTCTGGCTAGACTGTAAACTCAACTTCCAGTCTCACATTAAGCATCTCCAATCCAAAATTAAATCTAGAATCGGCTTCCTATTTCACAACAAAGCATCCTTCACTCATGCTGTCAAACATACCCTTGTAAAACTGACCATCCTAACGATCCTCGACTTCGGTGATGTCATCTACAAAATAGCCTCCAACACTCTACTCAGAAAATTGGAAGCAGTCTATCACAGTGCCATCTGTTTTGTCACCAAAGCCCCATATACTACCCACCACTGCGACCTGTACGCTCTCGTTGGCTGGCCCTCACTTCATACTCATCGCCAAACCCGCTGGCTCCAGATCATCTACAAGTCTTTGCTAGGTAAAGCCCCGCCTTATCTCAGCTCACTGGTCACCATAGCAGCACCCACTCGTAGCACGTGCTCCAGCAGGTATATCTCACTGGTCGCCCCCAAAGCCAATTCCTCTTTTGGCCGCCTTTCCTTCCAGTTCTATGCTGCCAATGACTGGAACGAACTGCAAAAATCACTGAAGCTGGAGACTCATATCTCCCTCACTAGCTTTAAGCACCAGCTGTCAGAGCAGCTGACAGATCACTGCACCTGTACATAGCCCATCTGTAAATAGCCCATCCTACTACCTCATCCCAATACTGTATTTATTTATCTTGCTCCTTTGCACCCCAGTATCTCTACTTCACATTAATCTTCTGCACATCGCTTCACTCCAGTGTTTAATTGGTATATTGTACTTACTTCGCCACCATGACCTATTTTTGCCTTACCTCCCTTATCTTACCTCATTTGCACACACTGTATATATACTTTTTATACTGTATTATTGACTGTATGTTTGTTTATTCCATGTGTAACTGTGTTGTTGTGTGTGTTGAACTGCTTTGCTTTATCTTGGCCAGGTCGCAGTTATAAATGAGGACTTGTTCTCAACTAGCCTACCTGGTTAAATAAAGGTGAAATATATATATATTTTTTGAAATTGATAGTTTTTTTACAAAATTCTAACAGCCGGAAAATTCATCATGGCGGACCTTATTGGTCCTCCTCGTCTCCTAAATAAGTCTATATAACACACTGTCATTTTTAGAATCTTAATATCACAAACAGAATTAACCAATTTTAGGACATTACATTTTTTGAATGGTTTTCCTGTTACCCCTCCTCCCGACAGTAGGGCCTGCTTCGCTCCTTCTCCCGATAGTACCGTGCCCAGTTGATAATCACCTTGATAATTGCCTCGAAACTGAACATAAACTATACCGAAACTAATTTCCCACATATAACAGATTAAATAAATTAAGTTTATGGTGGGGGAGAATGGGGGAGTTGATGAGTGAGGGGACGCAAACAATGAATAATTAACAGGGCGGGCGTATTGTATTGATCTATTCTAATTATAAACATAAAATGGTGTACCCTATCAGTCCACTAAATCCAAGAGGTCTTATTAGTCTACTCTAGGCCTA
Source organism: Salmo salar (assembly GCF_965601325.2). Classification (NCBI taxonomy): domain Eukaryota; kingdom Metazoa; phylum Chordata; class Actinopteri; order Salmoniformes; family Salmonidae; genus Salmo; species Salmo salar. The sequence goes on along the minus strand of NC_138314.1, from coordinate 1,482,350 downwards.
CTTGGAGTAGGCTAGACAGTGAGAGTGTGCATAATTTACAATGGCAAGACCAAGACAAATGGATGCATATGCTACGCTAGTGTTGCTACACGATCTGAATGAAAACCACTCAGATGGAGGGGAAGAAATTATCATGACATCTCTGATGATGATTATTCTGAACAGCTTTCCATACCTGGGAAAGGATCCATATTGGGCAGCAGGTGTCGGATAATGTTTCAGGTCAGATGGCACGACTGTAGTCAGTGAAAGGAGGAACTCGCCGCTTGCCTGTTTATATGTTTTACAACATGCTTGATTAGCTGCTACAAACACACGTGTTGTTCAAGCAGTGCATGTACAACACCATGAGCAAGAGAGAGACATATGAGGACCAAGGCAGCAGCAAATATTCCATGGGAGCCATTGCACAAGCCAAATTGCACACAGTTCCCGCGGAGGAGAAACTGCATGGTGGGCAGATGCACTAAGAACAGAACCCACAACACTTGTTTCACCTGCAAACAACATGTTTGTAGGAAGTGTTGCAATCAAGTAAGAAAGTTAATATTCGTGGCGAATGTTAGGACAAGGGATAAAAGCTAAATGAGATCCAACTGTTGCGTGAAGACGAGTGAGGCTACAAATAATGTGTCCAATAACTAATGATAATATAACATTTTTGACTGCTGTCATATTGACACTTACTGTATATTAATTATAATGCCATTGTAGCTATTGTGCTGATTTTCACTACTCACAAGCACACTTGGCGCTTATGTTGATGTTTAGGCTACTGATATATTCAGATTTTTTTTGTCATAATAAAAATAAGCTTTTACTGTGTTCCAACGCACATGATTTCTGTTTCATAGTTGTAACAAAGACACGCCAAGTATAAAATGTATTTCAGTATTCAGACTTTTTCCACATTCTGTTACGTTACAGCCTTATTCTAAAATGTATTAAATTGTTTTTTCTCCTCAATCTATACACAATACCCTATAATTACAAAGCAAAAACAGGTTTTTAGAAATCTTAGCAAATTTATAAAAAGTAAATAACATAAATACCTTATTTACATAAGTATTCAAACCCTTTGCTATGAGACTTGAAATTGATCATCCTTGATGTTTCTACAACTTGATTGGAGTCCACCTGTGGTAAATTCAATTGATTGATCCAAAGTTTTGGAAAGGAACACACCTGTCTATATAAGGTCCCACACTTGACAGTGCATTTCAGAGCAAATGAGGTCGAAGGAATTGTCCGTAGAGCTCAGAGAGAGGATTGTGTCGAGGCACAGATCTGTGTCCCCAAGAACACATTGACCTCCTTCATTCTTAAATGGAAGATGTTTGGAACCACCAAGACTCTTCCTAGAGCTGGCCACCCGGCCAAACTGAGCAATCGGTACAGAAGAGCCTTGGTCAGGGAGGTGACCATGAACCCGGTGGTCACTCTGACAGAGCTCCAGAGTTTCTCTGTGGAGATGGGAAAACCTTCCAGAAAGACAACCATCTCTGCAGAACTCCACCAATCAGGCCGTTATGACAGAATGGCCAGACGGAAGCCACTCTTCAGTAAAAGGCACATGACAGCCCGTTTGGAGTTTGCCTAAAGGACTCTGACCATGAGAAACAAGATTCTCTGGTCTGATAAAACCAAGATTTAACTTAATTTAGCTTCATGTCTGGAGGAAACCTGGCACCATCTCTACGGTGAAGCATGGTGGTGGCAGCATCCTGCTGTGGGGATGTTTTTCAGCGGCAGGGACTGGGAGACTAGTCAGGATCGAGGAAAAGATGAACGTAGCAAAGAACAGAGAGAACCTTGATGAAAACCTGCTTTAAAACACTCAAGACTTCAGACTGGGGTGAAGGTTCACCTAACAGAACAACGACCCTAAGCACACAGCCAAGACAACGCAGAAGTGGCTTCAGGACAAGTCTTGAGTGGCCCAGCCAGAGCCCGGACTTGAACCCGATCAAACATAAAATACTCACCAAATACAGGTGTGCCAAGCTTGTAGTAATACCCAAGACAAATTGAGGCTTAGGTTGGGAGTCATAAACTCATTTTTCAACCACTCCACAAATGTATTGTTATCAAACTATAGTTTTGGCAAGTTGGTTAGGACATCTACTGTGTGCATGGCACAAGTAATTTTTCCAACAATTGTTTACAGACAGATTATTTCACTTATAATTCACTGTATCACAATTCCAGTGGGTCAGAAGTTTACATACACTAAGTTAACTGTGCCTTTAAACGGTTTAGAAAATTCCAGAAAATTATGTCATGGCTTTAGAAGCTTCTGATAGGCTAATTGACATAATATGAGTCAATTGGAGGTGTACTTGTGGATGTATTTCAAGGCCTTCCTTCAACCTCAGTGCCTCTTTGCTTGACATCATGGGAAAATCAAAAGAAATCAGCCAAGACGTCAGAAGAAAATTGTAGACCTCCACAAGTCTGGTTCATCCTTGGGAGCAATTTCCAAATGCCTGAAGGTACTACGTTCATCTGTACAAACAATAGTACACAAGTATAAACACCATGGCACCATACAGCTGTCATACCGCTCAGGAAGGAGACGCATTCTGTCTCCTAGAGATGAACGTACTTTGGTTCAAAAAGTGCGAATCAATCCCAGAACAACAGCAAAGGACCTTGTGAAGATGCTGGAGGAAACAGGTACAAAAGTATCTATATTCACAGTAAAACGAGTCCTATACCAACATAACCTGAAAGGCCGCTCAGCAAGGAAGAAGCCACTGCTCCAAAAACACCATAAAAAAGCCAGACTATGGTTTGCAACTGCATATGGGGACAAAGATCATACTTTTTGGAGAAATGTCCTCTGGTCTGATGAAACAAAAATAGAACTGTTTGGCCATAATGACCATCATTATGTTTGGAGGAAAAAGGGGGAGGCTTGCAAACTGAAGAACACCATCCCATGCTTTGCTGCATGAGGCGCTGGTGCAGTTCACAAAATAGATGGCATCATGAGGGAGGAAAATTATGTGGATATATTGAAAGTCTTGACCTCAATCATATAGAAAATTTGTGGGGAGAACTGAAAAAGTGTGTGCGAGCAAGGAGGCCTACAAACCTGACTCAGATACACCAGCTCTGTCAGGAGGAATGGGCCAAAATTCACCCAACTTATTGTGGGAAGCTTGTGGAAGGCTACCCAAACGTTTGACCCAAGTTAAACAATTTAATGGCAATGCTACCAAATACTAATTGAATGTATATAAACTTCTGACACACTGGGAATGTGATGAAAGAAATAAAAGCTGAAATAAATCATTCTCTCTACTATTATTCTGACATTTCACATTCTTAAAAGAAAGTGGTGATCTTAACTGACCTAAGACAGGGAATTTTTACTGGGATTAAATGTCAGGAATTGTGAGAAACTGAGTTTAAATGTAATTGGCTAAGGTGTATGTAAACTTCCGACTTCAACTGTACATGTGATATTTCAGTTTTTCATTTCTAAAAACCTGTTTTTGCTTTGTAATTATGGGGTAGTGTGTGTAGATTGATAAGGGAAAAAATGTGTTTAATCAATTTTAGAATAAGGCTGTAACATATAATATGGAAAAACTGAAGGGGTCTGAATAATTTCCGAATGCACTGTACTAAGAAAAACAGACATTTATCAACATAGGGCGACCAGAACATATCATTTCAGAGATCTCTGTGAGTTGTTCAACATAAAGGATGCAAAAAAACTAAAAGCAGCTTTAAACAAATCTGTGGAAGCCTGAAAGTCTAAATTGAATTAATGATGATAGATACATAGGAAGTTTCTGCATGAGTGCTTTGTAAAAAAAATAAATAATAATAATGCTGCTCTTTCCTTACATACAAAGAGGCCCAACCCACTTTTTGATACAAAACACAATGGTGAGTTCTATAACCATCACCAGTAATAAACCTAAGTGTATTTGTATTTATTATGGATCCCCACTGCCAAAGCAGCAGCTATTCTTCATGGGGTCCAGCAAAATTAAGGCAGTTTATACAATTTTAAAACATTACAATACATTCACAGATTTCACAACACACTGCCCTCAGGCCCCTACTGCACCACTACCACCTACATTACTAAATCCATGTGTATGTATGGTGCGTATGTTAACGTGTGTGTGTGTTTCACACACACAAACAGTGTAGATGCTGCTGCATTCATATAGTTAGTTGAATGTAGAAATTGAAGTTGTAAAAGCGAATAATTGTTGTTATCCTCTCTGGGCTAGGTGGGACGTTAGCGTCCCACTCTATTCAACAGCCAGTGGAATCGCGTGGCGCGGAATATAAATACCTCAAATGCTATAACTTAAATTTCTCAAACATATGACTATTTTACACCATTTGAAAGATAAGACTCTTGTTAGCCTCTCTGGGCTAGGCGGGACGAATTCGTCCCACCTACGTAACAGCCACTTGAAGCCTGTGGCGCGATTTTCAAAACCTTAAAAATCCTATTACTTCAATTTCTCAAACAAATGACTATTTTACAGCTATTTAAAGACAAGACTCTCGTTAATCTAACCACACTGTCCGATTTCAAAAAGGCTTTACAACGAAAGCAAAACATTAGATTATGTCAGCAGAGTACCAAGCCAGAAATAATCAGACACCCATTTTTCAAGCTAGCATATAATGTCACAAAAACCCAGAAGACAGCTAAATGCAGCACTAACCTTTGATGATCTTCATCAGATGACAACCCTAGGACATTATGTTATACAATACATGCTTGTTTTGTTCAATCAAGTTCATATTTATATCAAAAACCAGCTTTTACATTAGCATGTGACGTTCAGAACTAGCATACCCCCCGCAAACTTCCGGGGAATTCGCTAACATTTTACTAAATTACTCACGATAAACGTTCACAAAAAGCATAACAATTATTTTAAGAATTATAGATACAGACCTCCTCTATGCACTCGATATGTCCGATTTTAAAATAGCTTTTTGGTGAAAGCACATTTTGCAATATTCTAAGTACATAGCCCAGGCATCACGGGCTAGCTATTTAGACACCCGGCAAGTTTAGCACTCACCATAATCATATTTACTATTATAAAAGTTTGATTACCTTTTGTTGTCTTCGTCAGAATGCACTCCCAGGACTGCTACTTCAATAACAAATGAGGGGTTTGGTCCAAAATAATCCATCGTTATATCCGAATAGCGGCGTTTTGTTCGTGCGTTCCAGACACTATCCGAAATGGTAAAGAAGGGTCGCGCGCATGGCGCAATTCGTGACAAAAAAATTCTAAATATTCCATTACCGTACTTCGAAGCATGTCAACCGCTGTTTAAAATCAATTTTTATGCCATTTTTCTCGTAGAAAAGCGATAATATTCCGACCGGGAATCTCCTTTTCGGCAAACAGAGGAAAAAAATCACAAAGACGGGGGCGGTCAGGTCACGCGCCTAAGCCCAGAGTCCCTTGATCGGCCACTTGAGAAAGGCGATAATGTGTTTCAGCCTGGGGCTGGGATGACGACATTCAGGTTTTTCCCGGGCTCTGAGCGCCTATGGACGACGTAGGAAGTGTCACGTTAGAGCAGAGATCCTTAGTAAAAGATAGAGATGGAAAAGAAGTTCAAGAAATGGTCAGACAGGCCACTTCCTGTAAAGGAATCTCTCAGGTTTTGACCTGCCATTTGAGTTCTGTTATACTCACAGACACCATTCAAACAGTTTTAGAAACGTTAGGGTGTTTTCTATCCATATGTAATAAGTATATGCATATTCTAGTTACTGGGTAGGAGTGGTAACCAGATTAAATCGGGTATGTTTTTTATCCAGCCGTGTCAATACTGCCCCCTAGCCCTAACAGGTTAACCTCTTGGGGCTAGGTGGGACGCTAGCGTGCCACCCGTGGTGCACTCCATCAACAGCAGGTGCATTTCAAGAGCGGCAAATTTGAATCCAAATAAATGTCAAAATTCAAATTTTTCAAATATACAACTATTTTACACCATTTGAAAGATAAACATCTCCTTAATCTAACCACGTTTTACGATTTCAAAAAGGTTTTACGGCGAAAGCATAAATTTAGAGTATGTTAGGACAGTACATTTACAAGAGTTGTGTGTAATGTTTTGTCAATGTTTAGCCTTCCCTGTAGCTCAGTTGGTAGAGCATGGTGTTTGCAACGCCAGGGTTGTGGGTTCGATTCCCACGGGGGGCCAGCAAAAAAAAAATGTATGAAATTGTATGAAATGTATGCATTCACTACTGTAAGTCGCTCTGGATAAGAGCGTCTGCTAAATGACTAAAATGTAAAATGTAAATGTAAAGTCAAAGACAGGGTCACCAAAACCATAAAACCAGCTAAAATGATGCACTAACCTTTTACAATCTCCATCAGATGACACTCCTAGGACATTATGTTAGACAATGCATGCATTTTTAGTTCTATCAAGTTCATATTTATATCCAAAAACAGCGTTTTACTATGGCATTGATGTTGAGGAAATCGTTTCCCTCCAATAACCGGCAGTCAAGTCAGCGTCACAAATTAAATAATTAAAATTAGAAAACATTGGTAAAATATTATATTGTCATTTAAAGAATTATAGATTTACATCTCTTGAACGCAATCAACTTGCCAGATTTAAAAATAACCTTACTGGGAAATCACACTTTGCAATAATCTGAGCACTGCGCCCAGAAAAATACGCGTTGCGATACAGACTAGACGTCATGTTGGGGAGATCTAAAATCGAAAATACTATGTAAATAATCCATTACCTTTGATTCTCTTCATCAGATGTCACTTCCAGGTATCACAGGTCCATAACGAATGTAGTTTTGTTCAAAAAAGCTCATCATTTATGTCCAAAAATCTCCGTCTTGTTAGCACATGATGTAAGCCAGCCGGACTTCTCGTCATGAACGAGGGGAAAAAATATATTTCCGTTCGTTCAAACATGTCAAACGTTGTATAGCATAAATCATTAGGGCCTTTTTTAACCAGAACATGAATAATATTCAAGGTGGACGAATGCATACTCTTTTATAACGTATTGGAACGAGGGTACCCAACATGAACTCGCGCGCCAGGTGTCTAATGGGACATCATCGTTCCATGGCTCTTGTTCGGTCAGATCTCCCTCCAGAAGACTCAAAACACTTTGTAAAGGCTGGTGACATCTAGTGGAAGCAATAGGAAGTGCCAAAATATTCCTAAGCCCCTGTGTTTTTCAATGGGATAGGTTTAAAGTCAATACAACACATCAGGTATCCACTTCCTGTCAGAAAATGTCTCAGGGTTTTGCCTGCCAAATGAGTTCTGTTATACTCACAGACACCATTCAAACAGTTTTGGAAACTTTAGAGTGTTTTCTATCCATATATAATAAGTATATGCATATTCTAGTTACTGGGTAGGATTAGTAACCAGATTAAATCGGGTACATTTTTTTTATCCAGACGTGCAAATGCTGCCCCCTAGCCCTAACAGGTTAATCCAACCACGTTGTCCGATTTCAAAAAGGCTTTACAGCGAAAGCAAAACATTAGATTATGTTAGGGGAGTACATAGCCAAAAATAATCACGCAGCCATTTTCAAAGCAAGCATATATGTCACAAAAACCCAAACCACAGCTAAATGCAGCACTAACCTTTGATGATCTTCATCAGATGACACTCCTAGGACATTATGTTATAATGATGACACTCACAGACGCCATTCAAACAGTTTTACGTCCAACGTTTTTCATTCAGCTTTTTCGCCTTGGCCGATTTATCTGCTCCACCACACACCTGTCTGGTAAGGTTGAACGCCTCCTCTCCTATTCAGCCTCCCAACAAAAGCTCTCCCAAGCGGGTGTGACACCTACTCCCGTTGCCTGCTGAGCTGTTGCTTGGATCCCACCCAGCGATTTGCTCTCTGCCTGCCCTGACCTGTCTCCCTCTGTCTGGTACAGATACTCCCGCCACACTTCCCCCATCTCGCAAACTTTCGCTCGCCTCAAGCACACACATGCACTGTGGACTTTGGACTGATCTGAATTTTTATGTAGACTACTTAACTTGTAAATCTTATTATTTGAATCTTATTATTACTCATAAACACTTAATTAACTAGCATAGGCCAACTATTTATTTATTTTCTCTGACTTTTATAGCCTACTGGATTCATAGGGAGCTACTCACTCACATTATTTTGTTGGGGCGAGTGACTCTTTGAACTTACAATGGCTAGCCCCAAGCCGTGCTGTTTGCTCCATGACTGCTGCGCGCTTTGTTGACTATGAACTTGCTCGTTTCGTTTACCCAGACTGTTTGTTCCCATACTCACGGCTCTCTCTCTCTATTGGTTACACGGACTCTATTCTAAGCCTCTCATCCTATTCTAACCCTCTCTCGCTGGCTTTCTATTCATGTTACCTGATGAAATTGCTGTACAATATGAACTTGTTGCCATCTGATGCACATTCAAATGTCATAAAAAAATAAACACTGCAAAGCTCTCCGTCCTCTGCAGTACCCTGATTTTATTTCTGCTGATGATAGCTGCAAATGTGCATGTACCCCTTGGCCCGTTTACTGTTAATAGTCCCAATTCCGACTTGTGTTCTGATGATTTCTGCTTCACTGATTTCTGCTCTCATAAAAGCCTGGGTTTTCTGTACGTTAACACTAAAAGCTTATTACCTCAAATTCATCAATTGAAAGTGGGGGTTCACAGCTCAAATCTCGATGTGATGGTCATTACTGAGACATGGATAAGAAAGAGTGTTCTGAACACTGATGTTAACCTTACTTGTTATAACCTTTTAGACGAGACAGATCTTCCAAAGGTGGTGGAGTGGCAATCTTTACCAAGGACCACCTTCAGTGCTCGGTTGTCTCCACGAAGTCTGTCCCCAAACAATTTGCCTTTCTGGTTTTCAGCATTAAGATTTCAAATAGTTATTTGTTGACTGTTGCTGGGTGTTACCGTCCACCATCATCACTGACCTGTAACCTACTGGCCCTAAGCTTTCTCCTGGCCCAAGCTCAAGCTCATTTAATACCTACCATTGTGTCACTGAGTTGTCATAATGTTTCAGCAAATGGGCATTGAATGCCACTGCTGATCCTACAGCTATTGTATGCAGTGATCATATGCTTATGAACCAGAGTAATACTGTTAGCACTGAGGTGGTGTGCCGTAGCAGGAAATCCAATGTGTGCAGCTCACCCTGCACTGACATAAATAACCCGAGTATGTCTACCTTTGCTAAGCTTCTTAGTAAAGCAAGAAAAACAATCAAGCATTTAACAAAAGTGTTAAAATAGCTCATGTTAACATATGTAGCTTAAGAACAAAGGTTAATGAAATCAATAATTTGCTAGTAACAGATGACATTCATTTTCTGACAATCTCTGAAACTCACTTTAATAATACCTTTGATGATACAGTGGTAGCAATACATGGTTATAAGATTTACTGAAAATACAGAAATGCCAAAGGTGGAGTTGTGGCTGTTTATATTCACAACCACATTCCTGTAAAGCTTAGAGAGGATCTTATGTTAAATACTGTTGAAGTAATATGGCTACAGGTTAATCTGCCTCACCTAATGCCCATTTTGGTAGGAAGCTGCTACAGTATAAACCACCAAGTGTTTACAGTCAGTATCTGGATAACAAGTGGAATGCTTGATAATGTATGTGATATCAATAGAGAGGTATATTTTATGGGTGATTTAAATATTGCCTGGCTTTCATCAGCCTGCGCACTCAAGAGAAAGCTTCAAACTGTAACTAGTGCCTGCAACCTGGTTCAGGTTATCAATCAATCTAGAAAAAAGAAACGAACACCTATAAAGGCGAGGTGCTGGCTAGCGGAGTAGAAAACTAGAAAATAAGGGAAAGCCGCACACTCTCTAAGAGCTCAGATGCAAAAATGTAATAACCTAATAACCAACGTTTCGACAGCAAAGCTATCTTCATCAGGGTATCATCACAAAACACTGCGAGATGAGTCATTTATATAGTGTCAGAAGACACACAGGTGTTTGTAATCATGGCCAAGTGTGGCCTAATATCATTGGTTAACTCAAATATTTAAATAAAATGGCATACAAAGAACATACAAAAAGACAAACAAATGGATAGCATACGATCATAGCATTTGTAGTCTAAAATGTATCTAACAAACAATTACAATGGCAAAATCACAATAATCACAAGAATGGCTTCAGATCAAAGTCTATGTTGAGACCGAAGGGAGCAAGGGTCTTTAAATTAAAGATCCAGGCAGCCTCTCGTTTTAACAATAAATTATCAAGGTCACCCCCTCTCCTCGGGAGGGTGACATGTTCAATGCCAATATAACGCAGAGACGAAATCGAAGGGTTTGCTTCCAAAAAGTGGGCCGCAACTGGGTAAGTCAAGTTTTTGCACCTAATGGTGCTACGATGCTCTGAGATACGTACTTTTAATTCACGCTTTGTTTTACCCACATAATTTTTACCACAAGGACAAGTTATAAGATAAATAACTGTCTTAGTGGAACACGTAATAACACCTGGGATAGATTTCCCTGTTTGGGGGTGTTTGAAGGATCTACATTTATAAGTGCCATTGCATTGAGCACAGCCATTACACTTGTAATTTCCATCCAGTATGGGCGTATTTATCTTATAACTTGTCCTTGTGGTAAAAATTATCAATCATTCATTGAATCAGGTGCTACTTTAATGATTTTTTAATTGGCAAGATTAGCAAACTTCAATTTAAGCCTACTAGAAAGTGTGTGCACTCAGGTCTGGAGGGAAGCAAAAGTTATTCCGCTACCTAAAAATAGTAAAGCCCCCTTTATTGGCTCAAATAGCCGACCAATCAGCCTGTTACCAACCCTTAGTAAACTTTTGGAAAAAATGGTGTTTGGCTTTAAACCCCCTGCTATATTGTAGACAAAGAGTTACCTGTCTAACAGAACACAGAGGGTGTTCTTTAATGGAAGCCTCTCCAACAAAACCCAGGTAGAATCAGGAATTCCCCAGGGCAGTTGTCTAGGCCCGTTACTTTTTTCAATCTTTACTAATGACATGCCACTGGCTTTGAGTAAAGCCAATGTGTCTGTATGCGGATGACTCAACACTATACACGTCAGCTACTACAGCGACTGAAATGACTGCAACACAAAGAGCTGCGGTTTCAGAATGGGTGGCAAGGAATAAGTCATTCCTAAATATTTAAAAACCTAAAAGCATTGTATTTGGGACAAATCATTCACTAAACCCTAAACATCAACTAAATATTGTAATTAATAATGTGGAAATTGAGCATGTTGAGGAGACTAAACTGCTTGGAGTAACCCTGGCTTGTAAACTGTCATGTTTCAAACATATTGATACAACAGTAGCTAGGATGGGGAGAAGTCTGTCCATTATAAAGAGCTGCTCTGCAATCTTAACAGCACTATCAACAAGGCAAGTCCTACAGGCCATAGTTTTGTCGCACCTGGACGACTGTTCAGTCATGTGGTCAGGTGCCACAAAGAGGGACTTCAGAAAATTGAAATTGGCTCAGAACAGGGCAGCATGGCTGGCCCTTGGATGTACACAGAGAGCTAATATTAATAATATGCATGTCAAATTCTCCTGGCTCAAAGTGGAGGAGAGATTGACTTCATCACTACTTTTATTTGTGAGAGGTATTGACATGTTGAATGCACCGAGCTGTCTGTTTGAACTACTGGCACACAGCTCGGACACCCATGCATACCCCACAAGACATGCCACCAGAGGTCTCTTCACGGTCCCCAAGTCCAGAACAGACTATGGGAGGTGCACAGTAGTACATAGAGCCATGACTACATGGAACTCGATTCCACATCAAGTAACTCACACAAGCAGTAAAATTAGACTTAAAAATCAGATCAAATATACCTTATGGAACAGTGGGGACTGTGAAGCAACACAAACATAGGAACAGACACATGCATACACACACGATAACATACGCACTATACACACACACACATGTACACATGGATTTGTGTTGTAGATATGTGGTAGTAGAGTTGGGGCCGGAGAGCACACACTTAATCTGTTGTAAATGTATTGTAATCTATGAAAATATATAGAACTGCCTTAATTTTGCTGAACCCCAGGAAGAGTTGGGGATCCGTAATAAATATAAATACAAATATGCATTTATGTGCCAGACCATGCACACATGTATACTTATTGGTCAATAGCAGCCATGTTGTTTTAGCTTCTAATCTGGAAAATGTTGAGTTGGGAGAACTTTGTCCATAGATGCCACATATCAAGTTTTGTGCAGACCGGTCATTCGGTGCCAGAGGAGTAGCGTTTTAAGTGTTTTTCACACAATTCAAAATGGCATTGCATTGCATGAGAGGGTGTGGCCCATGGGCCTTTACCATCATGCCAAGTTGCATCTTCCTAGGCATTACCATCTCACAGGAATTTAAATTTAGCTTTACGGAAGAAAATGAATAATAATAATAATGAATGCCAACAATAGAATAGGGTTTGACCAGCTTTGCTGCTTTAACCCCTAATAATAATGAACCAGTAGAAACACAATAGGGTTTGACCAGCTTTGCTGCTGAACCCCTAACCAGAAGAAACAATAGGGTTTCACCATCTTCGCTGCTGAACCCCTAATAATAATAAATAGCTGCAAGCAGCAATGCCAGGGTTCAAGCTGTAGACCACTTTGCTACCATTAGGACAAATTGGACACATCGCCCTAGGAGGAGCTACTTCTGCTCTCCTTACCATGCCTGCCAAATACCACAATTCAAAATTATGCAATATGCATATTTTTGACTATTTTTAATGATTGTGACTACTTCAAACGTTGTCTTCTCCAGGACGGCTAAACCGATCGGCACCAAATTTGTTATATAGCATCTATGGATGCATATCTTCAAACACAATACTTTCCATGACTCTTGCTCAAATGGGGATCCATAATAATAATTTTAAAAACAATATGGCCGCAATAAGCCAATGAGCTTGCATTAATAACCTTTCCTGTCCAACAGAGCCACCATGTGGCCAAACAGAATCATATTCTACAGTTTAGCTAGACTCATATCCCTTAGCATTTGTGCCCAATTCCATCCCTCTGAGTAAAAATATCAAGAGATATAAACATGTGCCCTTTATAGCGCCACGATGTCATTGATCTAAATGCTTAGATATGCTGAGTCTTGACAGTGTTTGGAACATGTGTATTAAAAATAGATTCCATTAAAAAAAAAACACCCAAGTGCTGGGTCAACACCGCATGAACATGAATAAAAACGAAATGAACCCATTTTTAGGTAAACCCAACATTCACGCAACCCAACTGGCTACGTCAAAATAACACAGCATGTGTTGTGTCCAATTTTTTGCCAGCGCTGGGTTACCAAATAACACAAATTAGATGTTTTTTTTAACCCAGCATTTTTCTGTGTACAGAGAGGCGGTGTCAAAGCCAATTGTTGCTGATCTAGGCGGTGATTCGACCACACTGTTTGTCCTCTCCAAGGCTTTCCCCCCTTTCCATTTTCTGCATCTCATAGCCTACTCTTTCCTCCATCTGGGATTTTGTCTACCTTTCTTTTCAACGTTTGGCAGATGTGGACATGGATCATACCTGGGTTTAAGAAGTCGTTGACGGGGTCTCTCTCGAATATGAGTTTCCCCGTAAGAGCTCTGACTTTGGCGGGGCAACTTTCCCGTGCACCTCGGCGCTCAGCCTGGTGATGCTCAGCCTGGTGACCACTTTCCCTCTTCATTCACTGAAAGGGGAAGTTTAAACACACACCGGCGGATTTGGTCTCGCATTCAATAGCCTATACACGGTTTTATAAAAAACAAAAAGGAATAAATTAAAATGCAGAAGAGTGTCAGGTTTAATGAGGGACACGCTATGTTCCTCTCAGTCGTTGCGCGTAAGGAGGGTACCAAGCGCGGTTATTTGAGCAAGAAGACCACGGAGAACAGCAGATGGCACGAGAAGTTCTTTGCGCTGTACCAAAACGTGTTTTTTTACTTCGAAAACGAGCAGAGTGTACGGCCCGCCGGGATTTACCTCTTGGAGGGCTGCACCTGCGAGAGCGTGCCTGTTCCGAAGGTCTCCACTGCGGGAAAAGAGACCCTCGACAAACAGGTGAGAGAGAGACTTACGCAAACTGTGTATCTGTGTGGATGACAAACTTTCCCGCTGCAGCCTAAACTCTGATACCGGTAATCTGTTTTCAGAACAGCTGCCCAGAGCATTCAGTCAACGAGAAAGGGAGAGGTAATGCAGTCTAGTAAAGCAGACGACCAGAACAAGAGAGGGTGGTGAAGTGGACGTTGAGATGATCAGAGTGATGATGGCACTTAATTGGCTTTATGCAGTATTCAAATTGTCAATCCTCTTTTTAAAATGAAAAAGAACTGTATTGTCTTGTCATTGCCAATTAGGTACAATGTGTGCATGGACTGTGTGAACCTATTCCTATAGTGTGTTCCCACCCCTCTATTCCCACCCCTCATGTAGGCCAACACCCTGTGGTTTGGCAGAAAAATGTTATTTTCACTAATATGAAAATGACAGTTGCTGTCCACATTCAAATGTTCCTGTGTGTGAGTCATTTGAATGACATTTTCTGCATGTAGGGAAACCTGTTGAATGCGATCATATCATTGATTCATTTCAGGCTCTATCAAACATAAACAAATAATCTTATGGAATAGAGACAGTTGCTGTTGGAACTATATTTCAGTCACAAGCCATGGGTGCAGTATGTTATTAGATTTTGGCATCAACTAATTATTGCCTTCATATCGATTCTGTTCCTGTTCTATGAGCCTTTGTGGTGACACACACACACATTAAAGAGACAATTGAAAAAAGGAGAGAGAGGGATAGATGACAAAGGCTGGTGTTTAAAGCCTTGAGGAGTAGGCCTGTGTCTCCTGCAGAAAGCTTTTAAAGCCTTGTGTAGGGCTCAGTTAAAGTCTCTCTCTGTTTGTTTGTATGTGTGCATTGCCCCTGGCTATAACCAGCCATGATAACTACTCCCTTTCGGCTCTGCACTGGTCCTAATTGGTCCTCCCCAGGCAAGAGCTGGACAGCTATGGCTAAGCTGACGAGGAGAGAGTAGGATAGGAGAAAGGGAGGAGGAGAGAAGAGATGGAAAGAGGAGAGGATAGGACGGGGGGGAGGAGGAGAGAAGAAATGGGACGAGGAGAGATATAAAATGTGTTAGTCACATACACAGTTCACAGCAAGTACAAAAGTTGCATCGAAACTCTTTTGCGCTAGCTCCCTCAACAATGCAATACCTGAATCAATAATAACAATGAAAAGAGTCAAGTAAAAAATAACAAGTAATAGAAGACGTAGTATGCATAATAGTAATGGACTGTATTTACAAGTATGAAGTGGGTAGTGGAATCAATAGTACAGTTGAAGTCGGAAGTTTACATACACTTAGGTTGGAGACATTAAAACTCGTTTTTCAAACACTCCACAAATTTATTGTTAACAAACTATAGTTTTGGAAAGTCGGTTAGGACATCTTTGTGCATGACAAGTCATTTTTCCAACAATTGTTTACAGACAGATTATTTCACTTATAATTCACTGTATCAGAATTCCAGTGGGCCAGAAGTTTACATACACTAAGTTGACTGTGCCTTTAATCAGCTTGGAAAATTCCAGAAAATTATGTCATGGCTTTAGAAACTTCAGATAGGCTAATTGACATCATTTGAGTCAATTGGAGGTGTACCTGTGGATGTATTTCAAGGCCTACCTTCAAACTCAGTGCCACTTTGCTTGACATCATGGGAAAATCAAAAGAAATCAGCACTTGAGATGAACGCACTTTGGTGCGAAAAGTGCAAATCAATCCCAGAACAACAGCAAAGGACCTTGTGAAGATGCTGGAGGAAACAGGTACAAAAGTATCTATATCCTCTATGGGCTAGGTGGGACGCTAGCGTGCCACCCGTGGTGCACTCCATCAACAGCAGGTGCATTTCAAGAGCGGCAAATTTGAATCCAAATAAATGTCAAAATTCAAATTTTTCAAACATACAACTATTTTACACCCTTTGAAAGATAAACATCTCCTTAATCTAACCACGTTTTACGATTTCAAAAAGGTTTTACGGCGAAAGCATAAATTTAGAGTATGTTAGGACAGTACATTTACAAGAGTTGTGTGTAATGTTTTGTCAATTCAAAGACAGGGTCACCAAAACCATAAAACCAGCTAAAATGATGCACTAACCTTTTACAATCTCCATCAGATGACACTCCTAGGACATTATGTTAGACAATGCATGCATTTTTAGTTCTATCAAGTTCATATTTATATCCAAAAACAGCGTTTTACTATGGCATTGATGTTGAGGAAATCGTTTCCCTCCAATAACCGGCAGTCAAGTCAGCGTCACAAATTAAATAATTAAAATTAGAAAACATTGGTAAAATATTATATTGTCATTTAAAGAATTATAGATTTACATCTCTTGAACGCAATCAACTTGCCAGATTTAAAAATAACCTTACTGGGAAATCACACTTTGCAATAATCTGAGCACTGCGCCCAGAAAAATACGCGTTGCGATACAGACTAGACGTCATGTTGGGGAGATCTAAAATCGAAAATACTATGTAAATAATCCATTACCTTTGATTCTCTTCATCAGATGTCACTTCCAGGTATCACAGGTCCATAACGAATGTAGTTTTGTTCAAAAAAGCTCATCATTTATGTCCAAAAATCTCCGTCTTGTTAGCACATGATCTAAGCCAGCCGGACTTCTCGTCATGAACGAGGGGAAAAAATATATTTACGTTCGTTCAAACATGTCAAACGTTGTATAGCATAAATCATTAGGGCCTTTTTTAACCAGAACATGAATAATATTCAAGGTGGACGAATGCATAGTCTTTTATAACGTATTGGAACGAGGGTACCCAACATGAACTCGCGCGCCAGGTGTCTAATGGGACATCATCGTTCCATGGCTCTTGTTCGGTCAGATCTCCCTCCAGAAGACTCAAAACACTTTGTAAAGGCTGGTGACATCTAGTGGAAGCAATAGGAAGTGCCAAAATATTCCTCAGCCCCTGTGTTTTTCAATGGGATAGGTTTAAAGGCAATACAACACATCAGGTATCCACTTCCTGTCAGAAAATGTCTCAGGGTTTTGCCTGCCAAATGAGTTCTGTTATACTCACAGACACCATTCAAACAGTTTTAGAAAATGTAGGATGTTTTCTATCCATATGTAATAAGTATATGCATATTCTAGTTACTGGGTAGGAGTGGTAACCAGATGAAATCGGGTATGTTTTTTTATCCAGCCGTGTCAATACTGCCCCCTAGCCCTAACAGGATATCCACAGTAAAACAAGTCCTATATTGACATAACCTGAAAGGCCGCTCAACAAGGAAGAAGCCACTGCAGAAAAACTGCCATAAAAAAAACTGACTACGGTTTACAAATGCACATGGGGACAAAGATCGTACTATTTTTTGAGAAATGTCCTCTGGTCTGATGAAACAAAAATAGAACTGTTGGGCCATAATGACCATCGTTATGTTTGGAGGAAAACGGGGGAGGCTTGCAAGCCGAAGAACACCATCCCAACCGTGAAGCACGGGGGTGGCAGCATCATGTTGTGGGGGTGCTTTCCTGCAGGAGGAACTGGTGCACTTCACAAAATAGATAACTACTGAGGAGGGAAAATGTGAATATATTGTAGCAAGAATTCTGTGGATATACTGAAGCAACATCTCAAGATATCAGTCAGGAAGTTAAAGCTTGGTCGCAAATGGGTCTTCCAAATGGACAATTACCCCAAGCATACTTCCAAAGTTGTGAGAAGGAGGAATGGAACTTATTGTGGGAAGCTTGTGGAAGGCTACCGGAAACGTTTGACCCAAGTTAAAGGCAATGCTACCAAATACTAATTGAGTGTATGTAATGTTCTGACCCACAGGGAATGTGATGAAAGAAATAAAAGCTGAAATAAATCATTCTCTCTACTATTATTCTGACATTTGACATTCTTAAAATAAAGTTTTGATCCTAACTGATTTAAGACAGGGAATTGTTACTAGGATTAAATTAAAAAACTGAGTTTAAATGTATTTGGCTAAGGTGTATCTAAACTTCTGACTTCAACTGTATATATTAGAACAGCAGCGTTGACTCTCTGTGTGTGTGTGTGTGTGTGTGTGTGTGTGAAGGGTTGGATGTGTGGGTAGTCGGTGGAAATACTTTCTAAGGTGCATATATTCTCTCCGGTGCAAATAGTCTCTAAGGTGCAGGTCTGTGCAGGGAGACATCTAGGTTTAGCTTTTCAGCAGTCTGATGGCCTGGTGGTAGAAGCTGTCTCTGAGCCTGTTGGTCTGAGACCTGATACTCCGATACTGCTTGCCAGATGGTAAGAGAGTGAGCAGTCCGTTGCTCGGGTGACGGGAGTACTGGTCGATCTTTTGGGCCTTCCTCAAACACCGCCTGGTGTAGATGTCCTGGAGGGCAGGGAGCTCACCCCCAGTGATTTATTGTGCCGTCCGCAACACCTTCTGGAGGGCCTTCCGGTTGAGGGTGGTGCAGTTGCTGTACCAGGTGGTGATGCAGCCTGTCAAGATGCTCTCGATTGTGCAGCTGTAGAACTTCTTTAGGACCCGAGGGCCCATGACACATTTCATCAGACATGATTGGACTATGTCAGGTACTCTGTGATGTGCAAGCCTAGGAACTTTACGCTTTTTACCCTCTCCACTGTAGCCCAGTCAATGACAATAGGGGCATGCTCCTCCCCCTGTTTCATGTAGTCCACGATCAGCTCCTTGGTTTTTCTGACGTTGAGGGAGAGACTGTTTCCCTGGCACCACTACGACAGGACTTTGTTGGCTGTTTCGTCGCTGTCGCCGATCAGGCCCACCATCGTTGTGTCATCTGCAAACTTCATGATGGTGTTGGAGTCATGTTTGGCCATGCAGTCGGAATGGAGAATAACAATGGTCCAACGTATTTTTCCCCCGAGTGAGCCAAGAGATGTGTTGATGGAATTTCGGGAGAACTTTCCTTAGATGTATTTTGTTAAAGTCCTTGGCTACAACGAAAGCGGCCTCAGGATATCCTGTTTCGAATTTGTTGAAAGTCCTGTGTAATTCTTTCAAAATGTACACAGCCGTGATTCAAACACCTGTGAATTTTCTGGGGAGATAATGTGGTCGGCATTTCATCGTGAGGTATTCCAGGTCAGGGGGACAGAAAGTCTTTAGAGTTTTTACCTTCCGACAGTCACACCATGAGTTCTTGATCATGAAACATACTCCTCCGTCTTTATTCTTCCCGCAAAGTCATTTTGTCCTGTCTTGCCGATGTACAGAAAACCCTGCAGGCTGTATAGCCGTATCAAGTACCTCCCCCGTTAGCCAAGTCTCAGTAAAACAGATTACAGTTTACAATCTCTCTGGTAGGAAATCCGAGAGACTTGCTAAAGCAAGTAATATACAGTGGCTTGCAAAAGTATTCACCCCCTTGGCATTTTTCCTATTTTCTTGCCTTATAACCTGGAATTAAAATTTATTTTTGTATCATTTCATTTACACAACATGCCTACCACTTTGAAGATGCAAAATATGTTTTATTGTGAAACAAACAAGAAATAAGACAAACAGAACTTGAGCATGCATAACTGTTCACCCCCCCAAATTCAATACTTTGTAGAGCCACCTTTTGCAGCAATTACAGCTGCATGTCTCTTGGATAAGTCTATAAGCTTGGCACATCTAGCCACTGTGATTTTTGCCCATTCTTCAAGGCAAAACTACTCCAGCTCCTTCAAGTTGGATGGGTTCCGCTGGTGTACAGCAATATTTAAGTCATACCACAGATTCTCAATTGGATTGAGGTCATGGCTTTGACTAGGCCATTCCAAGACATTTAAATGTTTCCCCTTAAACCACTCGAGTGTTGCTTTAGCAGTATGCTTAGGGTCATTGTCCTGCTGGAAGGTGAACCTCAGTCCCAGTCTCAAATCTCTGGAAGACTGAAACAGGTTTCCCTCAATAATTTCCCTGTATTTAGCGCCCTCCATCATTCCTTCAATTCTGACCTGTTTCCCAGTTCCTGCCGATGGAAAAACATCCCCACAGCATGATGCTGTAACCACCATGCTTCACTGTTGGGATGTGGTTCTCGGGGTGACGAGAGGTGTTGGGTTTGTGCCAGACATAGTTTTCCTTGATGGCCAAAAGCTCAGTTTTATACTAATCTGACCAGAGTACCTTCTTCCATATGTTTGGGGATTCTCCCACATGCCTTTTGGTGAACACCAAACGTGTTTGCTTATTTTTTTCTTTAAGAAATTGCTTTTTTCTGGCCACTCTTCCGTAAAGCCCAGCTCTGTGGAGTTTACGGCTTAAAGTAGTCCTATGGACAGATACCCCAATCTCTGCTGTGGAGCTTTGCAGCTCCTTCAGGGTTGTCTTTGGTCTCTTTGTTGCGCCTCTGATTAATGCCCTCCTTGCCTGGTCTGTGAGTTTTGGTGGGCGGCCCTCTCTTAGCAGGTTTGTTGTGGTGCCATATTCTTTCCATTTTTTAATAATGGATTTAATGGTGCTCTGTGGGATGTTCAAAGTATCTGATATTTTTTATAACCCAACCCTGATCTGTACTTCTGCACAACTTTGTCCCTGACATGTTTGGAGAGCTCCTTGGTCTTCATGGTGCCGCTTGCTTAGTGGTGTTGCAGCCTCTGGGGCCTTTCAGAACAGGTGTATATACAGTGGGGGGAAAAAGTATTTGATCCCCTGCTGATTTTGTACGTTTGCCCACTTACAAAGAAATTATCAGTCTATAATTTTAATAGTAGGTTTATTTGAACAGTGAGAGACAGAATAACAACAAAAAAATCCAGTAAAAGGCATGTCAAAAATGTTATAAAATGATTTGCATTTTAATGAGGGAAATAAGCATTTGACCCCTCTGCAAAACATGACTTAGCATTTGGTGGCAAAACCCTTGTTGGCAATCACAGAGGTCAGACATTTCTTGTAGTTGGCCACCAGGTTTGCACACATCTCAGGAGGGATTTTGTCCCACTCCTCTTTGCAGATCTTCTCCAAGTCATTAAGGTTTTGAGGCTGACGTTTGGCAACTCAAACCTTCAGCTCCCTCCACAGATTTTCTATGGGATTAAGGTCTGGAGACTGGCTAGGCCACTCCAGGACCTTAATGTCCTTCTTCTTGAGCCACTCCTTTGTTGCCTTGGTCGTGTGTTTTGGGTCATTGTCATGCTGGAATAGACATTTTCAATGCCCTGGCTGAGGGAAGGAGGTTCTCACCCAAGATTTGACGGTACATGGCCCCGTCCATCGTCCCTTTGATGCGGTGAAGTTGTCCTGTCCCCTTAGCAGAAAAACACCCCCAAAGCATAATGTTTCCACCTCCATGTTTGACGGTGGAGATGGTGTTCTTGGGGTCATAAGCAGCATTCCTCCTCCTCCAAACACGGCGAGTTGAGTTGATGTCAAAGAGCTCCATTTTGGTCTCATCTGACCACAACACTTTCACCAGTTGTCCTCTGAATCATTCAGATGTTCATTGGCAAAGTTCAGACGGGCATGTATATGTATTCTTGAGCAGGGGGACCTTGCGGGCGCTGCAGGATTTCAGTCCTTCACGGCGTAGTGTGTTACCAATTGTTTTCTTGGTGACTATGGTCCCAGCTGCCTTGAGATCATTGACAAGATCCTCCCGTGTAGTTCTGGGCGGATTCCTCACTCTTCTCATGATCATTGCAACTCCACGAGGTGAGATCTTGCATGGAGCCCCAGGCCGAGGGAGATTGACAGTTATTTTGTGTTTCTTCCATTTGCGAATAATCACACCAAATGTTGTCACCTTCTCACCAAGCTGCTTGGCGATGGTCTTCTAGCCCATTCCAGCCTTGTGTAGGTCTACAATCTTGTCCCTGACATCCTTGGAGAGCTCTTTGGTCTTGGCCATGGTGGAGAGTTTGGAATCTGATTGATTGATTGATTGCTTCTGTGGACAGGTGTCTTTTTTACAGGTAACAAGCTGCGGTTAGGAGCACTCCCTTTAAGAGTGTGCTCCTAATCTCAGCTCGTTACCTGTATAAAAGACACCTGGGAGCCAGAAATCTTTCTGATTGAGAGGGGGTCAAATAATTATTTTCCTCATTAAAATGCAAATCAATTTATAACATTTTTGACATGCGTTTTTCTGGATTTTTTTGTTGTTATTCTGTCTCTCACTGTTCAAATAAACCTACCATTAAAATTATAGACTGATCCTTTCTTTGTCAGTGGGCAAACATACAAAATCGCAGGGGATCAAATACTTTTTCCCCCCCACTGTATACTAAGATCATGTGACAGATCATGTGACAGATTGCACACAGGTGGGCTTTATTGAACTAATTATGTGACTGATGAAGGTAATTGGTTACACCAGATCTTAAGTAGGGGCTTCATAGCAAAGGGGGTGAATACATATGCACGCACCACTTTATTTTAATTTTTTTCACCAATTTGGAATATTTTGTGTAATGCCATTACATGAAATCCCCCCCAAAATCTATTTAAATTCAAGGTTGTAATGCAACAAAATAGGAAAAACGCCAAGGGGGATGAATACTTTTGCAAGGCATTGTACTAGCAATTAATATACATTATCAATAGTGGAAAACCAGTTAAGAATAGGGAAGTGGCAAGATGGCGGACTGAACACAGCAATGTAGACCACCTCATGATAAAAACGTAATATTCAATATCGGTAAGTTAGATTACATTTTAGCACTACACAATCTGGTGGGTAATAACCTTCAATCTGGATAACAACACAAAACAAATCATAAGACTAGAGAAATGTATCGACAAATATTACTAAAACAAGCAACACCCAAACATGACGGAGAGTAAGACAGGGGAACCTATTTCAAAACGAAAACTTGACTCTTCTACAGACAGACGATTTAATATTTTCACCACCGGGAATGGTAAAGGTCGAAACCGATCTGTTAAAATCAATAAATGACAAACTGGGTATATTATATATTTTTTAACTAGTCAGTAAGGATATAAAAGTGTTGAAGGCAAGCCTCGAGATTACTGACGAAAAAGCTGCGACTATTGGAGAAAGACACAAACAAGCGTTGCTTTCCTTAAAGATAAAATAATGGTTAAAAGCCTGGGTAACCCATGGGGAGGGGGTCACACTCGGACATTCAGAGAGTATGCACATTATTGTGGCCCTGGTGGCACAAAATCAAAGGTCTGACTGCACGGAGATGCTTGGGAATATGGTCAGTACAGGGGACCATGTTGTGGGTGTTTCAGGGGAAGGGGGTATATCTGACCTCCATCATCTAGGACGTGACAATGGTTTATCAAATCTTCCCATTTCTGCCCATGTTTTTTGCACAGTTTTATTAGGCCTTCTCATACAGCTGCAACTGTATATGCATTTGTAAATCAAGACCTTTCTTGAGTTGGGCTCTGGGATGGTGCATCTGTTGAGAATCTGAGTCTATGGTTGTTGTGGGGGAAAGGGGTTGTATTTGTATTTATTATGGATCCCCATTAGCTGCCAAAGCAGCAGCTACTCTTCCTGGGGTCCAGCAAAATTAAGGCAGTTTATGCAGTTTTAAAAATATTACAATACAATCACAGATTTCACAACACACTGTGTGCCCTCAGACCCCTACTCCACCACTACCACATATATAGAGTACTAAATGCATGTGTATGTATCGTGTGTGTGTGTATGCATGTATCTGTGCCAATGTTTGTGTTGCTTCACAGTCCCCACTGTTCCATAAGGTGTTTTTTCATCTGTTTTTTTAAATCTAATTTTACTGCTTGTGTCAGTCATTTGATGTGTATTGGAGTTCCATGTAGTCATGGCTCTATGTAGTACTGTGTGTCTGTTCTGGACTTGGAGACTGTGAAATGTGTGTGTGTGTGTGTGTGTGTGTGTGTGTGTGTGTGTGTGTGTGTGTGTGTGTGTGTGTGTGTGTGTGTATCCCACAACTGTTGCGAGGGAGTAAAAGATGTTAGGGACAATATAGGATGATTCACAATAATTGTTTGCCTATATAATAATTGCTTGCCATAATGTAATTTTGTTAAGGGCAAGACTGGTGAGAGGTAAAAATCCTTTGCCTAAATTGCCTACATTACTACAAATATTAATAGCTATTTATGGAAAATAAGATAAACAGGATTTAAAAAATATATATATACTGCTCAAAAAAATAAAGGGAACACTTAAACAACACAATGTAACTCCAAGTCAATCACACTTCTGTGAAATCAAACGGTCCACTTAGGAAGCAACACTGATTGACAATAAATGTCACATGCTGTTGTGCAAATGGAATAGACAACAGGTGGAAATTATAGGCAATTAGCAAGACACCCCCAATAAAGGAGTGGTTCTGCAGGTGGAGACCACAGACCACTTCTCAGTTCCTATGCTTCCTGGCTGATGTTTTGGTCACTTTTGAATGCTGGCGGTGCTTTCACTCTAGTGGTAGCATGAGACGGAGTCTACAACCCACACAAGTGGCTCAGGTAGTGCAGCTCATCCAGGATGGCACATCAATGCGAGCTGTGGCAAGAAGGTTTGCTGTGTCTGTCAGCGTAGTGTCCAGAGCATGGAGGCGCTACCAGGAGACAGGCCAGTACATCAGGAGACGTGGAGGAGGCCATAGGAGGGCAACAACCCAGCAGCAGGACCGCTACCTCCGCCTTTGTACAAGGAGGAGCAGGAGGAGCACTGCCAGAGCCCTGCAAAATGACCTCCAGCAGGCCACAAATGTGCATGTGTCTGCTCAAACGGTCAGAAACAGACTCCATGAGGGTGGTATGAGGGCCCGACGTCCACAGGTGGGGGTTGTGCTTACAGCCCAACACCGTGCAGGACTTTTGGCATTTGCCAGAGAACACCAAGATTGGCAAATTCGCCACTGGCGCCCTGTGCTCTTCACAGAT
The DNA here is from genome assembly GCF_965601325.2 of Salmo salar. Classification (NCBI taxonomy): domain Eukaryota; kingdom Metazoa; phylum Chordata; class Actinopteri; order Salmoniformes; family Salmonidae; genus Salmo; species Salmo salar. The sequence continues at coordinate 1,457,333 of NC_138314.1, read as the reverse complement.
GAAAGCAGGTTCACACTGAGCACATGTGACAGACGTGACAGAGTCTGGAGATGCTGTGGAGAACGTTCTGCTGCCTGCAACATCCTCCAGCATGACCGGTTTGGCGGTGGGTCAGTCATGGTGTGGGGTGGCATTTCTTTGGGGGGCCGCACAGCCCTCCCTGTGCTCGCCAGAGGTAGCCTGACTGCCATTAGGTACCGAGATGAGATCCTCAGACCCCTTATGAGACCATATGCTGGTGCGGTTGGCCCTGGGTTCCTCCTAATGCAAGACAATGCTAGACCTCATGTGGCTGGAGTGTGTCAGCAGTTCCTGCAAGAGGAAGGCATTGATGCTATGGACTGGCCCGCCCGTTCCCCAGACCTGAATCCAATTGAGCACATCTGGGACATCATGTCTCGCTCCATCCACGAATGCCACCTTGCACCACAGACTGTCCAGGAGTTGGCGGATGCTTTAGTCCAGGTCTGGGAGGAGATCCCTCAGGAGACCATCCGCCACCTCATCAGGAGCATGCCCAGGCGTTGTAGGGAGGTCATACAGGCACGTGGAGGCCACACACACTACTGAGCCTCATTTTGACTTGTTTTAAGGACATCACATCAAAGTTGGATCAGCCTGTAGTGTGGTTTTCCACTTTAATTTTGAGTGTGACTCCAAATCCAGACCTCCATGGGTTGATAAATTGGATTTCCATTGATTATTCTTGTGTGATTTTGGCAGCACATTCAACTATGGAAAGAAAAAAGTATTTAATAAGATTATTTCTTTCATTCAGATCTAGGATGTGTTGTTTAAGTGTTCCCTTTATTTTTTTGAGCAGTGTATATATTTATATATTTTTTTGAATAGCTATATGTAATACAAATCGAGGTGAGGGTGATGGAAATGCATTTGGCGGTTGATCTGCTTCTGTTCTATGGGTGGCACTGTGTGCTCTTTTTGAAGGATGGGTCCCGGTCTTTCCAGGGATATGGGATCCGGGGGGTCGGGGGTGGTCTGCGGGCATTGGGATGGCAACCCAACTCGGGATGAGGAGGGCTTTTAGCGGGTGGAGTAGTGGGGACCAATTGGAAGTTCACTTAGTAGCAATGCAAATATCATGGTACAGCTATATAGACACTCAATCATCATGTTACTTTTTAATGGTACATTTACAAACATATATTCTGATAATTAGAATTGAAAGTTGTCTCTCATTATGGTAAGTGGTGAAATAAGTATAGCCAGTTATAATTATAATGGTTTAGCAGATAATAAGAAAAGACGATCAGTATTTTCCTGGCTAAAAGAGAAGGAATATAATATCTATTGTTTACAGGAAACTCATTCAACAATATTAGATGATGTTTTGTGGAAGAAGGACTCTGGGGGGCTAAATATATTTCTCCCATGGGCAAAGAAACTCAAAAGGGGTAATGATATTAATTAACAGTAATTTTGATCCAAATGTGCAAGTTGTCCAAACAGATAATCAAGGTAGATGGATTATTTTAAATATGTTATTGGACAATAAACAGATATGGCTTATAAACCTATGCGGTCCAAATAATGATGACCCAAGCTTCTTTGAAATTATATATGAGAATTGATCAACTCTACAAGCAACTCTAGACTCGATTATTATGTGGGAGATTTTAATATGGTCTTAAATACCTCTATGGACCGGAAAGGAAATCACACTACAAACTATCACCCTCAGGCACTTAAGGAAATCGTGAATGTCATGGATATATTGGAATTAGTGGATATATGGAGGCTTAAATACCCTGACATAGTGAGATATACATGGCTAGTCGTCTTGACTACTTTCTTATGCCATTCTCTCTGACACCAAAAGTGTTGATAGGGGACAGAATGTGGTCAGATCATCACATAATTGGCATATATATTACTCTTACAGAATTTCCACATGGGCGAGGATATTGGAAATTTAATCAAAGCCTACTAGATGATAAATTGTTTAGAACTAGGACAGAAGAATTTATAACTGACTTTTTCAGACATACCATAGGTACAGCAGATCCCCTTATGGTAAGCCATTTAGAGGCCATGCAATTCAGTACTCATCTATAAAACAAAAGCAATTTAGATCAAAAGAGTCCATATTAACAAAGGAAATTGAAGGAATACTGTACAGTTAGATAGCAATAAAAACTGTACCATAGAGGCAAAGAATAAGTTAGAGGAAAAACAGAAAGAAATTGAGGAAATTATTCAAGAAAGATAGTGTAATATATTATAAAAATAAAGCGAACTGGATGGAATATGGGGAAGAATGCACCAAATTCTTTTTCAATCTTCAATATAGAAATGCTACCAAAAAAACATATTGAAACTTGTTACAAATTATGTAGTCACACATGATTCACCGAATGATATTGTGAAAGAGGAAGTACTTTAAGAATATGCTAATTGTATGGATTTTTTTCCTAATAATAATGTAAAATTAACATCTGTACAGAAAGACTCATGTGAAGGCCAAATTACAGAGGAGGAACTTCTTGATGCAATTAAAGCCTTTAAGGCTGGGAAAACTCCAGGGCAGGATGGCATACCAGTGTAAGTATACAAAACTTTTTTTGATATACTCAGACAACCATTATTAGCATGTTTTAACCACTCCTATATAAATGGTAGATTATCGGACACGCAACAAGAATGTATGATTTCATTATTACTGAAACAGGACCCAAGTGGTATATATAAATATCCAGTCCATTTAAAAAAATTGGAGGCCTCTTACACTTCAGTGTTGTTATGCAAAAATCCTAGCAAAATGCTTGGTGCATAGAATTAAAAAAGTATCGTCAGATATTATTCATCCTAATCAGACAGGTTTTTTTACATGGACGATACATTAGAGATAATATAAGACAAGTACTGGAAACAATAGAATACTATGAAATATTGGGGACACCAGGCCTGGTTTTCATAGCTGATTTTGAAAAGGCTTTTGATAAAGTACAACTGGAGTTTATATATAAATGCCTAGAATATTTCAATTTTGGGGAATCTCTTATAAAATGGGTTAAAGTTATGTATAGTATAGGTGTAAAATAGTAGATAATGGCTACATCTCAGAAAGTTTTAAACTATCTAGAGGAGAAAAACAAGGTTGTCCACTATCGGCATATCTATTTATTATTGCCATTGAAATGTTAGCTGTTAAAATTAGATCCAACAATAATATTTAGGGATTACAAATCCGTGGCTTAAAAACGAAGGTGTCATTATACGCTGATGATTCATGTTTTCTTTTAAAACCACAATTAGAATCTCTCCACGGCCTCAGAGGATCTAGATACTTTTGCTATCCTCTCTGGATTAAAACCAAATTATGATAAGTGTATTGATAAATACATATATATTACCTATTGGATCACAAAAAAAATGCTAATTTTACATTACCGTGTAGTTTACCAATTAAATGGTCTGACGGAGATGCGGACATACTCGGTATACAAATCCCCCAAAAAATAAATTCTCACTCCATACATTTTTATATAAAGTTAGCAAAAATAGATAAGATCTTGCTACCATGGAAAGGAAAATAGCTATTTTTAAAAAAATCACCCTGATTAACTCTTTAGTCATATCACAGTTTACCTATATGTTTATGGTTTTGCCTACACCTAGTAACCTGCTTTTTAAATTATATGAACAAAAAATATTCAATTTTATTTGGAATGGCAAGCCAGACAAAATTAAAAGGGCCTATTTGTATAACTAATATGAATTCGGAGTGCAGAAATGATATTAAAGCATTAGACCTCTCATGGAAGGCATCAGTCATACAAAAGTTATACTGAAATCCAAACCGGTTCTCTAGTAAATTGGTAGGAATGTCTCATCCTATGTTCTAGAATAACCTTTTTCCCTTTATTCAGATTACACCTGCTCACTTTAGGTTGTTTGAAAAGGAAATAATCTCCAAAATATCGTTCTTTTTTAAACAAGCCTTAGAAAGTTGGTTGCAATTTCAGTTTAATCCACCTGAAAAAACAGAACAAATAATACAACAAATATTGTGGTTAAACTCAAATATACTAATTGATAAAAAAAAAAAACATTTTTCGAAGAAATGTTTAAAAAAGTATAATTTTAGTGAATGATATCATAAATAGGACTGGTGGAGTTGTCACACATGCAGTTAACACAGACATATGGAAATGTCTGCGCTACCCAAAATTACAACCAACTAATTGCAGCATTACCACAAAAATGGAAGAGGCAAGTAGAAGAGGGAAAAAAGTAACTTGTCTGTCGGCCGTGCATTAAAGACCATAAATGGTTAAAGAAAATTGTGATAAATAAAAACATATACCAATTTCATTTAAGGACCAACAATGCCGGATTCAAAACTTTGAATTTTTCAATTTAAATTATTATACAAAATTCTTGCAACCAATAGAATGTTATATATATGGGGAATACAATCTTCCGAGCCCTGACAATTTTGCTGTGAGGAGGCAGAGTCATTAGATCAGGGCTGCCCAACCCTCTTCCTGGAGATCTACTGTCGTGTAGGTTTTCAGTCCAAGCCTAATTTAGCGTATCTGATTCAGCTAGTTAAGGTCTTGTTGAGCAGCTAATTAGTAGAATCAGGTGTGTTAAATTAGGGTTGGACTGAAAACCCACAGGACGGTAGCTGCCCAGGACGAGGGTTGGGCAGCCCTGCATTAGATCATTTATTTTGGTACTGTCCATATGTAGCTCGTTTTTGGTCACAGGTCCAGGAATGGCTGAAGAATTGCAACATTTACCTAGAACTAACTCTGCAGATGGCAGTACTGGGTGATTTGAAAAGTCAGAGTCAATCAATCAATAATATAATAATTATTTTAGAAAAATGCTTATGTTTAATTTACAATCTGTAGAAGCTATGAGAATAAAAAGGTTCAGTACTTTTGTGAATCATCACAGCACAGTTGAAAAATATATGGCAAATAGAAATCCAAAATGGATGGTGTTAAGAGATAGATGGGAGGGGTTGAATGGAGCTGAAGGGTGGGACTAATAACAACAAGATAACCAATGTAAAACATACAGGGTCTGTAAAATGTATATAGGTTCAGAAATGTTGTGAAATAGCACAGTTACAAATAGAACATCAGAAATAGAGGAAGGACTAAAAACAAACAAAATATAACTATTGTAAAATAGATTGTGTCTGTAAAATGTGTATAATATGTATAAACTGAAGGTAGAAGCCTAAGTGTTATTGTTTATTAGTTTACTCCAATTGGGGGAGGGATGGTAGGGTTTGCGGGAATAATAAAGGTATATTCTAAAAAAAATGATGTATGAATGTTTATGTATACATACAGTTGAAGTCGGAAGTTTACATATACCTTAGCCAAATACATTTAAAATCAGTTTTTCACAATTCCTAACATTTAATCCTAGTACAACTTCCCTCTATTAGGTCAGTTAGGATCAGAACTTTATTTTAAGAATGTGAAATGTCAGAATAATAGTAGAGAGAATCATTTATTTCAGCTTTTTTTTCTTTCATCACATTCCCAGTGTGTCAGAAGTCTACATACACTCAATTAGTATATGGTAGCATTGCCTTTAAATTGCTTAACTTGGGTCAAACCTTTCGGATAGCCTTCCACAATAAGTTGGGTGCATTTTGGCCCATTCCTCCTGACAGAGCTGCTGTTACAGAGTCAGGTTTGTAGGCCTCCTTGCACACACACGCTTTTTCAGTTCTGCCCACACATTTTCTATAGGATTGAGGTCAGGGCTTTGTGATGGCCACCTCAATACCTTGATTTTGTTGTCCTTAAGCCATTTTGCCACAACTTTGGAAGTATGCTTGGGGTCATTGTCCATTTGGAAGACCCATTTGCGACCAAGCTTTAACTTCCTGACTGATATCTTGAGATGTTGCTTCAGTATATCCACAGAATTTTCCTCCCTTATGATGCCATCTATTTTGTGATGTGCACCAGTCCCTCCTGCAGTATAGCACCCCCACAACATGATGCTGCCACCTCCGTGCTTCACGGTTGGGATGGTGTTCTTCGGTTTGCAAGCGTCCCCCTTATTCCTCCAGACATAACGATGGTCATTATGTCCCAACAGTTCTATTTTTGTTTCATCAGACCAGAGGACATTTCTCCAAAAAGTACGATCTTTGTCCCCATGTGCTGTTGCAAATGATAGTCTGGCTTTTATATGGCGGTTTTGGAGCAGTGGCTTCTTCCCTGCTGAGCGGCCTTTCAGATTATGTTGATATAGGACTCGTTTTACTGTGGATATAGATACTTTTGTACCGGTTTCCTCCAGCATCTTCACAAGGTCCTTTGCTGTTGTTCTGGGATTGATTTGCACTTTTCACACCAAAGTACCAAAGTAGTCTCTAGGAGACAGAATTTGTTATGACGTCTGTGTGGGCCTATGGTGTTTATACGTTCGTACTTTTGCTTGTACAGATGAACGTGGTACCTTCAGGCCTTTGCATCTCAGTAGTCAAATGCTTCTATCCTTCATATGCACTGTTACCTGACCAGGGCCCCGTTTCCCCGATAGCGATGGAATTTAGTCTTACAAGTTTTTTAACAATGCATCTTTCCTACAACAGCCGAATATGTAACATTAATTTCCTAAAACACCTTGCAGAGAGAACGGCATCATTGGAACATGTGTTGATACCGATAGGATCCAAAGAAAGGGAGCGCTGCTCTCGGATAAGCTTTCTCTATTCAAATCTTACCTTAAAATTATTATTATTTCATTATACTGACAACAGATCAGATGGATCAGCTCCTATAGAAATATTACCATCTAAATTAATTAAAACACTGATATGATTTAAATAACCCTTTCTTTGGATCCTACCATTAGGCTACACACCATGAAATATATTAAGACAAATTACAAGTCGCACCTTGATCCATCAATGGGGAGGGCGTGTCTGTTCTGTGGGGAGGAGGAGACAGTGCAGCATCTGTTTTTTCTTGTTACAGGCTGCTAGGGTTTTTCTCTGTCCTGGGTGTGTGGTGTGCAGGCTTAGGGTTGGGACTGACTCTGGACCTATACATTGGAGGGCCTAGGTATAGCGTAGCCAACAGGCTAACGTACTGCCTAGTAAACTACCTATTGGAGCAGACAAAAATGGCAATGTGGAAGACTAGGAAACATAAGATACAGGGGGCGGGGTGTGGGCTCACCTGACACTGGAGCATGTACAGTGCATTCGGAAAGTATTCAGACCCCTTGACTATTTCTACATTTTGGTTCGTTACAGCCTTATTCTAAAATTGACATTTTCCTCATCAATCTACGCATAATGAATGGAGTCCACCTGTGGTAAATTCAATTGATTGGACATGATTTGAAAAGGCACACACCTGTCTATATAACGGCCCACAGTTGACAGTGCATGTCAGAGAAAAAACCAAGCCATGAGGTCAAAGAAATTGTCCATAGAGCTCCAAGACAGGATTGTGTCGAGGCACAGATCTGGGGAAGGGTACCAAACATTTCTGCAGCATTGAAGGTCCCCAAGAACACAGTGTCCTCCATCATTCTTAAATGGAAGAAGTTTGAAACCACCAAGACTCTTCCTAGAGTTGGCTGCCCAGCTAAAATGAGCAATCGGGGGAGAAGGGCCTTGGTCAGGGTGACCGATGGTCACTCTGACAGAGCTCCAGAGTTCCTCTGTGGAGATGGGAGAAACTTCCCGAAGTACAACGATCTCTGCAGCACTCCACCAATAAGACCTTTATGGTAGAGTAGCCAGATGGAATCCACTCCTCAGTAAAAGGCACATGACAGCCCACTTGGCGTTTGCCAAAAGACACCTAAAGGACTCTCAGACCATGAGAAACAAGATTCTCTGGTCTGATGAAACCAAGATTGAACTCTTTGTCCTGAATGCCAAGTGTCACTTTTGGAGGAAACTTGGCACCATCCCTACAGGGAAGCATGGTGGTGGCAGCATCATGCTGTAGGAATGAGGGAAAGATGAATTGAGCAAAATACAGAGATCAGGACTGGGGCAAAGCTTCACCTTCCAACAGGAAAACAACCCTAAGTACACAGCCAAGACAATGCAGGAGTGGCTTCGGGACAAGTCTCGGAATGTCCTTGAGTGTCCAAGCCAGAGCCTGGACTTGAACCCGATCAAACATCTCTGGAGAGACCTGAAAATAGCAGTGCAGCGACACTCCCCATCCAACCTGACAGAGCTTGAGAGGATCTGCAGAGAAGAATGGGAGAAACTCCCCAAATACAGGTGTGCCAAGCTTGTAGCCTCATACCCAAGGAGACTCGAGGCTGTAATTGCTGCCAAAGGTGCTTCAACAAAGCACTGAGTAAAGGGTGTGAATACTTATGCAAATATGATATTTCTGTTTTTTATTTTTAATAAATTAGCAAACATTTCTATAAACCTATTTTTCTTTGTCATTATGGGGTATTATTATCTGTAGATTGAGGGGGAAAACGATTTAATCCATTTTAGAATAAGGCTGTAATGTAACAAAATGTGGAAAAAGTCAAGTGGTCTGAATACTTTCCGAATGCACTGTATATGGGGGGCTGGTGAGCCCCCCATTGCTTTTATTGGTTTAACTATTTGGCCAATAAAGGTGTTTTGCTAATAAAATTCTCTCTCTCTCTCTCTCTCTCTCTCTCTCTCTCTCTCTCTCTCTCTCATATATTAATTGGGGTTATTTATACTCCTTTGTTTCTCTATGTACCCATGTTGCCATGTGTTACCATACACACACAGTACACATGGATTCATTATCTGTGCAAAGGTCTGGATGGAGGGAGAGATTTGACACCTCCTCTCTATTAAGTCTGTGCAGCAAATTGCAGTATTCTAAATCACACCCCCTCACAGAGCCATACCACATACACTCCAAAAGATGTAGACACATGTGTGAAGAGCCCTCACTCTGGTCTCAATGGTACTGTATCTACAGAGATGGATCAGCTGGTCTCACGCTGTTTGTGTGTCTCTGTGTGTCTTTATACACAAGGCCTGCAGATTAATTTAATATTGATGATCAGACACGCACACACACACTATTATCAGTCTCTAACATGATTCCTTTGAGGAGATAGAAAGAGTCCAGATATCTAAACATTATTATTGAATGTTTCCACAATATGTTCCCACAATATAACATGCGTACATAGTACAGGGTCTTCTCCCTGCAGGCTCTTCTATTCATTGTTTTGGCGCATTGGTCTCCGTGGGTAATCCACATAATTCAGAATCAGAGATTATGATTATTGTTTGCATTCCATATGGTTCCCTTATTCCCTATTTAGTGCACTACTTTTGACCAGAGCCTTATATATAGGGAATATGGTACCATCTGGGATGCACACAGCATATTTCTGCATTATCTCTCAACAGAGTGTGTGTTCTAATTTGCGTGGCACAGCAGAACATTTGAAAATGACTTTGAATTAAGACATGGTGTATATGTGTGTGTATGTACTGTATTCTGTGGCTCAGAGCAAAGGGGTGATTTACCCACCCTGTCTTTACTGACTGTGTAAAATGAGACAGGATTCTACAGTATTTGTACAGTAGGGGTGTTAACTCATTTCCTGGACTGTGTATTTGTGTGTGTGCATGCATGTGTGCGTTCTCTATGATTTCTCTTTCTTTGGTGCAGTCCGGACCAAATCTAAACCAATCATAGATATGTGTTTCACAAGTTTGGACACCACAGTACAGTACAATAGAGTACAGAAAATAAAAGTAGAGTATGGTACAATACAGTAGAGCACAGTAGCATACAGTAAAGTAAGTTAGTGTACTGTATTGTACCCTACTTTACACTAATCTACTAAACTAAACTATAATGTACTCTACTGAATTAAACTCTACTGCTCTGTACTGTATTATACGCTACTCTACTGAATACAACTTGACTGTCCTGTAACGTACTGTACCATACTGTGCTCTACTATACTAAACTGTGCCGTACTGTAATGTGATGTTAAAACTTGTGATACATAGGCTAGACGTCTGTGATTTGTTCAGATTTGGATCTGGTCCGTATCGACCATATTTGTACTTGTTTGGGGGCGAAAGCTCATTAGATTAATACCGAGCATGTTTTGCAAGTGTTTGTTTTTACATTTACATTTTGGTCGTTCAGCAGATGCTCTTATCCAGAGCAACTTAGTCAGTGCATTCAACTAAGTTAGATCAACAACAGCATATTACAGTCATAGCAAGAAAGAAAATGTATGTAACCATTACATTGGTTCCAATGTAGTTGAAGTGGTCTGTTGGTTTATTCTGTAGGTTGACTACTTTGAAAATCATGTACAGCACTAACACAAATGACTGATGATTGGCTGAAAGAAATTGAAATTACTGTATGAACATTTTGGGAGCTGTTTTCTTAGACTTCAGTGCAGTGTTTGACATTATCAATCATAGTCTGCTGTTGAAAATGTGTTCTGGCTTTATATCCTCTGCCATATCGTGGATCGAGAGTTACCTATCTAACAGAACACTAACGTAAACCAGGTAGAGTTTGACATACATCAAGGTAGCTAGCTGTCTTAGCCCCTTTTTTATATTTTTTTACTAATGACCTACCACTAGCATTGAGTAAGCCTGTGTGTCTATGTATGCTCTGATGTCTCAACATTATATACCACAGCTAGTGAAATCACTGCTACACTTAACACTAAAACTACCAAGACAGCCGTTTTAAATGTTTTAATTTCAATAACTCCATTTCAATAAGATCCTTGAAACCACCTGTCCCCCACTCTTCCTAAATACGTGTATTTTACACTCTATAAGTACTTTTTGAGAAATATCATAAAAGACAAAAACTTTCATCCATTTCATCCAAGTGCCATGACAGTGACCGTGTGCATAAATTAATAGTAGTATAGCCAGGCCTCGGGGAGTACCAATAGCCACCAGTCTAATAAATCAATTTAACTAGAAAAGCCTGGCCTCATTGGACCCCCCCCCCCCCCCCCCATGCCAATATCATTTGGTTGTGTTTATGAAGGTGTTAGGTAACGTACGAAATGTAAGTATTTGAAAGAAAATAACATTGTCATTAGTTTGTTACATAGGCTATATGTAAAAATGAAGGAAAAAAACACTAAAAATATATAATTTCAAGTAAAATAAATGTTATTCATGGCGTGCCTTTGTTACAACTATGAAACGAAAAGCAAGTGCGTTGAAACACAGTAAAACATGCAGTCAATTAAGAAAATATCAGCAGCCTAAACATCAGTATAGGTGCCAAGCAAGCTTGTAAATAGTGAACATCAACACAAATGCAATAATGGCATTATAATGAATATAAGTGTTGATGATAGCAGTCAAAAATAGTATAATTTTGTCAGTTATTGGACAAATTATTTGTGGCCTCGCTCGTGCTTACGGTATGGTGTGCTGTATTTTATACCATCTATTGCATCTTGCCTATGCCGCTCGGTCATTGCTCAGCCATATATGTATATATTCTTATTCCATTCCTTTATTTATATTTGTGTTTATTAGGTAGTTGTTGTGGAATTGTTAGATTACTTGTTAGATATTGCTGCACTGTCAACTAGAAGCAGAAGCATTTCGCTACACTCGCAATAACATCTACTAACCATGTGTATATGACCAATACAATTTGATTTGATTTGTGTGTCTTCACACAACAGTTGGATCTCATTTAGCTGTTATCCCTTGTCCTAACAGTCATCACAAATCTTCATCACTTTCACTTGATTGCAACACTTCCCACAAACAAGTACCTTGCACCTGAAACCAGTGTCGTGGGTTCTGTTTCGAGTGCATCTGCCCACCTTGCAGTTTCTATTCCCTGGGAACTGGTGCAATTTTGCTTGCGTAATGGCTCCCATGGAATCTTTGCTGCTGCCTTGGCCCTCATATGTCTCTCACAAAGCCCGTGTGCAAGACTCCTGCTGGTGTTGTTCATGCACTGCTTCCTCCTTTCACCTAGTAGAGCCGTGCCATCTGATCCGAAACATTATCCGACAATTGCTCACCTGCTGCCCGATATGGATCCTTTCCCAGATATGGAAAGCATTCAGCATAAATCAGAATAATCGTGAGCCATTTCTGTCCCGCCATCTGAGTCGTTTTCATTCAGATCTTGTAGTAACGCTAATGCAGCACATGCATCCATTCGTCTTGGTCTTGCCATTGTAAATTATGCACACTCTCCCTGTATTGCCTACTCCAAGTAGGCCTAGAGTAGACTAATAAGACTGCTTGGATTTGGTGGACTGATATAGGGCAGTGGTTCCAAAAATGTGGGGGGTTGGCAGGGGGGGCACGGGTCTTTTTTTAAGGAACTCAGTCCGGCTTTGAAATTACTCTTGAAACTTGTAATAGTAGAATGCACGAGGTGCAATTTCAAAATTGGGTAGTGCATCATAAGTTTTCCTCTTGTCATGTCAGTCATTGCATATCTCAGAGCTATTTATAACTTTTCAAATGTCCAGCTTAACTAGCCCATGTCAGCTAATGTTTTTAGGTTTTTTTAGCCCGTAGATTTTGTAGTATTGTTCAAGTCACTCACATTTCACTTGAATACACATTAAACATGGCAAAATGTATAGAATTGCATGAAAATAAGCTTTAAACCTGTAAATGTTCTCTCCGCCAACAAGAGGGTTGTGAACAGTTTGTGTCATGAAATGTGCTTGTAATATACGTGTTGCGCTAAATAGACATGGTGGAAGGGGGGCCTGACTTAAAAAGTTTGGGAACCCCTGATATAGGGTACACCGTTTTGAGATTATAATTAGAATAGATTAATAGAATATAATGTCCTGCCCTGTTCTTCATTCACAATTAGTGATTCCATAATTATGTATCGTTCGCTTCCCCTCACTCATCAACTCACCCATTCTCCCATTTTCTTCCCCATCATACTATACTTGATTTATTTAATCTGTTATATGTGTAAAGTTAGTTTCGGTTTAGGTTCAGTTTCGAGGTGATTATCGGGGTGATTATCAACTGGGCATGTCACATTCAACTATCAGAGAATGAGCGGAGCAGGCAGGGAGAAAACCACACAAAAATGACATGCACTCCTAAAATTGGTTATAACTCCAGTTCTGTATGTGATATTAAGATTCTAACAATGACAGTGTGTTATATAGACTTATTTAGGAAAGTCAAGGACAAAATGGACATGACTTTAAAAATGGCAGAGTAAATCAAGTCAAATCACATTTTATTGGTTGCATACATATATTTAGAAGATGTTATTGCAGGTGTAGCGAAATGCTTGTAACTGTTACATTATGATGCTCTCTGTCTTTCTGGTGTTAATATAGACAATCACAAATAAATTGCTAAATATTTAGTTTCCGAAGGTCATAAAAACATGATAGAAGGCAATTTATTTCAAATGAACAGAATAGCATGTTTTAAGTTGAATTTATCTGTGCTTAATAGCCAAGGCTGGCCATTCAATCTGGATCCCTACAAATCAGCTGGGCTAGACAATCTGGACCCTGTCTTCCTAAAATTATCCGCCGCCATTGTTGCAACCCCTATTACTAGTCTGTTCAACCTCTTTCGTATCCCCGAGATTCCTAAAGATTGTTAAGCAGCCGCAGTCATCCCCCTCTTCAAAGGGGGAGACACTCTAGACCCAAACTGTTACATACCTATATCCATCCTGCCCTGCCTTTCTAAAGTCTTCGAAAGCCAAGTGAACAAACAGATCACCGACCATTTCGAATCCCACCGTACCTTTTCCGCTATGCAATCTGGTTTCCGAGCTGGTCACAGGTGCACCTCAGCCACGCTCAAGGTCCTAAACGATATCATAACCGCCATCAATAAAAGAAAGTACTGTGCAGCCGTATTCATCAACCTGGCCAAGGATTTAGACTCTGTCAATCACATTCTTATTGGCAGACTCAACAGCCTTGGTTTCTCAAATGACTGACTCGCCTGGTTCACCAACTACTTCTCAGATAGAGTTCAGAGTGTCAAATTGGATGGGGTTGTTGTCCGGACCAATGGCAGTCTCTATGGGGCTGCCACAGGGTTCAATTCTCGAGCCAACTCTTTTCTCTGTATATACAGTTGAAGTCGGAAGTTTACATACACCTTAGCCAAATACATTTAAACTCAGTTTCTCACAATTCCTGACATTTTAATCCTTGTAAAAATCCCCTGTCTTAGGTCAGTTAGGATCACCACTTCATTTTAAGAAATGTGAAATGTCAGAATAATAGTAGAGGGAATTATTTATTTCAGCTTTTATTTCTTTCATCACATTCCCAGTGGGTCAGAAGTTTACATACACTCATTTAGTATTTGTTAGCATTGCCTTTAAATTGTTTAACTTGAGTCAAACGTTTTGGGTAGCCTTCCACAAGCTTCCCACAATAAGTTGGGGGACTTTTGGCCCATTCCTCCTGACAGAGCTGGTGTAACTGAGTCAGGTTTGTAGGCCTCCTTGCTCGCACACGCATTTTCAGTTCTGCCCACACTTTTTCTATAGGATTGAGGTCAGGACTTTGTGATGGCCACTCCAATACCTTGACTTTGTTGTCCTTAAGCCATTTTGCCACAACTTTGGAAGTATGCTTGGGGTCATTGTCCATTTGGAAGACCCATTTGCGACCAAGCTTTAACTTCCTGACTGATGTCTTGAGATGTTGCTTCAATATATCCACATAATTTCCTCCCTCCCTATTTTGTGAAGTGCACCAGTCACTCCTGCAGCAAAGCACCCCCACAACATGATGCTGCCACCCCCGTGCTTCACGGTTGGGATGGTGTTCTTCGGTTTGCAAGCCTCCCCCTTTTTCCTCCAAACATAACGATGGTCATTATGGCCAAACATTTCTATTGTTTCATCAGACCAGAGGACATTTCTCCAAAAAGTACGATCCTTGTCCCCATGTGCTGTTGCAAACCGTAGGCTGGCTTTTATATGGCGGTTTTGGAGCAGTGGCTTCTTCCTTGCTGAGCAGCCTTTCCGGTTATGTCGATACAGGACTTGTTTTACTGTGTAAAACGAGTGGCTCAGTTGGTAGAGCATGGTGTTTGCAACGCCAGGGTTGTGGGTTCGATTCCCACGGGGGGGCAGTACAAAAAAATGCATGAAATGAAATGAAATGTATGCATTCACTACTGTAAGTTGCTCTGGATAAGAGCGTCTGCTAAATGACTAAAATGTAAAATGTTTTTTACCTGTTTCCTCCAGCATCTTCACAAGGTCCTTTGCTGTTGTTCTGGGATTGATTTGTACTTTTCACACCAAAGTACGTTCATCTCTAGGAGACAGAATGCGTCTCCTTCCTGAGCGGTATGACATCTGCGTGGTCCCATGGTGTTTATACTTGCGTACTATTGTTTGTACAGATGAACGTGGTACCTTCAGGTGTTTTGAAATTGCTCCCAAGGATGAACCAGACTTATAGAGGTCTACAATTCTTTGATAAGTTCTTGGCTGATTTCTTTTGATTTTCCCATGATGTCAAGCAAAGTGGCACTGAGTTTGAAGGTAGGCCTTGAAATACATCCACTGGTACACCTCCAATTAACTCAAATGATGTCAATTAGCCTATCAGAAGCTTCTAAAGCCATGACATCATTTTCTGGAATTTTCCATGCTGTTTTAAAGGCACAGTCAACTTAGTGTATGTAAACTTCTGACCCACTGGAATTGTGATACAGTGAATTATAAGTGAAATAATCTGTCTGTAAACAATTGTTGGAAAAATTACTTGTGCCATGCACACAGTAGATGTCCTAGCCGACTTTCCAAAACTATTGTTTGTTGACAATAAATTTGTGGAGTGGTTGAAAAACTAGTTCTAATGACTCCAACCTATGTGTATGTACACTTCCGACTTCAACTGTATCAATCACCCGCTCTTGCTGCGGGTGATTCTTTGATCTACCTCTACGCAGATGACACCATTCTGTATACATCTGGCCCTTCTTTGGACACTATGATAGCAAACCTCCAAATGAGTTTCAACGCCATACAACACTCCTTCCGTGGCCTCCAACTGCTCTTAAATGTTAGTAAAACGAAATGCATGCTCTTCAACCGATCGCTGCCCGCACCCACCCGCCCGACTAGCATCACTTCTCTGGACGGTTCTGACTTAGAATATGTGGGCAACTATAAATACCTAGGTGTCTGGCTGGACTGTAAACTCTCCTTCCAGACTCACATTAAGCATCTCCAATCCAAAGTTAAACCGAGAATCGGCTTCCTATTTCGCAACAAAGCCTCCTTCACTCATGCTGCCAAACTTACCTTCGCAAAACTGACCATCCTACCAATCCTTGACTTCGGCAATGTCATTTACAAAATAGCCTTCAACACTCTACTCAGCAAATTGGATGCAATCTATCACAGTGCCATCCATTTTGTCACCAGAGCCCCATATACTACCCACCACTGCGACCTGTATGCTCTCGTTAGCTGGTCCTTGCTACATATTTGTCGCCAAACCGACTGGCTCCAGGTCATCTGTAAGTCTTTGCTAGGTATAGCTCCACCTTATCTCAGCTCACTGGTCACCATAGCAACACCCAGCGTAGCACGTGCTCCAGCAGGTATTTCACTGGTCATCCCCAAAGCCAACACCTCTTTGGCCGCCTTTCCTTCCAGTTCTCTGCTGCCAATGACTGGAACAAATTGCAAAAATCACTGAAGTTGGAGACTTACCTCCCTCACTAACTTTAAGCGTCAGCTGTGTTCCGGAACTCCAATTTGAGCAGCAGCAGCTGAAAAATGAGCTCCTACAAATATTGAAATTTACATGGTTTTTAGAGTGAAGTACATCGGAAAAAAGCAAAAGAAAACTGCAAGACTGAATAGGAGAAAAAACAAGCAACAAACAAAGAAGATAGGCTTTTGAAAAATAACTATTTTTCATTAAATTGTAGTTATCTTAGCTAGCTGAATTGTTTACCAGTTGCTAAGCAGTTGCTAGGGACTCTTTTGGAAGAAGCTAGCTAGCTAACGAAGAACAACAAAGAATATCTAGTTAACAGAAGAAAAGAAAGAGAAAATCAGGACAGAAGAAAAAGGATATCAAAGTGAAACAGTTCTCTAAAGACACAAGAGACAATAATACAAGAAACAACACTTCTGTAGCTTGTCAACTATGGGTCTGTCTATCCCTGTTCTCTCCTCTCTGCGCAGGCCATACAAACGCTTCACACAGCGTGGCCGCTGCCACTCTAACCTGGTGGTCCCAGCGCGCACGACCCACGTGGAGTTCCAGGTCTCCGGCAGCCTCTGGAACTGCCGGTCTGCGGCCAACAAGGCTGAGTTCATCTCAGCCTATGCTACCCTCCAGTCCCTAGACTTCCTGGCGCTGACGGAAACATGGATTACCACAGATAACACTGCTACTCCTACTGCTCTCTCTTCGTCTGCCCACGTGTTCTCGCATACCCCTAGAGCATCGAGCCAGCGGGGTGGTGGCACTGGAATCCTCATCTCTCCCAAGTGGACATTCTCTCTTTCTCCCCTGACCCATCTGTCTATCTCCTCATTTGAATTCCATGCTGTCACAGTTACCAGCCCTTTCAAGCTTTAACATCCTTATCATTTATCGCCCTCCAGGTTCCCTTGGAGAGTTCATCAATGAGCTTGACGCCTTGATAAGTTCCTTTCCTGAGGATGGCTCACCTCTCACAGTTCTGGGTGACTTTAACCTCCCCACGTCTACCTTTGACACATTCCTCTCTGCCTCCTTCTTTCCACTCCTCTCCTCTTTTGACCTCACCCTCTCACCTTCCTCCCCTACTCACAAGGCAGGCAATACGCTTGACCTCATCTTTACTCGATGCTGTTCTTCCACTAATCTCATTTCAACTCCCCTCCAAATCTCCGACCACTACCTTGTATCCTTTTCCCTCTTGCTCTCATCCAACACTTCTCACTCTGCCCCTACTCGGATGGTATTGCGCCGTCCCAACCTTCGCTCTCTCTCTCCCGCTACTCTCTCCTCTTCCATCCTATCATCTCTTCCCTCTGCTCAAACCTTCTCCAACCTATCTCCTGATTCTGCCTCCTCAACCCTCCTCTCCTCCCTTTCTGCATCCTTTGATTTTCTCTGTCCCCTATCCTCCAGGCCGGCTCGGTCCTCCCCTCCTGCTCCGTGGCTCGACGACTCACTACGAGCTCACAGAACTGGGCTCCGGGCAGCCGAGCGGAAATGGAGGAAAACTCGCCTCCCTGCGGACCTGGCATCCTTTCACTCCCTCCTCTCTACATTCTCCTCTTCTGTCTCTGCTGCTAAAGCCACTTTCTACCACTCTAAATTCCAAGCATCTGCCTCTAACCCTAGGAAGCTCTTTGCTAACTTCTCCTCCCTCCTGAATCCTCCTCCCCCCCCCCCCCTCCTCCCTCTCTGCGGATGACTTCGTCAACCATTTTGAAAAGAAGGTTGACGATATCCGATCCTCGTTTGCTAAGTCAAACGACACCGCTGGTCCTGCTCACACTGCCCTACCCTGTGCTTTGACCTCTTTCTCCCCTCTCTCTCCAGATGAAATCTCGCGTCTTGTGACGGCCGGCCGCCCAACAACCTGCCCACTTGACCCTATCCCCTCCTCTCTTCTCCAGACCATTTCCGGAGACCTTCTCCCCTTCCTCACCTCGCTCATCAACTCATCCTTGACCGCTGGCTACGTCCCTTCCGTCTTCAAGAGAGCGAGAGTTGCACCCCTTCTGAAAAAACCTACAGTCGATCCCTCCGATGTCAACAACTACAGACCAGTATCCCTTCTTTCTTTTCTCTCCAAAACTCTTGAACGTGTCGTCCTTGGCCAGCTCTCCTGCTATCTCTCTCAGAATGACCTTCTTGATCCTAATCAGTCAGATTTCAAGACTGGGCATTCAACTGAGACTGCTCTTCTCTGTGTCACGTATTCTCTCCGCACTGCTAAAGCTAACTCTCTCTCCTCTGCTCTCATCCTTCTAGACCTATCTGCTGCCTTTGATACTGTGAACCATCAGATCCTCCTCTCCACCCTCTCCGAGTTGGACATCTCCGGCGCGGCCCACGCTTGGATTGCGTCCTACCTGACAGGTCGCTCCTACCATGTGGCGTGGCGAGAATCTGTCTCCGCACCATGCGCTCTCACCACTGGTGTCCCCCAGGGATCTGTTCTAGGCCCTCTCCTATTCTCGCTATACACCAAGTCACTTGGCTCTGTCATATCCTCACATGGTCTCTCCTATCATTGCTATGCAGACGACACACAATTAATCTTCTCCTTTCCCCCTTCTGATAACCAGGCGGCGAATCGCATCTCTGCATGTCTGGCAGACATATCAGTGTGGATGACGGATCACCACCTTAAGCTGAACCTCGGCAAGACGGAGCTGCTCTTCCTCCCGGGGAAGGACTGCCCGTTCCATGATCTCGCCATCACGGTTGACAACTCCCTTGTGTCCTCCTCCCAGAGTGCTAAGAACCTTGGCGTGATCCTGGACAACACCCTGTCGTTCTCCACTAACATCAAGGCGGTGACCCGATCCTGTAGGTTCATGTTCTACAACATTCGCAGAGTACGACCCTGTCTCACACAGGAAGCGGCGCAGGTCCTAATCCAGGCACTTGTCATCTCCCGTCTGGATTACTGCAACTCGCTGTTGGCTGGGCTCCCTGCCTCTGCCATTAAACCCCTACAACTCATCCAGAACGCCGCAGCCCGTCTGGTGTTCAACCTTCCCAAGTTCTCTCACGTCACCCCGCTCCTCCGCTCTCTCCACTGGCTTCCAGTTGAAGCTCGCATCCGCTACAAGACCATGGAGATTGCCTACGGAGCTGTGAAGGGAACGGCACCTCCATACCTTCAGGCTCTGATCAGGCCCTACACCCAAACAAGGGCACTGCGTTCATCCACCTCTGGCCTGCTGGCCCCCCTACCTCTGAGGAAGCACAGTTCCCGCTCAGCCCAGTCAAAACTGTTCGCTGCTCTGGCACCCCAATGGTGGAACAAGCTCCCTCACGACGCCAGGATAGCGGAGTCAATCACCACCTTCCGGAGACACCTGAAACCCCACCTCTTTAAGGAATACCTAGGATAGGATAAAGTAATCCTTCTAACCCCCCCCCCCCCCCTTAAAAGATTTAGATGCACTATTGTAAAGTGGTTGTTCCACTGGATATCATAAGGTGAATGCATCAATTTGTAAGTCACTCTGGATAAGAGCGTCTGCTAAATGACTTAAATGTAAATGTAAGCTGTCAGAGCAGCTTACCGATCGCTGGAGCTCTACACGGCATATCTGTAAATAACCCATCCAACCAACTACCTACCTCATCCACGTATTTGTTTTTGTTTTTCTGCTCTTTTCTACACCAGTATTTGTACTTGCACATCCTCATCTGCACATATCACTCCAGTGTAAATTGCTAAATTGTAATTACTTCGCAACCACGTATTGCCTTACCTCCTTACTTTATTTGCACACACTGTATAAAGATTTTTCTTTCGTGTTTTTGACTCTATGTTTGTTTATCCCATGTGTAACTCTGTGTTGTTGTTTTTGTCGCACTGCTTTGCTGTATCTTGGCCAGGTCGCAGTTGTAAATGAGAACTTGTTCTCAACTGGCCTACCTGGTTAAATAAAGGTGAAATAAAAAAAGGCTATGGCTGCGCCATGCTAATTAAATCAACTTGTTTGTTTCGCAGACATCACAGGCCCTGCCTTACCACAGTCAACACACATATTTTACAGTAAGAATATAATGGAATATCCCAAGTGAATTTTGCTGATTGTCACCAGTAGCCTACTAACATGAGGAATGCATGGTGCCATGGTTATTCTAGGAAAACATTACTGTATATTTTGAAACAGAGACCTTCTGCACGATTTGTATTGTTGTTTGGCAAAAATAGCTTATTAAAAATCTTGGAATCGGCTCTTTCTGATAGTGTATAGCAATCAAAATGTCTGGACTGCATGGACCTCTCTTGGATGATATGGAAGAAGAGCTATTTGTTAAGATCCTTGCTTCTTTGTCAATGCATGCTGTTAATGCACACTGCGCTGTAAGGTTCTGTATTTATTTTCTTAGTCAACCTTGTGTTCTGTTTCGTTGTGTTCTTGAATGTAGCCCTGTTTTTTTGTGTTCTTGAACGTAGCCCTGTATTTCATTTTTGTTCATTGATTTCACCTGTGTTCATTTCTCACCTGGTCTCATCAGCTCCTTATTTAGTTCAGTTCGTTCTGTTTGTGCCTTGGTGAGGTATTGTTCATTGACTCTATTAAGCTTTTTCTTAGCTCGTTTGTGAGAACCAGTTAGCCTTCAGTCCTAGTTTTGATTCACCTTCCTGTTTGCCTACCTGTGTATGACCATTGCCTGCCTGTGACCACGATTCCTGCCTTCCTCGAAGGAGAAATAAACACCTGCTGCGCTCTGCACGTGTATCTACACCTTTTTCTCCCTGAGCCACCTTTTTCTCCCTGAGCCAATCATGGAACTGTAGTCCTCGTGAACCATGTGCCAGGCTCCAGATTTAACCTGCTACGTGTGGTCTGAGTTTATAAATTATTCAAATACGCTACATGTTCTAAATTAATGCACAATATTAGTCTATTATGATCCACTAATGCTAGAAACCCTCAGGAACAATTTACAAGGAAGTAACAGAGGAAAGAAAGATACATGGAATGGAATGATGCAAAAATAAATGGATGTACTGATGGTGGCTCCCAATAGTAGCTAATATTAAGAACAAATTCTTATTTACAATGGCGGCCTACACCGGCCAAACCCGGACGACACTGGGCCAATTGTGTGCCGCCCTATGGGACTCCCAATCACGGCCGGTTGTGATACAGCCTGGATTATAAAGAGCATAAATCTACTCGGCAGGTTCAGCCCTACAGAAGTTTATAGTTTGGGTCTCCAAATTTCACCCATGCAAATTATGACGGCACACAATTATTATTAAACAGCATAGCTATTTATGTCCTATTTCACTGTGGAAATGGGGCCGCAATACATGTCATGTTGATATGATTTTCAGTTTGCTTCCATATGGCTGGTTTCACATTTGTCTCCAGGGATCATAACAAAAAATAATCTAAAACAATTGCTATGTTTCCTTGCGGTAAATGTGGTGCAATTATTACGGAATTAAGTGAAGGTCAGAATATGGCGTATATGTAATCACACCGCTGCCACTTCCTTTATTCGAGCTACAACTTCAAATGAATAGTGGGTGAATATTTTTAAGCTTACATTCACGGTCAGAATACACAGAGAGAAAAGTGCATAAAAAGGGAATTACGTTCCTTTTACGCATGCTTAACTCGGGTCAGAATCTGGGCCTTCATGAATAATGTGGCAATTGAACAAGTTTAGGAGACTAAACTGCTTGTTGTAACCCTAGATTGTAAATTGACATGGTGCCGCAAAAATAACATAATTACAGTTGACGCAAAACAGAGCAGTACATCTGTCCCTTAAATGTACACAGAGGGCTAATATCAATAACGTGAATGTCAATCTCTCCTGGGTCAAAGTACTGCTCTGTTGTGAAAGGTGTTGAAAGCTGTCTGTTCAAACAGCTAACACACAGCTCAGACACCCATACATACCCCACAAGACATGCTACCAGGGGTCTCTTCACAGTCCCCAAGTCCTGAACAGACTCACAGTACTAATAGAGCCATGACTACATCAAGTTTCTCAAGCGAGCAGTAAAATAAGATTTTAAAATAGATAAAACCACAACTCACGGCACAACACAGACTGTGAAGAGACAGACACATGACCACAAACACACACAAGCATACTCACACACACAAACACATTTTATATTCTAACTTTTTTATATTAGTGCAATACTGTAATAATGTCTAGTATGATGTATTGTTTTATTTATGATTTAGGCTGGACCCCAGGAAGAGAAGGATCCTAATAAATATTAAATACTAAATCTCTAACGAGTACGCTGAGAGTCAGGAAGCAAGTACTGGGAGTGAGTGTTTTAATAAATAAACAAAACAATAAACACGAAACACAAACAACTCACCAACATGAAACAGTCAGAAACAATAGGAAGGAACCGAAGGGAGTGACATATATATATATATATATATATAGAGAGAGAGAGAGAGAGAGAGAGAGAGAGAGAGAGAGAGAAGGTAATCAGGGAGGTGATGGAGTCTAGGTGAGTCTGATGACGTGCAGATGCGTGTAACGATGGTGACAGGTGTGCGCCATAATGAGGAGGAATAGGCTTTGGGGGTGACCAGTGAAATATACCTGCTGGAGCGGGTGCTACGGGTAGGTGCTGCTATGGTGACCGGTGAGCTGAGATAAGGTGGGGCTTTACTTAGCAAAGACGAATAGGTGACCTGGAGCCAGTGGGTTTGATGACGAATATGAAGCGAGAGCCAGCCAACTAGAGCATACAGGTCGCAGTGGTGGGTAGTATATGGAGCTTTAGTGACAAAACGGATGGCACTGTGATAGACTGCATCCAATTTGCTGAATAGAGTGTTGAAGGCTATTTTATAAATGACATCGCTGAAGTCAAGGATTGGTTGGATAGTCAGTTTTACGAGTGAAGGTTGCTGTGTTGCGAAATAGGAAGCCGATTATAGATTTAATTTTGGATTGGAGATGCTTAATGTGAGTCTGGAAGGAGATTTACAGTCTAGCCAGACACCTAGGTATTTGTAATTGTCCACATATTCTAAGTCAGAACCGTCCAGAGTAGTGATGCTGGACGGGCGGGCAGGTGCGGGCAGCGATCGGTTGAAGAGCATGCATTTCGTTTTACTAGCTTTTAAGAGCAGTTGTAGGCCACGGAAGAGAGTTGTATGGCATTGAAGCTCGTCTGGAGGTTAGTTAGCACAATGTCCAAAGAAGGGCCAGCTGTATACAGAATGGTGTCGTCTGCATAGAGGTGGATCTGAGAATCACCAGCAGCAAGAGCGATATCATTGATGTATACAGAGAAAAGAGTTGGCCCGAGAATTTGACCCTGTGGCATCCCCATAGAGACTGCCAGAGGTCCGGACAACAGGCTCTCTGATTTGACACACTGAACTCCGTCTGAGAAGTAGTTGGTGAACCAGGCGAGGCAGTCATTTGAGAAACCAAGGCTGTTGAGTCTGTCGATAAGAATGTTGTGCTTGACAGAGTCGAAAGCCTTGGCCAGGTCGAGGAATACGACTGCACAGTACTGTCTTTTATCGATGGCGGTTATGATATCGTTTAGGACCTTGAGCGTGGCTGAGGTGCACCCATGACCAGCTCAGAAACCAGATTGCAGAGTGGAGAAGGTACTGTGGGATTTTGAAATGGTCGGTGATCTGTTTGTTCACTTGGCTTTCGAAGACCATAGAAGGCAGGGTAGGATAGATATAGGTCTGTAACAGTTTGGGTCTAGAGTGACTCCCCCTTTGAAGAGGGGGATGACCGCGGCAGCTTTCCAATCTTTGGGGATCTCAGACAATACGAAAGAGGTTGAACAGGCTAGTAATAGGGGTTGCAACAATTGCGGCGGATAATTTTAGAAAGAGAGGGTCCAGATTGTCTAGCCCAGATGATTTGTAGGGGTCCAGATTTTGCAACTCTTTCAGAACATCAGCTATCTGGATTTGGGTGAAGGAGAAATGGGGGAGGTTTGGGCAAGTTGCTGTGGGGGGTGCAGGGCTGTTGACCGAGGTAGGGGTAGCCAGGTGGAAATCATGGCCAGCCGTAGAAAAATGCTCAATTATCGTGGATTTATCGGTGGTGACAGTGTTTGCTAGCCTCAGTGAAGTGGGCAGCTGGGAGGAGGTGCGCTTATTCTCCATGGTGGCTGGAGGCTTTGACAATTTTTTGGGCCTTCCTCTGATACCGTCTGGTATACAGGTCCTGGATGGCAGGGAGCTCAGCCCCAGCGCCTTGCAGTCAGATGCCAATTAGTTGCCATACCAAACGTGATGCAGCCAGTCAAGATTTTCTCAGTGGTGCAGCTGTAGAACTTTTTGAGGATCTGATGGCCCATGCCGAATCTTTTTCAGCATCCTGAGGGGAAAGAGGCCTTATGATGCATTCACGACTGTGTTGATGTGTGTGGACCATGATAATTCCTTAGTGATATGGACACTGAGGAACTTGAAGCTCTCGACCCGCTCTGTGCTTGGGCCTCCTTTTCCTGTAGTCCATGATCAGCTCCTTTGTCTTGCTGACGTTGAGGGAGAGGTTGTTGTCCTGGCACCATACTGCCAGGTCACTGACTTCCTCCCTATAGGCTGTCTCATCGTCATCAGTGATCAGGCCAACCACCGTTGTGTCATCAACAAACTTAATGTTGATGTTGGCGTTCTTGGGCACAGGGACTATGGTGGTCTGCTTGAAACATGTAGGTATTACAAACTGGGTCAGGGAGAGGTTGAAAATGTCAGTGAAGACACTTGCCAGCTGGTCAGCGCATGCTCTGAATACGCATCCTAGTAATCCGGCCTTGTGAATGTTAACCTGTTTATAACTCTTACTCACATCGGCTATGGAGAGCGAGATCACATAGTTGTCCGGAACATCTGTTGCTCTCTTGAAAGTGTTACTTGCCTAAAAGCAAGCATAGAAGGCATTTATCTAGTCTGGTAGGTTTGCATTACTAGGCAGTTTGCAGCTGGGTTCCCCTTTTGTAATGCGTGATAGTTTGCAAGCCCTGCCACATCCGTCGGGAGTCAGAGCCAGTGTAGTAGGATTCGATCTTTGTCCTTTATTGATGTTTTGATGGTTTGATAGTTCGTTGGAGGTCATAGAGTAATTTCTTGTAAACTTAGTGTCCCACTCCTTGAAAGCGGCAGCTCAGTGCGGATGGTTACTCTGGGGACGACATCATCAATGCACTTAGTAATGAAGCCAGTGACTGATGTGGTAAACATCAGTCACCTGGAACAAATTCCATTCTGTGCTAGCAAAACAGTCCTGTAGCTTAGCATCCGCTTCTTCGGACAACTTACATATTGAGTGAGTCACTTGTATTTCCTATTTTAGTTTTAGCTTGTAAGCAGGAATCAGGAGGACCGAGTCAGATTTGCGAAATGGAGGGGTGAGGGAGATCTTTCTATGTGTGGAGTAAAGGTGGAGTAAAGGTTTAAAGCTTTTGATAAAGCTAACATAAGTGTATGTGGCTGATGGAAGCAGTAATAAATATTATGTTGCAATCTTCAATTGGCTCCTCTTTACTATATTAAGAGGCTTGAAAATGTATTGTAGTGATATAATAATGCTTACTTCATTGAGAATGTACACTACCGTTCAAAAGTTTGGGGTCACTTAGAAATGTCCATGTTTTTGAAAGAAAAGCTAATTTTTGGCAATTAAAATAACATCAAATTGATCAGAAATACAGTGTAGACATTGTTAACGTTGTAAATGACTATTGTAGCTGGAAACGTAAGATTTATTTTATGGAATATCTACATAGGCGTACAGAAGCCCAATATCAGCAACCATCACTCCTGTGTTCCAATGGCACATTGTGTTAGCTAATCCTAGCTAAGTTTATAATTTTAAAAGGCTAATTGATCATTAGAAAACCATTTAGCAATTATGTTAGCACAGCTGAAAACAGTTGTGCTAATTAAAGAAGCAATAAAACTGGCCTTCTTTAGACTAGTTTGACGAGTATCTGGAGCATCTGCAGTTGTGGTTTCAATTACAGGCTCAAAATGGCCATAAACAAAGACTTTCTTCTGAAACTCGTCAGTCTAGTCTTGTTCTGAGAAATTAAGGCTATTCCATGTTAGAAATGACCAAGAAATTGAAGATCTTGTACAATGCTGTGTACTACTAACTTCACAGAACAGTGCAAACTGGCTCTAACCAGAATAGAAAGAGGAGTGGGAGGCCCCGGTGCACAACTGAGCAAGAGGACAAGTACATTAGTGTCTAGTTTGAGAAACAGATGCCTCACAAGTCCTCAACTGGCAGCTTCATTAAATAGTACCCGCAAAACACCAGTCTCAACGTCAACAGTGAAGAGGCGACTCCGGGATGCTGGCCTTCTAGGCAGAGTTGCAAAGAAAAAGCCATATCTCAGACTGGCCAATAGAAAGAAAATATTAAGATTTGCAAAAGAACACACACACTGGACAGAGGAACTCTGCCTAGAAGGCCAGCATCCCGGAGTCGCCTCTTCACTGTTGACATTGAGGGTATTATTTAATGAAGCTGCCAGTTGAGGACTTGTGAGGCGTATATTTCACAAACTAGAGATGATATCATGTAATAACCTGAATGTTGGCAGCAGCTAATGGTGATCCTTAATAAATACAATACAAAACATTTTGGGAAGGTGTTCTACTATGTACTCTACCGTTTGCGTTGTTGTGGAGTTCTGAGTGACAGTAACCCTGAACATCCAGTTATTCTCTAGAGTTCCATCCATAATACACTTACATTATCAAAAGTATGTAGACACCTGCTTGTCGAACATCTCATTCCAAAATCATGGGCATTAATATGGAGTTGGTCCCCCCTTGCTGCTATAACAGCTGTCACTCTACTGGGGGACTTGCTTCCATTCAGCCACAAGAACATTAGTGAGGTCGAGCACTGATGTTGGGTGATTAGGCCTGGCTCGTAGAGCCATCCCAAATGTGTTTGATTGGGTTGAGGTCAGGGCTCTGTGCAGGCCAGTCAAGTTCTTCCACACTGATCTCGACAAACCATTTCTGTATGGACCTCCCTTTTTGCACTGGCATATTGTCATGCTGAAACAGGAAAGGGCCTTCCCCAAACCGTTGCCACAAAATTGGAAGCACAGAATCGTCTAGAGTATGTCATTGAATGCTGTAGCTTTAAGATTTCACTTTATTGAAACTAAGGGGCCTAGACCTAACCATGAAAGACAGCCCCATACCATTATTCCACTCTTCCACCACTCTTCCACCAAACTTTACAGTTGGCACTATGCATTGGGGCAGGTAGCGTTCTCCTGGCATCCGCCAAACCCAGATTTGTCCGTCAGACTACCAGCTGGTGAAGCGTGATTCATCACTCCAGAGAACACGTTTCCACTGCTCCATTGACGTGAGCTTTACACCACTCCAGCCGTAGTGTATACTATCCTTTTACCAGCCACAAGTACTGATGTACTGACTGAGTAGTGGTGGTACAGTAGATTGGAGAAGAAAAACAATTGACAGATTAGCTGGGCTCTCTAACCCTGTTCCTGGAGAGCTAGCATCATGTAGGTTTTTGCTTCAACCCAAATTTAGCACACCTGATTCTAATAATTAGCTGGTTGATAAGCTGAATAAGGTTATTTATAACTGGGGTTGGAGCAAAAACCTACTGAAGTGTAGCTCTCCAGGAATAGGGTTGGAGAGCCCTGGATTAGAGTAATTTAGCATGCTGTATGAGATAGGGAGTGGAATGAACTTGCCCCTAAATGCTGATCTTGGGTCAGTTTTGCATTTCGCCCACTAATGTTTAAGGTTAGGATTGGGGAATGGGGATGCCGATCCTATATCTTTGTATAGGGGAAATTTCACCCTGGCATGCATGATAAGTGTATAAATATAATGCTCCTAGAATGCCCTGTTTGCCCCGTAAAGAGGAGTGTTGAATGGAAAAAATGAACACACCCCTTTACCCTAGTTATCTCCAGAACATTTCTCCCCACCAATGACTTTTATTGTTTTATTAACTCTGCTCTGGCTCTGATAGTGGCCAATAATATTTTTAACAGCTCATGTTGATTTCATAAAAAATAGAAAATGTACTGCATACTGTTTTTGATCCATGTTATAGATGATGCTTTTGCCTGTGGAAAATGTACAGTCACAAAACACACGCTCGCATGCACGTGCAAGCATGTGCGTACACACAGACACAGCTGGTTGTTATTAGCACTATGTTTTATCTAGCTGGCTAAGTACATCTCACCCGAGTGTGTAGATTTCTTGTTCATTTCTGGCAGCACACACACACACACACACACACACACACACACACACACACACACACACACACACACACACACACACACACACACACACACACACACACACACACACACACACACATGGTGCTCTTCTCTATTATGGTTTTCTGTAATTGTAATTCTCCCTGCAGGTACTCTGGCATAAAACAATAACTCAGCCATCAGTGTGAGGGAGGGAGGGAGGGCTCGTGTTGTGTGTGTGTGTTCATTTTACTTCTTGGTCGAGCCCACATAAGGCTACTCATTCCTTGGGAACTGCAGTGTCTGCTTGCGCTTTGTTCTTTCTTTCAAATTAGCAACTGGTTTAGACCTGGGAAATCAAGTGTGTGTGTCGAATCAAATTTTATTGGTCACATACACATGGTTAGCAGATGCTATTGCTAGTGTAGCGAAATGCTTGTGCTTCTAGTTTCGACAGTCAAGCAATATCTAACATGTAATCTAACAATTCCACAACAACTACCTAATACACATATAAGTAAAGGAATGGAATAAGAATATATACATATAAATATATGGATGAGCAATGACAGCGGCATAGGTAAGATGCAATAGATGGCATAAAATACAATATATACATATGAGATGAGTAATGCAAGATATCTAAACATTATTAAAGTGGCATTATTAAAGTGACTAGTGATCCATTTATTAAAGTGGCCAATGATTTCAAGTCTGTATGTAGGCAGCAGCCTCTCTGTGTTAGTGATGGCTGTTTAACAGTCTGATGGCCTTGAGATAGAAGCTGTTTTTCAGTCTCTCGGTCCCAGCTTTGTGACCTCGCCTTCTGAATGGATGGTAGCGGGGTGAACAGGCAGTGGCTTGGGTGTTTGTTGTCCTTGATGATCTTTTTGGCCTTCCTGTGACATTGGGTGCTGTAGGTGTCCTGGAGGGCAAGTAGTTTGCCCCCGGTGATGCATTGTGCAGACCGCACCACCCTCTGGAGAGCCTTGCGGTTGTGGGTGGTGCAGTTGCCGTACCAGGCGGTGATGCAGCCTGACAGGATGCTCTCAATTGTGCATCTGTAAAGGTTTGTGAGGGTTTTAGGTGACAAGTCAAATTTCTTCAGCCTCCTGAGGTTGAAGAGGCACTGTTGCGCCTTCTTCACCACACTGTCTGTGTGGGTGGACCGTTTCAGTTTGATGTGTACACCGAGGATCTTAAAACTTTCCACCTTCCCCACTGCTTTCACGTCTATGTGGACGGGACAGCAGTTTCCTGAAGTCCACGATCATCTTTGTTTTGTTGACGTTGAGTGAGGGGCTGTTTTGCTGACACCACACTCCGAGTGCTCTCACCTCCTCCCTGTAGGCTGTCTCGTCATTGTTTGTAATCAAACCTACTACTGTTGTGTCGTCTGCAAACTTGATGATGAGTTGGAGGCGTGCATGGCCACGCAGTCGTGGGTGAACAGGGAGTGCAGGAGGGGGCTGAGCACGCACCCGTGTGGGGCCCCAGTCTTGAGCATCAGGGAAGTGAAGTTGTTGTTTCCTACCTTCACCACCTGGGGGCGACCCGTCAGGAAGTCCAGGACCCAATTGCACAGGGCGGGGTTGATACACAGGGCCTCTAGCTATATGATGAGCTTGGAGGGTACTATGGTGTTGAATGCTGAGCTATAGTCAATGAACAACATTCTTACATAGGTATTCCTCTTGTCCAGATGGGATAGGGCAGTGTGCAGTGTTATGGCGATTGTATCGTCTGTGGACCTATTGGGGAGGTAAGCAAATTGAAGTGGGTTTAGGGTGACAGGTAAGGTGGAGGTGATATGATCCTTACTAGCCTCTCAAAGCACTTCATGATGACAGAAGTGAGTGCTACGGGGCGATTGTCATTTAGTTCAGTTACCTTTTCCTTCTTCAGGACATGAACAATGGTGGCCATTTTGAAGCATGTGGGGACAGCAGACTGGGATAGGGAGAGATTAAATATGTTTATGAACACACAAGCCAGCTGGTCTGTGTATGCTCTGAGGATGCCGCTAGGAATGCTGTCTGGGCCGGCAGCCTTGTGAAGGTTAACATGTTTAAATGTCTTACTCACGTCGGCCACGGAGAAAGAGAGCCCACAGTCCTTGGTAGCGGGCCGCATCGGTGGCACTGTATTATCCTCAAAGCGGGCAAAGAAGGTGTTTAGTTTGTCTGGAAGCAAGACTTCGGTGTTCGTGACGTGGCTGTAGTCCGTGATTGTCTGTAGACCCTGCCGCATACGTCTCGTGTCTGAGCCGTTGAATTGCGACTCCACTTTGTCTCTATACTGACATTTCGCTTGTTTTATTGCCTTGCAGAGGGAATAACTACACTGTTTGTATTCGGCCATATTCCCAGTCACCTTGCCATGGTTAAATGCGGTGGTTCACGTTTTCAGTTTTGCACGAATGCTACCATCTATCCACGGTTTCTGGTTAGGGTAGGTTTTAATACTCACAGTGGGAACAAAATATCCTATGCACTTCCTTATAAATTCCCTCACCGAATCAGCGTATACGTCGATATTATTCTCTGAGGCTACCCTTGTGTGTGTGTAGGCCTATGTGACCTACCAGACTGAGAGCGAAAACACATGCAATGATGCAGGTGTAGATGAGACGGACTGTGTCCCCCCAGGTCTCATCTTCTCCAATGTTTAAACCAGACTCTACTGAACCACCAGGCCAGGCCCAGGGATGGACTGGGACCAGAAAATGGCCCAGGAATTTCTAACATACTGTCCCATTTTTGTCCTTGAGGCTCCTATTATTAACCAAATTATGATAATTATGTGCTAAAACCCCATGTTTAGATGGGCCCACAGGACTAAAGATGGACTGGCCCATCTGGCATTTGCCCGAACTGCCCTTGGGATGATAATACTCTTACATCTTCAGTGGGTAGCTGAGCTGATTGAATTTCCCTCTTATTTGGGTATTTCTGGAATTAAATCATATTTCTGGTCATCTTTCTATTCCATATATCTATGAACACCTCTGATTAGAGCTCCAACTTGTTCCCTCTAAGAAAATAACCTTTTATCACCCTGACGTCATTGTCATGTCACCTCTGATAATGACTAACCTGTGTGCGCGCGGAACCAGGATGAGTTTCATTGTTTCATGTATCATGCTGTATCTCTCTCTTTCTCACACTGGGGGACTATAATGATTAGCATGAAATTATTTTTTGAACAAAGAGGCATTCCATACTTCATTGTGTGTCTGTCTAAATGTGTGTGCGCCTGTCTATTTTTTTATTTATTTGTGTGTGTGTCTCATTCTGTGAGGGTGTTTATCTGTCTCCTGTCATTGTTTGTCTGTCTCCACCTCTCATTGTGTGGCATCTCTGTTCCCCAGATCTGTGTAATTGTTTCAAGTGCTGAGGAACATGGTCTTTAGAGAGACACAGAACACAATATGAACAGACCCTTCTAGACTATTATAAAGAAAGAAAGAAAGAAAGAAAGAAAGAAAGAAAGAAAGAAAGAAAGAAAGAAAGAAAGAAAGAAAGAAAGAAAGAGAGTAGAGAGGCTCAACACAGACCTCTCAATTAACGATTAAACCCCCCTTTACTCTGTTTTCCTTACTGTACACCAGACGCTTGAGCTACAACGTAGTAATAATGGACTGACGTTTCTCTTTGCTTATTTGAGCTGTTCTTTCCATAATATGGACTTGGTCTTTTAACAAATAGGGCTATTTTATGTATACCCCCTACCTTGTCACAACTGATTGACTCAAATGCATTAAGAAGGAATGAAATTCCACAAATTAACTTTTATGAAGGCACACCTTAATTAGTTAATTGAAATGCATTCCTGGTGACTACCTCATGAAGTTGGTTGAGAGAATGCCAAGAGTGTGCAAAGCTGTAATCAAGGCAAAGGGTGGCTATTTGAAATATATTTTGATTTGTTTAACACTTTTTTGGTTACTACATGATTCCATATGTGTTATTTCATAGTTTTGATGTCAAATCAAATTGAATTAGTCACATGCGCTGAATACAACAGGTGTAGACCTTACAGTGAAATGCTTACTTACAAGCCCCTAACCAACAATGCAGTTTAAAAAATACGAATAAGAATAAGAAATAAAAGTAACAAGTAGTTAAAGAGCAGCAGTAAAATAACAATAGCGAGACTTTATAGAGGGGGTACCGGTACAGAGTCAATGTGTGGGGGCACCAGTGGGGGCACCCACTCAGTCTGTCTTTCCAGGCCTCCTGGTAGTTTGACATGAGATGGTAGTTTGACATCAAATTGTGAGCATTTATTTTGGGAAAAAATATTATGGGTGATGTTTTAGTCACTCCAAAAGCTATTTTCCATGGGAATCAGAATGATTGTTCGGGATCTTAAAGGCTTTTATAAGCCAAATAATTATCATCCTGTGCAAAAACACTGATTTAGACCAGCCCACTAGCCTAAAGATGGACCAGCCTGAACTGCCCGTGGTGTTTCTGTACTGAGGACAGAGAAGAGATGGCTAATGTGTGTTTATGCCCAAACTCCTTTTATGTTATGCAACATAGCATAACAAAATGGAATGTCACATTCTTACTTTCTGTTACATACCGTTGCTTTGCTGGAAGATGACTTATTGAAACGCATTGTATGCACAATTTACATTGTAATCTGTATTAGTTGTTTCTGTGACTTCTGTATGTTTTTGAAGTGTATCCATGGTGCAACTAATATCACGTGAGTCATCAACTTTAATATATATTTTTTTATGGGCCGTGCTTTGTGTGGGTGTCCTCTCCTCTCCTCATCACTTTTCTGATATAAAGGTACTCAAAGTAAAAGATAAATAGAGGGATGGATAGTCAAGAGGTAAACGAACGGAAATATAAAACACTGTGAAACGCAGCACATGCAGGCGCTGAATATCTTGTTGCCATGGAAATTGTTTTGTTAGGCGATGTGACACAGTTAGGAAATGTGCACAGCACTCCGTTAAGATATTATATACTGTATGTAGGACAGCTCTGTCTCACTCAATACCCATCTGTCTCTCTGTATCTCTCTCACTTGCACTTTCTCTATAACTCTTTCCATCTCTTTCTCTATATTTCTTTATTTTTCTCTTTCTTTATGTCTCTTGTGTCTCTTCCTTTCTTGTTCTCATTATTTCTCTTCCTCTTTTTCTTCCTCTTTCTCAGTCTATACCCTATAAGCAAGGCAGTATGACAGCACAGATCATGGTTGATGGAGAACACTATACAGGCTTTATTTAAAGGCTTATATGAAGGTGACATGAAAACAGAGCATGGATAGATGTTCTCTTAATTCTGTTCGGTTTCATTCCCCCCTGTACCACTAACGAAGGGGAATAGGGAGAGAGAGAAGGGTGAGCGTTAAGAATTTTGAAGAGGAGCAAATTGGAGAAGATGAGAGGAGAGCGGCAAAGAGAAGGAAGAGGACAGCTGGAGTGGGTGGAAAGGTGGAGTGCAAAGAGAGGAGGAGGAGGAGAGTGAGGGAGAGGTGGAGGTGTGTGAGATGAAGTGGGAGTAGAGAAGGAGAATGTGGGAGCATTAATCTGGTGAGCACCTTTGGAGCTCTGCCCAAGCAAGGCATTTGATTGGTTTGACATGTTGCAAGGCGTCACTGATTTACACTAGGTTCCGACCCCTCTTTAGCTGATTTCTGCCATGGAACTTCCCCAGGCTTCCCGTTTTAGGGAAGCCTGGTTCGCGTCCAGGCTAAGAAGGCAGATACATAGGAAAATTCAGCAAGGATAATGGGAGGGAGAGGGAAGTGGGAGTGAGAGTGAGAGAAAGTGTGAAAGAAAAGAGCAGGCTGGCTGATGTTGATGATCATAGGCTATGTAAGTGTAATATATTGTTTTCTCAGCCAGCAGACTCTCTCCATGGATAGGGCACTGGTCAAAAATAGTGCACTATAAAGGGAATAGGTTGCTGTTTGGGATGCAGACTCCATTCTTTGGCTCAATTCATGCCTGCAGTGTGTGTCCGTCCCTGTTACAGCCTGTTTGTGTCAGGAGGACACACTTGCAGTCTAAACATACACACACAACCTTTCTGGGTGTTTGTTTGTGTACAGACAAACCATATGCGCGAGCGTGCGCAAGTGTGTGTGTATTTCACGTGTGAGGCCAAAGCTGATGGTTACTCTTTTGACCCCTGGCTCTACTGTTGCTGAGCCCAAGCCTGTCTTTTGTGTGTGTGCGCGTGTGTGTGTGTGGGTGCTTGTGCCAGCGCGTCCACACATATGTATGTCATTGACTTGTTTCCTCTCCTTCTATATGTTTAGCCTGTTCAGGAATGTTGAGGTGTGTTGTCACCTACAGTACCCCTCTCTCTTTCCCGCTCTTTCTCTCTCACTCTCTCTCTTCTTGCAGCACTACTTCCTGATCGTGTTTGGCCATGATGGACAGAAGCCTCTGGAGCTACGGACTGAGGAGGAGAATGAATGTGATGAATGGGTGGAGGCCATCCAACAGGCCAGGTACTGTGTGTGTTCGAGAGAGAGAGACAGAGACCCTCCTGAGAGAAGGGGAAGGGATGGTTGTGTGTTGCTGTGTCTGCATAACAACCAAGCCAGAGCCCAGTGGGTATACCTGTACATAGCCATGGGACCTGCCTGTTCTACATCTCTCATTCTTAACCTGCTTATCTCTCATCTCTCCTGCTTATCTCTCAGAACCCAGGTGCCTTCACTCCCACTCAACTTTTTTCTTACTCCTCCCGCTCTTTCTCTCTCTATCAGGCCTCCTTCCACTTTTTGTCTCATTGCTCTCCCTCTCTTCTCTCTCCCTCATTGCCTCTGTGTATAGAGCCACAAAAATATTGTTTATTATACCTTTCCAGTCCTGTCAGATATACACAAGGACCTAGTGGTTTGGGGGCAGGGTCTATTCGGAAATGAGTATTTTTGTCCTCCAGGGTCCCTCGGTGACATCATCCCTGTGTGTCTGTCTCCTCAGCTACTCTGACATTATCATCGAGCGTGAGGTCTTGATGCAAAAGTACATCCACCTGGTCCAGATTGTGGAGACAGAGAAGGTGGCAGCCAACCAACTACGCACTCAATTGGAGGATCAGGATACAGAGATAGAGAGGCTCAAAGGAGAGGTGCTTGCAAGCACACTGGCACTCAAAACACACTACCTCTGTCTGTTCCTCTTTCTCTGTCTCTATCTCTTCTCTCTTTCTGTATTGCTTTGTATATGTCTCTTTCCTTCTCTGCCCTCTCTTCATCTTTAGCTCTGTCCTCTCTCTTCTCCAGCTCCATCTCTCTTTCTCTCCCTCTTTCATTATTAATCTTTCTCTCCTCCCCCTCTGTCATTGTCGAGCCTTCTCTCTCCTCCCCCTCTGTCATTGTCGAGCCTTCTCTCTCAGCCTTGATTTTAGACCACCACCTCTCGTCTCCTTGGTGACGGCATATGCATTCGCTTTATTGACATTTCTGCTCTGACAAGTTGCAAACACATACACACTGATCAGTCTCCAGTCAGCACCAGTCAATGAGTGATGCAAAGAGGAACATACACGTTTGTGTAGAGTTAACTTCTCGCTAAGCTGAGGGAAAGGTCTTTAGCGGTTCATTTGGGGGTGATAAATGCAGCGTTAATAATGCAGCACACATACACACACACACACACACACACACACACACACACACACACACACACTGTGACAATGTGTTGGCTAGTGATAATTAGATGAACAGTCCTAATTGTTCCTGGAGTAAACAGTCAGTGAGACCTGGATGGATGAGATCGATGTCAGACAGTTGGTAGAAGGAAATTAAAACTACAGTGTGTGTGTGCGTCCAACATTGTGCAGTGATTTGATTTGAGAAACTGGATGTTGACTTCCCACTGAGCATTTCACTGAGTTTAGTGTTTGGTAATCATGAATCTACAGGGTCCAACCTAACGCTAGTTTTAAATTAGGTCGACCGAATATGATTTTTCAACGCCGATACCGATTATTGGAGGACCCCAAAAAAAAAGCCGATACCGATTAATCGGACGATTTTTATATATATATTTGTAATAATGACAATTACAACAATACTGAATGAACACTTTTATTTTAACTTAATATAATACATCAATAAAATCTATTTAGTCTCAAATAAATAATTTGGTTAAAATAATGCAAAAATAAAGTGTTGGAGAAGAAAGTAAAAATGCAATATTTGCCATGTAAAAAAGCTAACGTTTAAGTTCCTTGCTCAGAACATGAGAACATATGAAAGCTGGTGGTTCCTTTTATAACATGAGTCTTCAATATTCCCAGGTCAGAAGTTTTAGGTTGTAGTTATTATAGGAATTATAGGACTATTTCTCTCCATACCATTTGTATTTCATATACCTTTGACTATTGGATGTTCTTATAGGCACTATAGTATTGCCAGCCTAATCTCGGGAGTTGATAGGCTTCAAGTCATAAACAGCGTAATGCTTGAAGCACAGCGAAGATCTGCTGGCAAATGCAGGAAAGTGCTGTTTGAATGAATGCTTACCAGCCTGCTGCTGCTTACCACAGCTCAGACTGCTCTGTCAAATATCAAATCATAGACTTAATTATAATATAATAACACACAGAAATATGAGCCTTAGGTCATTAACATGGTCAAATCCGGAAACCACCATTTCAAAAACAAAACGTTTATTCTTTCAGTGAAATACGGAACCGTTCCGTATTTTATCTAACGGGTGGCATCCCTAAGTCTAAATATTGCTGTTACATTGCACAACCTTCAATGTTATGTCATAATTATGTACAATTCTGGCACATTAATTACGGTCTTTGTTAGGAAGAAATCTTTACACAGTTCGCAACGAGCCAGGCAGCCCAAACTGCTGCATATACCATTTTTACATTTACATTTTAGTCATTTAGCAGACGCTCTTATCCAGAGCAACTTACAGTAGTGAATGCATACATTTCATACATTTCATTTCATGCATTTTTCTGTACTGGCCCCCCGTGGGAATCGAACCCACAACCCTGGCGTTGCACATATCATGCTGGCGTTGCAAACACCATGCTCTACAAACTGAGCCACAGGGAAGGCCATACCCTGACTTTGCTTGCACAGAACGCAAGAGAAGTGACACAATTTCCTGAGTTAAAAGAAATTCATGTTAGCAGGCAATATTAACTAAATATGCAGGATTAAAAATATATACTTGTGTATTGATGTTAAGAAAGGCATTGATGTTTATGGTTAGGTACACATTGGTGCAACGACAGTTCTTTTTTTCGCGAATGCGCTTGTTAAATCATCACCCGTTTGGTGAAGTAGGCTGTGACTCGATGATAAATTAACAGGCACCGCATCGATTATATGCATCGCAGGACAAGCTAGATAAACTAGTAATATCATCAACCATGTGTAGTAATCTGTTGGGGATAGGGGGCAGTATTTGCACGGCCGGATAAAAAACATACCCGATTTAATCTGGTTACTACTCCTGCCCAGTAACTAGAATATGCATATAATTAGTAGATTTGGATAGAAATCACTCTAAAGTTTCTAAAATTGTTTGAATGGTGTCTGTGAGTATAACAGAACTCATATGGCAGTCAAAACCCTGAGAAAAATCCTAACAGGAAGTGGAAATCTGATGTGTGGAATCACTTTCAAGCCTTTGCCATTGAAACACACAGGGACTTATTAATCATTTAGCATTTCCTAAGGCTTCCACTAGATGTCAGCAGTCTTTACAAAGTGGTTTGAGTCTTCTATGGTAGAAACTGACCCAAAGAGAGGCTTGGAATGTTGGTCACAGGGGGAGGGCCATTACTACTATGACGCGGGCGCCCATGGGAACCCTTTTGTTCCGAAACGTTTAGTAATGTAGTAAGACAATGCAATCGTCCGCCTTGAATGTTATTGAAGCTCTGGTTGAAAAAGGCCCTAAACATTTATGTTATACAACGTTTGAACAAACGTAAATATATATTTTTTGCACATTCGTGATGACAAGTCCAGTGCGCCTCGTACATTATGAGTAGCCTTCGGAACGCACTAACAAGAAGGAACTATTGGGACATAAATTATTAACTTTTTCGAACAAAACTACATTTGTTGTGGACCTGGGATTCCTGGTAGTGCCTTCTGATGAAGATAATCAAAGGTAAGGGAATATTTACAATAGTATATTTGATTTTAGATGGTTCCAAGATGGCGCTAACATGTATCGCCTAGCCTAGCATACCACGTCATTTATTGCAAAGTGTGATTTCCCAGTAAAGTTATTTTTAAATCTGGCAATGCGGTTGCATTCACGAGATGTTAATCTATAATTCTTTGAATGGCAATATAAAATTTTAACAATGTTTTCGTATAGTAATTTTGTAAATTGTAGCGCTGATCATCGGAAGCATTTGAGGGAAAATATTTTCTGAACGTCACGCGCCGATGTAAAATGCTGTTTTTATATATAAATATGAACTTTATTGAACAAAAAATGCATGTATTGTGTAACATGATGTCCTAGGAGTGTCATCTGATGAAGATTGTCAAAGGTTAGTGCTGCATTTAGCTGTGTTTTGGGTATTTGTGATGCATGCTAGTTGCTTTGAAAATGGCAGTGTGATTATTTTTGGCAGTGTACTCTCCTAACATAATCTAATGTTTTGCTTTTACTGTAAAGCCTTTTTGAAATCGGACAACGTGGTTCGATTCAGGAGAGGTGTATCTATAAAATGGTGTAAAACAGTCATGTGTTTGAGAAATTGAAGTTATAGCATTTATGAGGTATTTGTATTTCGCGCGACGCGATTCCACTGGCTGTTGACTAGGGTCGTTCCCAGACAGGTTAACTAGTGATTATGTTAAGATTGATTGTTTTTTATAAGTTTAATGCTAGCTAGCAACTTAATTTGGCTCCTTGCTGCACTCGCATAACAGGTAGTCAGCCGGTCACGCAGTCTCCTCATGGAGTGCAATGTAATCGGCCATAATCGGTGTCTAAAAATGCTGATTACCGATTGTTCTGAAACCTTGAAATCGGCCCTAATTAATCGGCCATACTGATTAATTGGTCGACCTCTAGTTTTAATATTAACAGCTGTTACAAATGCTTATAGCTTTCCTTATAACACTGCCTGTATGTACAATACATGTACTGACTTTGATAGAAGGCAACATTCAAACAGCATTGGCTGGTTACAAAGCTCACAGGACAGGTCCACGAGTGGAACAGCCAATCATGACCTCTGCTAAGCGTGGTATTGCATGTCTATGTTTACATGCTTCATGTCATGTTTGTGAACAGCTAAAAGAACGTTACAAAGCCGAATCCATGCTTTTTGAGACTGGTCAAACTTTATTTGGCTGACTGCATGGTTTTTATGTTGCATATTAATGCTGATTGACTGATTTCTATCAGCCATGTTAGGTTAGCATGTAAAGAAAAAGCAGAGCCTCACGTCTGGAACACATCGACCATTGATATTATGGAGCTGTGCAACCTATCAATCCTTTGCCAATGGTTGAGAGTGTGGCTGAAGGACAATCAGCCATGTATGCACAATGTTTAACCTCTTGGGGCTAGGTGGGACGCTAGCGTGCCACCCGTGGTGCACTCCATCAACAGCAGGTGCATTTCAAGAGCGGCAAATTTGAATCCAAATAAATGTCAAAATTCAAATTTTTCAAAAATACAACTATGTTACACCATTTGAAAGATAAACATCTCCTTAATCTAACCACGTTTTACGATTTCAAAAAGGTTTTACGGCGAAAGCATAAATTTAGAGTATGTTAGGACAGTACATTTACAAGAGTTGTGTGTAATGTTTTGTCAAGTCAAAGACAGGGTCACCAAAACCATAAAACCAGCTAAAATGATGCACTAACCTTTTACAATCTCCATCAGATGACACTCCTAGGACATTATGTTAGACAATGCATGCATTTTTAGTTCTATCAAGTTCATATTTATATACAAAAACAGCGTTTTACTATGGCATTGATGTTGAGGAAATCGTTTCCCTCCAATAACCGGCAGTCAAGTCAGCGTCAGAAATTAAATAATTAAAATTAGAAAACATTGGTAAAATATTATATTGTCATTTAAAGAATTATAGATTTACATCTCTTGAACGCAATCAACTTGCCAGATTTAAAAATAACCTTACTGGGAAATCACACTTTGCAATAATCTGAGCACTGCGCCCAGAAAAATACGCGTTGCGATACAGACTAGACGTCATGTTGGGGAGATCTAAAATCGAAAATACTATGTAAATAATCCATTACCTTTGATTCTCTTCATCAGATGTCACTTCCAGGTATCACAGGTCCATAACGAATGTAGTTTTGTTCAAAAAAGCTCATCATTTATGTCCAAAAATCTCCGTCTCGTTAGCACATGATGTAAGCCAGCCGGACTTCTCGTCATGAACGAGGGGAAAAAATATATTTCCGTTCGTTCAAACATGTCAAACGTTGTATAGCATAAATCATTAGGGCCTTTTTTAACCAGAACATGAATAATATTCAAGGTGGACGAATGCATACTCTTTTATAACGTATTGGAACGAGGGTACCCAACATGAAGTAGCGCGCCAGGTGTCTAATGGGACATCACCGTTCCATGGCTCTTGTTCGGTCAGATCTCCCTCCAGAAGACTCAAAACACTTTGTAAAGGCTGGTGACATCTAGTGGAAGCAATAGGAAGTGCCAAAATATTCCTAAACCCCTGTGTTTTTCAATGGGATAGGTTTAAAGTCAATACAACACATCAGGTATCCACTTCCTGTCAGAAAATGTCTCAGGGTTTTGCCTGCCAAATGAGTTCTGTTATACTCACAGACACCATTCAAACAGTTTTGGAAACTTTAGAGTGTTTTCTATCCATATATAATAAGTATATGCATATTCTAGTTACTGGGTAGGATTAGTAACCAGATTAAATCGGGTAAAAAAAATTTATCCAGACGTGCAAATGCTGCCCCCTAGACCCAACAGGTTAAATATATGAACCATTTTTATGATGCCATTTTAAGTGCTTTTATATACCTGCCCAGGGACTACAGAGTTGAAAAATATCTAGCTGGAAAATCTGCCACATTTACAGAAATGCTAATTGATGTGCATGGTCCCTGTCAAATAAATGTAATAAATGAAACATTTAATGAAATGAATTCCCCCACCACAGTAATGTACAGTCACAGTGAGGTAGAGTGTGTAGAGGCTTTGTGAGAGTCCTGTGGGATACTGCTGCTGTATCGCTGAGCTAAACCATGATTTGCTTAGGCAGTCACAGGCAGATAACCCACAGTTATGTATGTGTGTGTGTGTGGTGGCAGGAGATTGTCTGTGAAGAGGAAATCTAACGTGGAAACGCCCACAGCCTGACACACACACACACACACACACACTTTGCACACACCACACACCTGACAATGCGCCACATTCCAGAGAATTGTATATCGATGGATTGCCATTTAATGTGACTATTATAGCCATAATCAGAGCTATTTACACTATTTCAAGTTCAAGTTTTATTACACTCAAGTTTTTATATACTAAAGCAGACAATACAAACTGAAATCCATGAGCATACAAAATATTAATACAATACAGACAAAACTAAAGAACATACAATTAAACTAAATCAGGAAGCCAGAATGGTTAAGGTTACTGAAGCAATGTCAGGAAGTCGGCATGGGAGCTGAAGCAGCTTCTTTTGGTAACATCGAGTGGTGGGAGGTAGAATCATGGTCACAGGGATGGAGCATCATGACGGTCACAGCCAGGGGGGAATAGTTGGTCAGAAGACAGGTCCTGAGCGATTCAGGAGCGCACCTTGCCGTCGTCGACGTCCTCACAGCCATCCACATCCATCCCGGAGCATAGCCACTTGACTTTGTAGGTAGAATGACCAGCTAGCTACTCTTTCACTGCCAACAAGTAGCACCCACTTGGGTGAATCCCCCTTCAGCCGCTAGCGCCTGAAAGCTCACCACTCATCAGTAGATCAGAGTAAAATAGTACAGTCCTCCTATTATTAGCGCACCTCTGCCATCTCCTGTCTTTAAATTTGGACTTCTCCTCAACCACAAGCCCCAGCATTTCAAATCAAAACACTATATGCTATGTTTACACAGTCATCCTATGAGCCCAATTTAGATTTTTTTCTCATATCCAATCTTTTTGTCTTACTGTCCACGTTCAGTTTTACATGTAACCCATATCATATTTGTGCATTCACACTGATGTAGCCTCTGAAATAGCATGCAGACATCCTATCACTGTTCCTTTAAATGTTGTGGTGGTTGTTGTGGTAACGGCAGGTTACATGCAACAACAAAAAAGGTTGCATAATGGAGAATTGTATCAGAATTGAGAACCATGTACATATATGGTATAAATCAAAACTCAAAAGATCAGATCCCATTTGTTTCCTTTGCTGTTTAAACATTGGGATAACGTTCAGATATGTTTCAATATGACAATTAATAGTCTCAGTATAAGACTCTGCTAATGATCACTGGTGTATGAGCCCTTCTCCTGTAGCGGTTCTATCCTACTATTACTATTTTATCTGAATCCCAAATGGCACCCTAGGCTCTATATAGTGCACTATAGGCCAGCCAGATTGCTCAAGACTGACTTCGAAATTGGACGTCTGTCCATGTCCTGAGGACGTCGGGAAATGTCTTCAAAACCCGCACCTAGGGGTAACAGTGAGTGATATTACCTTCAAGTAGGCTTGGGTTTTGCTAAATGGTGGTGGATTGGTGTAATCCCATGACGCCAGATCCGAAGGGTGTGTGTTCAGTCCGTGGTAGACACAATTTTTTATTATTTTTTTATATTCCAAAACTTAACCCTTACCTTAACCATTTGTAATGAATGCCTAAACTTAATGTTTTAACCCTATCAAAAACAGGGAGGAGAGGGGGAGCCCTGGTGAGATTAGGGCGAAGGAAAAACCGGCCACCTCTTGGATGACCTCGAGAATGGCCTTACCTAAGAGCTCAGTGACTTTCAACGTGGAACTGTCATAGGATGCCACCTTTCCAACAAGTCAGTTAGTTACATTTCTGCCCTGCTAGAGCTGCCCCGGTCAACTGTAAGTGCTCTTATTGTGAAGTGGAAACATCTAGGAGCAACAACGGCTCAGCCGCAAAGTGGTAGGCCACACAAGCTCACAGAACGGGACTGCTGAGTGCTGAAGGGCATAGCATGTAGCAATTGTAGGTCCTCGGTTGCAACACTCACTATGAAGTTCCAAACTGCTTCTGGAAGCAACGTCAGCACAAGAACTGTTCATCGGGAGCTTCATGAAATGGATTTACATGGCCAAGCAGCTGTACACAAGCCTAAGATCACCATTCACAGTGAATCAAGCTTCGCTATCTGGCGAAGATGGACAAATCTGGGTTTGGCTGATGCCAGGAAAACGCTACCTGCTAAAAATGCATAGTGCCAACTGTAAAGTTTGGTAGAGGAAGAATAATGGTCTAGGGCTGTTTTTCATGGTCCGGGCTAGGCCCCTTAGTTCCAGTGAAGGGAAATCTTAACGCTAAAGCATACAACGACATTGTAGACTATT
Source organism: Salmo salar (assembly GCF_965601325.2). Lineage (NCBI taxonomy): Eukaryota > Metazoa > Chordata > Actinopteri > Salmoniformes > Salmonidae > Salmo > Salmo salar. Next base: position 1,412,861 of record NC_138314.1, on the reverse strand, counting down.
CTGTGCTTCCAACTTTGTGGCAAAGGTTTGGGGAAGGCCCTTTCCTGTTTCAGCATGACAATGCCCCTGTGCACAAATCGACCTCACTAATGCTTTTATGGCTAAAAGGAAGCAAGTCCCCGCAGCAATTTTCCAACATCTAGTGGAACCCTTCCCAGAAGAGTGGAGGCTGTTATAGCGGCAAACGGGGACAAACTCCATATTAGTGCCCATGATTTTGGAATGAGATATTCGACGAGCAGTTGTCCACATGCTTTTGGTCATGTAGTGTATATTCCACGTCAGGACAAAAAAAACAACATGCTGGCACTTCACAAACTATACAAGGCTATAAACAAGCTGGAAACCATGCACCTGGAGGCTGCTTTCCGTGTTGTTGGTGATTTGAATTCTACATCATTAAGATACGTAATGGCCAACTTCCAGCAACACGTCTCTTTCGCCACTAGGGGCGATAAAGTCCTAGCCCACAATTACTCTACCCACAAGCAAACATTCCATACTCCCCCACATACCCCCTTCGGCAAATCAGATCATGACTCTATACACCTGCTTCCTGTATACAAGCAGAAGCTCAAACAGGAAGTACCCGTGAGGCGCTCCATTGAGAAATGGTCCTCCGAATCAGAGGCTATGCTACAAGACTGCTTTGCAGGCGCTGACTGGAATATGTTCTGGGACTCCGCCGATAGCATCGACAAGCTAACCACCTCAGTCACCTGCTTCATTACAAAATACTTTGACGATGTTGCCCCCACAGTGAAGGTTCGTTGCTTCTCCAATCAAAAGCCCTGGATTAACACGGATGTTGGTGCTAAGATAAAGGACAGGGCCCTGGATTAACACGGACGTTGGTGCTAAGCTAAAGGACAGGGCTACCACACACAGGGCTATCGCAGCTAACCCTGAGGCTACGGTTGAGGACACAAACTAGTACGAGTAGTCCCATTACGAACTCTGCAGATCCATCAAACACGCAAAAGGACAATTATAGGAATAAGGTGGAATCCTATTACACAGGCTCCGCCCCACACCACATGTGGCAAGGGCTACAGTCCATTACGGATTGCAAAGGAAGACCCAGATGTTATCTATCCAATGATGTCTCTACCAGACGAACTCAATGCACTTTTTGCACGCTTCAACAAAAACCACACTTTCCAAGGCCGACGCAAGGTTTTTAATCAGGTCAGCACTCGTAAGGCCCCGGAGTCGGATGATATTCCAGGGCTCGTTCACGGAGCATGCGCAAAACAGCTGGCAGGCATATTCACCGTCATTTCCAACCTCTCCTTGTCCCAGTTTGTTTATCCCCACAAGCTGACCACCATCATTCTTTTTCCCAAGAACTCTAAGGCTATCTGCCCCATTGACTACAGCCATGTAGCACTCACATCTGTAATCATGAAGTGCTTTGAAAGGCTGGTTATGGCACATATCAACACCATCATCCCTAGATCCACTTCGATTTGCATACCGCCCCAACAGATCCATAGATGACGCAATCTTAATTGCACTCCACACTGCCCTCACCCACCTAGATAAGAGGCATACCTGTGAGAATGCTGTTCATTGACTACAGCTCAGCATTCAACAACATAGCCCCCTCCAAGCTTGGGACCCTGGAACTGAACACTTCATTCTGCAACTGGATGCTGGACTTTGAGACAGGCCAACCTCAGTTGGTGAGGGTCACCCCACAGCGGTGTGTCCCCTCCTTAGTCTCCTCCTGTACTCCCTGTTACCCCACAACTGTGTGGCCCTCACCATCATCAAGTTTGTTGACAACACAACGGTGGTAGGCCTGATCACCGGCAACGATGAGACAGCCTACAGGGAGGAGGTCAGTGACCTGGCAGTGTGGTGCCAGAACAACAGCCTCTCCCTCAACATCAGTAAGACCAAGGAGCTGATCATGGACTACAGGAAATGGGGGGCGAGCACGCCCCCATCCACATCGGCGGGGCTGCAGTGGAGCGGATCAAGAGCTTCAAGTTCCTTGGTGTCCAAATCACTAAGGATTTTAAATGGTCCACACACACGCAGGCATGAAGAAGGTACGACAGCACCTCTTCCCCCTCAGGAGGGTGAAAATATTTGTCACGGGCCCTCAAATCCTCAAAAGGTTCTACAGTTGCACCATTGAGAGCATCTTGACTGGCTACATCACTGCTTGGTATGGCAACTGCACAGTCCTCGATCGCATGACTCTACAGAGGGTGGTGCGGATGACCCACTACATTACTGGGGCCAAGCTCCTTGTCATTCAGGACCTCTATATCAGGCGGTGTGAAACAAAGGCCCGGAAAATTGTTAGACTCCAGCCACCCAAGACTATTCTCTCTGCTTCTGCACAGCAAGCGGTACCGGAGCAACAAGTTTGACACCAACAGGCTCATGAACAGCTTCTATCCCCAAGCCATAAAACTGCTAAATAGCTAACAAAATGGCTTCATGGACTATCTGCATTGACCCTTCTATTTCATTTGAATTATTGCACTGACTTTATGCACACAAACACACTCTAGATACTCACTCACACACACTCACATTGACACTCCAACACACACACACACACACACACGTAATTTGCTCACACACACATTACACACACGCACATTCATACTGACTCTACGCACACACTAACATACAATCATCATATACACTGCTGCTACTCTGTTTATTATATATCCTGATGCCTAGTCACCTTACGCCTATACATAGCCAACCCTACCACTCCAGTATCCCTGAACATTGTAAATATGGTATTGGTACTGACCCTGGAACTGACCCTTTATATAGCTTACATACTTTCTTGTGTACTTCTTATTTTCTATTTCTCGTGTGTTTTGTTCTGCTTGACTTTTTTGTAGATTTTTTTATAGTACTACTGATATTGAATACTGGATTGTTGGGAAAAGGCAAGCAAGAAAGAAAATTAAAACTCAAAAATGAACTCGCCCACTGGAACGTCTTCCCCAGACAAGACGTGTGGTTAGTGCTTGCCCTTGCTCGGGAAATAGGTACCCTAGTGAAAATGGGCTTTCATAAAGTTGTTCAACAATCTTGGGCAGATTGCCAAGATTTGGATTACCTCCGACTAGCTTCTACTTAGGCTGTCAAACCTGAGACTGTTGTGTTGTTGGTAAGTTGCTAAATTTTGTTTATAGCTAGCAAGCTAGCTACATGTCATTATTTGACAGGCTGTGCCACTATAATGCTAGGCTTTGATACTGTGATGTAACTAGCTAAATACATAGCCTCTCCCTAACCTGTAATGTGAAAGGAAGATTTGCATAGCTAACGTTGCACCTGAAGGTTTCATCCCTGCTAGCTAACGTTACTTGCAAACCTGACTGCATGTTTGATGCATGTTGCCAGATTGCTTTCAATAATGTTTCAACTTAAACTGGCTAGCTACTGTAAGATCCCTGCTAAATAATCAACCATATTAGCTAGCAAGCATTTGAGGGCTTCAGCTAATCCCCAAAAAGATGCCAATAAGCAACAACAATATTTCATATTTTCTAGGGCAAAAATAATGATGACAGATAAGGAAGCAGTGGCCAGACACCAGTCACGTTTCAGAGTAATGGAGGACATAACCACCATTGATAATGTAATCAGTGCTGTGTCTTGTATGTTGTAAGGAGGTTCCCCCCATCCATGGTGGCACAATGGACAACTCCTGGGCCAGGGTGAGTAATGCCAACCAGTCAGTGACATGCTGGCATTGAATTAGCTGGGAATCCTAATCTCTGATTGGCTATGCTCAACCGTGTATTTACTGTTGTTTTCCATGACTGTATGGTGAGTCTTTCTCTCTCTCTCTCCCTCCCTCTCTGTCTCTCTCCCTCCCTCTCTGTCTCTGTGATAGGAGCTGGGTCGGATCCGTATGTCAGGCTCCTTCATGACCGGTATCTGTGACGAGAGGGGCCTGGAGCTGATCTACTGACACTGGCAAACACCTCAGAAGGGACAAAAGGTGATTACTAATAAGATAGTACATCACAAGTGTTTAGTAATATCAGAATCACCTTTATTCGCCAAATACATTTGCATGTACAGGAATATGACTCTGAAATAGACAATAAACTGAATATACGGACAAGAAAACACCACCATTTGTCACTCATCAACTCTACTTCGTTTTTCTACAGATGGAGGACAAGTGATAAGCTTTGGTCATGGAGTCCTCTGACTGAAAGACATGTTTATACTGATGTCTGAATTGGGAAATACCTTGTACTCCACATTAAAATTATACAAGACACATCTATTACTTTTTGTCTTTTGTTATTATTGATTTGAATGGTACTATCGATGGGGGGGAGATATGGGACACCATACAGGAAGGTATGATGACTGACATGTTTGGCAAGGTAGGTCCAGGGCCACCAGACAAAATGTTGATAGGTACAGTATCTGTATCGGTTGTGAATGACAAAAGATGAAAGGCAAGTATAATATTTGCACATTGTTATATTAGCAGAACACTGCTTCAACAGGATTGTGTAGGAGGTTTGTTATACAGTATATACATGGAACTGTTACACTTTAATGTTATCATAACACTTTGTTTAGAATATCTACATTAGTTCAGCATTTCTCTCATATTACTCTGTAGGCTACTCAGTATTAGAAGAGTGCTATCCTCCTGCATCTCATATTTGCCTGTAGTTGGTCCCGTGTGGCTAAGTTGGTAGAGCATGGTGTTTGCAACGCCAGCGTTGTGGGTTCGATTCCCACGGGGGACCAGTACGGGAAGAAAAAAAATACACTGCTCAACAAAAATAAAGGGAACACTTAAACAACGCAATGTAACTCCAAGTCAATCACACTTCTGTGAAATCAAACTGTCCACTTAGGAAGCAACACTGATTGACAATACATTTCACATGCTGTTGTGCAAATGGAATAGACAACAGGTGGAAATTATAGGCAATTAGCAAGACACCCCCAATAAAGGAGTGGTTCTGCAGGTGGTGACCACAGACCACTTCTCAGTTCCTATGCTTCCTGGCTGATGTTTTGGTCACTTTTGAATGCTGGCGGTGCTTTCACTCTAGTGGTAGCATGAGACGGAGTCTACAACCCACACAAGTGGCTCAGGTAGTGCAGCTCATCCAGGATGGCACATCAATGCGAGCTGTGGCAAGAAGGTTTGCTGTGTCTGTCAGCGTAGTGTCCAGAGCATGGAGGCGCTACCAGGAGACAGGCCAGTACATCAGGAGACGTGGAGGAGGCCGTAGGAGGGCAACAACCCAGCAGCAGGACCGCTACCTCCGCCTTTGTGCAAGGAGGAGCAGGAGGAGCACTGCCAGAGCCCTGCAAAATGACCTCCAGCAGGCCACAAATGTGCATGTGTCTGCTCAAACGGTCAGAAACAGACTCCATGAGGGTGGTATGAGGGCCCGACGCCTACAGGTGGGGGTTGTGCTTACAGCCCAACACCGTGCAGGACGTTTGGCATTTGCCAGAGAACACCAAGATTGGCAAATTCGCCACTGGCGCTCTGTGCTCTTCACAGATGAAAGCAGGTTCACACTGAGCACATGTGACAGACGTGACAGAGTCTGGAGACGCCATGGAGAACGTTCTGCTGCCTGCAACATCCTCCAGCATGACCGGTTTGGCGGTGGGTCAGTCATGGCGTGGGGTGGCATTTCCATGTGCTCGCCAGAGGGAGCCTGACTGCCATTAGGTTCCGAGATGAGATCCTCAGACCCCTTGTGAGACCATATGCTGGTGCGGTTGGCCCTGGGTTCCTCCTAATGCAAGACAATGCTAGACCTCATGTGGCTGGAGTCTGTCAGCAGTTCCTGCAAGAGGAAGGCATTGATGCTATGGACTGGCCGCCCGTTCCCCAGATCTGAATCCAATCGAGCACATCTGGGACATCATGTCTCGCTCCATCCACCAACGCCACGTTGCACCACAGACTGTCCAGGAGTTGGCGGATGCTTTAGTCCAGGTCTGGGAGGAGATCCCTCAGGAGACCATCCGCCACCTCATCAGGAGCATGCCCAGGCATTGTAGGGAGGTCATACAGGCACGTGGAGGCCACACACACTACTGAGCCTCATTTTGACTTGTTTTAAGGACATTACATCAAAGTTGGATCAGCCTGTAGTGTGGTTTTCCACTTTAATTTTGAGTGTGACTCCAAATCCAGACCTCCATGGGTTGATAAATTGGATTTCCATTGATTATTTTTGTGTGATTTTGTTGTCAGCACATTCAACTATGCAAAGAAAAAAGTATTTAATAAGATGATTTCTTTCATTCAGATCTAGGATGTGTTGTTTAAGTGTTCCCTTTATTTTTTTGAGCAGTATATATATATATGTATATGTGTATGTATGAAATGTATACATTCACTACTGTAAGTTGCTCTGGATAAGAGCGTCTGCTAAATGACTAAAATTTTAAAAAATTTAGTTATTGAACTCTGCCTGCTGGACCCATGAGGCAAACTCTGTCATATCTGACACTCCACCCCTTCTGCCACCTGACTGCACATGTCCATAACCTGTAATGCATTACAAATACGAAAGGGACCTCACTGGAGACTTGAAGACAGATCCTCATCCATAGAACTGTGCATATCCGTGTGTAAGACAGCCAAATCCTTCGATTTCGGCAAATAGACCATAAAAATAGAAATGCCATTCTAGTTCTGGTTAGACAGCTGAAGTTGTACTCTACACATAATTGATTTTGATTTGTTAGGTAACGTATAGGCATACTGTCTTTATATGCACATCAATATATTTACAGCAGAAAATGTTGTCTTTCTAACACAGACACATCCATCGATATTTAAAAAAAATAATAATAATAATAATTATGTATGTACACTCAAGCTGGCCGATGTTTGTGCAATGTTCATATGTAGCCTACACCTGTAGGGATATTAGTTCTGGTATTTGTCTCCCGGGAAAGATCGAACGGCGGATTTAAGGAGAGATGACACAAAACTAGCCAATTACAGAATATTGTGTTGTAGGACAGCTGAGCTGACTCAAGACCGGGATGTGATGTAACGTTGAAACTAAGTTGCAAGCTACTTTCGTAGCAAGGTGATGTAGAACGAGTGTCTTATGAAACAAATTCCAAACACTGGCTCTTGCTATCTTGTAATAACTGATTTGACAGAGAAATCAGCTAGATAGGATAGCCAGCTGCAGCTATCACCAAACTATGCTAGCTAGCTGCTGTCTGCTTGGCTAAACACAAGGTCAACGTAGGCTTTAGCCTACACGTAGAACTGAATTAGCTGACCATCTTGAAATGGCGAGGCAGTCAGACCAGGAGAAGTCCTCAACTTCAAAACTTTGTTCTCTCCACAGCAAAGCTATCTTAGCTTACATCACTGTACTCGCTACTTGAATGGCAAAGACATAACCAATGAACACCCACATCAAACCACACCCAAGACAACTCTTATTTGCCTTCAGTCATGGTCGCTAGCATTTCTTAATGAGCATTGATGAAAAAAGGGAAGTGCAGTCTTCAGTTGTGTGTTTACCGTGTTTTCATTCTCTCTCAGATCGTTGCCCTGAACAAAACCAATGAGAGAATGTGGCCTTACCATGTAAACCAAGAGGATGAAGACCCAGACATAAAAAAGATTAAGAAGGTATGTGCGTGCATGCCCGTGTGTGTGTGTGTGTGTGTGTAATTTGCGTATGTGGGGGTGTTTGTGTGTATGTATTCCACGCATTGTTAGATTCCAGGACTGTTTATACAAGCAATCAGACATCCCATCCACCATAACCCTCCTCATTACCACTGACTTCTTCAAGACCTTTGGCAAAGTCGACCAACCGGCCATTGAACGTCTTATCCAACTGGGTGTCAAACTTCAAATCAAATGTTATTAGTCACATGCGCCGAATACAACCTTACAGTGAAATGCTTACTTACGAGCCCCTAACCGACAGTGCAGTTTCCAAAAATGCAGATAAGAATAAGAGATAAAGTAACAAGTAATTAAAGAGGAGCAGTAAAAAATAACAATATATACAGGGGGGTGCCAGTACAGAGTCAATGTTGAGGGTGGTATGTTCATGTAGGTAGAGTTAATTCATTAAAGTGACTATGCATAGATGACAACAGAGAGTGGCAGTGGTGTGGAGGGGTCAATGCGAATAGTCTGGGTAGCCATATGACTAGATGTTCAGGAGTCTTGTGGCTTGGGGGTAGAAGCTGTTTAGAAGCCTCTTGGACCTAGACTTGGCGCTCCAGTACCACTTGCCGTGTGGTAGCAGAGAGAACAGTCTATGACTAGGGTGGCTGGAGTCTTTGACAATTTTTAGGGCCTTCCTCTGACACTGCCTGGTATAGAGGTCCTGGATGGCAGGAAGTTTCACCCCAGTGATGTACTGGCCCGTTCGCACTACCCTCTGTAGTGCCTTGCGGTCAGAGGCTGAGCAGTTGCCATACCAGGCAGTGATGCAACCTGTAAGGATGCTCTCGATGGTGCAGCCATAGAACCTTTTGAGGATCTGAGGACCCATGCCAAATCTTTTCAGTCTCCTGAGGGGGAATAGGTTTTGTCGCGCATGCTTCACAACAGGCCTCTTTTGTGTGCTTGGACCATGTTAGTTTGTTGGTGATGTGGACACCAAGGAACTTGAAGCTCTCAACCTGCTCCACTGTAGCCCCATCGATGAGAATCGGGGCGTGCTCAGACCTCTTTCTCCTGTAGTCCACAATCATCTCCTTTGTCTTGATCACGTTGAGGGAGAGGTTGTTGTCCTTGCACCACACGGCCAGGTCTCTGACCGCCTCCCTGTAGGCTGTCTTGTTGTTGTCGGTGATCAGGCCTACCACTGTTGTGTCATCGGCAAATTTAATGATGGTGTTGGAGTCGTGCCTGTCCATACAGTCATGAGTGAACAGGGAGTACAGGAGGGGGCTGAGCTCGCACCCCTGAGGGGATCCCGTGTTGAGGATCAGTGTGGCAGATGTGTTGTTACCTACCCTTACCATCTGGGGGTGGCCCGTCAGGAAGTCCATGATCCAATTGCAGAGGGAGGTGTTTAGTCCCCGGGTCCTTAGCTTAATGATGAGCTTTGAGGGCATGGTGGTGTTGAACGCTGAGCTGTAGTCTATGAATAGCATTCTCACATAGGTGTTCCTTTTGTCCATGTGGGAAAGGGCAGTGTGGAGTGCAATAGAGACTGCATCATCTGTGGATCTGTTGGGGCAGTATGCAAATTGGAGTTGGTCTAGGGTTTCTGGGAGGATGGTGTTGTGAGCCATGACCAGCCTTTCAAAGCACTTCATGGCTACAGACGTGAGTGCTATGGGTCGGTAGTCATTTAGGCAGGTTACCTTAGTGTTCTTGGGCACAGGCACTATGGTGGTCTGCTTAAAACATGTTGGTATTTCAGACTCGGACAGGGAGAGGTTGAAAATGTCAGTGAAGACACTTGCTAGTTGGTCAGCACATGCTCGCAGTACACGTCCTGGTAATCCGTCTGGCCCTGCAGCCTTGTGAATGTTGACCTTTCTAAAGGTCTTACTCACATTGGCTGTGGAGAGCGTGATCACACAGTCTTCTGGTACAGCTGGTGCTCTCATGCATGTTTCAGTGTTATTTGCCTCGAAGTGAGCACAGTAGTTTAGCTCGTCCGGTAGGCTCGTGCCACTGGGCAGCTCTCGGCTTTGCTTCCCTTTGTAGTCTGTAATGGTTTGCAGGCCCTGCCACATCCATCGAATGTCAGAGCCGGTGTAGTAGTATTCAATCTTAATCCTGTATTGACACTTTGCTTGTTTGATGGTTCGTCTGAGGGCATAGTGGGATTTCTTATAAGCTTCCAGGTTAAAGTCCATCTTGCTTGAAAGCGGCAGTTCTAGCCTTTAGCTCAGTGCGGATGCTGCCTGTAATCCATGGTTTCTGGTTGGGGTATGTATCACTGTGGGGACGACGTCATTGATGCACTTATTGATGAAGCCAATGACAGATGTGGTGTACTCCTCAATGCCATTGGAGGAATCCCAGAACATATTCCAGTCTGTGCTAGCAAAACAGTCCTGTAGCTTAGCATCTGCTTCATCTGACCACTTTTTTATTGATCTAGTCAATGGTGCTTCCTGCTTTAATTTTTGCTTGTAAGCAGGAATCAGGAGGATATAATTATGGTCAGATTTGCAAAATGTGGTGCGAGGGAGAGTTTTGTATGCATCTCTGTGTGTGGAGTATAGGTGGTCCAGAGTTCTTTTCCCTCTGGTTGCATATTTAACATGTTGATAGAAGTTAGGTAAAACTGATTTAAGTTTCCCTGAATTAACCTCTATGGGCTAGGTGGGACGCTAGCGTGCCACCTGTGGTGCACTCCATCAACAGCAGGTGCATTTCAAGAGCGGCAAATTTGAATCCAAATAAATGTCAAAATTCAAATTTTTCAAACATACAACTATTTTACACCCTTTGAAAGATAAACATCTCCTTAATCTAACCACGTTTTATCATTTTTTAAAAGGTTTTACGCCGAAAGCATAAATTTAGAGTATGTTAGGACAGTACATTTACAAGAGTTGTGTGTAATGTTTTGTCAAGTCAAAGACAGGGTCACCAAAACCATAAAACCAGCTAAAATGATGCACTAACCTTTTACAATCTCCATCAGATGACACTCCTAGGACATTATGTTAGACAATGCATGCATTTTTAGTTCTATCAAGTTCATATTTATATCCAAAAACAGCGTTTTACTATGGCATTGATGTTGAGGAAATCGTTTCCCTCCAATAACCGGCAGTCAAGTCAGCGTCACAAATTAAATAATTAAAATTAGAAAACATTGGTAAAATATTATATTGTCATTTAAAGAATTATAGATTTACATCTCTTGAACGCAATCAACTTGCCAGATTTAAAAATAACCTTACTGGGAAATCACACTTTGCAATAATCTGAGCACTGCGCCCAGAAAAATACGCGTTGCGATACAGACTAGACGTCATGTTGGGGAGATCTAAAATCGAAAATACTATGTAAATAATCCATTACCTTTGATTCTCTTCATCAGATGTCACTTCCAGGTATCACAGGTCCATAACGAATGTAGTTTTGTTCAAAAAAGCTCATCATTTATGTCCAAAAATCTCTGTCTTGTTAGCACATGATCTAAGCCAGCCGGACTTCTCGTCATGAACGAGGGGAAAAAATATATTTACGTTCGTTCAAACATGTCAAACGTTGTATAGCATAAATCATTAGGGCCTTTTTTAACCAGAACATGAATAATATTCAAGGTGGACGAATGCATACTCTTTTATAACGTATTGGAACGAGGGTACCCAACATGAACTCGCGCGCCAGGTGTCTAATGGGACATCATCGTTCCATGGCTCTTGTTCGGTCAGATCTCCCTCCAGAAGACTCAAAACACTTTGTAAAGGCTGGTGACATCTAGTGGAAGCAATAGGAAGTGCCAAAATATTCCTCAGCCCCTGTGTTTTTCAGTGGGATAGGTTTAAAGTCAATACAACACATCAGGTATCCACTTCCTGTCAGAAAATGTCTCAGGGTTTTGCCTGCCAAATGAGTTCTGTTATACTCACAGACACCATTCAAACAGTTTTAGAAACTTTAGAGTGTTTTCTATCCATATATAATAAGTATATGCATATTCTAGTTACTGGGTAGGATTAGTAACCAGATTAAATCGGGTACATTTTTTTTATCCAGACGTGCAAATGCTGCCCCCTAGCCCTAACAGGTTAAAGTCCCCGCCTACTAGGAGCTGCGCTTCTGGGTGAGCGTTTTCTTGTTTGCTTATGGCGGAATACAGCTCATTCAATGCTATCTTAGTGCCTGCCTCTGACTGTGGTGGTATGTAAACAGCTACAAAGAATATATTTGAAAACTCTCTCGGTAGGTAATGTGGTCTGCAGCTTATCATGAGGAACTCAACCTCAGGCGAGCAGTAGCTCGAGACTTCCTTAGAGATCTTGCACCAGCTGTTGTTTACAAAAATACATAGACCGCCGCCCCTTGTCTTACTAGACGCCGCTGTTCTATCCTGCCGGTAGATCGTATAACCAGCCAGCTGTATGTTTATATTGTTGTCGTTCAGCCACGACTCTATGAAGCATAATGTTACAGTTTTTAATGTCCCGTTGGTAGTTTAATCTTCCCAAGAATTAGTCTATTTTATTGTCCGAAGATTGTATGTTTGCGAGCAGAATTGAGGGAGTGGGGGTTTGTTCGATCGCCTCCTACTCCTCAGAAGGCAGCCCGCTCTCCGGCCTCTCTTTCTCCGCCTCCTCTTTGCGCAGATCACGGGGGTCGGGGCCTGTTCCCGAGGGAGCCACATATCCTCCGCCTCGGGCTCATCAGAGTTGTGAAAGAAGACAAAGATTCTGATCGTCCGTGGTGAGTAATCGCAGTCCTGATGTCTAGAAGTTATTTTTGGTCATAAGAGTCGGTAGCGGCAACATTATGTACAAAATTAGTAAAAAAATAAGTTAAAAACAAAAAAACACAATCGGTTGTCGGCACGTAAAACGTCTGCCTTCTGCTCTGGCCCCATTTGTACCATTGTGTTTTTTAGACTTAATTAGACTTGCTCTAATCTCGGAAACCCAGAACTAAAATCTTGCATAATTGCATCAGATGCTCCAATCAGTTCTGGGGGAGATGTGTTAGAAAATATACTAGAATGAGGAGTGGAAGCAGGGCGGTAGCTCCACCCCCTGTTTTTGCAAGTTACGGCAAGTCTCTGGGCCAATATCCCCTCCCCTTCCAAAATGTAAAGATGCGAAATCGTGATTTGTCCAAATGATCAGTGATGAAAATCTGCGCACTGTAACAAAGTTCCTCTTCAGTTGTCAAATCCCACAGTCTGTTGATAGACCTTACGATATCAGTTATGTTGTGTGCGTCTGTCCACGAGAGATTAGACCTGCTCTCCCAGCATGGCTTTGCGGTTTTGTGACCGGCCACAAACAACAGGTACGCTACCTAGACTGCCTTTCAGACTAGCAGGAGCTGACAGAAGGCGTGGCTCAAGGAACTCTTCTCATCTTCTTAGCAGACATCACAGGCTGGGATGTTGGCAGTAGCTGGAAATATGTTGATGATCTCAATCTCATCCAAACATGTACAACATGAAACATCAGCACACCACAGCAGGCCCTGAACAACTTTGACACATGGGTTTTGGGCAAGCAGAATGTCACTGAACCACCTGTCCCATGCCCTCTCCAGATCGCTCCTCCTTGGAGCGGCATATTCAGAAGAGAGCATGCCAAAAGAGAGCATGCCGCATTCATCCTATGAGGATACACAAGTTACACTGAGGCACTACACACCCTCCTTACCCCAGATTCATGAAAAAAGGACACAGCTCCGCACTGACTTGGCTATCTATCAGCTTCCTCAACTCTCCGTTCAGAGACTGGCTACCCCTTGAGCGAAACAGATTGACAGGCAGGAACACCCGCAGCCAAAACCAACTGACTATACCAAAGTCTAGAACTGAACAGTACAAGAGGTCACTCATTACATACTTCTGCTCATTAATTAATGAGTCGCTTTAAGACCACAGGGCTTTTTTTGTCCTCTTATCCATTCATATATTGTATGCTCATGGATTTCAGTTTGTATTGCCTAATATATGAGTGTAATTAAACTTTAACTGAAATATATTCTAACCTCAAAGGCGCATACTCCGTTTTGTACCAGCGTAACTGTGGTTATATGTAGAAACCAGACAACAAATTTTAAACTTGATAAATGAACATATCCCCAAACAACTGGGAGAGTGGGAGCGGTCAGTTTTGTACAACAGCGAACCAATCAGTTGGTAAACATCACAACGACACGAATCCAACAGACCATGGGCTCTTTGAAAGGAAAAGACAAAGAGCAATTTGGAGACTCAAACGCGAGTAATGAACAGTTAAATGCTATCCAGGAAAACATAGCTAAAACACTCAATGTACACCGAAACAAACAAAGTCTGTTGTTAAAAAATTTTATTTGCTTGAAAAAATAGTGGAGGCTATCATGTTAGATACGTGCAAACATAGAGTGCCCATGAATGAACAAAAACATGTAATTTGCCATTTGGAAACAAGGTTGCAAACTTTAGAAGAGGAATTGGACCAGCAAGAAAACTGAATGAGACATAACAACATGAGAATATTATCCTCACCAGGGGATGAGGAAAAATGAGACCTTTCCAGCTACGTGGTCAAACTGATATCAGAGGAACTTGAATTGGGTATATCACCAGAGGATCCGGAACAATGCCATAGGATCGGCGTGAAACAGAAGAATGCTAAATACCCATTCATGGTAATCTTCAAACTATGAAACTATCAGACTAAAGTCAACATTCTGAAGTCAAAAGGGGGAAAGGAGATCAAAATCCAAGGCCAGTCCATTAACCTGTTGGGGCTCGGGGGCAGTATTGAGACATTTTGAAAAAAATATGTGCCCATTTTTAACTGCCTCCTACACCAACTCAGAAGCTAGGATATGCATATTATTAACACATTCGGATAGAAAACACTCTGAATTTTCTAAAACAGTTTGAATGGTGTCTGTAAGTATAACAAAACTCATATTGCAGGCAAAAACCTGTGAAAAATAGATTTAAAAAAAATGTGAATTTTGTGACTGTACTATTTAGTGTCATTGTTTTATAGATACCATAGTGAGAAAGGATTCATTTCGCAACACCTACGGCTTCCACTAGATGTCAACGATCTTTATAAAGTTGTTTGAAGCGTCTATGATAAACAGAGAGCAAATTAGAATCCAAGGAAGTTGACATGTCATCACTTCATTTTTTTGCGCCTGCGCATAAATCTGAGAAACGTGAGTTTGTCATCATTTTTTATCTAGACATAGGATAGGTTGTGTGAAAATATTACTGATGTTTAACGTTAAAAATGGACCAAAAGATTAATGCTAAACAACATTTGACATGTTTGAACGAACATAAATAGATTATTTACTAGGTTTTTTTAGCTTTTCGGCGTGATTTTACCAGCGCCCCAACCACGTTTTGTGGGAGCATAATGAACGCTAAGTACTTGGTGTTATTTGGACATAAATTATGAACTTTGTCAAAAGAAACCACATTTGTTCCGGACCTGGAATGCCTTCCGGACCTGGGATCCTGCCTTCTGATGGAGTTAAATTAGTCCAGGACCTGTCTGCTAAGCTGTGAAAAAGACACCAGGAATACCTGCCAATCATACAGTCCCTGGAGGAAAAGGGGATCAAAACTTATCTCCGATTCATGGCAGTGCTGTGGGTATGGAAAGGGACAGCAAAGGATGGAATTCACAAGCTGCGATGAAGCCCTGATCAAACTGCAGGAAACATTTAAGGTCGAAGACCTAAAACATTGCGCATAGTGCGGGCCTCGGCGGCAGAGGGGAGTCCCCTGCACACAGTGTGCTCAGCCCGCACTGTAGGCTGCATACAGTGATGCCTAAGACCAGTTTATCGTAAATTGTGACAATATTATTTCCCCCTCTCCCAATACAATATACAGTGCATTCGCAAAGTATTCAGACCCCTTGACCTTTTTCTACATTTTGTTATGTTACAGGCTTATTCTAAAATGGATTTAAAAATGTCTCTCATCAATCTACACACAATACCCAATATGACAAAGAAAAAACAGGTTTTTAGAAATGCTTGCAAATGTATTACAAATAAAAAACTGAAATATTAGTTAAATATTACATTTACATAAGTATCCAGACCCTTTACTCAGTACTTTGTTGAAGCACCTTTGGCAGCTATTACAGCCTTGAGTCTTCTTGGGTGTGACGCTACAAGCTTGGCACACCTGTATTTGGGGATCTTCTCCCATTATTCTCTGCAGATCCTCTCAAGCTGTAAGGTTGGATGGTGAGCGTCGTTGCACAGCTGTTTTCAGGTCTCTCCAGAGATGTTCGGGCTCTGGCTGGGCCACTCGCAGACATTCAGAGACTTGTCCCTGAAGCCTCTCCTTCGTTGTCTTGGCTGTGTGCTTAGGGTCGTTGTCCTGTTGGAAGGTGAATCTTTGCCCCAGTCTGAGGTCCTGAGCACTCTGTTTTCATCAGGGACCTCTCTGTACTTTGCTTCGTTCATCTTTCCCGCGATCCTGACTAGTCTCCCAGTCCCTGCTGATGAAAAACATCCACACAGCATGATGCTGCCACCACCATACTTCAATGTAGGGATGGTGCCAGGTTTCCGCCAGATGTGATGCTTGGCATTCAGGCCAAAGAGTTCCATCTTGGTTTCATCAGACCAGAGAAGCTTGTTTCTCATGTCTGAGAGTCCTTTAGGTGCCTTTTGGCAAACTCCAAGCCGGTTGTCATGTGCCTTTCACTGAGGAGTGGTTTCCATCTGGCCACTCTACCATAAAAGCCTGATTGGTAAAGTGCTACAGAGATGGTTGTTCTTCTGGAAGGTTCTCCCATCTCCACAGAGGAACTCTGGCGCTCTGTCAGAGTGACCATTGGTCTCTTGGTCACCTCCCTGACGGCCAGCTCTAGGAAGATTCTTGGTGGTTCCAAACTTCTTCCATTTAAGAATGATGGAGGCCACTGTGTTCTTGGGGACCTTCAATGGTGCAGACATTTTTTGTTTCCCTTCCTGTCTTGGAGCTCTACGGCCAATTCCTTCGACCTCATGGCTTGGTTTTTGCTCTGACATGCACTGTCAACTGTGGGACCTTATATACAGCCGTGGCCAAAAGTTTTGAGAATGACACAAATATGAATTTTCACAAAGTTTGCTGCTTCAGTGTCTTTAGATATTTTTGTCAGATGTTACTATGGAATACTGAAGTATAATTACAAGCGTTTCATAAGTGTCAAAGGCTTTTATTGACAATTACATGAAGTTGATGCAAAGAGTCAATATTTGCAGTGTTTACCCTTCTTTTTCAAGACCTCTGCAATCCGCCCTGGCATGCTGTCAATTCACTTCTGGGCCACATCCTGACTGATGGCAGCCCATTCTTGCATAATCAATGCTTGGAGTTTGTCAGAATTTGTGGGTTTTTGTTTGTCCACCCGCCTCTTGAGGATTGACCACAAGTTCTCAATGGGATTAAGGTCTGGGGAGTTTCCTGGCCATGCAGTAGCGGTTCTAGACCATTTCAACTGGGGGGGGGGGGGGGCAAGCTGGGGCCAGTTGTACTGTTAGAGGGGCCAGTTACATTAGACGTTATTGTTGTCATATCGTTTTCTTCACTGCATTGCAGGCATTAGCAGGCAAAATACCATGTTCCGCGTTGCCACTGTCTAATAACGGATGTAAAAAAAGAACGATAGCAAAAATTTGTTATGTCAAAATTATTTCATACTCCACATTTAGGGGGGCCACAAGGGGGTCCAAAATTGTTGTCACAGTGGCACTGCACCCCCACCCCTCCCCCAGAAACGCTAGTGTGGCCATGGACCCAAAATATCAATGTTTTGTTCCCCGAGCCACTTAGTTATCACTTTTGCCTTATGGCAAGGTGCTCCATCATGCTGGAAAAGGCATTGTTCGTCACCAAACTGTTCCTGGATGGTTGGGAGAAGTTGCTCTTGGAGGATGTGTTGGTACCATTCTTTATTCATGGCTGTGTTCTTAGGCAAAATTGTGAGTGAGCCCACTCCCTTGGCTGAGAAGCAACCCCACACATGAATGGTCTCAGGATGCTTTACTGTTGGCATGACACAGGACCGATAGTAGCGCCCACCTTGTCTTCTCTGGACAAGCTTTTTTCCGGATGCCCCAAACAATCGGAAAGGGGATTCATCAGAGAAAATGACTTTACCCCAGTCCTCAGCAGTCCAATACCTGTACCTTTTGCAGAATATCAGTCTGTCACTGATGTTTTTCCTGGAGAGAAGTGGCTTCTTTGCTGCCCTTCTTGACACCAGGCCATCCTCCAAAAGTCTTCGCCTCACTGTGCGTGCAGATGCACTCACACCTGCCTGCTGACATTCCTGAGCATGCTCTATACTGGTGGTGCCCCGATCCCGCAGCTGAATCAACTTTAGGAGACGGTCCTGGTGCTTGCTGGACTTTCTTGGGCGCCCTGAAGCCTTCTTCACAACAATTGAACCGCTCTCCTTGAAGATCTTGATGATCCAATAAATGGTTGATTTAGGTGCAATCTTGCTGGCAGCAATATCCTTGCCTGTGAAGCCCTTTTTGTGCAAAGCAATGATGACGGCACGTGTTTCCTTGCAGGTAACCATGTTTGACAGAGGAAGAACAATGAGCCCAAGCACCACCCTCCTTTTGAAGCTTCCAGTCTGTTATTCAAACTCAATCAGCATGACCGAGTGATCTCCAGCCTTGTCCTCGTCAACACTCACACCTGTGTTAACGAGAGAATCACTGACATGTCAGCTGGTCCTTTTGTGGCAGGGCTGAAATGCAGTGGAAATGTTTTTGGGGATTCAGTTCATTTGCATGGCAAAGAGGGACTTTGCAATTAATTGCAATTCCTCTGATCACTCTTCATAACATTCTGGAGTATATGCAAATTGCCATCATACAAACTGGGGCAGCAGACTTTGTGAAAATTTATATTTGTGTCATTCTCAAAACTTTTGGCCACGACTGTAGACAGATGTGTGCCTTTCCAAATCATTACCAATCAATTGAATTTACCACAGGTGGACTCCAATCAAGTTGTAGAAACATCTCAAGGATGATCAATGGAAACAGGATTCACCTGAGCTCAATTTCGAGTCTCATAGCAAAGGGTCTGAATACTTATGTAAATATGTTTTTTATATACACTGCTCAAAAAAATAAAGGGAACACTTAAACAACACAATGTAACTCCAAGTCAATCACACTTCTGTGAAATCAAACTGTCCACTTAGGAAGCAACACTGATTGACAATACATTTCACATGCTGTTGTGCAAATGGAATAGACAACAGGTGGAAATTATAGGCAATTAGCAAGACACCCCCAATAAAGGAGTGGTTCTGCAGGTGGGGACCAAAGACCACTTCTCAGTTCCTATGCTTCCTGGCTGATGTTTTGGTCACTTTTGAATGCTGGCGGTGCTTTCACTCTAGTGGTAGCATGAGACGGAGTCTACAACCCACACAAGTGGCTCAGGTAGTGCAAATCATCCAGGATGGCACATCAATGCGAGCTGTGGCAAGAAGGTTTGCTGTGTCTGTCAGCGTAGTGTCCAGAGCATGGAGGCGCTACCAGGAGACAGGCCAGTACATCAGGAGACGTGGAGGAGGCCGTAGGAGGGCAACAACCCAGCAGCAGGACCGCTACCTCCGCCTTTGTGCAAGGAGGAGCAGGAGAAGCACTGCCAGAGCCCTGCAAAATGACCTCCAGCAGGCCACAAATGTGCATGTGTCTGCTCAAACGGTCAGAAACAGACTCCATGAGGGTGGTATGAGGGCCCGACGTTCACAGGTGGGGGTTGTGCTTACAGCCCAACACCGTGCTGGACGTTTGGCATTTGCCAGAGAACACCAAGATTGGCAAATTCGCCACTGGCGCCCTGTGCTCTTCACAGATGAAAGCAGGTTCACACTGAGCACATGACAGACGTGACAGAGTCTGGAGATGCCGTGGAGAACGTTCTGCTGCCTGCAACATCCTCCAGCATGACCGGTTTGGCGGTGGGTCAGTCATGGTGTGGGGTGGCATTTCTTTGTAGGGCCGCACATCGGGGTGGCATTTCCTTGTGCTCGCCAGAGGTAGCCTGACTGCCATTAGGTACTGAGATGAGATCCTCAGACCCCTTGTGAGACCATATGCTGGTGCGGTTGGCCCTGGGTTCCTCCTAATGCAAGACAATGATAGACCTCATGTAGCTGGAGTGTGTCAGCAGTTCCTGCAAGAGGAAGGCATTGATGCTATGGACTGGCCCGCCTGTTCCCCAGACCTGAATCCAATTGAGCACATCTGGGACATCATGTCTCACTCCATCCACCAACGCCACGTTGCACCACAGACTGTCCAGGAGTTGGTGGATGCTTTAGTCCAGGTCTGGGAGGAGATCCCTCAGGAGACCATCCGCCACCTCATCAGGAGCATGCCCAGGCGTTGTAGGGAGGTCATACAGGCACACTACTGAGCCTCATTTTGACTTGTTTCAAGGACATTACATCAAAGTTGAATCAGCCTGTAGTGTGGTTTTCCACTTTAATTTTGAGTGTGACTCCAAATCCAGACCTCCATGGGTTGATAAATTGGATTTCCGTTGATTATTTTTGTGTGATTTTGTTGTCAGCACATTCAACTATGTAAAGAAAAAAGTAGTTAATAAGATTATTTCTTTCATTCAGATCTAGGATGTGTTGTTTAAGTGTTCCCTTTATTTTTTTGAGCAGTATATATATATACATGTAAACCTGTTTTCACTTTGTCATTATGAGGTATTGTGTGTAGATTGATGCAGATTTATTTTCATTTAATACATTTTAGAATAAGGCTGTAACGTAACGAAATAGTCAAGGGGTCTGAATACTTTCTGAATGTACTGTATATTCTGCTATCCCTAAGTAACTGTTCTTCTCTATGAAGTAACGATAGAAGTAGCTGATGCCAGCGGGCTACATTGATACTTATAACACAATTTGTATTTTTTAGGGATCCCCATCAGCAGCTACTTTTTCTGGGGTCCAAACACATTATTAAGGCACTTACATCATACATAAAACAAAATATAAAACAGTACATCATATAACATTATTACACAACTACATATTTTTTTATTCATAACAGGGGGCTAGAGAGGGGGGTATGGAATAGACGTGTTTTGTTAGAGTGCCACTCAAGTTTGAAATAAATTCATAGTTCCTTACCAAGAAGAAGAGTGATGGAGTACTACATCAGATGACCTGGCCTCCACAATCCCCCGACCTCAACCAAATTGAGGTGGTTTGGGATGAGTCAGACCGCAGAGTGAAGGAAAAGCAGCCAACAACTGCTCAGCATATGTGGGAACTCCTTCAAGACTTTTGGAAAAGCATTCCAGGTGAAGCTGGTTGAGAGAATGCCAAGAGTGTACAAAGCTGTCATCAAGGCAAAGGGTGGCTATTGGAATAATCTCAAATATATTTTGATTTGTTTATAACACTTTTTTGGTTACTACATGATTCCATATGTGTTATTTCATAGTTTTGATGTCTTCACTATTATTCTACAATGTAGAAAATAGTATAAATAAAGAAAAATCTTGAATGAGTAGGTGTTCTAAAACTTTTGACCAGTAGTGTACGTGTGTGTAGAGTGTGTGTGCTAGCACTCTCTAATTCAAAGGGGGAAATATAGCATGTATATCAATAGTTGTTGTGTGTGTGTGTGTGTGTGTGTGTGTGTGTGTGTGTGTGTGTGTGTGTGTGTGTGTGTGTGTGTGTGTGTGTGTGTGTGTGTGTGTGTGTGTGTGTGTGTGTGTGTGTGTTTATATTAATGGGTGTGTGACGGAGGGTGAATATGTGTAGAAGGAGGGCGGTAGAGAATGGGTGTGTGGATGCATAGGGTATATGTGAATGAATGACAATGGAAGAGTATGTCGATGTGTGGATGGGTTTAAGGGTCAATAGAGGTGCGTGGGTAAAATCATTGGGGATGCCAAGCCAGAAAAAAAAGCCGTATTACAACATATGTGTTGTGAAAATTTGGGGTGGCAGGTAGCTTGGTGGTCAGAGCGTTGGACTACTAACAGGAAGGTTGCAAGATCGAATCCCCGAGCTGACTAGGTAAAAATCTGTCGTTCTGCCCCTGAATAAGGCAGTTAACCCACTGTTCCTAGGCCATCATTGAAAATAAGATTTTTTCTTAACTGACTTGTCTAGTTAAATAAAGGTAAAAATAAATAAACAATTATAATAAGAATTGCGTTGTTTGCTCTATAATATTTTAGTTCATGTGCCTTGCGACTGTGATATATGCCAAAGGCCTAGACAATAAGAAGACAGTGGCTGAATAAATTCAACCACACCTTTGTTTCATCACAAAACTGGAGAGCAACCTCTGTCCGGTGAAGTTCACAAAGCATATTGCATGTAACAAACATGACCTACAGCATGTTTCCGACATTTTTGAACTACTAAACAACTATTGATTTAGAACCACGGAGAGTTACTGCAAGTCTCAAAGAAAACAGGATCCAGACCACATATGTGGTGACATCACCTGGTTTAAACGTCTCTAGAGACAATATCTCTCTCATCATTACTCAATGCCTAGGTTTACCTCCAATGTACTCACATCCTACCGTACCTCTGTCTGTACATTATGCCTTGAATCTATTCTCTCATGCCCAGAAACCTGCTCCTTTTACTCTCTGCTCTGAACGCACCATACGACCAGTCCTGTTAGCCTTTAGCCGTACCCTCATCCTACTCCTTCTCTGTTCCTCTGGTGATGTAGAGGTTAATCCAGGCCCTGCAGTGCCTAGCTCCACTCCTACTCCCCAGGTGCTCTCATTTGTTGACTTCTGTAACCGTAAAAGCCTTGGTTTCATGCATGTTAACATTAGAAGCCTCCTCCCTAAGTTTGTTTTATTCACTGCTTTAGCACACTCTGCCAACCCGGATGTCCAAGCCGTGTCTGATTCCTGGCTTAGGAAGTCCACCAAAAACCCTGACATTTTCATCCCTAACTATAACATTTTCAGACAAGATAGAACTTCCAAAGGGGGTGGTGTTGCAATCTACTGCAGAGATAGCCTACAGATTTCTGTCTTACTATCCAGGTCTGTACCCAAACAATTTGAATTCCATCGTATTCCATCTTTCCAGAAACAAGTCTCTTACTGTTGCCGCTTGCTATAGACCACCCTCTGCCCTGGACACCATATGGGAATTGATTGCCCCCCATCTATCTTCAGAGCTCGTGCTGCTAGGTGACCTAAACTGTGACATGCTTAACACCCCGGCCATCCTACAATCTAAGCTTGATGCCCTCAATCTCACACAAATTATCAATGAACCCACCAGGTACAACCCCAAATCCATAAACACGGGCACCCTCATAGATATCATCCTAACCAACTTGCCCTCCAAATACACCTCTGCTGTTTTCAACCAAGATCTCAGCGATCACTGCCTCATTGCCTGCATCCATAATGGGTCTGCGGCAAACAACCACCCCTCATCACTGCAGGCCTTTCTAATCAACCTGGCCCGGGTATCTTGGAATGATATTGACCTCATTCCATCAGTAGAGGATGCCTGGTTATTCTTTAACATTGCCTTCCTCACCATCTTAAATAAGCATGCCCCATTCAAAAAATGTAGAACCAGGAACAGATATAGTCCTTGGTTCTCTCCAGACCTGACTGCCCTTGACCAGCACAAAAACATCCTGTGGCGTTCTGAATTAGCATCGAACAGCCCCTGAGATTAGCAACTTTTCAGGGAAGTTAGGAATAAATATACACAGGCAGTTAGGAAAGCTAAGGCTAGCTTTTTCAAGCAAACATTTGCATCCTGTAACACAAACTCAAAAAAGTTCTGGGACACTGTAAAGTCCATGGAGAATAACAGCACCTCCTCCTAACTGCCCACTGCACTGAGGCTAGGAAACACTGTTACCACCAATAAATCCACAATAATTGAGAATTTCAATCAGCATTTTTCTACGGCTGGCCATGCTTTCCACCTGGCTACCCCTACCCCGGTCAACAGCCCTGCGCTCCCCACAGCAACTTTCCCAAACCTCCCCCACTTCTCCTTCACCCAAATCCAGATAGCTGATGTTCTGAAAGAGCTGCAAAATCTGGACCCCTACAAATCATCTGGGCTAGACAATCTGGACCCTCTCTTCCTAAAATTCTCTGCCGAAATTGTTGCAACCCCTATTACTAGCCTGTTCAACCTCTTTCATATTGTCTGAGACTCCCATAGATTGAAAAGCTGTCGCGGTCATCCCCCTCTTCAAAGGGGGAGACACTCTAGACCTAAACTGCTACAGCCCTATATCTATTCTACCCTGCCTTTCTAAGGTCTTTCAAAGCCAAGTTAACAAACAGATTACCAACCATTTCAAATCTCACCGCACCTTCTCTGCTATGCAATCTGGTTTCAGAGCTGGTCATGGGTGCACCTCAGCCATGCTCAAGGTCCTAAATGATATCATAACCGCCATCGATAAGAGACATCACTGTGCAGCCGTATTCATCGACCTGACTAAGGCTTTCGACTCTGTCAATCACAACATTCTTATTGGCAGACTCAACAGCCTTTCTCAAATGATTGCCTCGCCTGGTTCACCAACTACTTCTCTGATAGAGTTCAGTATGTCAAATCGGAGGGCCTTTTGTCCGGACTTCTGGCAATCTCTATGGGGATGCCACAGGGTTCAATTCTCGGGCCGACTCTCTTCTCTGCATACATCAACTATGTCACTCTCGCTGCTGGTGATTCTTTGATCCACATCTATGCAGACGACACCATTCTGTATAACTCTGGCCCTTTGGACACTGTGTTAACTAGCCTCCAGATGAGCTTCAGTGCCATACAACTCTCCTTCCGTGGCCTCCAACTGCTCTTAAATGCTAGTAAAACTAAATGCATGCTCTTCAACCAATCGCTGCCCGCACCTGCCCGCCCGTCCAGCATCACTACTCTGACTTAGAATATGTGGACAACTACAAATACCTAGGTGTCTGGTTAGACTATAAACTATCCTTCCAGACTCACATTAAACATGTCCAATCAAAAATTAGATCTAGAATCGGCTTCCTATTTCGCAACAAAGCATCCTTCACTCATGCTGCCAAACATACCCTCGTAAAACTGACCATCCTACCGATCCTCGACTTTGGCGATGTCATTTACAAAATAGCCTCCAACACTCTACTCAGCAAATTGGATGCAGTCTATCACAGTGCCATCCGTTTTGTCACCAAAGCCCCATATACTACCCACCACTGTGACCTGTATGCTCTCGTTGGCTGGCCCTCGCTTCATACTCGCCGCAAAACCCACTGGCTCCAGGTCATCTACAAGTCTCTGCTAGGTAAAGCCCCACCTTATCTCAGCTCACTGGTCACCATTGCAGCACCCACCCGTAGCACGCGCTCCAGCAGGTATATCTCACTGGTCACCCCCAAAGCCAATTCTTCCTTTGGCCGCCTCTCCTTCCAGTTCTCTGCTGCCAATGACTGGAACGAACTGCAAAAATCTCTGAAGCTGGAGACTTTTACCTCCCTCACTAGCTTTAAGCACCAGCTGTCAGAGCTGCACCTGGAGATCACTGCACCTGTTCATAGCTCATCTGTAAATAGCCCATCCAATCTACCTCATCCCCATACTGTATTTATTTATTTATTTATCTTGCTCCTTTGCACCCCAGTATCTCTACTTGCACATTCATCTTCTGCACATCCTACCATTCCAGTGTTTAATTGCTATATTGTAATTCCTTCGCCACCATGGCCTATTTATTGCCTTACCTCTCTTATCCTACCTCATTTGCACATGCTGTATATAGATTTTCCTACTGTATTATTGATTGTATGTTTGTTTATTCCATGTGTTGTTGTATGTGTCGAACTGCTTTGCTTTATCTTGGCCAGGTTGCAGTTGCAAATGAGAACTTGTTCTCAACTAGCCTACCTGGTTAAATAAAGGTGAAATAAAAATAAAATAAATAAATGTAGACATTTGTTATGGTAAAGGTCTTTATTTTTTAGATTATGTATTTCGGGTCTTGAAGATGTGCTCTGTTCTTTGTCCATGTTCTGTCACTAAGTGTATTTTATGTTGGTGTAATTAAGCATGATATAGGACAGAGAAAAGCAGCTCTCCAACATAATTTGGGTGCTTTTAAGGAGTACATTAGGGGAATGATAATCTCATACTCGGAAAAAGTTCAATCTGCGTTAGAAATTAAAATATAAATGGATTACTACGTTAGAAAGGCCCGTAAAGAAGAAAATAAAATTTCTGAATTTAAGCAGGAATATGATCTTTTGAAGAGAGCCAACAACTACATGTTCAACTCAAATAAAGCATTCTATTTTACCAAATAAACCTAGTAAACACCTTGCAGCCCTTACAAAACAAATAAAAACGCTATTCAAAATAATTTTCAAATCTCTTAAAGTTTCTATATTTATTTTCCGTAATACCCCACCGAAGACATTCTTTCTTTTAAAAATAATACTCGGTCATAACAGGCTTTATATGGGTAAATACAACTCATATAATAAAAAGGAAAGTTTTACATCTCCCTAAATCGGTGGTTTTAACCTTCCAGACCTGGAATTGTAAAAACTCACCACCAAAGGCTTTTACTTGCGACATATTGTTAAATGCACTAAAGAGGAACAATGGGTACATATGAAAGATGCACATACAGATCCCCAAAATCTTTTCACGTGTCTATTTCCAAAGACTAAAGCGAAGAACATTAACACCTTCATAGTTTAGAACAGTATAACAATATGTAAGAAAATGAAACGGACTGCAAGAACCAATATCACTCCCTAAAAACACACCCCTATGGAAGAATTCTTGGATAGCTTTTCAGGATTCACCAATAAATAAGCCCATATGGAAAACTAAAGACATGGTAATAGGAAATACAATTATTTCCATGACAGAATTAAAAAGCCATTTTGGACTGACCAATGTGGACATTTTCAAATACATGCAACTTTAAAAGTTTCATATCAGGATATTCATATGATAGGTAATATATACAAAATCTTGCAGAGAGCCTATCCAACTGACAATTTATTAGAAAAAAACTATTGGAACCAAGACTTAAAAATAACTGATATTGGCACAAGATGAAGGGTGTTGCAACATAACTAACGAAATTACAGTTAACAAAAATGTATGCTTAATCCAGTATAAACAAAAATATAGAATTTATTGTACAAGAGACAACATTCACAAATTCTACATGTCTTAAGTGTAAAATTAACAATGAATCAATAATTCATGCCTTCTGGGTGTGCTATAAAGTCCAAAAGTTATTGGCGGAGTTAGAAACTTGGCTGTCAGAATTATTACAATGTAAATTTACTTTTAATCCCTCTATCTGCATATTTGAAGACATGAAATATGAGGGTGTGGTGAGAAACTGTACTTTTCTCGTCAATCATTTAAAAAAAATGTTTACTTAAAAACTGGAAATCAAATGATCCTCCATCGTTGACACAGTGGAAGAATCAAATGCATTATTTTTTAAATATTGAAAAGGTGTGGGCAATAGAGAAAAACAGAATACCACAGTTTGAGGTTATATGGCATAGTCTTACAAGCACTGAAGATTGATGTGGTGGGAATGTCACGTCCTGACCAGCAGATGGAGCTGTTGTAGTAGTTTTGGGGTCAGGACGTGGCAGTCTTGTGTGTGTGAATGTTCTGTGTTGGTCTTGTGACTCCTGATCAGGAACAGCTGGGGATCGTTGTTCCTGATTGGGAGTCATATATGTAGGAGTATGTATGTCACTTGGTTTTGTGGGTAGTTGTTCTTGCACTGCGTTTTTGTATGCCTGTGAGACTGTTCCTGTCGTGAGTATCATTTAGTGTATTGTTTTTTCAGTGGATGCCTTACTCCTTTTTTTTAATTAAAAAAGAAAATGAGTATCCACAACTCTGCTGCATTTTGGTCCTCTCTACAACACCACGACATAATCTGTGACAGAACTACCCACCACCAAACTGGGACCAAGCAGCAGAGGAACGAGGAGGAAGGATGGACATGGACAGAAATAAGGTTGAGCGTTTCCAGGGCTATGGAGGAGTTTAGGAAACTCGAGAGGCAGCCCCAATAATTTTTTGGGGGGGGGCACAAGGGCAGTTTTGCGGGGCAAGAATGGAGCCCCAGGCCAGCTCCCCGCACTAGCCCGAAGGTGCGTGTCTCCAGGCTGGCACGTCCAGTACCAGCCCCACGCATCAGGAGTCTAGTGCGTCAGCCCAGCCTCGCCAGTCAACAGTCACCAGAGCTGCCCGCCAGTCAAGAGTCACCAGAGCTGCCCGCCAGTCAAGAGTCACCAGAGCTGCCCGCCAGTTGTAAGTCGCCAGAGCTGCCCGCCAGTCAGGAGTCGCCAGAGCTGCCCGCCAGTCAAGAGTCGCCAGAGCTGCCCGCCAGTCAAGAGTCGCCAGAGCTGCCCGCCAGTCGTAAGTCGCCAGAGCTGCCCGCCAGTCGTAAGTCGCCAGAGCCGCCCGCCAGTCGTAAGTCGCCAGAGCCGCCCGCCAGTCGTGAGCCGCCCGCCAGTCGTAAGTCGCCAGAGCCGCCCGCCAGTCGTAAGTCGCCAGAGCCGCCCGCTAGTCAGGAGCCGCCAGAGCCGCCCGCTAGTCAGGAGCCGCCAGAGTGGCCCGACTGCCCGGAACTGCCAGAGTGGCCCGACTGCCCGGAACTGCCAGAGTGGCCCGACTGCCCGGAACTGCCAGAGTGGCCCGACTGCCCGGAACTGCCAGAGTGGCCCGACTGCCCGGAACTGCCAGAGTGGCCCGACTGCCCGGAACTGCCAGAGTGGCCCTCCCGACTGCCCGGAACTGCCAGAGTGGCCCGCCCGACTGCCCTCCGGAACTGCCAGAGTGGCCCGCCCGACTGCCCTCCGGAACTGCCAGAGTGGCCCGCCCGACTGCCCTCCGGAACTGCCAGAGTGGCTGGCCCGACTGCCCTCCGGAACTGCCAGAGTGGCTGGCCCGACTGCCCTCCGGCCCAGCCCGAGTGGCCCGACTGCCCTCCGGCCCAGCCCGAGTGGCCCGACTGCCCTCCGGCCCAGCCCGAGTGGCCCGACTGCCCTCCGGCCCAGCCCGAGGGGCCCTCCTGTCCTCCGGTCCAGCCCGAGTGGCCCGGCGCAGCTATCGGCGCCACCGAAGTGGGCGACGCCGAGAGTGGAGCAAGGTCCACGTCCTGCACCTGAGCCACCTCCAGGATAGGTGGGTTGGGGAGGGAGGGTGTAGCACAGTGCCGTCGTTGACGGCAGCCACCCTCCCTTCCCTCCCTTATTGTTTAGGGGTTATTGTTTAATGGGTTTTGTTGGGGATTTTGTTTGTTGGTGTTTTCTGTTGTTAGGTGCATTCCGGGGTCTGCACCTTGAGGGGGGGGGGGGGGGGGGGTACTGTCACGTCCTGACCAGCAGATGGAGCTGTTGTAGTAGTTTTGGGGTCAGGACGTGGCAGTCTTGTGTGTGTGAATGTTCTGTGTTGGTCTTGTGACTCCTGATCAGGAACAGCTGGAGATCGTTGTTCCTAATTGGGAGTCATATATGTAGGAGTATGTTTGTCACTTGGTTTTGTGGGTAGTTGTTCTTGCACTGCGTTTTTGTATGCCTGTGAGACTGTTCCTGTCGTGAGTATCATTTAGTGTATTGTTTTTCCAGTGGATGCCTTACTCCTTTTTTTTTATTAAAAAAGAAAATGAGTATCCACAACTCTGCTGCATTTTGGTCCTCTCTATAACACCACGACATAATCTGTGACAGGGAACATGTGAGTCTGGGCAGGTGTGATGTCGTTGATGTTTGTGTGCTTCAAAACCATATTTTCTCTGTATATGTTTATATTGTTAGAAACATTTTATAAAATGTTACCCCAAAAAATAAATATTCTAACCTGTGTGTGTCTGTCTCCCTGTACAGGTGCAAAGCTTTATGCGTGGTTGGCTGTGCCGTAGGAAGTGGAAACTGATAGTTCAGGACTACATCTGTTCTCCCCATGCTGAGAGCATGAGGAAGAGGAACCAAATCGTCTTTAACATGGTGGAGGCTGAGACAGAGTACGTACCTAAAACCACTCACACAGAGACTGATTGATTGATTGAGTGGCTGATTTGTTAATTGATTGAATGAATGATTGATGAATTGAATGATTGACTTTTTTTATTTATTCGAATCCAGCACCAGCACACCTGATTACACTAATAGTGTGATTAGACCACAAGTCGTGTATTCAGGTGTTTTATTGCTGGGCTGGAGCAAGGTCTGCATCCTACACTCTTACAAAAAAGTGTTCCAAAAGTGTTCTGCGGCTGTCCCCATAGGATAACCCTTTTTGGTTCCAGGTAGAACTCCTCTGTGTAAAGGGTTCTACCTGGAACCAATGGGGGTTGTTCAAATGGCTTCTCTTATGGGTACAGCCGAATAACCCTTTTTGGTTCTAGATAGCACCTTTTTATTCTAAGGGTGTAGTGTTAGTCTGATCCTTGTTGATCTAACCCTAGGTATGTCCACCAGCTGTCTATCCTGGTTAACTGTTTCCTGAGACCTCTCCGCATGGCCGCCAGCTCCAAGAAACCTCCAATCAGTCACGATGATGTCAGCAGTGTGTTCCTCAACAGGTACAGCACATGCATGCACACACACACCCACACACACACATAAACATGTTTGATATTCTGTTTTTTATTCATTTTATATCCAGTGAGACCATCATGTTTCTACATGAGATATTCCACCAAGGTCTCAAAGCCCGGATAGCGAACTGGCCTACACTGGTATTGGGTAAGTTGTCATTACACACATGCCAAATGCATGCACGCACACATGCACTCACACGCACGCACACACACACACAACAGTTGCATACACCATGCAAACCACACACACACATTATCGTTTTGTGTTTTTATGTTCGTTTTTATTTCTATTCTTTTGAAGATTTTTATTTAAAATCAGTTTAGTTGCAATTAGTTTTCAGATCCACTTTACTAGTTTTTATTTAGTTTAAGTTTTATAAAAACGTTTCTAAGAACACACTGGAAGGGAGTCAGCCCGTTGGAGTGTGGCAATGAATTCTGGGCGTATTCAGCCTAAGGGAGGAATCAGGCACCAGCCCCCTGCTGGTCCTGGCAGTGGCACCTCAGGAACCTCCCCAGCTCCTGATTCATCCTCTCCACCTGCCTATTAGACTGAGGCTGGTACCTGGAAGTGAGGCTGACTGTGACCCTTAGCTTCTCCATGAAAGCCTTCCATACACTTGATGTGAATTTGGGGCCACGGTCGGGCCACAGTGCCGGAAGACCTGCTGGAACAGTGCCTCAGCGACCTGGAGAGCGGTAGGAGACCAGAGAGAGGCATGATGAAATGACATGATTTAGAGAATCTGTCCACTATCACCAATATGGAGGTAAAACCATTAGAAGAGGGGAGATCAGTGACAAAGTCAATGGACAGATGATACCCGGAAATCTGAGGCACGGGAAGGAG
Source organism: Salmo salar (assembly GCF_965601325.2). Classification (NCBI taxonomy): domain Eukaryota; kingdom Metazoa; phylum Chordata; class Actinopteri; order Salmoniformes; family Salmonidae; genus Salmo; species Salmo salar. The sequence goes on along the minus strand of NC_138314.1, from coordinate 1,381,734 downwards.
TTTCCCTGCTCGAGCGTTCCGGGGGGATTTGGATTGGGCACATATGGAGCAGGAGTTGACATAACAAGTGACGTCCTGCGCCAAGGTGGGCCACCAGTACTTTCCAGAGCTGGACTGAATGGTGTGGGTGATACCTGGATGTCTAGCAACGACAGCTGTGTGTGCCCAGGTCAATAGCCGATCCCTTATCCCCGTGGGAACGTAGGTGCGCTCAGGACGACAGGTGGCAGGTGTGGGTTCCCTCTCCAGGGCCTGGTGAATGTTCACATCTAGGTCCCAGAGCATGGGGGCTACAACTCAAGAGGGTAGGATTATGGATGCACTCAAGACAGGAACCTCTCCCGAATCGTAGACAGGGCATCAGCTTTGATGTTTTTTAACCTGGGCGATATGCCAGCGTGAAATCGAATCTGGTGAAGAAAAGGGCCCACCTGGCTTGGCGTGGGTTCAGTATGTACTCCAGGTTCCGATGGTCGGCGAGGATGAGAAATGGGGCTTGGGCGCCTTCCAGACAGTGTCTCCACTCCTCTAATGCCAACTTCATCTCCAGGTGCTTCCGATCGCCAACATCATAGTTCCCTTTCTGCTGGAGACAGCTTTTTTGAATAATATACACATGGATTATCTTGACGTTGGGACAGGACAGCCCCCACACCTACTTCTGAAGTGTCCACCTCCACCACAAAGGGCAGCGAAGGATCTGGATGTTTAAGCAACGGGGCGGAGGTGAAATGAGCCTTCAGTAGGCGGAAGGCTTCATCAGCTGCAGAATTCCATCCCAACTTCTGGGGACCACCCTTGAAGTGAGAAGAGAGGTGATCGAGCTAAAGTTCTTAATGAATCGGCGGTAAAAGTTGGCAAATCCCAAAAACCATTTGAACCCTTTTATGGTGGTTGGGACTGGCCATGACCTGACAGCATCCACCTTCCTCTCATTCATCATGACTCCTGCGGGCCAATATGGTAACGCAAAAAGGAGACCTCCTCCTGATGGAATTTGCACTTCTCCGCCTTAATGTAGAGATGGTTGGCCAGGAGGCATTTCAGGACTACTCGGACGCAAGCAATGTGCTCCTCCAAGGTAGGCGAGTAGACCAGGATGTCGTCGATATACACGACCACCTGGCGTCCAAGCATGTCCCGGAACACCTCGTTGACGAATGCCTGGAACACTGACGGAGCACTGGCTAATCCAAAAGGCATCACCAAGTACTCATAGTGACCGGACATCGTCCTGAAGGCAATCTTCCATTCATCCCCCTCCCGGATGTGGATCAAATTGTATGCACTCCGCAGGTCCACCTTGGTGACAAAACGGGCCCCGCAGAGCTGTTCAATCACGGCCGGCACCAAGGGCAGAGGGTAGCGGTACTTCGTGGTGATGGAATTCAGATTTCTGTAATCGATGCATGGGCGCAATCCTCCGTCCTTCTTGGCCATGAAGAAGAAGCCTGCGTGCGAATGAAACCCTGCTGGAGAGCCTCCTGGATGTACTCCTCCATAGCCTTGGTTTCGGCCACTGACAGGAGATAGATGCAGAGCCTGTAAGCAGGTCGATGGCACAGTCCCAGGAGCGATGAGGAGGGAGACAGGTGGTGCGGGTCTTGGAAAAAACCTCCCGAAGATCTTGGTATACCTCAGGGATGTTGGGCTGAAGGGCAACCACAGGACTCTCAACCAATGTGGAACCACAGGGAAAAGGTAAGTAGGTCTTCCGGCATTCGGGTGCCCAGTCAGTGATTTTCATCCTCGGCCATGAAATGGTGGGGTTATGACATTGAAGCCATAGGAGGATGATCTTGTGTACGGTTGCACTGATGATGAAGAAGGGAAGGCTTTCTTGATATCTGGATTCCACGGTGAGGGTGAGTGGTGCTGTGATGTGTGTGGTTGTCCTGGATCCCAGTGGTTGACTATCCAGTGCTTGAACCGGACAAGGAGAGGAGAGGAGAGCGGGTATGAGGTAATGTTAAGGGAGGAAGCGAGGGCCTGGTTGATAAAATTCCCCACGGCACCGGAGTCCACTAGAGCTCTAGAAACAAAACATGAAGGACAGCCAACCAGTGAAATCGTCCTAGGGTTGATCATGTGGTTGTCCCTCTGCTCCTGTGGACCCCCGTTTAGAACAAATCAGACACTGTTGAATCTGGTGCCCATCCTGTCCACAATAAGGACAGAGCCCCAGCTGTCTAGGATGGTGTCGCTCAGCCGCGGAGAGACGTGGACCCCAGCTCCATGGGTTCAGGCTCTGACTCAGAATGATCAACGGAGGAGGGAGAGAGGCGACGGGGGTATGGCGCTCCTGAAGAAGGTTATCCAGACAGGTGGCCATCGCGATGAGGGCATCCAAGGATATGTTGTCATCTCGGCACGTCAACTGCATCTGGACCTCTTCGCGCAGGCCTCTTCTGAATAGGGTGCGGAGCGCCATTCTCTCAACTAACTTCATGAGGTAGTCACCTGGAATGCATTTCAATTTAAAGGTGTGCCTAGTTAAAAGTTAATTTGTGGAATTTCTTTCAGTCAACCTACCAGGGTATTTACAAACAGCACAGGAATGAAATCATCAACATGTATTGATCACACCTTTACTAATGCTGCATACATTTGCTTTAAAGCAGTATCGAAATCCATAGGATGTAGTGATCACAATATAGCAGCCATATCTAGGAAAACCAAAGTTCCAAAGGCTGGGCCTAAGATAGTGTATAAGCGGTCAAAGTATAAGTTTTGTAGTGATTCATATGTTTGTATTTCTATTTATTATAGATCCCCATTATACTCTTCCTGGGGTCCGGCAAAATTAAGGCAGTTATACAATTTTACAAACATTACAATACATGATTACAGAATTCACAAGACACTAAGTGTGTACCCTCAGGCCCATACTCCACAACCACATATCTACAACACAATATCCATTTGTACGTGTGTGTATAGTGCATATGTTATCATGTGTATGCATGTGTCTGTGCCTATGTTTGTGTTGCTTCACAGTCCCCGCTGTTCGATAAGGTGTATTTTTACCTGATTTTTAAATCTGATTCGGAACATCAGTTACCTGATGTGGAATAGAGTTCCATGTAGTCATGGCTCTATGTAGTACTATGCACCTCCCATAGTCTGCTCTGGACTTGGGGACTGTGAAGAGACCTCTGGTGGCATGTCTTGTGGGATATACATGGGTGTCCGATCTGTGTGTTAGTATTTTAAACAGACAGCTCGATACACCTCTTACAAAAACAAATAATGATGAAGTCAATCTCTCTTTCACTTTGAGCCATGAGAGATTGACATGCATTTCATTAATGTTAGCTCTCCATGTACTTTTAAGGGCCAGCCGTGCTGCCCTGTTCTGAGCCAGCTGCAATTTTCCTAAGTCCCTCTTTGTGGCACTTGACCACACTACTGAACAGTAGTCTAGGTGCAAGAAAACCAGGGCCTGTAGGACCTGCCTTGTTGATAGTGTTGTTAACCTGTTGGGGCTAGGGGCAGTATTTGCACGGCCGGATAAAAAACATACCCGATTTAAACTGGTTACTACTCTTGCCCAGAAATGAGAATATGCATATTATTAGCAGATTTGGATAGAAAACACTCTGAAGTTTCTAAAACTGTTTGAATGGTGTCTGTGAGTATAACATAACTCATATGGCAGGCAAAAACCTGAGAAAAATCCAACCAGGAAGTGGAAAGTCTGAGAATTGTAGTTCTTCTTTTGATTCTCTATCGAAACTACAGTTTCTGTAGGGTCACGTTGCACATCCTAAGGCTTCCATTGGCTGTCAACAGCCTTCAGAAAGTGGTTTGAGCATTCTCCTGTCACTGGGCAGAGTATAGGAGCTCAGTTACTGAGTGGACTGCCTGGCAACAAAGGGATTGGATATGCTCGATCCCGCGAGAGCGCCGTTCCTTCTTTTCCTTGTTGAATGAATATGCTATTGTCCGGTTGGAATATTATCGCAATTTTACGTTAAAAATACCATAAAGATTGATTTTAAACAGCGTTTGACATCTTTCTTAGTACGGTAATGGAACATTTTGACTTTTCGTCTCTGGTTCCGCACTCGCGCTTTATGCCTTTAAATAAGTGATCTGTACGCACGTACAAAACGAAGGTATTTGTACATAAATATGGATTATTTCGAACAAAAACAACATTTCTTGTGGAAGTAGCAGTCCTGGGAGTGCATTCTGACGAAGATCAGCAAAGGTAAGACAATATTTCTAATACTAATTCTGAGTTTAGGTTGCCCCGAACGGTTGTCTGTGTAGCTTGCTGTGATGGTGAGCTATGTACTCAGAATATTGAAAAATGTGCTTTCTCCGTAAAGCTATTTTAAAATCTGACACAGCTGTTGCATCCAGGAGTAGTCTATCTATAATTCTTTAAATAATTGTTATATATTTTGTCAACGTTTATGATGAGTATTTTTGTAAATTGATGTGCACATTCACCGGATGTTTTGGTGGGATTACATTTTCTGAACATCACGTGCCATTGTAAAATGCTGTTTTTGGATATAAATATGAACTTTATCGAACATACATGTATTGTGTAACATAATGTCCTAGGAGTGTCATCTGATGACGATTGTCAAAGGTTAGTGCTTCATTTAGCTGTGTTTTGGGTTTTATTGACACATGTCCTTGCTTGGAAAATGGCTGTGTTATAATTTTTGTCTATGTACTCTCCTAACATAATTTAATGTTTTGCTTTCGCTGTAAAGCCTTTTTGAAATTGGACAATGTGGTTACATTAAGGAGAAGTGTATCTTTAAAATGGTGTAAAATAGTTGTATGTTTGAGAAAGTTGAATTATGACATTTTGTTGTTTTGAATTTGCCACCCTGATATTTCACTGGCTGTGTCCCGCAGGTGGGACGCTAGCGTCCCACGTAGCCCATAGAAGTTAACTGCTAGGCCACCTGCCGCCAGGCTAAGGCCTCAACCCTAGGACATAACCCTAACCTTAATCCAATTGATTAACCTTGCGTCCCACCTAGTCAACAGCCAGCGGAATCGCGTGCCGCGAAATACAAATACCTCATAAATACCTCATAAACTTCAATTTCTTAAACATATGACTATTTTACACCATTTTAAAGACAAGACTCTCCTTAATCTAACCACACTGTCCGCTTTCAAAAAGGCAAAACATTAGATTATGTCAGGAGAGTACCCTGCCAAAAATAATCACACAGCCATTTTCAAAGCATGTCACAAAAACCAAAACCACAGCTAAATGCAGCACTAACCTTTGATGATCTTCATCAGATGACACTCCTAGGACATTATGTTATACAATACATGCATGTATTGTTCAATCAAGTTCATATTTATATCAAAAACCAGCTTTTTACATTAGCATGTGATGTTCAGAACTAGCATACCCACCGCAAACCTCCGGTGAATTTACTTAATTACTCACGATTAACGTTCACAAAATACATAACAATTATTTTAAGAATTATAGATACAGAACTCCTTTATGCAATCACGGTGTCAGATTTTAAAATAGCTTTTCAGCGAAAGCACATTTTGCAATATTCTGAGTAGATAGCCCGGCCATCACGGCTAGCTAATTTGACACCCACCAAGTTTGGCCCTCACCAAACTCAGATTTACTATAAGAAAAATTGGATTACCTTTGCTGTTCTTCGTCAGAATGCACTCCCAGGACTTCTACTTCAACAACAAATGTTGTTTTGGTTCGAAATAATCCATAGTTATATTGAAATAGCTCCGTTTTGTTCATGCGTTCAGGTAACTATCCGAAGGGTGACGCGCGAGCGCATTTCGTGACAAAAAATTTCAAAATATTTCATTACCGTACTTCGAAGCATGTCAAACGCTGTTTAAAATCAATTTTTATGCGATTTTTCTCGTAAAATAACGATAATATTCCAACCGGGTGACGTTGTATTTGTTCAAAGAGCGAAAGAAAAACATGGAGAATTCACATGAACGCTCATCTCCAGTGTCACTGTTCTCAGCCGGACCACTCACAAAAACTCCTGCTGTTTTTCGCCCTGAGACAGGAGAGACGTCATTCCACTTTCTGGCGCCTTTTTTGAGAGCCAATGGAAGCCTTAGAAAATGTCACGTTACAGCAGAGATGCTGTATTTTTGATAGAGATGCCAATGAAGGACAACAAATTGTCAGACAGGGCGCTTCCTATATGGAATCTTCTCAGGTTTTGGCCTGCCATATGAGTTCTTTTATACTCACAGACACCATTCAAACAGTTTTATAAACTTTAGAGTGTTTTCTATCCAAATCTACTAATTATATTCTGGGCAAGAGTAGTAACCAGATTAAATCGGGTACGTTTTTTATCCGGCCGTGCAAATACTGCCCCCCAGCCCCAACAGGTTAAGGCAGAACTCACTTGAAGCCTAACCTAGAGTTAATGGGCTTTTGAGTGACATGGCAGAAGGGTTGAGCTATGATGTGGTGATGCTAGGTTTAGCATTGAGCTGGGAGTGGACATGAATTTAGGATTAAGGCCTCAACTCTAGACAATTCATGAATTTGCCCCTCCCCCGACTACATGGCAGAAAGGTAGGCTGAACTAAAATTTGTGTGCTTTTGAGTGACATTAGCCAAATTCACGCATGGGATCGTTCAACAGACCCTCCCGATGAATGCAAGCCTACATCTGACCATGTGAAATGAACTATTCCTACAGAGAACTGGGCTTTTTTCCATAGAAAAGCAATACCTACAGCCCTCACATAACTACGTATGACGCCCCCGTTGACTGCTATTGAGCTGGCTAACCGTCCTTGCAAACAATGTATCATGACCTTATAGGGATGCCTTGTGTTGAGGTTCAGTTTCCTTTGGAAAAAGGAAGTGTGTTAATTCATCCTCAACATGGTCCTTCATTCTCTCCCTGCAGTTACACAAAAACACTATCTTCCATCCTCTGCAGAACAGTCAATTCTTAACATAAGGTTTTGAAACTCAGGGCATCGTTAAAGTGTCCCCATGATGCCGTCCACTGAATTTCAACTTCCTGCGATTCATTTGGGGTCATAGGGCGGTTCAAAGGGTTAAAAAATCTGAATCTTTCCAAATGTTATATATTTGTGACTGGGGAACCCGGCATATTACATTTTAAGTCAATCGACCCAAAAGCTTTTTTGACCTCTTACAGTTCTAGAAACTAAAAAGAACCTTGTTATGAATATTTATTTTTATTTTTTGTAATATGTTTATTATTTTCCAATAGAAAAAAAGACAGAGACACAAACATTGACATTCATTGTACTGTTGAATGGGATGGCAAATTTAGAGGACAAAACAAAACTTAACTCACACATACCATTGTAAAAAAATAAAATCCTATTAGGTGGTACATATTATAAGAAGACAGCATATAGTCATTACAAGCAGTGTAGTTAAACCAAAAATAAATATTGAGTGAAGTACAGTGAAGGGGGAATAGAACATTTATCCAGTATCGGCTGCCATATTTTGTAAAACATTGGACTTCTATTGGTGGTATTGTATAGAAACCTTTCCATGTTCATTACATTCCCTAAATCCCATAACCACATTTCAAAAGTAGTAACAGTCTCCAATTTCCAAAATTGCAGTATGAGCATTTTGGCTAATAGAGTACAAAGAGAGCCAGCCTTCCCTTCCTGGTTATTCCCATCAACAGTACCAAACAGAGTGATCAATGGGTCTGGAGCTATAACTCTAACAAAGGCTTTAGAGTAATAAAAAAAGAGAACCCAGTAAACATGTAACTTTGGATATGTTCAAAATAAGTGGGTCAAAGTCGCCTCCTCCTGCTTGCACGTCTCACACAGTGGTGAGGTGTCTGGGAATATTTTATGCGGTTTCACTTTTGAGTAATGTAACCTGTGTATTACCTTAAACTGAACAACGTTGTGTCTGGCATTCACTGAACTGTGGCTTATATTCCTGAGAGCTTCTACCCAGTCCTCATCTGAGATTTATGATTCAAGTTCCTGCTCCCAAGGCGTTTTAGTAGTATATGCGGATACCTCTATGTGGTCATAGTCTATCATCGTCTAGAGACCGACCCTTTTGAATGTGGTTTGACAAGGATAAGGCTATCTAATGTAGGATTATTTGGCTTAATGCCATACTGTGGGATGTGTCCTTAAAACCTCTTCGGGCTAGGGGGCGGTATTTTCACGTCCGCATGAAAAGCGTGCCCAAAGTAAACTGCCTGCTACTTAGGCCCAGCTCGGATATGCATATAATTGGTAGATTTGGATAGAAAACACTCTAAAGTTTCTAAAACTGTTAAAATTATGTCTGTGAGTATAACAGAACTTATTTGGCAGGCGAAACCCCGAGGACAAACCATCCTGGAATTCTTTTTTTTTAGGTGGCTGTGTTTTCAATGTGTTTTCTATGTGAATCTAGATTTCTGAGGCATCTGGTTGCAGTTCATATGGCTTCCACTAGATGTCAATAGTCTTTAGAAATTGGTTGATGTTTTTCCTTTGAGAAATGAAGAAGTAGCCTTGTTATTTTCATGTGTCACTCCAGGTGCACACGACCTGGAACGTGCTTCACTTTGTTTTCGACCGGTATTGAGCAGTGTTTCCCATCTTAAATTTTATCGATTATTTATGTTTTAAAATATCTAAAGGTGGATTAGGAAAGTTGTTTGAAATGTTTGGACAAAGTTTACAGGTAACTTATTAGATATTTTGTAGTCATGTTGGGCGAGTTGGCACCGGTATTTTTCTGAATCAAACGCACCAAATAAATGGACATTTTGGAGATATAACGACGGAATTAATCGAACAAAAGGACCATTTGTGATGTTTATGGGAAATATTGGAGTGCCAACAGAAGAAGCTCTTCAAAGGTAAGGCATGAATTCTATCGTTATTTCTGAGTTTTTTGTCACACCTGGCGGGTTGAATTATGATTGTCATGTGTTTGTTTGATGGGGTGCTGTCCTCAGATAATCGCATGGTTTGCTTTCGCCGTAAAGCCTTTTTGAAATCAGACACGGTGGCTAGGTTAACAAGAAGTTTAGCTTTAATTTGGTGTATTGCACTGGTGAATGTATGAAAGTTAAATATTTCTAATAATTTTTAAAAAAATTTGCGCTCTGCAATTTCACCGGATGTTGTCGAAACGTTCCGCTAGCGGAACCCTTAGCCATAACAGGTTTTAAGAAACTATGTTGCTGGCATGTTAAACTTACCCTGTAACTTGAAATGAAGCGCTAAATGACCATCAATGTATGTTATTGATTGTTGTGAGCCCCATCTCCCTCCACTGTGAAAACACGAAATCATCCAATGCAGGGTGGAAAGCATGATTCAGGCATGTGGGTATGTTAAGAAAATACCTAATCAGTTTCCACTCGGGCTCCCGAGTGGCGCAGCGGTCTAAAGGCACTGCATCTCAGTGAGTCCTCTTCATAACAAAGCTCTTAGTTTCTAGAACTGCAAGACCAAAAATAGTTTGTGTAGATTGACTTCAAATTTCATATGCCGGGTCCCCCGGTCAGAAATATGTACTATTTGGGAATATTCAACCGTTTTAGTCCTGCGAAACCGCCCCTATGACCCCCAATTAAATCACTTCCTGTAATTAGACAGACAGACAGGCAGACAGACACAGACAGACACACTACAGACCCTGGTTCGATTCCAGGCTGTATCACAACCGGCTGTGATTGGGAGTCCCATAGGGCGGCACACAATTGCCCCAACGTCATCCGGGTTAGGGTAGGCCATCATTATAAATAAGAATTTGTTCTTAACTGACTTGCCTCGTTAAATAAAAGATAAATATGAATTTGTTTCAAAATTGAGCAGAGCTCAACAAAACACGTCAATTCCATAGCACACTCTCTAGCACCCCCCTGTTACGAATTGATATAAAATGTGTCTGTCTGCCCAACTTCCTGCATGTGTCTGTCTGTCTAATTGCAGGAAGTGACTTAATTGGGGTCATAGGACTTCACAAACAATTTTTGGTCTTGCAGTACTAGAAACTAAGAGCTTTGTTATGAAGAGGATATTGGTCAAAACACACACACACACAGACAATGCAAGACAAACACTCCAGTCTTGCACTGACATCAAGGTCAGTTCCTCAGCGCTGACGCACATTGTTTTATAAAAAAATTGGCCTTGATGTCTCAGGCACACAGCCACACACACACATTCATCTTATTGAAACAATGTCTCATTACTTTCTCTCGCACACACACACATACAATGGCTTGACACCCCATAATTTCTCCTCCTAAAAACCTCAACAGCCTACCGATAAGCATTACCTAGGAGACCAGCCTGTAAGAAATGGGTTGTGTAAGAAGAAAAGGCGTTGAGACATGGCCAGGGACAGACCAAACTGAACAGGTTCTAATGCTAATCTAATCTCATCTAAGCTTAGTTAATTTATTGTTCTCTCTACCTGGCCCCTATTTGTTATATATTTGAGTTCTATGCCTTGTATTTCTATTTAATGGAGATTCTCCATTGAAAGAGCTTTTTAGTTCAGGACTAGGCTTAATCTGTGTCTGGGAAACCAGCCTGTCGTTTACTGTAGAATATATTTATACATTTGTGTGTGTGTGTGTGTCTAGCGGACCTGTTTGACATCCTGCTGCCTATGCTGAACATCTACCAGGAGTTTGTGAGGAACCACCAGTACAGCCTGCAAGTGCTGGCCAACTGCAAGCAGAACCGAGACTTCGATAAGCTGCTGAAGCAGTATGAGGCTAATGCTGCCTGTGAGGGCAGGATGCTGGAGACCTTCCTCACATACCCCATGTTCCAGGTAACACACACCACACACGCATGCACGCGGATCAATAGCGGTTCTAGCTTGTATGGCTCCCTGTATGGCCTTGTATGGCTCCCCACAAGCCCCCCCAAAAAACACCATTCTGCACTAACTCATTTTTATTCAGACATTTGGAACACAAATAAATAATCATAACATTTAAAACAATATTAATACAAAGACTCATATCAAAAAGTAGTAACAAAGACAAATAGAAAGAAATGTGTGGATTTGGCACTCGAGCATCAATACATTACCCATCCCCCAACACTGTCAACCAAGAGTCAAGACTAAACCAATTCACCTTGGTGTGCAGACTGGTTTTATATTAACAATTTCGCACAAACCAGAAAAAAAATCCAACAATATGTCTGTGAAACTATATATATATATATATATATATATATATATATATATATACACATTATGAATGAATTGTGGTTTCTTTGGTAGCATGTTCTAGTGTGACTGATTTTACTAATTATATTAGTACTGTACAAAGTTAGAGGTGCGCTATTTGATAGATTCCCCCGCTCCTCCTACCTCTGGCTTCCAGTGGGGAGACCTACCCCCGCCCGCCTCCCCATCTCGTACTTCTGAGTGGGAGACCTTCCCAGGCAGTAGCCTGCCTAGCTCACAAACTAGAATCAGGGCGCCCACTCCGACAAGGTTAATTGACCTACAGTCTCACACAGTGACATCATTGACGTGATGTGCAAATGAGCGATAGAAAAATTGATCGTGCAAATGTGACCATTCTGATTTGTGCAACCCACACACACGCACGAAGGCACTCATACCACCACACACCATATGTTCTGTAACGTATACACTGGGAGTCGGAAAGCAAGTGCAGGTGGTGAGTTTAATAATAAATGGAACATCGAACAATATAACAAACACAAGTAGCGTATAGACATGAAACATAAACAATACTGACTGGGGAAAGAACCTAAGGGGTTGCCAGATATAGGGGAGGTAATAAGTGAGGTAATGGAGTCCAGGTGTGTCTGACGTGCAGGTGTGCGTAATGATGGATCCCAGGACTGGTGGTTAGTATACCGGCAATATCGAACGCCGGAAGGGAGGAGCGGGAGTAGACATGATTTCCACCTTCGCCGTGCGGCTCCAGCCGCAGGACGAAGCTGGCCAGAGGGACAGCCCCGAGGACGAGGAGCGTGCCGGTCCAGGCGGTGAAGGTGGAAATCACAGATGTTGTTGGGATCCAGAATGTCCTCCACCGGAACCCAACACCACTCCTCTGGGCCATACCCCTCCCAGTCCACCAGATACTGGAGCTGACCCCCACAACGTTGGGAGTCAAGTAGAGATCTGACGGCATAGGCCGGACCCCCCCCAATGTCCAGTGGGGTGTCGTGGGGGACAGCATCAGCTAGGGGACCAGGAACCACCGGCTTGAGAAGGGAGACATGAAAAGAAGGTGAGATATGGTAGTAACTGGGAAGCTGCAACCTATACGTCACCGCATTGACCCTCCGGAAAACCTTGAGCAGCCCCACAAATCAGGGGCTCAGCTTCTTGCAGGGCAGGTGGTTGAAAGCCAGACATGATCCCCAGGGTGGTACATTGTGGTGGCGGTCTGCCTGCTCTTTTTGGCCGTGGACGGCGCGCTGGAGTCTCACGTGAGCATCGGTCCACACTTCTGTGCGCCTGAACCACTCATCAACCACAGAAGCTTCAGTCTGGCCTGATTCCACGGATCCAGGGCCGGCTTAAAACCCAGAACACACTGGAAGGGGGTCAACCAAGTGGAGGAGCGACAGCGAGTTATGGGCGTACTCCGCCCATGGAAGGAATAGAGCCCACTCTCCCTGCTCGTCCTGACAATGACTCCTTGGGAACCTTCCCAGCTCCTGGTTCATCCTCTCCACCTGCCCGTTGGACTGAGGCCTATACCCAGAAGTGAGGCTGACCGTGACCCCGGGATGCTGAGGCACAGGAAAGAGTTTCCCTGCTGGAGCGTTCCGGGGGGGGGGGGGGGAATTTGGTTTGGGCACATACGGAACAGGAGTTGACGTAACAAGTGATGTCCTGCACCAAGGTGGACCACTAGTACTCCTCAGAGATGGATTAGGTAGTTTGAGAAATACCTGGATGTCCAGCGACAACAGCTGTGTGTGCCCAGGTCAGCAGCCAATGCCTTATCCCTGTGGGAATGTTGATGCGCTCGGGAGGACAGTAAAGTGGGTGCGGGCTACCTCTCCAGAGCCTGGCGAATGTCCACATCAATGTTCCAGACCACAGAAGCTACGACTTGGATGGATGGTATTATAGGTGCATTCTGGACAGGACCCTGTCCCGAATCATAGAGGTGGGATAGGGTGTCGGCCTTTGTTTTTTTTAACCTGGGCGATAGGGCAGCGTGAAGTCGAAACTTCTGAAGAAAAGGGCCCATCTTGCTTGGTGCGGATTCAGCCTCCTGGCTGTCCATATATACTCCAGGATCCGATGCTCGGTGAGGATGACGAATGGTTCCTTGGCGCCCTCCAGCTAGTGTCTCCACTCCTCTAATGCCAACTTCACCGCCAGGAGCTCTCGATCACCGACGTCGTAATGCCTCTCTGCAGGGGACAGTTTCTTACAGTAATATGGACACGGATACAATTTCTGTGGATTGCCCTGTCGTCGAGACAGAACTGCCCCCACGCCCACCTCCGAGGCATCCACCTACACCAGAAAGGAGATTGTGGGATCTGGCTATTTGAGCAATGGGGCGGCGGTGAAACGTCCCTTGAGTAGATGGAAGTTGGCTGCTGGACCCCACACAACCTACGGGGACCACCCTTGAGGTGAGAGGGGCGGCAACAGAGCTGAAGTTTCTGATGGCGGTAGAAGTTGGCAAACCCCAAAAACCATTGTCAACTCTATGGTGGTTGGGACTGGCCATGACAGCATCTACTTTCTTGTCGTCCATCCTCACTCCCAGTGGGCTGATTTGGTAGCCTAAGAAGGAGACCGCCTTATAAGGAAATTGGCACTTCTCAGCCTTGACGAACAGGTGGTTAGCCAGGAGGCGTTCCAGGACTGCTCGAACGTGAGTGATATGATCCTCCAGGGTAGCCGAGTAGACCAGGATGTCATCGATATACACGACCACCTGGCATGTCATTGAACACCTCGTTAACCTCTCTAGGGTCGGCGGATGAAATCGTCCCACCTACGTAACAGCCAGTGGAATACTGTGGCGCATTATTCAAATACCTTAGAAATGCTATTACTTCAATTTCTCAAACATCTGACTATTTTACACCATTTTAAAGACAAGACTCTCGTTAATCTAACCACACTGTCCGATTTCAAAAAGGCTTTACAACGAAAGCAAAACATTAGTCAGCAGAGTACCCAGCCAGAAATAATCAGACACCCATTTTTCAAGCTAGCATATAATGTCACATAAATCCAAACCACAGCTAAATGCAGCACTAACCTTTGATCTTCATCAGATGACACACCTAGGACATTATGTTATACAATACATGCATGTTTTGTTCAATCAAGTTCATATTTATATCAAAAACCAGCTTTTTACATTAGCATGTGACGTTCAGAACTAGCATACCCCCCGCAAACTTCCGGTGAATTTACTAAATATTTACTAAATTACTCACGATAAACGTTCACAAAAAGCATAACAATTATTTTAAGAATTATAGATACAGAACTCCTATGCACTCGATATGTCCGATTTTAACCTCTCTGGGCTAGGCGGGACGAATTCGTCCCACCTACGTAACAGCCACTGGCAGCCTGTGGCGCGATTTTCAAAACCTTAAAAATCCTATTACTTCAATTTCTCAAACATATGACTATTTTACAGCTATTTAAAGACAAGACTCTCGTTAATCTAACCACACTGTCCGATTTCAAAAAGGCTTTACAACGAAAGCAAAACATTAGATTATGTCAGCAGAGTACCAAGCCAGAAATAATCAGACACCCATTTTTCAAGCCAGCATATAATGTCACCAAAACCCAGAAGACAGCTAAATGCAGCACTCACCTTTGATGATCTTCATCAGATGACAACCCTAGGACATTATGTTATACAATACATGCATGTTTTGTTCAATCAAGTTCATATTTATATCAAAAACCAGCTTTTTACATTAGCATGTGACGTTCAGAACTAGCATACCCCCCGCAAACTTCCGGGGAATTCGCTAACATTTTACTAAATTACTCACGATAAACGTTCACAAAAAGCATAACAATTATTTTAAGAATTATAGATACAGACCTCCTCTATGCACTCGATATGTCCGATTTTAAAATAGCTTTTTGGTGAAAGCACATTTTGCAATATTCTAAGTACATAGCCCAGGCATCACGGGCTCGCTATTTAGACACCCGGCAAGTTTAGCACTCACCATAATCATATTTACTATTATAAAAGTTTGATTACCTTTTGTTGTCTTCGTCAGAATGCACACCCAGGACTGCTACTTCAATAACAAATGTTGGTTTGGTCCAAAATAATCCATTGTTATATCCGAATAGCGGCGTTTTGTTCGTGCGTTTCAGACACTATCCGAAATAGTAAAGAAGTGTCGCGCGCATGGCGCAATTCGTGACAATAAAATTCTAAATATTCCATTACCGTACTTCGAAGCATGTCAACCGCTGTTTAAAATCAATTTTTACGACATTTTTCTCGTAGAAAAGCGATAATATTCCGACAGGGAATCTCATTTTCGGCAAACAGAGGAAAAAATCCCAAAGGCGGGGGCGGTCGGGTCACGAGCATAAGCCCAGTGTCCCTTGATCGGCCACTTGAGAAAGGCGATAATGTGTTTCAGCCTGGGGCTGGAATGACGACATTCTGTTTTTTCCCGGGCTCTGAGCGCCTATGGACGACGTGGGAAGTGTCACGTTAGAGCAGAGATCCTTAGTAAATGATAGAGATGGAAAAGAAGTTCAAGAAATGGTCAGACAGGCCACTTCCTGTAAAGGAATCTCTCAGGTTTTGACCTGCCATTTGAGTTCTGTTATACTCACAGACACCATTCAAAC
This sequence comes from Salmo salar, assembly GCF_965601325.2. Lineage (NCBI taxonomy): Eukaryota > Metazoa > Chordata > Actinopteri > Salmoniformes > Salmonidae > Salmo > Salmo salar. The sequence goes on along the minus strand of NC_138314.1, from coordinate 1,365,902 downwards.
AGTTTTAGAAAATTTAGGGTGTTTTCTATCCATATGTAATAAGTATATGCATATTCTAGTTACTGGGTAGGAGTGGTAACCAGATTAAATCGGGTATGTTTTTTATCCAGCCGTGTCAATACTGCCCCCTATCCTAAAAAGGTTAAAATAGCTTTTCGGTGAAAGCACATTTTGCAATATTCTCAGTAGATAGCCCGGCATCACAGGGCTAGCTATTTAGACACCCAGCAAGTTTAGCACTCACAAAAGTCAGATTTACTATAAGAAAAATGTTATTACCTTTGGTGTTCTTCGTCAGAATGCACTCCCAGGACTTCTACTTCAATAACAAATGTTGGTTTGGTTCAAAATAATCCATAGTTTTATCCAAATAGCGGGGTTTTGTTCGTGCGTTCAAGACACTATCCGAATGGTAAAGAAGGGTGACGAGCACGACGCATTTCGTGACAAAAAATGTCTAAATATTCCATTACCGTACTTCGAAGCATGTCAACCGCCGTTTAAAATCAATTTTTATGCCATTTTTCTCGTAAAAAAGCGTTAATATTCCGACCGGGAATCTGCGTTTAGGTAAAAAGACGAAAGAAAATAAAGCATGGGGTCGACTCGTGCACGCGCCTAAGCCCATTGTCCTCTGATCGGCCACTTGCCAAAAGCGCAAATGTGTTTCAGCCTGGGACTGGAATTACATCATTCAGCTTTTTCCCGCCTTCTGAGAGCCTATGGGAGCCGTAGGAAGTGTCACGTTACAGCAAAGATCCTCAGTCTTCAATAAACAGAGGCAAGAAGCTCAAGGAATGGTCAGACAGGCCACTTCCTGTAAGGAATCTTCTCAGGTTTTTGCCTGCCATATGAGTTCTGTTATACTCACAGACACCATTCAAACAGTTTTAGAAACTTTAGGGTGTTTTCTATCCAAAGCCAATAATTATATGCATATTCTAGTTTCTGGGCAGTAGTAATAACCAGATTAAATCGGGTACGTTTTTTATCCGGCCGTGTAAATACTGCCCCCTACCCCCAACAGGTTAATGAATGCCTGGAACACTGACGGAGCATTGGCTAAACCAAATGGCAACACCAAGTACTCGTAGTGACAAGACATCGTACCAAATGCAGTCTTCCATTCATCCCCCTCCCGGATGCGGATGAGATTGTATGCACTCCGCTAGTCCAGTTTGGTAAAGAACTGGGCCCCGCGGAGCTGTTCTATGGCTGCCGGCATCAACGGTAGAGGGTAACAGTACTTCGTGGGGATTTCCTGGAGTCCTCTAATCTATACATGGACGTAATCCTCCATCCTTCTTGGCCACGAAGAAGAAACCAGCTGACGCAGGAGAAGTGGACGTGCGGATGAAACCTTGTTGGAGAGCCTCTTGGATGTAGTCCTCCATGTCCTGGGTCTCAGTCACCGACAGAGGGTAGATGCGTCTGCGTGGAGGCGCAGACCCTGTCAGCTGGTCGATGGTACTGTCCCAGGGGCGATGAGGAGGAAGGCAGGTGTCACGGGTCTTGGAGAATACCACCCGCAGGTCCTGGTAAACCTCCGGGATGTTGGGCTGAAGGGCAACCATAAGACTCAACCGATGTGGAACAACAGGGGATGGGGAAGCAGGTCCTCATTCAGGTGACCAGTCTGATTCTCATCCTCGACCATGAGATGGTGGGGTTATGGCATTGTAGGCAAGTGAGGCAGAGGATGATTTTTGTGAACTGGTGCAATGGTGATGAAGGGGATGTTGTCCTGATGAATGGACTCACAGTGCGGGTGAGTGGTTAGGTAATGGTTCCGGATCCTAATGGCCAACTATCGAGGGCTTGAACCAGGAAAGGAGAGGAGAGCGGGTATGAGATGATGTTGAGAGGAGGCTAGGGTCTGGTCAATAAAGTTCCCCGCGGCACCGGAATTCACTAACGTTGTAGACACAGTACATGAGGGACTGTCAACTAGTGTGATGGACACCAAAAAGAGCTTAGCAGAAAGTGATGAAGATGGAATACTCACTACTCTGCGCTTGTGGATCCCAGATTGGGAAGTGCTGGACACCGCTGGAGCTGGTGCTCTCCTTCAACAAAAGAAAGAGCCCCAGCTGTCTCCTTCTGCGTTGCTCCACCATGGGGAGGCATGTGGCCCCCCATCTCCATGGGTTCAGGCTCTAATCCAGAGTGTTCACTGAGGGAGGGAGAGAAGTGATGAGAGTACCGACGCTCCCGAATTAGGTTATCCAGACGGATGGCCATCGCAATGAGTGTGTCCAAGGAGAGGTTGTCTTCGCGACAGGCCAGTTCCATCTGGACCTCCTCGCGCAGACCTCTTCTGAATAGCATACGAAGCGCCGGCTCATTCCATCCACTGGATGCGGCTACTGTCCGGAAGGTGAGCACGTACTCGGCAGACGTCTGGTCCCCCTGCCATAATTGAAGTAAGCGCTCACCCCCCTCTCTGCCTTCCGGGGGATGATCGAAGATGCACTTGAACAGAGCCATGAACCCCTCGTGAATCTAGCTCCTCCTCTCCCCTCTCCCATTCCAACACCCGCCCAGTCAGCGGAGGAATAACCGTGGCAACCTTGGACCTCTCGTGGTGGGGGGTTCCCATCTGGTGTGTAAAGTAGAGGGAGCACTGATGTAGAAAGCCACGGCACTTAGATGGCGTACTGTCATATTTATCCGAGAGGGACAAACAGGCATCGCTGACCTGAGCGGGTTGCTGAATGGGCTGTTGTGCTGGCTCGACTGGTTGTAGAGTATCCTCTGCTAGTTGACGACGACGCCTCCCGGGCATGTACGAGATGTTGCACACTGCGAAGAGCCTCTTCCATAGCCATCCCCAGTTGTGCCAGCTGGTCATGGTGTTGACGTAGAAGGTATCCCTGCTCGTCGACCGTCTGGGAGATATTCTGTTTTTTTCTGCTTCCATTGTTGGAGTTAGTATTCTGTAATGTATATGCTGGGAGTCGGAAAGCAAGTGCAGGTGGTGAGTTTAATAATAAACGGGACATCGAACAATGTAACAAACACAAGTAGCATATAGACATGAAACACATAAGCAATACTGACTGGGGAAAGAACCTAATGGAGTGCCAGATATAGGAGAGGTAATAAGTGAGGTAATGGAGTCCAGGTGTGCCTAATGATGACTTGCAGTTGCGCGTAATGATTGATACCAGGTGTGCGTAATGACGGATCCCAGGACCGGTGGTTAGTATACCGGCGACATCGAACGCCTGAGGGGAGTAGCGATAACGCACACACACTCACACATGCCTGCCCACACGCAACGCATGCACACACTCACTCCAAAACACAAATACATCCTCACATACCACATGTTCTAGGTACCATACACACTCAACTAGCAAATATCTACTTGAAGAACCCTATCTGTGGCCTTGCTCATAAACATTCAAACCATAAAGTCTCAATGAAATACCTCACCCTTCTCCCAATTACCCTCTATATCTCTCTCTTCCTTTCTTCCTCTATTTGTTACTGTCAGATTCCACGTTACATCATCACCCTGCATGAGTTGCTGGCGCACACTCCGCACGAACACGTAGAGCGCAAAAGCTTGGAGTTCGCCAAGTCCAAACTAGAGGAGCTGTCAAGGTGGGTGTTTATTTGTGGGTGTATCAATGAGTAAGAATACCTCAAAACATACAGGTATAAATTATCACCTCTTAGATATTTCATGTAGTATATCATGTTTGTGTGTGTCCTCAGGGTGATGCATGATGAGGTGAGTGATACAGAGAACATCCGTAAGAACCTGGCCATCGAGAGGATGATTGTAGAGGGATGTGATATACTACTGGACACCAGTCAGACCTTCGTCAGACAGGGTGAGTGTGCACACATACACAGGTATATGCACACACACAAAATAATTCACTTACACATTCATGACACAAACCATTGTTTATGTAACAGTATTTCTCATGTCCATCTCAGTGGCCTTGTGGTTAGACTGTCCTCCCCGTGATTGGAAGGTTGGGGGTTCAATCCCTGGTCGAGTCATACCAAAGAGTCTAAAAATGGGACTTGATACCTCTCTGCTTGGCATTAACCTCTATGGGCTAGGTGGGACGCTAGCGTGCCACCCGTGGTGCACTCCATCAACAGCAGGTGCATTTCAAGAGCGGCAAATTTGAATCCAAATAAATGTCAAAATTCAAATTTTTCAAACATACAACTATTTTACACCCTTTGAAAGATAAACATCTCCTTAATCTAACCACGTTTTACGATTTCAAAAAGGTTTTACGGCGAAAGCATAAATTTAGAGTATGTTAGGACAGTACATTTACAAGAGTTCTGTGTAATGTTTTGTCAATTCAAAGACAGGGTCACCAAAACCATAAAACCAGCTAAAATGATGCACTAACCTTTTACAATCTCCATCAGATGACACTCCTAGGACATTATGTTAGACAATGCATGCATTTTTAGTTCTATCAAGTTCATATTTATATCCAAAAACAGCGTTTTACTATGGCATTGATGTTGAGGAAATCGTTTCCCTCCAATAACCGGCAGTCAAGTCAGCGTCACAAATTAAATAATTAAAATTAGAAAACATTGGTAAAATATTATATTGTCATTTAAAGAATTATAGATTTACATCTCTTGAACGCAATCAACTTGCCAGATTTAAAAATAACCTTACTGGGAAATCACACTTTGCAATAATCTGAGCACTGCGCCCAGAAAAATACGCGTTGCGATACAGACTAGACGTCATGTTGGGGAGATCTAAAATCGAAAATACTATGTAAATAATCCATTACCTTTGATTCTCTTCATCAGATGTCACTTCCAGGTATCACAGGTCCATAACGAATGTAGTTTTGTTCAAAAAAGCTCATCATTTATGTCCAAAAATCTCCGTCTTGTTAGCACATGATCTAAGCCAGCCGGACTTCTCGTCATGAACGAGGGGAAAAAATATATTTACGTTCGTTCAAACATGTCAAACGTTGTATAGCATAAATCATTAGGGCCTTTTTTAACCAGAACATGAATAATATTCAAGGTGGACGAATGCATACTCTTTTATAACGTATTGGAACGAGGGTACCCAACATGAACTCGTGCGCCAGGTGTCTAATGGGACATCATCGTTCCATGGCTCTTGTTCGGTCAGATCTCCCTCCAGAAGACTCAAAACACTTTGTAAAGGCTGGTGACATCTAGTGGAAGCAATAGGAAGTGCCAAAATATTCCTCAGCCCCTGTGTTTTTCAATGGGATAGGTTTAAAGGTAATACAACACATCAGGTATCCACTTCCTGTCAGAAAATGTCTCAGGGTTTTGCCTGCCAAATGAGTTCTGTTATACTCACAGACACCATTCAAACAGTTTTAGAAACTTTAGAGTGTTTTCTATCCATATATAATAAGTATATGCATATTCTAGTTACTGGGTAGGATTAGTAACCAGATTAAATCGGTACATTTTTTTTATCCAGACGTGCAAATGCTGCCCCCTAGCCCTAACAGGTTAAGGAGTTTGATTGGGGGTAAGGCCCTGTGATAAACTAGCGTCCTGTCCAGGGTCTGTTTATGTACATCAAGCTGCCTCACACTACAGAAACAGGAGATGGGCAGTTCTGGCTTGGACAAGGCTTTTATATTTTTCTCACACTCACCTCCCATCTCTCTCTCCACACCTCTCCTCACTCTTCCTGTTTCTCAACACCTCCTCTTACTCCCTCCTCCCTCTCTCCCCCGTTGCCCTCCCCCGACAGGTTCTCTGATTCAGCTGCCGTCGGTGGAGAGGGGGAAGCTCAGTAAGGTGCGTCTGGGCTCTCTGTCTCTGAAGAAGGAAGGAGAGAGACAGTGCTTCCTGTTTACAAAACACTTTCTTATCTGCACACGCAGCTCAGGAGGCAAGCTGCACCTGCTCAAGGTGAGCCACACACACGCATGCTCATATTTACTGGCTTTAATTCTTCACCCTTTTCCAGAAGTGTGCACTTACACACTCCCGGGGTTGGATTTAAAATCATATTGGTGGAATGAGTTTCCAGCATTGTTAAATCCATGAGAGAATTTGTGTAATTGTACACTTTGGGAGAAAGGTGGAGAATTGGGACCTAGTCATATTTTAAGCACACAAAAAAACACAGAAACAGTCAATGACCTCAGACCTCTCTGCAGCAAGGTGGAGTCCTGTCTCTGATAGAATGTACCCTCATAGAAGAAACAGAGACCAGCGACGACGACTGTGAGTAAAGTGTGTGTGTTGACCAACCCCAGTCCTTTAGATCTATGCAGTGACTCAGACAGGCTCATTAAGTCTCTGTCTCCATACAGGTTAATTAGTGTCAAAAGATAAGTGTCCACAGATAAATCTCTGGCTGACCCTCACATCCCTTCAAATACCAGCTAACACCCTTTAAATGACACTCATGCTGATCCTATGACATCACTCACCCATTAACCTTACAGAGGGGTCTTTTTGCTCATAGACTTCCAGGGAAATAACTTTGAGTCTCACACACACACACACACACACACACACACACACACACACACACACACACACTACAGGGGTAAATGAAGTGGACCAGCTTATATCTTATTCATGTATTAATCTTTATCTCATGTCATACCAAAATACATTGTCACCCTAGGTGACCCAATCTTCTAATTTTCTTTCTCCCTCTCCCTTCCCTTTTTAGCGAAGTCCAGTGGTGGTCAGGTATTCGGTCAGTTGGACTTTAAGCTGATCATCGAGCCGTCTGACTCTCCCTCCTTCACTGTAGTCTTGTTGGCTCCCTCACGACAGGAGAAAGCTGCCTGGACCAGCGACATCAGCCAGGTAACTAACTAACTAACTCTCTCTCTCATAATTTCTCTTCTTGGAATAATAACCAAACAACAAAAAGTTCAAACAGCACCGTGTGTTTCCCTCTGGGTATCCCATGAGGCTTTGCGGTGAGTAAACAGAGTGGTTGGTTCCCCAGGGGTCAAATCCTGGTTTGTGCTTGGCTCATCCCCTTTAACCCAGTGTTCCCCCTACATACACGCACACACACACACATGCATGCACACACACACTGCACCTCCTCTGAGGCTTGGCTTGATTCTAAACAAAGATTAGGTCAAAGGAAAAGCTTTAATAACAATATCTTTCTTTAGGGTTTGTAATATATTTCTTGTAAACCATAATTACATACGACATGTTAGGATGTTGCTAATATTTTAGATTGATCTTTCGCTCCACTAACACTCTCCCTCTCCTCCCTTTCCCTCGCTCTCTCGCCCTCTCTCTCTAGTGTATTGATAATATCCGCTGTAATGGTTTGATGACTAGTGTATTCGAGGAGAACTCCAAAGTCACCGTGCCTCACATGATCAAGTAAGAGCGCCTACATACACCTTAGCCAAATACATTTCAACTCAGTTTTTCACAATTCCTGACATTTAATCCTAGTAAAAATTCCCTGTCTTAGGTCAGTTAGGATCACCACTTTATTTTAAGAATGTGAAATGTCAGAAAAATAATAGAGAGAATGATTTATTTCAGCTTTTATTTCTTTCATCACATTCCCAGTGGGTCAGAAGTTTACATACACTCAATTTGTATTTGGTAGCATTGCCTTTTAAATAGTTTAACCTCTATGGGCTAGGTGGGACGCTAGCGTGCCACCCGTGGTGCACTCCATCAACAGCAGGTGCATTTCAAGAGCGGCAAATTTGAATCCAAATAAATGTCAAAATTCAAATTTTTCAAACATACAACTATTTTACACCCTTTGAAAGATAAACATCTCCTTAATCTAACCACGTTTTACGATTTCAAAAAGGTTTTACGGCGAAAGCATAAATTTAGAGTATGTTAGGACAGTACATTTACAAGAGTTCTGTGTAATGTTTTGTCAATTCAAAGACAGGGTCACCAAAACCATAAAACCAGCTAAAATGATGCACTAACCTTTTACAATCTCCATCAGATGACACTCCTAGGACATTATGTTAGACAATGCATGCATTTTTAGTTCTATCAAGTTCATATTTATATCCAAAAACAGCGTTTTACTATGGCATTGATGTTGAGGAAATCGTTTCCCTCCAATAACCGGCAGTCAAGTCAGCGTCACAAATTAAATAATTAAAATTAGAAAACATTGGTAAAATATTATATTGTCATTTAAAGAATTATAGATTTACATCTCTTGAACGCAATCAACTTGCCAGATTTAAAAATAACCTTACTGGGAAATCACACTTTGCAATAATCTGAGCACTGCGCCCAGAAAAATACGCGTTGCGATACAGACTAGACGTCATGTTGGGGAGATCTAAAATCGAAAATACTATGTAAATAATCCATTACCTTTGATTCTCTTCATCAGATGTCACTTCCAGGTATCACAGGTCCATAACGAATGTAGTTTTGTTCAAAAAAGCTCATCATTTATGTCCAAAAATCTCCGTCTTGTTAGCACATGATCTAAGCCAGCCGGACTTCTCGTCATGAACGAGGGGAAAAAATATATTTACGTTCGTTCAAACATGTCAAACGTTGTATAGCATAAATCATTAGGGCCTTTTTTAACCAGAACATGAATAATATTCAAGGTGGACGAATGCATACTCTTTTATAACGTATTGGAACGAGGGTACCCAACATGAACTCGCGCGCCAGGTGTCTAATGGGACATCATCGTTCCATGGCTCTTGTTCGGTCAGATCTCCCTCCAGAAGACTCAAAACACTTTGTAAAGGCTGGTGACATCCAGTGGAAGCAATAGGAAGTGCCAAAATATTCCTCAGCCCCTGTGTTTTTCAATGGGATAGGTTTAAAGGTAATACAACACATCAGGTATCCACTTCCTGTCAGAAAATGTCTCAGGGTTTTGCCTGCCAAATGAGTTCTGTTATACTCACAGACACCATTCAAACAGTTTTAGAAACTTTAGAGTGTTTTCTATCCATATATAATAAGTATATGCATATTCTAGTTACTGGGTAGGATTAGTAACCAGATTAAATCGGGTACATTTTTTTTATCCAGACGTGCAAATGCTGCCCCCTAGCCCTAACAGGTTAACGTGGGTCAAACGTTTCGGGTAGCCTTCCACAAGCTTCCCAAAATAAGTTGGGTGAATTTTGGCCCATTCCTCCTGACAGAGCTGGTGTAACTGAGTCAGGTTTGTAGGCCTCCTTGCTCGCACACGCTTTTTCAGTTCTGCCCAAAAATGTTCTATAGGATTGAGGTCAGGACTTTCAATATATCCACATAATTTTCCTCCCTTATGATGCCATCTATTTTGTGAAGTGCACCAGTCCCTCCTGCAGCAAATCACCCCCACAACATGATGCTGCCACCCCCGTGCGTCACGGTTGGGATGGTGTTCTTCGGCTTGCAAGCGTCCCCCTTTTTCCTCCAAACATATCGACGGTCATTATGGCCAAACAGTTCTATTTTTGTTTCATCAGACCAGAGGTCATTTCTCCAAAAAGTGCGATCTTTGTCCCCATGTGCAGTTGCAAACCATAGTCTGGCTTTTTTATGGTGGTTTTGGAGCAGTGGCTTCTTCCTTGCTGAGCGGCCTTTCAGGTTATGTCGATATAGGACTCGTTTTACTGTGGATATAGATACTTTTGTACGTGTTTCCTCCAGCATCTTCACAAGGTCCTTTGCTGTTGTTCTAGGATTGATTTGCACTTTTTGCTCCAAATTACGTTCATCTCTAAGAGACAGAACGCGTCTCCTTCCTGAGCGGTATGATGGCTGCGTGGTCCCATGGTGTTTATACTTGCGTATTATTGTTTGTACAGATGAACGTGGTACCTTCCGGCATTTGGATATTGCTCCCAAGGATGAACCAGACTTGTGGAGATCTACAAACATTTTTCTGAGGTCTTGGCTGATTTCTTTTGATTTTCTCATGATGTCAAGCAAAGAGGCAATGAGTTTGAAGCTTGGCCTTGAAATACATCCACAGGTACACCTCCAATTGACTCAAATGATGTCAATTAGCCTATCAGAAGCTTCTATAGCCATGACATCATTTTCTGGAATTTTCCAAGCTGTTTAAAGTCAGTCAACTTAGTGTATGTAAACTTCTGACCCACTGGAATTATGATACAGTGAATTATAAGTGAAATAATCTGTTTGTAATCAATTGTTGGAAAAATTACTTGTGTCATGCACAAAATAGATTGTGGAGTGGTTGAAAAATGAGTTTTAATGACTCCAACCTAAGTGTATGTAAACTTCCGACTTTAACACATGCCTGTGTCTGTCATACCTGCTTTTGCTCCTGTGTGTACGGCTTAGTTCGAACCCAGAACTAACATACCTGAATATACCACAACCTGTTGGGGCTAGGGGGCAGTATTGATAATTTTGAAAAAAATATGTGCCCATTTTTAACTGCCACCTACACCAACTCAGAAGCTAGGATATGCATATCATTACCATATTTGGATAGAAAACACTCTGAATTTTCTAAAACTGTTTGAATGGTGTCTGTAAGTATAACAAAACTCATATGGCAGGCAAAAACCTGAGAAAACCTGAGAGAAAAAAATAATTTTGTGGCTGTACTATTTTTTTTAATCATTGGTTAATAGATACCACAGTGAGAAAGGATTAATTTCGCAACTCCTACGGCTTCCACTAGATGTCAGCGATCTTTATAAAGTTGTTTGAAGCGTCTATGATCAACAGAGACCGGATGACAAGGAAGGGAAGTTGACCTCCCTGGGATGTCGTCACTTCATTATTGGCTGCACCTGCGCAATCATGTGATGCGATACATTTTTCAAATACGTTTTTCAAGACAGTAGAGGTCGGGTTGAAACATTACTGATGTTTCACGTTAAAAATGGCTCTAAAGATTGATGCTAAACAACGTTTGACATGTTTGAACGACGTAAATAGATAATTTTTTTTACTTTTCGCCGTGACTCCCCCCCCCCCCCCCGCGCTACTTATTAGTAGCCAACCAAAGCGCTAACAACTTGGAGTTATTTGGACATCAATTATGAACTTTGTTGAAAGAAACCACATTTGTTGTGGACATGGGATTCCTGGAAGTGCCAATGGATGAAGATAATCAAAGGTAAGGGATTATTGACAATAGTAATTTTGATATTACATGGTTACAAGATGGTGCTAACCTGTATAGCCTAGCCTATTGTTCTTAGCACAGCACCCGGTTTATTGCAAATTGTGATTTCCCAGTAAAGTTATTTTGAAATCTGGCAATGCAGTAGCATTTACGAAATGTTAAACTATGAATATTTGAATGACAATATTATAATTTACCAATGTTTTCGAATAGTAATTTTGTAATTTGTAACGTTGTTCACCGGAAGCATTTCAGAGAAGAAAAAAATCTGAATTTCACCGCTACTGTAAAATGCTGTTTTTGGATATAAATATGAACTTGATGGGAAAAAAAATGCATGTATTGTATAACATAATGTCCTAGGAGTGTCATCTGATGGAGATTGTCAAAGGTTAGTGCATAATTTTAGCTGGTTTCTGCTTTTGGTGACGCCTGACCTTGAATTGAAAATGGATGTTTGTACTTTTGTGGCTGTGTACTGTCCTAACATAATCTAACTTTATGCTTTTGCCGTAAAGCCTCTTTGAAAATCGAACAATGTGGTTAGATTAAGGAGATGTTTATCTTTTAAATTGTGTAAAATAGTTGATTGTTTGAGAAATTGAAATTATTAGATTTTTGATGTTTTGAATTTCCAGCCTTGCTAGCAATCCCGTCTCAGGGTTCATTGCTAACCTGTAGCCCCAACAGGATTTATTGAATAGTTGATTAGGTTTGTTACTGCTTGGCTGAAACAAGAGCCTGCACCTCCTCCAGGCCCAGGTGTGAGGAACACTGCCGTATTTAACACAGCTATTGTATAAGCCACTGCTTTTTTGACTGAACCTCCTTAGTTGGTGGTGGTGTTCATTTTTTTTATGCAGATTTCTTGGCTATTTTCTTTGGACTTGGGCTGAGTAAGTAAGAATTTTGTCCACAAATGTACCAACATTTATGATAAGTGGATTCCATAATGTGGTTATTTTTTTAGATGCTTCTCCCTATTAGCTGAAATGTTATTTTTTCTAAGCCATTTTAGCTGTCGCGCTATCTATTGGGTCTGAACAGATTCACAAATCATGGGAAATTGTTGCGCAATGCAGATGTTGACTCCCTCCGAGGCACTTGCCGGGGCAGGCCTGCTCCCTCTGTGGCTAAAGCCATTTGTATTTATTATGAATCCCCAAGGCAGCAGCTACTCTTCCTGGGGTCCGGCAAAATTAAGGCAGTTATACAATTTTAAAAACATTACAATACATTCATTACAGAATTCACAACACACTAAGTGTGTGACCTCAGGCCCATACTCCACTACGACATATCTACAATGAAAAATCTACATGTATGTGTGTATGCATGTGTCTGTACCTGTTTGTGTTACTTCACAGTCCCCGCTGTTCCATAACGTGTATTTTTACCTGCTATTTTAATCTGATTCTACTGCTTGCATCAGTTACCTGATGTGAAATAGAGTTCCATGTAGTCATGGCTCTATGTAGTACTTTGCGCCTCCCATGGTCTGTTCTGGACTTGGGGACTGTGAAGAGACCTCTGGTAGCATGTCTTGTGGGGTATGCATGGTTGTCCGAGCTGTGTGCTAGTATTTTAAACAGACAGCTCGGTACCTTCAGCTTATCAACCTCTTTCAAAAACAAGTAATGAGGAAGTCAATCTCCCTTCCACTTTGAGCCACGAGAGATTGACATGCATGTCATTAATGTTAGGTCTTGGTGTACTTTTAACCTCTATGGGCTAGGCGGGACGAATTCGTCCCACCTACGTAACAGCCAGTCTAATCCAGTGGCGCGATTTTTGAATCGTTTGAAATACTATTACTTCAATTTCTCAAACATATGACTACTTTACAGCTATTTAAAGACAAGACTCTCGTTTATCTAACCACACTGTCCGATTTCAAAAAGGCTTTACAACGAAAGCAAAACATTAGATTATGTCAGGAGAGTGCCCAGCCAGAAATAATCAGACACCCATTTTTCAAGCTAGCATATAATGTCACCAAAAACCCAAACCACAGCTAAATGCAGCACTAACCTTTTATGATCTTCATCAGATGACACACCTAGGACATTATGTTATACAATACATGCATGTCTGTTCAATCAAGTTCATATTTATATCAAAAAACAGCTTTTTACATTAGCATGTGACGTTCAGAAAAAGCATACCCCCCGCAAACTTCCGGGGAATTTACTAACAGTTTGCTAAATTACTCACGATAAACGTTCACAAAAAGCATAACAATTATTTTAAGAATTACAGATACATTACTCCTCTATGCACTCGATATGTCCGATTTTAAAATAGCTATTCGGATGAAGCACATTTTGCAATATTCTAAGTACATAGCCCAGCCATCACGGCTAGCTATTTAGACACCCGGCAAGATTAGCCTTCACCATAATCACATTTCCTATAAGAAAAATGTTCTTACCTTTCCTGTTCTTCGTCAGAATGCACTCCCAGGACTTCTACTTCAATAACAAATGTAGGTTTGGTCCCAAATAATCCATAGTTATATCCAAATAGCGTCGTTTTGTTCGTGCGTTCTAGACACTATCAGAATGGTAATCCACGGTCGTGCGCATTGCGCATGGCGTGACAAAAAATGTCTAAATATTCCATTACCGTACTTCGAAGCATGTCAACCGCTGTTTAAAACCAATTTTTATGACATTTATCTCGTAGAAAAGCGATAATATTCCGACCGGGAATCTGCAATAAACTAAACAGCCGAATTAAAATACTCCACGGGGGCTAATCGCGCACGCGCCTCATTCCATTGTCACCTAATGGGACACTTGAAAAAGGTGATAATCTGTTTCAGCCTGAGGCTGCCTCGTCAACCTTCATGATTTTCCCGGCTTCTGAGAGCCTATTGGAGCCCTGGGAATTGTCACGTTACAGCTAAGATCCTTACTCTTCAATAAACAGATGCAAGACGCACGACTCCTTGTCAGACAGGCCACTTCCTGCATGAAACCTTGTCAGGTTTTTGCCTGCCATAGGAGTTCTGTTATACTCACAGACACCATTCAAACAGTTTTAGAAACTTTAGGATGTTTTCTATCCAAACCTGAACAATAATATGCATATTCTAGCTTCTGAGTTGGTGTAGGAGGCAGTTAAAAATGGGCACATATTTTTTCCAAAATTCTCAATACTGCCCCCTAGCCCAAACAGGTTAAGGGCCAGTTGTGCTGCCCTGTTCTGAGCCAACTGCAATTTTCCAATATCCCTCTTTGTGGCACCTGATCACACGACTGAACAGTAGTCCAAGTGCGACAAAAACCAGGGCCTGTAGGACCTGCCTTGTTGATAGTGTTGTTAAGAAGGCAGAGCAGCACTTTATTATGGACCGACTTCTCCCCTTCTTACTTACTGTTGAATCAATATGTTTTGACCATGACAGTTTACAATCCAGGGTTACTCTAAGCAGCTTAGTCACCTCAACTTGCTGAATTTCCACATTATTCATTACAAGATGTAGTTGAGGTTTAGGGTTTAGTGAATGATTTGTCCCAAATACAATACTTTTAGTTTTGGAAATATTTAGGTCTAACTCATTCCTTGCTACCCATTTCGAAACTAACTGTAGCTCTTTGTTAAGTGTTGGAGTCATTTCAGTCACTGTAGTAGCTTACCTGTATAGTGGTGAGTCATCCGCATACATAGACACACTGGCCTTACTCAAAGCCAGTGGCATGTCGTTAGTAAAGATTGAAAAAAGCAAGGGGCCTAAACAGCTACCCTGGGGAATTCCTGCTTCTACCTGGATTATGTTTGAGAGGCTTCCATTAAAAAACACCCTCTGTGTTCTGTTAGACAAGTAGCTCTTTATCCACATTATAGCAGGGGGTGTAAAGCCATAACACATACGTTTTTCCAGAAAGACTATGATCTATAATATCAAAAGCTGCACTGAAGTCTAACAAGACAGCCCCCAGAATTGTATCATCAATTTCTCTCAGCCAATCAGTCAGTTGTGTAAGTGCCGTGCTTGTTGAGTGTCCTTCCCAATATGCGTGCTGAAAGTCTGTTGTAAATTTGTTTACTGTGAAATAGCATTGTATCTGGTCAAACACACATTTTTTCCAGAAGTTTACTTAGTGTTGGTAACGTGAGAAATGTGCAAACAAATATTTGTCCTATGAAACTAAATAAATACTGCACTCTGACCCACAAAACTCCTTTGATCGATTGATTTATAGTGTTGTTAGACAAAGCAAGGAAAGTGAATTTTAAAACGTGATGTAGTTTTATTGGAATTTGCAGCGGTTGTCGTTAAGTAATTAATCTGCTAGCTTCTGACATGACTTACTCCAACTTTAAGTGTTTATCCATACTTAAAACGTCTGTGTGAGTAATCCTAGCAATTCAATGATTAGATCACCAGTGATTGTGTGTGTATGTCCGTCCATCAGATCTGATATGCGCCTCCATAAAGATGATGTTGACATTTGCTTCAGCAAGACACTCAACTCCTGCAAGGTCCCACAGATTCGCTACGCCAGCGTGGAGCGGCTGCTGGAAAGGCTGACGGACTTGCGCTTCCTCTCCATCGACTTCCTCAACACCTTCCTCCACACCTACCGCATCTTCACTACTGCTGCCGTGGTCATGGATAAACTGGCTGACATCTACAAGAAACCTTTCACCTCTATACCTGTCAGGTAATACACGAGAGAGAACATGCATGACATGCACACATTCACGGAAAAAAACACACACTTTCATGTTACAGATGGTTGAGTTTTCTCTAAACCTCTCATCTCATTATTTCTCCTGTTTATTCTCTCGATCCAGTTTTGAGAGAGAGAGAGAGAGAGAGAGAGAGAGAGGAGAGAGAGAGAGAGAGAGAGAGAGAGAGAGAGAGAGAGAGAGAGAAGGAGAGAGAGAGAGAGAGAGAGAGAGAGAGAGAGAGAGAGAGAGAGAGAGAGAGAGAGAGAGAGAGAGAGAGAGAGAGAGAGAGAGAGAGAGAGAGAGAGAGAGAGAGAGAGAGAGAGAGAGAGAGAGAGAGAGAGAGAGAGAGAGAGAGAGAGCGAGAGAGAGAGAGAGAGAGAGAGAGAGAGAGAGGGAGAGAGAGGAAGAGAGAGAGAGAGAGAGAGAGAGAGAGAGAGAGAGAGAGAGAGAGAGAGAGAGAGAGAGAGAGAGAGAGAGAGAGGAGAGAGAGAGAGAGAGAGAGAGAGAGAGAGAGAGAGAGAGAGAGAGAGAGAGAGAGAGAGAGAGAGAGAGAGAGAGAGAGAGAGAGAGAGAGAGAGAGAGAGAGAGAGAGAGAGAGAGAGAGAGAGAGAGAGAGAGAGATTGAATCGAAACACTTATCTGCTAGCAAAACAGATGCTTGAAAAATGTTTTTCAAAGACACATGTCAGACAGTGTTTTTGTGTGTATGCATTTTCCTGCCCAGACCTAACGATCCTTTCAACTGGAAAGTCTGTGCCTCTTTTTTCCTGTGTCCAGCGCAGGTGTGTGTAGGCTAACTCCTGGATGCCCTCATTACCAGAGAACATAGACCAGAAACCCACACACCTACAGTATATGACAGGGTGTATTTGCTCCTAGACACTGATCTTGTCAGTTTGGCATTTTCCCCACTAATGGTTAAGGTTAGAATTGGGGGAGGGGAAGCTGATCCTAGATCTGTACCTAAGGCACAGGAGATTGGTGGCACCTTAATTGGTGAGGACAGGCTCGTGTTAATGGCTGGAGCGGAATCAGTGGAATGGTATCAAACACATCGTTTCCATATGTTTGATTCCATTTTCTTCGTTCCAGCCATTATTATGAGCCTTCCTCCCCTCTGCAGCCTCAACTGACCTAGGGGAGTCTTCACCCTGGAGGATAATGACAGCATTCACACATACAGTTTCAACATGAAAAGGCTTTGATGTCCTGTGGTCATTGTCAGTTATATATAAATAAACGTGTATGTTGTCCTGACCTTCACTCCTCCATCCTCCACCTTCCCCATCACCTTCATCCCCCCCTCACCCATCCCCTCTTCTCACTCCTCCATCCGTTATATCCCTTTCCTCTCCATCCCCCCTCCACAGGGTACAGTACCACTCATTTGACCGCCTGTCCATCACGTCCATCTGTCCTGACTACAGCCTGAAGATCAGGAAGATAGCCCTGGATCAGTCCAAGTAACACAATCTGCCTCTCTCTCTCCCCCTCTGCTTTATCCCTTGCTCTTTCTGTCCCTGGACTTGTCCAAGTACCTCTCTCTTTGCCTCTCACTTGTGTTCTCTCCTCCTCTCCCCTCTCTCTCGCTCTTTCTTCACTTTTGCATCTTTTCACTGTACCTTTTCTTTTAGAGAAGACTTCAAGGCTATTTTGCTCTTTCCTCCTCTCCCTTTCCCTGTCCTTCGCTCAATGTCTCTGTCCTTAGTTTTCTTTCTCCCTCCCTCTAGCATCTTCCGTCTGCATATCCTCCCTTCTGACTACTGTGGAAGACCACTGAGCTCTTTCCCTCTGTCTCTCTCTCTGTCTGTGTGTCACTTAGTGCTGAGCGATTAACAGAAATGTCAGTTAATTTTTGGTTTTTAAACAACTTATTGACTGACATTGGTTGAATTATTTTAATTCCATTTCATTTTTTTTCTTTCTGCTAGCTCAATGCGCACACTGTAGTTTCTCTACAGATAAATCAGATCATGCCCAAACTGTGCGATGTAATGTAGTAGGGAGTTGTAGTTTCCAACAGGCCAATGTTCTACATAGTTTAGTGACGAAAACGTGATAATTAACTACAAATAACCATAGTCCATAGTAATGTTTATTCTTACGCCTGCTACATAAGAGACAGAAGAATGTGCGATCAAGAAGGGATACAGAGAGAGCAGTTGCTTCTTGAGGTATTGGTATTCAGCAGTCATATTGGTATGCCTTATTTACTTTAAAGAACTATTAAAATAATGGTTTTGTCAGACTGCATAGGCAGCAGCTCAATAGAGATGAGATGATGACTTGGAATTAAATTAGTCATCAAATAAAACAAATGTAATATACACAACAACTGAAATATTTTATGTGAAGTAATGTGAATAACTGATGGTTAATAAGTGATAAGCAGTCATGAGCAGTCAGTATCATCATGGGACTTTTAATTATTGTTTTATTCTGTTTGGTTACAGCATCCAACCCGCATAGTGCATTTAATGTTTTGAAAATCTTGATTATTTTTTATAATCGAACCGAATCCAAACCAACCTCAAAAAGCTCTAATCGCTCAGCACCACTCTCACTCCTTTCTTCAACCTCTTTGCATGGTCTTTCATGTAACCTGTTTTGCCATTTTCCACTCAGGCTGAGTTATAGACCTATCTGTAGTGCTGATGGTTCTGTTCACAGTTTTCTGGCATGATGATGATAATAGCATCTCCTGTCTCATAACAGTCAATTCATGCTTTCCTCACAACGACTCAATGCAAATTTGACAGATTTTTTTTCCCTCTCTTGCTCTCTCTCGCTCTCTCTCAGGTCTTTGGAATTGTTCTTTGCCACCAACCAAAACAACCGAAGTGGTGATCACACCAATGACAAGTCCCCCCGTCTCTGCCGCAAGTTCTCCGGTCCTCTCTCCATCTCCTCCCACACCTCCTCTCCTGTCCGCACACGCAAACTCTCTCTGCATTCCCCCATCAGTGCTAGGGTGGGGGGGCTGGACCTTACTAACATTAACTCTATCCCCTCCTCCTTCTCTCAGTCCGCTGTCAGTAGTCCAACCTCAGCCCAAACCCCTACATTCCACCCCCCCACCCCCCAGAACTCTACCCCCCAGACCCCCACTACCACTTCCCCCCCTCCCACCTCCTCCTCGCCCCCTCCAGGTGGCAACAGGACCCCCCATGAACAGGCCCCCCTCCCCCCCTGTCTACCCCTGTCCTACCCCGAACAGAGTCCCTCCCCCACTACAGAAGGGCAGGAGCTGCCTCGTGTTGACGCCTTCTGTGGAAAACTGAGACGCAGCATCCGCAGAGGTAAGGCCTATCTAAACACACACATGCAGCACAGATGCGCACACACACACTACCTGGATTCCCTGTCTGAGCTTCCTTCTGAGCACCACAGGCATTTAGTCAGCTTATTTATGAGTTTTAACAGCAGCTCTGATTATAATGTTCTCTGACAGGGCATTTAGAATGAAGAGAGGCAGGCTGCTAGGGTGTTTATGGCTGCACAGGATACACAGTCATTAGAATTGGGGTGTGAGTAGAAAGCATTCAGAGGGAGTGTTCTCACTTTAGATTCTTTACTGTGTGTGTATGGGAGAAAGCGAGAGAGAGTGAGTGTTTTATGACCTTTCCCCCTGGCTGTTTCATGCCCAGAACTGGGCTTTTTTTTTTTTACCCATCTACCAATAGGTGCCCTTTTTTTGCGAGGCATTGGAAAACCTCCCTGGTCTTTGTGGTGGAATCTGTGTTTGAAATTCACTGCTCGACTGAGGGACCTTACAATTATCTGTATGTGTGTGGTGCAGAGATGAGGCAGTCATTCAAAAATCATGTTAAACACTACTATTGTACAAAGAGTGACTCCATGCAACATATTATGTAACGAAGGGGTTGAATGTCTCAAGACATTTCTGCTTTTGAGAAAAATAATTCCACTTTGACATTATGGGGTATTATGTTTCGCCCAGTGACCCCAAAAATCTTTATTTAGTCAATTTAAAATGTAGGCTGTATTACAACAAACTGTGGAAAAAGTCAAGGGGTGTGAATTATTTCTGAAGGGACTGTGAGAAGAGGAAAATCGCCTTGTGTATTATACTATTCTAACTCTCAACAGTGAATTGACACCCTGACTGAGTTCTTAAAATAAATACATGTATTTACTCCATGTGTTTGGACAGTGAAGCTAAAATGACTTAATTTGGCTCTATACTCCAGCATTTTAGATTTAAGATTCAGTTACTATTGGGCAAAACATAACCCAAAAACAAACGGCAAATGCATCCAACGAGTTTGTAGAAATACTACACTTTTGACTACTTTGATACACTATATGTGAATTTGTCTAAATAATGATGACTTCTTCACATCGGTGAACTAGATACATAAAGGGCTTTCCAGGTCTCTCTTGAAAAAGATGAGTTTTTATCTCAATGAGACTAACCTGGTTAAATAAATACAATTTCTAAACAGTAAAGCAGAAGCAGTGGGGTACGACATTATTGAAATGCTTGATAATGATGAGCAATAATGACTGTATAAAATCAATAATTAATATACTAAGCTAAAAAAATAAAGAAATTATTTTATACTGACACAATTGCAGAGGAAGAGATTTTGTTTAACACGGTAGGGTAAAAAGTAGGGTAAAAATTGACAGCCCTAAAGATTCTTATAAATTAAGTAGTCAAAAGTTTAGTATTTGTGACCGACCGCCTTGATTCGGTTTTATTTAGCAAAATTTGAAATTGTGCTTTTTACATTGGATAAATGTAGAGACTAGCTAGACAATGGAATATCATACACTGCAGTTGAGGAACAATGGAAAAGTAATTCTGCTTTGAAAGTAGATAAACTTGTAACCCCACTTTTGAGAATGGCCCTTGAATGTTTTGGTACACTTACTGGAAAGTTGTTCTTTGTCTACACCCATTCATCATTGTTCACACCCTCTTAAGCCTTAGCCCCACCCATCTCTAAGGATTCACGTAAGGCCATGTGGTAAACACACGCTATATCAAATAAAATCTATGTTTATTTGTCACATGCAAAGGATACAGAAGGTGTAAACGGTGAAGTGAAGTGGTTACTTGCATAGTAGCAATATCAAAAACAGAAAGTGGCCAGCTAAAAACATTTTGAAATATTTTACAATTATTAGATGATGATTACCCGACACACTTGTCTAAATTGATGCGTCATGTGAAGGAAATGCTATAACCCACCCCCAGCTACATCTAGCTAAGTGGATAGGTCACTATTTTCTAGACATGTACACATGTTCGTGAAATACAATAATAGATGGCCATAATCACCCCCAGACACACCTGGCTAATTTGATGGGTCATGTAATAATCCGGCCAAAGTGGAGTCTTTTGTTTCGACATGTAGCTAGCTAGCTAAACAATGAACCGGAATAATACACTGTAATGGGGCGGCAGGTAGCCTAGTGGTTAGAGCATTGGGCCAGTATCCGAAAGGTTGCTGGATCGAATCCCCGAGCTGACAAGGTAAACATCTGTCGTTCTGCCCCCGAACAAGGCAGTTAACCCACTGTTCCCCGGTAGGCTGTCATTGTAAATAAGAATTTGTTCTTAACTGACTTGCCTAGTTAAATAATAATCCCAACTCATACGTCTACCAACACAAACAGCTGTAGTATGAATCTGCAGGTAGCTAAAGCTAACAAACTAGGTTCAATGTTAGCTAGATAACATTAGGCTATAACTAGCAATGCAAATGGTTTTCTGATTCTAATAATATTACTACACAGATCATACACATAACGTTAGCTAGCAAGCCAGCAAGCTAATGCTAGCTAACAGTATGCTTTAACTTGCAATAAAAACAACTTTCTGACTAAATTAGAAACGTATATCTGAAAATGTAACTAGACTCTTACCCGTATACCCGTAACATATTATATTCTTATTGACGAATAATACGAGTGACTCCAAAATGACACGACACATTACATACAATTTCTGCAAGTGAATCCATAGTAGCCATATCTAGGAAAACCAAAATTCCAAAGGCTGGGCCTAATATATTGTATAAGAGGTCAGATGTTGATGATGTAAATAATATTTGTTGGTCTGCTGTGTGTAATGAGGAGCAACCAGACGCTGCACTTGACACATTTATGAAATTGCTTATTCCAGTTAAGAAAATGACTGTAAACACTGTTAAATCCCCTTGGATTGACGAGGAATTGAAAAATGGTATGGTTGAGGGTGATGAGGCAAAATGTGTGGCAAATAAGTCATGCAAATTAAGAAATCATGTGACTAAATAAAAATAAACTACACTATGAAACAAAAATTAATAATATACAGAATGGTATTAAAAAGCTTTGGAGCACCTTAACCTGTTAGGGCTAGGGGGCAGCATTTGCACGTCTGGATAAAAAAAATGTACCCGAATTAATCTGGTTACTAATCCTACCCAGTAACTAGAATATGCATATACTTATTATATATGGATAGAAAACACTCTAAAGTTTCTAAAACTGTTTGAATGGTGTCTGTGAGTATAACAGAACTCATTTGGCAGGCAAAACCCTGAGACATTTTCTGACAGGAAGTGGATACCTGATGTGTTGTATTACCTTTAAACCTATCCCATTGAAAAACACAGGGGCTGAGGAATATTTTGGCACTTCCTATTGCTTCCACTAGATGTCACCAGCCTTTACAAAGTGTTTTGAGTCTTCTGGAGGGAGATCTGACCGAACAAGAGCCATGGAACGATGATGTCCCATTAGACACCTGGCGCGCGAGTTCATGTTGGGTACCCTCGTTCCAATACGTTATAAAAGAGTATGCATTCGTCCACCTTGAATATTATTCATGTTCTGGTTAAAAAAGGCCCTAATGATTTATGCTATACAACGTTTGACATGTTTGAACGAACGTAAATATGTTTTTTCCCCTCGTTCATGACGAGAAGTCCGGCTGGCTTAGATCATGTGCTAACAAGACGGAGATTTTTGGACATAAATGATGAGCTTTTTTGAACAAAACTACATTCGTTATGGACCTGTGATACCTGGAAGTGACATCTGATGAAGACAATCAAAGGTAATGGATTATTTACATAGTATTTTCGATTTTAGATCTCCCCAACATGACGTCTAGTCTGTATCGCAACGCGTATTTTTCTGGGCGCAGTGCTCAGATTATTGCAAAGTGTGATTTCCCAGTAAGGTTATTTTTAAATCTGGCAAGTTGATTGCGTTCAAGAGATGTAAATCTATAATTCTTTAAATGACAATATAATATTTTACCAATGTTTTCTAATTTTAATTATTTAATTTGTGACGCTGACTTGACTGCCGGTTATTGGAGGGAAACGATTTCCTCAACATCAATGCCATAGTAAAACGCTGTTTTTGGATATAAATATGAACTTGATAGAACTAAAAATGCATGCATTGTCTAACATAATGTCCTAGGAGTGTCATCTGATGGAGATTGTAAAAGGTTAGTGCTTCATTTTAGCTGGTTTTATGGTTTTGGTTACCCTGTCTTTGAATTGACAAAACATTACACACAACTCTTGTAAATGTATTGTCCTAACATACTCTAAATTTATGCTTTCGCCGTAAAACCTTTTTGAAATCGTAAAATGTGGTTAGATTAAGGAGATGTTTATCTTTCAAAGGGTGTAAAATAGTTGTATGTTTGAAAAATTTGAATTTTGACATTTATTTGGATTCAAATTTGCCGCTCTTGAAATGCACCTGCTGTTGATGGAGTGCACCACGGGTGGCACGCTAGCGTCCCACCTAGCCCATAGAGGTTAAATTACATTTTGGGAACTCTTCTCTTTCATTCATTGAATCAGATGACTCATTCATCACAAAACCCACTGGAATTGCCAACTAGTGCCTTTTTCATTGGAAAGATAAGCAAACTTAGGCATGACATGCCAGCAACAAACTCTGACACTACACATCCAAGTATATTTGACAACATTTTGGAAGATGAGCATTGTACTTTTGAATTCCATAAAATGAGTGTGCAAAAGGTGAAAATAGTATTGTCTATCAACAATGACAAGACACCGGGGTCTGACAATCTGGATGGAAAATTACTGAGGATAATAGCGGACGATATTGTCCCTCCTATTTGTCACTCCTATTTGCCATATCTTAAATGTAAGCATACTAGAAAGTGTGTGCCCTCAGGCCTGGAGGGAAACAAAAGTTATTCCCCTACTTAAGGATAGTAAAGCCTCCTTTACTGGCTCAAATAGCCAACCCTTTGTAAACTTTTGGAATGTTTGAGCAGATACAATGCTATTTCACAGTAAACAAAGCACAGTACTTACTCAAATGAGAATTTGATAAGACTGTAGGGGCTTTTTGTTAGACTTCAGTGCAGCTTTTCACATTATCGACCATAGTCTGCTGCTGGAAAAACTTGTGTAATGGCTTTACACCTCCTGCAATATTCTGGAGGGTGTTCTTTAATGGAAGCCTCTCAAACATAATCCAGGTATATTCAGGAGTTCCCCAGGGCAGCAGTTTAGGCCCCTTAATTTTTTCAATATTTACTAACTCCATGCCGCTGGCTTTGAGTAAACATAGGAAAATTGCTATTGATAATGATATGCATGTCAGTCTCTCCTGGCTCAAAGTGGAAGAGAGATTGACTTCATCATTTGTTTTTGTAAAAAGTGTTGACAAGCTGAATGTACCTAGCAGTCTGTTTAAACCATTGGCACACAGCTCGGACACCCATGAATAACCCACAAGACATTCCACCAGAGGTCTCTTCACAGTCCCCAAGTCCAGAACAGACTACGGGAGGCGCACAGTACTGCATAGTGCCATGACTACATGGAACTCTATTTCACATTAGGTAACTGATGCAAGCAGTTGAATCAGATAAAAAAAACAGGTTAAAATACACCTTATGGAACAGCGAAGACTGTGAAGACACCGTTACAGACATACGCATATATTGTAAAATTGTTGTATGGTATTATACATATTTTATTGTACATTTTGTATTGTAGATATGTAGTGGTTTAATAATGTTATATGATGTACTGTTTTATCTTTTGTTTTATATGCAATGTAAGTGCTTTAATGTGTTTAGGCCCCAGGAAGAGCAGCTAATAAATACAAATCTGTTATTGATATCACCTATTAAATCCTTATATCCACTTCAATCAGTGTAGATGAAGGGGATGAGACAGGTTAAAGAAGGATTTTTAAGCCTTGAGACAATTGAGACATGGATTGTGTATGTGTGCCATTCAGAGGGTGAATGGGCAAGACAAAACATTGAATTGCCTTTGAATGGGTTATGGTAGTAGGTGCCAGGCACATAGATTTGAGTGTGTCATGAACTGCAACGCTGATGGGGTTTTCATGCTCAACGGTTTCCGGTGTGTATCAAGAGTGGTCCACCACCCAAAGGACATCCAGCCAACTTGGCACAATTGTGGGAAGCATTGGAGTCAACATGGGCCAGCATCCCTGTGGAACGCTTTCGACAACTTGTAGTACATGCCCCGATGAATTGAGGCTGTTCTGAGGGAAAAAGGGGGTGCAAGTAAATATTATGAAGGTGCTCCTAATGTTCTGTACACTCAGTGTTAGTCTAGAACCGGCAGGAATGTTGACTGAATGATCTGCTTTTTGCTATTTAGCGAAGAGGCATGACCTATTTCTAAAGAAGCCCATTTTTATTCTCAACAACTTAACTAACTTATCAATATGCTTTTTAAGAGATAGCTATTCTTCAATCCAGATGCCCAGAGGGGACACGATCAATGTGGGCACCATCAATTTTTTCAAAAAATGTTTTGAAAAATAACATACTTGTTTTGACCTGCATTATAAGTACCAATTTCAGTTCAACAAAGGCTTTCTGCAAACAGTTGTGTATGCTATTGCCCCCAGGGTTGGCCAAGCTCTTTTGGAGCTCCAGTCTGCCTTCATTTCCTTGCAGAAAGCCTTTGATGAAGTGAAATTCATACTTTATGCAGGGATGTTATTTTCCAATTCAGGTAAAAATGTATCTGATGATTTATGCATATGTCCATTGGATGGTGCCCCCATTAATCATGTCCCCGCTTATAAATATCTGGGCATCTGGATGGAAGAAAAGCAATATTTTGTGGTGTGCTGCGGACAAGCCACCGGGGAGACTCTTTGAGGCCTGGTGACAGAAAGTCTACATCACGCGGTGTTGGCTCCCTCTGCTGGATGTGCCAGGTCTCGACGGGTCCTCCGGCCAAGACTAATTGGGGCTGACTGAGACTGGTGAGTAATCAAGGGGCTGATCGCTCATCAGCCATACGGGGCCCATAAAGCTGCCAGGAGGGCAGCCACGGGAGGTTTGAAGGTGGTGAGAGGTTGCAACTGGAGAGACGTCCTCACGGCCTGCTAGAACCGAGGGGCTCTGTGTTCCCCGGAGCCAAGAAGGCGGTATCCCGGAAGAGGTCTCCTGGATGAGACCGGTTTCTTTTATTTTCCTTTATTTTTTAAAATAAACACCCTTGAAACAGAGGTATCACACTTGTGTCTGTGTCTGATCTGTGTAAACGTCTAGATCAAACCCCTTGGTCTGCCACAAGTGGTGGAGAATGCAGGCATTCTGACAATGTGGTCAGACCAGGGTTTACGTTTATGCAGTATCAGTATGGAAGAGTTGATAGCTCAATTCGTTCGGGTGCAACAGAACATTCATAAACAAACGCTGGAAGAACAGTGTCTACAGAATGTCTGCCTGCTTGAGGAAGTCAAGAAGCTGTGAGGAGAAACACAGACTGAATCGCATCCCAATATATTTTCTATCAAGCTAACGGAGGATGATGACATCGAGACTTACCTCTGCATGTTAGAACAGACAGCACTCCGGGAAGGATGGCCCAAGATGAAGTGGTCAAGTCTTCTGGCCTGTTCCTGTCCAGTGACACCCAAAAGGCGTATTTTTTTTTCAATTCATAGGATTCATTCAATACATTTTCTAGATATATTTTCAGCCCCCCACCGGCAATCTGATAGCATGTAAAATAAATCATGAGATAAAAACAAATGTATATTACATCTTCTGAACAATACGTCATATATCCTCAGAAATAGTGACACATTATTGATACACATTCATGGGTGTAAAGGGCCGTTGGTTAAGAGTTCAGAAATGTCTGTATGTCCAGCGTGAACACCTTGGGCCTGTGGAGTCTGGCCGTGGAGAGCTCCATAAGTACAATTTCCTTAAATGTGAGCAGCCATTGTTGCAATGGTAACTGATGCACCTTTGTACAATAATTTTCTTTGCAGCTGTGGTTCCTGCCAACCAAATCAAATTGTATTGGTCACACACAGAAGTTAATGAGAGTGTGCATTTCGCTACACACTCTGTTGGAGCCATGAGAAGTGCAAATGCAAATCAGTGTCATCACAAGGCACCATCACTATTGGATCTAATAGCAGAATTGTATATGTAAGTACAGAGATGACATTGTTGACTTTCCCCCAGAATTCAACCACCCCCGGGCATTTCCACAGCACATGCTGAAAAGTACCAAGGTCCCCTGTGGTGCAGAACTCTCATAATGGTGATGGACTAATACCCATGTTGTCGTTTTTGAGGTGTTAGGTTCTATGCAATTTGTTTAATTAATGAATTGGTGATTGTGGTTTCTAAATGATCCAAATATATTTTTCCATACTGTCTCCCAATGTATTTGTATTTCAGCAAATGGATAGAGTTAATGGGTTTTGTGCTCCTATAATTAATTGACTAGATATTAGAAACAACTCCTTTTGAGGGGTGTCTGTCCGTTAGAAGTTTGACCAATGGGTGTACTACTAGTTCTGCTCCCAAAGGGACCCCATAGGCTCGCATGGATAGGCAGAGTTAAAGGTAAAGACAAAATGATGAACCTGGGACATAATAAATTGAATATGTCTTTGAAAGTATAAATATGCTAAGAATTCTTTATTACGCCACATTGGAGAGTATGATTGCCATTTAAGATTATATCTCATATGCTTCTCTGTAGCTTTCCACACATTTACTGAGTATGCTAGGATGGATCCAAACAATAATACACATTTTTTTGGCGTCAATCCAGAAAATCATAAATCTTGTAATTTTATTGGTGAAACTATTGGCTCTTCTATAGTACGCCAAGTAACAGAAGCCTCTGGGTTTAACCAGGTCTTCAGAATATTCATTGGGAATGATAGGTGATAACATTTTAGATATGGAAGTGCAAGTCCACCTGATGCTTTTTTTCTCTGTAGTTTTGCATATTTAATCTGTGGTCTCTGTCTCCCCTAAATTAACTTCTTTATGACAGAGTCAAATTTAGACTGATAGTCTATAGGAGGAGTGTAACGGTTGTTGTCGGATAAAGCGGACCAAGACGCAGCGGGGAAATGTGCACTCATCTTTTTTATTTAGTTGGCAAAGAAGGTGAACCAAAAATAAACACGTACACAAAAAGAAACAACGATGAATAACAGTCTTGTAAGGCTTGAAGCTATACACAGAAACAATCTCCCACAAAACACAAACAAAACACATAGGTGCAGACCCCGGATGCACCTCACCTAAATAAACCAATACCCCCCAACACAAAAAAATCCCCCTAAACTAAAGGGAGGGAAGGGAGGGTGGCTGCCATCAACGACGGCTCCTGTGCTACACCTCCCCCTCCCCAACCCACCTATACTGGAGGTGGCTCAGGTTCCGGTCTACTACCCCCACCCAACCTGTCCACCCCTGCAGAATACTCAGGGCTGCAGAGCCTCTCTGGGGGCTCCGGACTGTAGGCCGACTCTAGCTCCAGACTGCAGGCAGACTCACTCAGTTCCGGACTGCAGGCAGACTCACTAGGTTCCGGGCTGTAGGCAGACTCACTCGGTTCCGGACTGGACACTGTTGCCGGATACTCTGGACTGGACACTGTTGCCGGATACTCTGGACTGGACACTGTTGCCGGATACTCTAGACTGGACACTGTTGCCGGATACTCTAGACTGGACACTGTTGCCGGATACTCTAGACTGGACACTGTTGTCGGAAGCTCGAGACTGAGCTGACGCACTGGAAGCCTAATGTGTGGGGCTGGTAGTGGAGCTACGAGACAGGAGACACAGACTTTAACCTCTATGGGCTAGGCGGGACGAATTCGTCCCACCTACGTAACAGCCACTTGAAGCCTGTGGCGCGATTTTCAAAACCTTAAAAATCCTATTACTTCAATTTCTCAAACATATGACTATTTTACAGCTATTTAAAGACAAGACTCTCGTTAATCTAACCACACTGTCCGATTTCAAAAAGGCTTTACAACGAAAGCAAAACATTAGATTATGTCAGCAGAGTACCAAGCCAGAAATAATCAGACACCCATTTTTCAAGCCAGCATATAATGTCACCAAAACCCAGAAGACAGCTAAATGCAGCACTCACCTTTGATGATCTTCATCAGATGACAACCCTAGGACATTATGTTATACAATACATGCATGTTTTGTTCAATCAAGTTCATATTTATATCAAAAACCAGCTTTTTACATTAGCATGTGACGTTCAGAACTAGCATACCCCCCGCAAACTTCCGGGGAATTCGCTAACATTTTACTAAATTACTCACGATAAACGTTCACAAAAAGCATAACAATTATTTTAAGAATTATAGATACAGACCTCCTCTATGCACTCGATATGTCCGATTTTAAAATAGCTTTTTGGTGAAAGCACATTTTGCAATATTCTAAGTACATAGCCCAGGCATCACGGGCTAGCTATTTAGACACCCAGCAAGTTTAGCACTCACCATAATCATATTTACTATTATAAAAGTTTGATTACCTTTTGTTGTCTTCGTCAGAATGCACTCCCAGGACTGCTACTTCAATAACAAATGTTGGTTTGGTCCAAAATAATCCATCGTTATATCCGAATAGCGGCGTTTTCGAAACACTATCCGAAATGGTAAAGAAGGGTCGCGCGCATGGCGCAATTCGTGACAAAAAAATTCTAAATATTCCATTACCGTACTTCGAAGCATGTCAACCGCTGTTTAAAATCCATTTTTACGCCATTTTTCTCGTAGAAAAGCGATAATATTCCGACAGGGAATCTCCTTTTCGGCAAACAGAGGAAAAAAATCACAAAGGCGGGGGCGGTCGGGTCACGCGCCTAAGCCCAGTGTCCCTTGATCGGCCACTTGAGAAAGGCGATAATGTGTTTCAGCCTGGGGCTGGGATGACGACATTCTGTTTTTTCCCTGGGCTCTGAGCGCCTATGGACGACGTAGGAAGTGTCACGTTAGAGCAGAGATCCTTAGTAAAAGATAGAGATGGAAAAGAAGTTCAAGAAATGGTCAGACAGGCCACTTCCTGTAAAGGAATCTCTCAGGTTTTGACCTGCCATTTGAGTTCTGTTATACTCACAGACACCATTCAAACAGTTTTAGAAACTTTAGGGTGTTCTCTATCCATATGTAATAAGTATATGCATATTCTAGTTACTGGGTAGGAGTGGTAACCAAATTAAATCGGGTATGTTTTTTATCCAGCCGTGTCAATACTGCCCCCTAGCCCTAACAGGTTAAGGCTAGTGCGAGGAGCGGGAACAGGCTGAGTTGGACTGGGCTGACGTATTGGAGGCCTGGTGCGTGGTGCTGGTACTGGATATACCGGGCCGTGGAGAAGCACTGGTGGTCTCGATCGCACCTCCTGCATAACCCGTCCTGGCTGGATGGAACTAGTAGCCCTGTACGAGCGGAGTGCTAGTACAGGGCGAACTGGGCTGTGCAGGGGCCTGATGGTTGCCGTGTGTAGAGCGGGCGTAGGGTAGCCTGGACCTAGGAGGCGCACCGGTGGCCAGATGCGCTGCGCAGGCATCCTCCTACCAGGCTGGATGCCCACTCTAGCATGGCATTTGCGAGGGGCTGGGATCACTCGCACCGGACTGTGCGTGCGTATGGGTGAGATCGTGCATACTTCCGCATACCTAGGAGCTCTCCACTCCATACGTCCTTCCCAAAAAGCACGGGGAGCTGGCTTAGGGCTCACCCTTGGCCCAGCCAAACTACCCGTGTGCCCCCCCAAAACATTTCTTGGGGGTGCCTCTCGTGCTTCTCCCTCAGCGCGTACAAAGCCTCGTACCGACGCCTCTCCGCCTTGGCTCCCTCTATTTCCTCCCGTGGGCGACGGTATTCCCCAGCCTGATGCCAAGGTCCAACCCCGTCCAAAATTCCTCCCATGTCCAATTCCCCTGATAGTCCATATAATTGTTCCCTTGCTCCTTACCCCACTGCTTGGTCCTTGGTGGGTGGGAGATTCTGTAACGGTTGACGTCGGATAAAGCGGACAAAGATGCAGCGGGGAAATGTGCAGTCATCTTCTTTTTTATTTAGTTGGCAAAGAAGGTGAACCAAAAATAAACACGTACACAAAAAGAAACAACGACGAATAACAGTCCTGTAAGGCTTGAAGCTGTACACAGAAATAATCTCCCACAAAACACAAACAAAACACATACCTATATATAGGACTCTCAATCAGAGGCAACTAAAAACACCTGCCTCCAATTGAGAGTCCAACACTCAATACCTAGACATAGAAATACTAAACTAGAGAGAACATAGAAATACAAAAAACATAGAACATAACCCAGAAATAATAAATCAAACACCCTACTAAGCAAACCACCACCCCAAACCACGTAAAACAAATACCCTCTGCCACGTCCTGACCAAACTACAATACAAATAACATCCTGACCAATAACCCCTATTATTGGTCAGGATGTGACAAGGAGGCAGTGGTAACATGGAACTCATAAAATTCATACGAGGGAGGACATTTAGTTTAGTTTATTAATTCGACCATTTTAAAAAACAAGCACACATAAAACTTAAAAGCCATACATGCACATGAATAAAATCATCGAGGATAACACACAATAAAGTCTGAGACTTATTTCCATTGTGGTCCTCTTGAGACAAGATCGAACAAAGTATGGCAGTGAAATAATAAAACAAAACAAAACAACATAAATCTCATCATTCCAGTTACATCATAGGGGTTATTCATATGGGCACAGAGGACATCAAACATATTTTTAAAACTGTCCAGAGAGGACGTTGTTTTTAAAGGCAGAGGCAACTGAGGCTCCAGTATACAAGAAAGTACCTTTCCCAGCATTACTCCTGAACCTGTATAACCTGTTGCCGCACGGATCGGATAGGGGGCAGTATTGACAATTTCGGAAAAAATATGTGCCCATATTAAACTGCCTCCTACTCAAACTCAGAAGCTAGGATATGCATATTATTAGTAGATTTCGATAGGAAACACTCTGAAGTTTCTAAAACCGTTTGAATGGTGTCTGTGAGTATAACAGAACTCATATGGCAAGCAATAACCTGAGAGAAATCCTACCAGGAAGTGGAAATCTGGATGCATGGGCTCTCTTCAAGTCGTTTCCTATTAAATAGACAGTGACGTAGTAATAATGTCGACAGTCTTTACAAAGTTGTTTGAAGCTTCTACGATGAACAGAGCCCGAATGACAAGGAGGGGAAGTTGTTGAGGCAGGGGGTGACATCACTTCTTGGGGCGCGTTCATGAGGGAGGATCCTCCCGTTCCAAAACCTTTTTCAAGACACAGGAACCGTCCGGTTGAAATATTATTGAATCTTCACGTTCTGAAGGCCCTAAAGATTGATGTTTTACAACGTTTGACATGTTTAAATATAACTTTTTTTTACTTGTCGTCGCGACATCGTCCGCGCGCTTTCTACACTTGGAGTAGCTTACTGGACGCACGAACAACAAGGAGTTATTTTGACATAAATTATGGTCTTTATCGAACAAAACAACATTTGTTGTGGACCTGGGATTCTTGGAAGTGCCTTCTGATGAAGATGATCAAAGGTAAGGGAATATTTCTAATGCAATGTATGATTTTAGATGTCCCCAAGATGGCGGCTATCTGTATAGCCTAGTGTATTTTTCTGAGCTCAGTACTCAGATTATTGCAAAGAGTGCTTTCCTCGTGAAGCTTTTTTGAAATCTTTCATAGCGTTTGCATAAAGGAGATGTTCATCTATAATTCTTTGAATGACAGTTTAATTTTGTATCAATGTTTATGACAAGTATTTTTGTAAATTGTGGTGCTAATTCACCGGCAGTATTTCAGGGAAAATATTTTCTGAACGTCACGCGCCGATGTAAAATGCTGTTTTTATATATAAATATGAACTTTATCGAACAGAAAATGCATGTATTGTGTAACATGATGTCCTAGGAGTGTCATCTGATGAAGATTGTCTAAGGTTAGTGCTGCATTTAGCTGTGTTTTGGGTATTTGTGATGCATGCTAGTTGCTAGGAAAATGGCTGTGTGGTTGTTTTTGTCATGTTTTTGTCATGTACTCTCCTAACATAATCTAATGTTTTGCTTTTGCTGTAAAGCCTTTTTGAAATCGGACAACGTGGTTCGATTCAGGAGAAGTGTATCTATAAAATGGTGTAAAATAGTCCTATGTTTGAGAAACAGAAATGATTAGATTTGGTTTTGAATATGGCGCTCAGATTTTTTCGCTGGATGTTGATCCCGGTTACGGGATCCACGCGGCAAGAAGATAAGCACACATCAGCAACACCTGATCTGGTGCTGTGATTGTGTGCATCCCTAACACGAGGAAAGTAATTGCTTAGATATCTGGGCGCAGGACTATAAATACTCCTGTAAACCAAACCTAGTCTAATCTGGGACAACCTAGCCTCAACAGGCAGCCAGTTTAGCTCCTGAAAACAGCTCCTGCCTATGTGAGTATGTGGACTCACCCTCAGCACTACCCTGATCAACTTATTCTGGGCTATCTGGAGCATCCCCAGAGTTTAGATAAGCCCCCAAACCAGGAAGTACTAGCATAGTCAAAATGGCATTGAATGAGGGCAGTAGCTAGCACTTTCATGGAGTCCTTATCAAGCAGCCTGGACTTTCTAGCCAAAAACGTAGTCCTGGCATTAACCTTCCCTAGCACCTTATTGGCCATGCTCACACCTCCCAAGCTTCCATCAAGGATACATCCCAAGTAGCTAACAGAGGTTTTAGTAGTCAGCACCTCACCCCCTAACTCCACTCTGATTTCAGACGACCTACACAATTTAGGTCTGGATCCAAAAATAATTGCTTCAGTTTTCCCTAAGTGCAGAGATAGCTTATTATCTCCAAGCCATTTGCTAATGTTAGTAAGCTCTGTGCTAAGTATGCTCTCCAACATAGTTTTACTTTTGTGAGACACCAGAAGTGTAGAGTCGTCCGCATAAAGAAAAAGACGGCAAGAACAAGCATCTTTCATATCATTAATATACAATAAAAACAGCAGAGACCCAAGCACGCTCCCCTGCGGAATGCCACAACTCATTGGTTTTGCCTGAGATAGTGAACCATTAACCTCTACTACTTGCTCCCTTCCTGATAAATAGGAATCTACCCAGCCTAGAGGGATATTGCTTAACCCCTGAGCCTCCAGTTTGGAGATTAGGAGACAGTGGTTAACTGTATCATAGGCCTTCTGTAGGTCAAGCAGTACCATTCCACACAGATTTCCCTCATCAATCTCTTTCCTGATGAAGTCAGTCAAGTAAAGTAGACATGAATCAGTAGAGAACGTTTTTCTATAACCCGACTGAAAATCATACATTAGATCCTGTTTGTTAACATATTCATACATTTGCTCATGTATAATTCTCTCCAGGATCTTTGATGTTACATAGAGGATAGATACAGGCCTATAATTCCCAGGGTCAGACTTTATCCCCTTCTTATACAGAGGTATAACTTTAGCTTGTTTCATGTCCCTGGGAAAGGTGCCTTGTTCAAGAGAGAGATTAACAATATGTGTAATACAAGGGCCAATTTGCTCAGCAGAATCTATTAGAAACCTTGCAGGAATATTATCCAGGCCTGTGGCTTTGGAGCATTTAAGCTCTGCCAGCATACTGACTATGTTGGCTGTTGCTATACCTTTGCAAAAGAAAAAGAGTTTGGCTGAACCCCTGACTCTACATAATACTTCTTGACTTGGTTGTTTCCATACCAGAACTGGTGGGCAGCTTGCTAACCAGCTTGCTGGCAACAGAATTTAAAAAAAGAGTTGAATTCATTGGCAACCTCTGCTTTTTCATATACCATCTCCCTTTTGATGTTCAGTCCAATACTGTTTAGTTTGTTTTTGGAAGTACTACTACAGCCTAGTTCCGTAAATGATTTCCAAAGCTTTTTAGGGTCATTTTTGTTTTCAATTATTTTCTCAGCAAAGTAACCCCTCTTAGCTTCATCCATCCTGCCCTGTGCTTCATTTCTGTGACGTTTATATAGGACAAAATCATGCTGCTCTTGAGAGTTCTTAAATTTCTTAACTTCCCTGGGCTAGTCAACAGCCAGTGGAATCGCGTGGCGCGTAATACAAATACCTCAAAAATGCTATAACTTCAATTTCTCAAACATATGATTATTTTACACCATTTTAAAGACAAGACTCTCGTTAAGGAAATATGGCGATGTACAACGTGACCTGTTGGGAGTAGGCTACAGTTACTAAGAGCATAACATTTCCACACCCGAATTGTAGTCTAACCAATACCCAAATGGAGATTCAATGAAACAAAAAATCTCAATGATCTATCAAGACAAGTCCGCATGCTTGTCTCAGAGCAGCGCGAAACAGTGCTGAAATAGTTGACCACACGTGGGTAGTCTATTGCTTCAAATCCTATTGCTTTGAACTTCAATATGCTATAAATGCCACAATGTCACAAATAATTGAACACACACAATTCTTAAAACTCTAATGCTTTTAATATTTTCTACCCTCCGAATTCATAATCATTATATAAATATGTGCACCTTGATATTGGGGGTGCGCCATGCGGCTGTGCCTAACGGGGAAGGGGGGGATTGAGCCGGGTGGGCGCAACCCAGGCAACATGGAGATGCGGGGATCCAAGCTAGGGCGAGAGCTGAAGCCACCCTCCCAACCCTCCCAGCCCAGAACCCCGAGCTGAGGGAAGGGAGAAGCGGAAGGCGTGGATCCCCTACCCAGTCCTCAGAGAATCATAGATACTCCCGCCGTGTGTTTCGATATTTTCTTTCTCGCTCTCTCACTCTCTCGCTCTCTCCCCCTCTCCTCTCTCTCCTCTCACACATGTTGTCTTGACCTCTGAATCCTCGGCTATGAAAAGTCAACTGACATTTACTCCTACACACTAAAAAGAAAAGGTTCCTGGAGTATCCTTTAGGGGTTCTTAAAATTGAAACTGTGGGGGAACCCCTATGAGTTCTTTGAAGAACCCTCGAAAAAGGTTATTCGAAGCACATTTTGGTGTAAATTTTTTTAACTCCCTCCATTATAAAAAAAATATTTTAATAATACAAATATTGATTTATATAATTAATTGCTTATTTAGTGGTACCACAAATGTGAATTAATATTTACAAAACAATTTACCAAACAAAACACATTAGAGAATCAATCCAGGAACTGTAGTGATGCCTCTTGCACTGAGATGCAGTGCCTTAGACCGCTGCGCCATGACCAATATGACCTATATATATATATAGATAGATAGATAGATAGATAGATAGATAGATAGATAGATAGATATATTGCTCAAAAAAATAAAGGGAACACTTAAACAACATATCCTAGATCTGAATGAAAGAAATAATCTTATTAAATATTTTTTCTTTACATAGTTGAATGTGCTGACAACAAAATCACACAAAAATAATCAATGGAAATCCAATTTATCAACCCATGGAGGTCTGGATTTGGAGTCACACTCAAAATTAAAGTGGAAAACCACACTACAGGCTGATCCAACTTTGATGTAATGTCCTTAAAACAAGTCAAAATGAGGCTCAGTAGTGTGTGTGGCCTCCACATGCCTGTATGACTTCCCTACAACGCCTGGGCATGCTCCTGATGAGGTGGCGAATGGTCTCCTGAGGGATCTCCTCCCAGACCTGGACTAAAGCATCCACCAACTCGTGGACAGTCTGTGGTGCAATGTGGCGTTGGTGGATGGAGCGAGACATGATGTCCCAGATGTGCTCAATTGGATTCAGGTCTGGGAAACGGGCGGGCCAGTCCATAGCATCAATGCCTTCCTCTTGCAGGAACTGCTGACACACTCCAGCCACATGAGGTCTAGCATTGTCTTGCATTAGGAGGAACCCAGGGCCAACCGCACCAGCATATGGTCTCACAAGGGGTCTGAGGATCTCATCCCGGTACCTAATGGCAGTTAGGCTACCTCTGGCGAGCACATGGAGGGCTGTGCGGCCCCCCAAAGAAATGCCACCCCACACCATGACTGACCCACCGCCAAACCGGTCATGCTGGAGGATGTTGCAGGCAGCAGAACGTTCTCCACGGCGTCTCCAGACTCTGTCACGTCTGTCACGTGCTCAGTGTGAACCTGCTTTCATCTGTGAAGAGCACAGGGCGCCAGTGGCGAATTTGCCAATCTTGGTGTTCTCTGGCAAATGCTAAACGTCCTGCACGGTGTTGGGCTGTAAGCACAACCCCCACCTGTGGACGTTGGGCCCTCATATCACCCTCATGGAGTCTGTTTCTGACCGTTTGAGCAGACACATGAACATTTGTGGCCTGCTGGAGGTCATTTTGCAGGGCTCTGGCAGTGCTCCTCCTGCTCCTCCTGGCACAAAGGCGGAGGTAGCGGTCCTGCTGATGGGTTGTTGCCCTCCTACGGCCT
This sequence comes from Salmo salar, assembly GCF_965601325.2. Classification (NCBI taxonomy): domain Eukaryota; kingdom Metazoa; phylum Chordata; class Actinopteri; order Salmoniformes; family Salmonidae; genus Salmo; species Salmo salar. Next base: position 1,328,375 of record NC_138314.1, on the reverse strand, counting down.
CCTCCACGTCTCCTGATGTCCTGGCCTGTCTCCTGGTAGCGCCTCCATGCTCTGGACACAACGTTGACAGACACATCAACAACAAACTAGAATGGTCCAAACACACCAAGACAGTCTTGAAGAGGACACGAAAAAGCCTATTCCCCCTCAGGAAACTAAAAAAATGTGGCATGGGTCCTGAGATCCTCAAAAGGTTCTACAGCTGCAACATCGAATGCGTCCTGACTGGTTGCATCACTGCCTGATACGGCAATAGCTCGGCCTCTGACCGCAAGGCACTACAGAGTGTAGTGCGTACGGCCCAGTACATCACTGGGGCTAAGCTGCCTGCCATCTACCAGGCGGTGTCAGAGGAAGGCCCTAAAAATTGTGATAGACCCCAGCCACCCCAGTCATAGACTGTTCTCTCTACTACCGCATGGCAAACAGTACCGGAGTGCCAAGTCTAGGACAAAAAGGCTTCTCAACAGTTTTTACCCCCAAGCCATAAGACTCCTGAACAGCTAATCAAATGGCTACCTGGACTATTTGCATTGTGTGCCCCCTCCCAACCCCTCTTTTTACGCTGCTGCTACTCTCTGTTTATCATATTTGCACAGTCACTTTAACTATACATTCGTGTACATACTACCTCAATTGGGCCGACCAACCAGTGCTCCCGCACATTGGCTAACCGGGCTATCTGCATTGTGTCCCACCCAACACCCGCCAACCCCGTCTTTTACAGTACTGCTACTCTCTGTTCATCATATATGCATAGTCACTTTAACCATATCTACATGTACATACTACCTCAATCAGTCTGACTAACCGGTGTCTGTATGTAGCCTCGCTACTTTTATTGCCTCGCTACTGTATATAGCCTGTCTTTTTACTGTTGTTTTATTTCTTTACCTACCTATTGTTCACCTAATACCTTTTTTGCACTATTGGATTACAGCCTGTAAGTAAGCATTTCACTGTAAGATCTACACCTGTTGTATTCGGCGCACGTGACAAAGAAACTTTGATTTGATTTGAAACAAAAATAGAACTGTTTGGCCATAATGACCATCGTTATGTTTGGAGGAAAAAAGGGGAGGCTTGCATGCCGAAGAACAACATCCCAACCGTGAAGCACAGGGGTGGCAGCATCATGTTGTGGGGGTGCATTGCTGCAGGAGGGACTGGTGCACTTCACAAAATAGATGGCATCATGAGAGAGGAAAAGTATGTGGATATATTGAAGCAACATCTCAAGACATCAGTCAGGAAGTTAAAGCTTGGTCGCAAATGGATCTTCCAAATGGACAATGACCTCAAGCATGCTTCCAAAGTTGTGGCAAAATGGCTTAACTTCTTACCTTTAGACATTCCGCTCGCGGAACACCTGCTCCAATATCCAATGATAGGCGTGGCGCGAATTACAAATTCCTCAAAAATACCAAAACTTCAATTTTTCAAACATATGACTATTTTACACCATTTTAAAAGACAAGACTCTCCTTTATCTAACCATACTGTCCGATTTCAAAAAGGCTTTACAGCGAAAACAAAACATTAGATTATGTCAGCAGAGTACCCAGCCAGAAATAATCAGACACCCATTTTTCAAGCTAGGATATAATGTCACAAAAAACAAAACCACAGCTAAATGCAGCACTAACCTTTGATGATCTTCATCAGATGACAACCCTAGGACATTATGTTATACAATACATGCATGTTTTGTTCAATCAAGTTCATATTTATATCAAAAACCAGCTTTTTACATTAGCATGTGACGTTCAGAACTAGCATTCCCACCGAACACTTCCGGTGAATTTCCTAAATTACTCACGATAAACGTTCACAAAAAACATAACAATTATTTTAAGAATTATAGATACAGAACTCCTTTATGCAATCGCTATGTCCGATTTTAAAATAGCTTTTCGGTGAAAGCACATTTTGCAATATTCTGAGTAGATAGCACGCCATCACAGGCTAGCTATTTTGACACCCACCAAGTTTGACCCTCACCAAACTCAGATTTACTATAAGAAACATTGGATTACCTTTGTTGTTCTTCGTCAGAATGCACTCCCAGGACTTCTACTTCAATAACAAATGTTGGTTTGGTTCAAAATAATCCATAGTTATATCCAAATAGTGGCGTTTTGTTCGTGCGTTCAAGACACTATCCAAGGGTGACGAAGGGTTATGCGCCCGACGCGTTTCGTGACAAAAAAATTCTAAATATTCCATTACCGTACTTCAAAGCATGTCAACCACTGTTTAAAATCAATTTTTATGCTATTTTTCTCGTAAAAAAGCGATAATATTCCGACCGGGAGTCGTTGTTTTCGTTCAAAGACGAAATAATAAAAACATGGGGTCGGCTCGTCCACGCGCCTCAGTCTCATTGTACTCAGATCGACCACTATCAAAATGCGCTAATGTTTTTCAGCCAGGGGCTGCAAAGACATCATTCAGCTTTTTCCCGCCTTCTGAGAGCCTATGGGAGCCGTAGGAAGTGTCACGTTACAGCAGAGATCCTCAGTTTTCAATAAAGAGAGTCAAGAAGCCCAAGGAATGGTCAGAGAGGGCACTTCCTGTACAGAATCTTCTCAGGTTTTGGCCTGCCAAATGAGTTCTGTTATACTCACAGACACCATTCAAACAGTTTTAGAAAACTTTAGGGTGTTTTCTATCCAAAGCTAATTTCTATCCAAAGCTAATTATATGCATATTCTAGTTTCTGGGCAGGAGTAATAATCAGATTAAATCGGGTACGTTTTTTATCCGGCCGTGAAAATACTTGGCTGTTTTTAACCACTTCCGGTTGTCACAGGAAGTTCTTACTCAACACACGTTGTCTTTGGGGTAGACATAAACAGAATCCTGAATAAGAAGTCTCTACCTTAAGAATTGACTGAATGACAGATGGTTGAGTTGCGTGATTTTCACTCTCTGCTGGTTGGCCATATGACAATAGCTCTTGGGTGTTTTTAACAACTTCCGGTTGTCACAGGAAGTTCTTACTCAACACACGTTGTCTTTGGGGTAGACATAAACAGAATCCTGAATATGAAGTCTCTACCTTAAGAATTGACTGAATGACAGATGGTTGAGTTGTGTGATTTTCACTATGTGCAGGTTAAATGACAATAGCTCTTGGCTGTTTTTAACCACTTCCGGTTGTCACAGGAAGTTCTTACTCAACACACGTTGTCTTTGGGGTAGACATAAACATAATCCTGAATAAGAAGTCTCTACCTTAAGAATTGACTGAATGACAGATGGTTGAGTTGCGTGATTTTCACTATGTGCAGGTTAAATGACAATAGCTCTTGGCTGTTTTTAACCACTTCCGGTTGTCACAGGAAGTTCTTACTCAACACACGTTGTCTTTGGGGTAGACATAAACATAATCCTGAATAAGAAGTCTCTACCTTAAGAATTAACTGAATGACAGATGGTTGAGTTGCGTGATTTTCACTATGTGCGTTTTATGACAATAGCTCTAGGCTGTTTTTAACCACTTCCGGTTGTCACAGGAAGCTCTTACTCCACACACGTTGTCTTTGGGGTAGACATAAACAGAATCCTGAATATGAAGTCTCTACCTTAAGAATTGACTGAATAACAGATGGTTGAGTTGCGTGATTTTCACTATCTGCTGGTTGGCCATATGTCAATAGCTCTTGGGTGTTTTTAACAACTTCCGGTTGTCACAGGAAGTTCTTACTCAACACACGTTGTCTTTGGGGTAGACATAAACAGAATCCTGAATAAGAAGTCTCTACCTTAAGAATTGACTGAATGACAGATGGTTGAGTTGCGTGATTTTCACTCTGTGCGCTTTATATGACAATAGCTCTAGGCTGTTTTTAACAACTTCTGGTTGTCACAGGAAGCTCTTGCTCCACACACGTTGTCTTTGGGGTAGACATAAGAAGGTGGGGACTCGGGTGTAAAGTACCACCATCATCCGTTAATCCACGGGTGTGGACTTAGTCTCTGAGCGGAAAGCGGCAGGGTAACCAGGTGCACATAGGTTGTTTCGGGTGACCAGGTGCACATAGGTCGGTTCAGGTGACCAGGTGCACGCGGTTCGTAGCAGCGGGGCTATATGCTTTAGTGTCCGGGGAAGGGTGCTTAAGTGTGGGTGCCCTGGTTCGGATGGTGTACGAGGTTGTGGAGGTGGGGGGTATCCCCCATTGGAGGTCATGCCCATAGAGAGGGGTGTTGACCCGGTTAGTGAGTGTAGGCTAAGGTGCCTGGAGGTCCAAGGCTCCAGGGAGTAAGCTCTACTCTCATGTCCGGAGAGATGGGTGTTCCCCGGAGAGTGGGTGAAGGCCTAGAGGCCTGGAGGTCCGTAGTTCCACTGTCCTTAAGGGGGGCAGAGCAGTCAGCCTCTCTGGAGGTTGGCTGCTCTGTCCCCCTTTTTTTTGGCCTGGTAACCCAAAATAAAACCATGTGAATATCCTACAGACACGTCCCCACCGTACCTTAAAACATCCATAAAACACTCATTCTTCATCCCACTGACTTGGGATCAACGTGGGGTGCGCCCACAGTGGTGAAGGAGGTGGTTATGGCCTTTAAAAGTATTTAAAACCGTTTTGAAAATTTTGACTTGGTAACCCAAATGAAAACAGGTGCATACGGACACGTCCCCACCGTACCTTAAAACATCCATAAAACACTCATTCTTCATCCCACTGACTTGGGATCAACGTGGGGTGCTCCCACGGTGGTGAAGGAGGTGGTCATGTCCTTTAAAAGTATTTAAAACCGTTTTTAAAAAATGGTCCTGGTAACCCAAAAATGTGCAATATTGCGCGTTACGTTTGCAATATTGCGCGTTACGTTTGCAATATGATTCATCATGTCAACTTTGGTGATATTTTTTGCTGTTGAATCATATTGCAAATGCACGTTACATTTGCAATATTGCGCGTTACGTTTGCAATATGATTCAATGGGCATTTAGCATCACAAATTTAGGCATGCTCAAAAATACTGCAGAAATGCATAATTGACTGGCCCGATGAACTCGGGATGGCCGGGCAGTGACTGTGGTTCCTCTCCATTGCTCGTCACCCAGCAGTCAGCGTCCATCAGTCAATTAGATGTCATTCTGACACCAAACTGATACCATCTGACACCAAATCAACTTTTTCCAACTCATATAGAAGCCAACTATCACATATGTCAGAGAAGGCCCATAATTCACAGTGCTTTCAATTTTAACCATAAAAAAACATAAAACACATAGTTACGTTATAGCTGCGGGTCCAGCTCTGACAATATGTGTAGGCCTATGTGAGGCGACCCCGAATCCCAAGGTTCGGCTCGATAGGTCATTCGGTGCCCGAGCAATGGCCTTAATTGGTGCTGAAAATCCACTTTTTCAGGGCGTTACTACGGGGTCCCTGAATGAGCTATCGGACAGAGACATTTGGGTCCGTCTCTATGGGCCGAGGTGGTTTCAATGCACCTAGTCTTGCGACTCTGGGACATTCCTACATGTCGCCATGTCCGTGATATTCAAAATGAATTGAAAATATTGCAAATGCACGAGGCGGTTTCTCGGTCTGAGAACCTTCTAGAGCCACATAAATCACCGTGCACTATCGACTTGAGCTCTAGAACAGGTTTCTAAAATTTCGGAGCTCTAGGTCTGACGGTTCTTGAATCGTTTGAACGAAAATAACTATTGAAGGCGGTATAAGCCTCTAAGCCCCACACTATGTCCCTATGGACAAATTGTGTGTGTGTGTGTTTTAGTTTTTTTTGCAAAAAGAATAGACACACGTTGTCTTTGGGGTAAGGATAAACAGAATCCTGAATATGAAGTCTCTACCTTAAGAATTGACTGAATGACAGATGGTTGAGTTGCGTGATTTTCACTATGTGCGTTTTATGACAATAGCTCTAGGCTGTTTTTAACCACTTCCGGTTGTCACAGGAAGCTCTTACTCCACACACGTTGTCTTTGGGGTAGACATCAACAGAATCCTGAATATGAAGTCTCTACCTTAAGAATTGACTGAATGACAGATGGTTGAGTTGCGTGATTTTCACTATGTGCGTTTTATATGACAATAGCTCTAGGCTGTTTTTAACCACTTCCGGTTGTCACAGGAAGTTCTTACTCAACACACGGTGTCTTTGGGGTAGACATAAACAGAATCCTGAATAACAAGTCTCTACCTTAAGAATTGACTGAATGACAGATGGTTGAGTTGCGTGATTTTCACTATCTGCTGGTTGGCCATATGACAATAGGTCTTTGGTGTTTTTAACAACTTCTGGTTGTCACAGGAAGTTCTTACTCAACACACGTTGTCTTTGGGGTAGACATAAACAGAATCCTGAATAAGAAGTCTCTACCTTAGGAATTGACTGAATGACAGATGGTTGAGTTGCGTGATTTTCACTATCTGCTGGTTGGCCATATGACAATAGCTCTTGGGTGTTTTTAACAACTTCCGGTTGTCACAGGAAGTTCTTACTCAACACACGTTGTCTTTGGGGTAGACATAAACAGAATCCTGAATAAGAAGTCTCTACCTTAGGAATTGACTGAATGACAGATGGTTGAGTTGCGTGATTTTCACTATGTGCGTTTTATATGACAATAGCTCTAGGCTGTTTTTAACCACTTCCGGTTGTCACAGGAAGCTCTTGCTCCACACACGTTGTCTTTGGGGTAGACATAAACGGAATCCTGAATATGAAGACTCTACCTTAACCTCTATGGGCTAGGTGGGACGCTAGCGTGCCACCCACTCAGCAGCCAGTGGAATCCTGTGGCGGGCTATTCAAAATCCTTCGAAATACTATTTCTTCCATTTTTCAAACATATGACTATTTTGCAGCTATTTAAAGACAAGACTCTCATTAATCTAACCACACTGTCCGATTTCAAAAAGGCTTTGCGGTGAAAACATAGATTATAATAATCTGAGGACAACGTCCCGCAAACAAGCATTAGAGTAGCATTTCCCAACCAAACATTAGCGTCACTAAAGTCAGAAATAGCAATAAAATAATCAATTACCTTTGAAGATCTTCTTCTTTTGGTGATATAAAAGGCCCAATCTTCACAATAAATGGTCGTTTGTTCTATCAAATCCATTTTTATAGCATAACACGAAACATTTCCGAACCGGCTAGTGTCATGAATTCTGATTCCTTCAACTTTGTCCGAAGCATTCGATGTAATTACTCCCGCTAAACTGACGTTTATCCAGTCATGGTTGGCTTTGTTGCAATCTCCTGTTTGCCAGTAACACAACCATACTTGATTGTTCTTTTTGCGGGACGTATTGACCGAAAATACCTGATTCGAACACACCTAACAATGACATCCTTGCGCGCCAATGATATGACCAGTGCTTCGTTGATTGACTGTATTTCGGACCAATCACCACTGATCGTCTTGAAATCTACCTTGGCAGATAGCCAATGAGCTAAGGTAAACGCCAGTATGAAATGGTAATACCCTGAATGACCAGCTCTTGAACGAAAGCCGTGCGTAACGCAGCCATTCGCCATTGAAACTTCCAGCCGCCGGAGCCACATCTGTTTGCGCACAGCAGTTTTGAGTAGAGATATTTTCCAGCTATTTTATCGTTATAATTATGGCTAGTAAATCTGTAAAATCTAAGGCTAAGTCCGGGTATACAGATGTACAAGACATAATAGATGAAATAGATAGAGATAGTGAAACGGAGCTTCTTGAAGAAGAATCTGATTTTGAGTCCAGTGTGGACTCGGAATTTGAGGACATGTTTCTGCATGGAAAGGACGCGATTTTGGACGGGTGAGTAATATCAAATGTTGATAATATCAAATGTTATTCTTTTGAGTTGTTTGGAGATATATATATATTATTTTGTATGTATTTATTTGACATATATATGTAATGAACCGTGTGAAACACATGGCTAAACATTATGAGTGCGTGTCTGTGTCTGTATATATTAGATACATGTACAAAAATATGTATTTTATCTAGACATGGCCTTTCCAACTCTGTATATAATCTCTGTATATCTAAAATATTTTTTCCATGTATTTTATCTAGACATTGGTTTCACAACTCTATATATAATCTGTCTGTATATATAAAATATGTTTTCCATGTATTTTATCTAGACATTGGTTTCACAACTCTATATATAATCTGTCTGTATATATAAAATATGTTTTCCATGTATTTTATCTAGACATTGGTTTCACAACTCTATATATAATCTGTCTGTATATATAAAATATGTTTTCCATGTATTTTATCTAGACATTGGTTTCACAACTCTATATATAATCTGTCTGTATATATAAAATATTTTTTACATGTATTTTATCTAGACATTGGTTTCACAACTCTATATATAATCTGTGTGTCTGTGTCTTCACAGTCCTTCTGATTCTGATTGGGAGCCCCCACTGCCAAGGTGCCCATCCCCCACAGGAGCTGGTTCATCTAGCCGGACCCCTGCTGTCTCCGGCTCCACACCTACCCCCACCCGGCCAGGTGTGAAGTCTGTGACAAAGAAGAGGAGATGGGGCAAAGCTAAGCCAGCAATCAGAGAGGAGGAGGGTCGTTGGCACTCTGTGACGGTGGAGGATGTGGGCCCACCACCTCCAGTATTCAGACCTAAAAGGCAACCAGGACCTCAGCTGGACATGACCTCCAACTACAGCCCCATGCAACTTTTTCAACTGTTTTTTACGTCTGCAGTGATTGATTCCCTTGTCTTGAACACTAATAAATATGGTGCAAAGAAGCAGGCAGGCAAAAAAGATGCATGGAAGCCTATTTCCATGACAGATATTTTCTGTTATTTATCTATGGTCATGTACATGGGTCTAGTCAAGCTGAAAACCCTGAAACAGTATTGGAAAACTGCACCCCTCTATCAACTGCCTTTCCCCTCCACTGTCATGTCGTGTAAAAGGTTTCTGACAATCTCACGGGCGCTTCATATTAGTGACCCAGAAGTTGACGGGGACAATGACAAGAAGCGAGGCACAGCAGGGTATGACAGGCTATGCAAAATTAAACCTCTCTACCACAGTATGGTTGAGGCCTGCAAGACCTATTTCCAGCCCGCCCAGAACCTGTCCATAGATGAGAGAATGGTAGCCTCAAAGGCCAGAATCAGCCTAAAACAGTACATGCGTAACAAACCAACTAAATGGGGTTACAAACTGTTTGTTTTGGCTGATTCTGCGTGTGCATACACGTGCAATTTTTTTGTTTATGAGGGGAAGAGCAGTTGTGCGACCGGTAAGGGACTCAGCTATGACTCTGTCATGGCATTATTAGATTTTCAACTGCTGGGGAAGGGCTACAAACTGTTTGTGGACAATTTCTACACAAGCCCTACCCTGTTCACAGACCTGAGGAGGTTGGATATGTGGGCTTGTGGCACCATTCGGCCCAACAGAGTGGGCTTTCCTAAAACCAAGGTGAACGACATGCCTAAGCGGGCTGAGCGGGGTACCATGCGGTGGATCCGTGAAGATGGCCTTCTCTTTGTCAAGTGGATGGATACCAGGGAGGTGGTCATGTGCTCCAGTATCCACAAGTCCTTCAGTGGAGATCAGGTCATCAGGCGTGTGAAGGACGCTACTGGGGCATGGACAGCCAAAACTGTCCCCATTCCTGCAGCCATCAAAGACTATAACAAGAGCATGGGGGGTGTAGACCTGTCGGATGCACTTATAGGCTACTATAATGTGCTACACAAGACAATGAAATGGTACAAGACTTTTTTTTATCATTTTATCGACATTGCTGTTGTCAATTCATTTATCATGCAGAAGGAAATGGCCAACAGCTGTGGAAAGCCCCCCATTTCACAGCTAGCCTTCCGAGAGCTGCTAATCCAGGAGCTTGCTGCCTACAGCAAGACCACTGCAGCACCTTCTGTCCCCTCTAGTTCTTCTGCTCCTTCAACCAGTGGTGTTCACCTGCCTAAATTCATCTCTGCAGGCATGAATGTGCCTCAGGGCAAAAAGGGCACAGTGGGGAGGCGACGCTGTGCCCTTTGTCACAGGAAATGCCCCATCACCTGCACTAACTGTTCAGTAACCCTCTGCTTTACAGCAGAAAGAGACTGCTATGGGCCATGGCACAAGCAGCACAATTTTGTGTAGTGGACTGAGGGTCCTCACAATACTGTACATTTAATGTATGTAAATGGTTACCCTTGTAATTAAAAATTTTCAACATTTTATATTTGTATTTTTTTGGTACTTTATTTGAGTGGTGTGTTAGAATATAATTTTTGTATTTTGTATATAGTTTTTACATCAAAATGTATCACTGTACCAATTTGGCCACTTGGGTACATTTGGGTACATTTGTGTGGGACACCTGGATGACTTCATGCTCAATGTCATGTAGCTCGCTCATTCCTGAAGATATGTTTATGAAACTTTTCTCAGATACTGTTGCCCTCTTACATTCTGCATAGAAATTATCCCCAGCATCCTATCTGAATGTTTGGCTGTTCCTTTTCAGTTGAAAGATGGTGCAACAACAATAGAAACCAGAAAACGTATGTTTGTTTCCTTGTATTTTCTTCTACCAGATCTATTGTGTTATATTCTCCTACATTCAATTCACATTTCCACAAACTTCAGAGTGTTTCCTTTCAAATGAAACCAAGAAAATGCATATCCTTGCTACTGGGCCTGAGCTACAGACAGTTAGATTTGGGTATGTCTTTAGGTGGAAATTAAGAGAAGTGGGGGGGTAGCCCTAACAGGTTAATCCCATAGAAAATCTGTGGAGGGAGCTGAAGTTTCGAGTTGCCAAATGTCAGCCTCGAAACCTTAATGACTTGGAGAAGATCTGCAAAGAGGAGTGGGACAAATTCCCTCCTGAGATGTGTGCAAACCTGGTGGCCAACTACAAGAAACGTCTGACCTCTGTGATTGCCAACAAGGGTTTTGCCACCAAGTACTAAGTCATGTTTTGCAGAGGGGTCAAATACTTATCTCCCTCATTAAAATGCTAATCATTTTATAACATTTTTGACATGCGTTTTTCTGGATTTTTTTGTTGTTATTCTGTCTCTCACTGTTCAAATAAACCTCCTGTTAAAATTATAGACTGATCATTTCTTTGTAAGTGGGCAAACGTACAAAATCATCAGGGGATCAAATACTTTTCCCCCCCACTGTACGCTACATGACCAAAAGTATCTTTACATTTACTACATTTGACAAGTATATATAGGTCCTTAGCTATTGAGCTATTTCCCCTTTTTCTTCCTCCTTTTGCTTCTGAAGCGCAACAGAGTCCAGTGGGAGCTTTACGCACGTGCATTGAACGACTTGGGATATCCGGTTATGTGACCAGCTTTTTGTCTGTTTTGCTAATCCAGCTTGCGGCAGGGCGCTCCCTAAGCAGTGTCTCCCTGGCATATAGCAGCAGGGGGCAACGGTTACCTAGCGGTTTTCCTCGCCCACTTCAGCAGGATTCTGACAGCGTCTTAGGCGTTGTTTAAAGGCTTGACTACAGGAGATATTTGTCGTGCAGCAAGCTGGGCATCACCACACATTTTTGTGAGGTTATATCGCTTGGAAGTTCACTGCACCCAGTGTAGCCCCCATGGTAGTTATGGCTGGGACAGGGGAACTAGCCAGTGCGCCGTGTGCGCAATACCCAGACTGCCAAATCTTAATGGGGTCAGGTCTGGGTGGTCTGTGTGGTGGACATTTCAGTACTGAGAAAGACTTTGTCATTTCTTCAAACAATCATCTTTATTTAATATCGATTAATTATTTCAATAATGAAACCGGTCAACTCAACAGTCTTGTGTCAAATCTTGTCCGCTATTATCCTCACTAATTTTCCATCCAAGTTGTCAGACCCCAGTGGCTTGTCATTATTGATAGAAATGAAAACAAATTTCACCTCTTCAACAATTATTTTACGGAATTCAAAATTATAATGCTTGTCTTTCATAACTTGGTCAGATATACGGTACCAGTCAAAAGTTTGGACACACCTACTCATTCAAGGGTGTTTCTTTATTGTTACTGTTTTCTACATTGTAGAATTTAGAATAATAGAAGAATAGTAGAATAATAGTGAAGACATCAAAATTATGAAATAACACATATGGAATCATGTAGTATCATGTAGTAAGTAAAGTGTTAAACAAATCCAAATATATTTTATATTTTAATTTCTTCAAAGTAGCCACCCTTTGCCTTGATGACAGCTTTGCACACTCTTGGAATTCTCTCAACCAGCTTCATGAGGTAGTCACCTGTAATGCATTGTGGAATTGATTTCCTTCTTAATGCTTTTGAGCCAATCAGTTGTATTGTGACAAGGTAGGGGTGGTATACAGAAGATAGCCCTATTTGGTAAAAGACCAAGTCCATATTATGGCAAGAACAGCTCAAATAAGCAAAGAGAAGCGACAGTCCATCATTACTTTAACCTGTTTGGGATAGGGGGCAGTATTTTCACGGCCAGATAAAAAACGTACCCGATTTAATCTGGTTACTACTCCTGCCCAGAAACTAGAATATGCATATAATTAGTAAAAAACACTCAAGTTTCTAAAACTGTTTAAATGATGTCTGTGAGTATAACAGAACTCATATGGCAGGCCAAAACCTGTGAAGATTCCATACAGGAAGTGCCATGTCTGACAATTTGTTGTCCTTCTGTAGCATCTCTATCGAAAATACAGCATCTGTGCTGTAATGTGACATTTTCTAAGACTTCCATTGCCTCTCATAAGGTGCCAGAAAGTGTAATGGGGTGTCTGCTGTCTCTGGGCGAAGAACAGCACGATAATTTGTTAGTGGTCAGCCTGGGAACAGTGAGCCTGGGAACACGAGAATTCCCAATTTTTTTCTTTCAGCCTTTGAATGAATACAACGTCACCTGGTTGGAATATTATCGCTATTTTACGAGAAAAATAGCGTAAAAATTGATTTTAAACAGCGTTTGACATGCTTCGAAGTACGGTAATGGAATATTTTGAAATTATTTGTCACGAAATGCGCTCGCGCGTCACCCTTCGGATAGTGACCTGAATGCACAAACAAAACGGCGCTATTTGAATATAACTATGGGTTATTTGGAACCAAAACAACATTTGTTGTTGAAGTAGAAGTCCTGGGAGTGCATTCTGACGAAGAACAGCAAAGGTAATCCAATTTTTCTTATAGTAATTCTGAGTTTAGTGAGCACCAAACTTGGTGGGTGTCAAATTAGCTAGCCTGTGATGGCCGAGCTATCTACTCAGAATATTGCAAAATGTGCTTTCGCTGAAAAGCTATTTTAAAATCTGACACCGCGATTGCAAAAAGGAGTTCTGTATCTATAATTCTTTAAATAATTGTTATGTTTTTTGTGAATGTTTATCATGAGTAATTTAGTAAATAAACTGGAAGTTTTCGGTGGGAATGCTAGTTCTGAACATCACATGCTAATGTAAAAAGCTGGTTTTTAATATAAATATGAACTTCATTGAACAAAACATTCATGTATTGTATAACATAATGTCCTAGGAGTGTCATCTGATGAAGATCATCAAAGGTTAGTGCTGCATTTAGCTGTGGTTTTGGTTTTTGTGACATATATGCTTGCTTTGAAAAAGGCTGTGATTATTTTTGGCAGGGTACTCTCCTGACATAATCTAATGTTTTGCTTTCGCCATAAAACCTTTTTGAAATCGGATAATATGGTTAGATTAAGGAGAGTCTTGTCTTTAAAATGGTGTAAAATAGTCATATGTTTGAGAAATTGAAGTTATAGCATTTTTGAGGTATTTGTATTTCGCGCCACACTCTACCATTGGATATTGGTGAGGCGTTTTGCTAGCGGAACATCTGTCCCTAAAATTAAGACTTGAAGGTCAGTCAATCCGGAAAATAGCAAGAACTTTGAAAATTTCTTCAAGTGCAGTTGTACTAAAACCATCAAGCTCTATAATGAAACTGGCTCTCATGAGGACCGCCACAGGAAAGGAAGACCCAGGGTTACCTCTGCTGTAGAGGATAAGTTCATTAGAGTTACCAGCCTCAGAAATTTCAGCCAAAATAAATGCTTCACAGAGTTCAATTAACAGACACATCTCAACATCAACTCTTCAGAGGAGACTGCGTGAATCAGGCCTTCATGGTCCAATTGTTGCAAAGAAACCACTACCAACGAATGCCAATAAGAAGACACTTGCTTAGGCCAAGAAACATGAGCTATGGATATTAGAATGATGGAAATCTGTCCTTGGTCAGATGAGTCCAAATGTGAGATTTTTGGTTCCAACCGCCGTGTCTTTGTGAGACGCAAAGTAGGTGAACAGATGAGCTCCGCATGTGTGGTTCCCACCGTGAAGCTTGGAGGAGGTGGTGTGATGGTGCTTGCTGGTGACACTGTCTGTGATTTATTTAGAATTCAAGGCACACTTATCCAGCATGGCTACCACAGCATACCACAGCATTCTGGTTTCATGAAATCATTAAAGTAGTTGGCAATATCAGTAGTTTCTGTGATGAACGAGCTATCTGATTCAATGAATGATGGAGCGGAGTTCTTCCTCCAAAATTTCATTTAAGGTGCTCCAAAGCTTTTTACTATCATTCTTTAGTTTCTTCTTTTCAATAGTTTAGTCACATGATTTCTCAATTTGCAGTACGTTTGCCAATCGGTTGTATAGCCATACCAATTATCCATTTATTTTGCGATTCCTCATCAATCCACAAGGATTTAACTGTTTTTACAGTCATTTTCTTAATGGGTGTATGCTTACTAGTAACTGGGATAAGCAATTTCATAAATGTGTCAAGTGCAGCGTCTGGCTGCTCCTCATTACACACCATAGACCAACAAATATTCTTAACATTGATAACATAGGAATCACTACAAAATGTATTGTGGCAGATGGCAGGGAGAGGTGAGGGGAGTGGTAATTGAAGGAAGATATCTTGGCTCCACCCCCAAGCCTTATATGGAGTTCCTGCCCCAACGAGGCAAGCCGGTGGATCATTAAGCCATTGAGTGCTTGGGGATGGAAGAGGAGGCTGCACAAAGAGGGGAAGGACCGAGAGGGAAATGCGTGTTATGGAGAGTGAGAATTATCTGTACGATTACCTGTTGTGAACTGGTTGCTGGATACCCCCCCCCCCCCCCCCCCCCCCTTTCCCACAGTGTGCAAATACCCCTAATAAATAAACAATTTGCATTCTAGTTAAGCTCCCTGAACTTGGTGACGTGTAAACCCCACACCCTCGAGCGTGCTACAGTATTGTATGACCTCTTATACACTATAATAGGCCCAGCCTTTGGAACTTTGGTTTTCCTAGATATGGCTACTATATTGTGATCACTACATCCAATGGATTTGGATACTGCTTTCAAACAAATTTCTGCAGCATTAGTTAAGATGTGATCAATACATGTTAATGATTTCATTCCTGTGCTGTTTGTCACTACCCTGGTAGGTTGATTGATAACCTGAACCAGGTTGCAGGCACTAGTTACAGTTTGAATCTTTCTCTTGAGTGGGCAGCCTGATGAAAGCCAGTCAATATTTAAATAATTATTTAAACCAGAAAATATAACTATTGATATCACATACTGTACATTATCAAGCATTTCACACGTTATCCAGATACTGACTGTTAGTACTTTGTGGTCTATCTCAGCTTCCCACCACAATTGTTACGATAATGCTTGTTCGAACTCAAACCCAGTCACAGAGAAGTAAAGGTAAATGCAGAACTTTACTTAAATTCTTGACAGAAACAAGGCAACCGTTAAACGAAACACAAGACCTAAGCAAGGGTCCAGGCGAACAGAGGAACCTAAATAACCAGGCAACCAGGTGAACAGAGGGCAATCAAACACAGGTGAAACCAATAAGAAACAATCAGGGTAACCTAGAAACAAGGTAAGGGTACCCTCCAGTGGTAACCTAAGGAAACACACTCAAAATAAAACAAAAACTGTGACAAGAATGGGCTTTAAGTGAGGCAGATGCACCTGTAGCCATATTACTTCAACAGTATTTAACAGGAGATCCTTTGTAAGCTTTACAGGAATGTGGTTCTCGATATAAACAGCCACACCTCCACCTTTGGCATTTGTATTTTCTGTAGATCTTATGACCATGTATTTCTACCACTGTATTGTCGAAGGTATTATCTAAGTGAGTTACAGAGATTGTCAGAATATGAATGTCATCTGTTACTAGCAAATTATTGATTTCATGAACCTTGTTTTTTAAGCTACATATGTTAACGTGGGCTATTTTTAACACTTTTCTGGGATCCTTGAATGTTGTTCTTGCTTTACTGGGAAGCTTAGCAGAGGTAGACATGCTTGGGTTATTTATGTTAGTGCAGGGTGAGCTGCACACAGTGAACTTCCTGCTTGTGCACACCACCTCAGTCCTAACAGTATATATCTAGGCTTCTGATTACTGCATACAATAGCTGTAGGATCAGTAGAGGCAGGATGGACATAAATTAGGTTACTTACATTGCGTCTTCCAACGCCTCTAGGATAATGTACATTTGCTGAAGCATTATGACAGCTCAGCGACACAATGGTAGGCATTACATGAGCTGGGCTTGGGTCATTGATAAATCATTGTCTCAACGCAGCCTTATTAATGCTGTGAAAGGATCCAAGAACCCACATTTTTGGGTTTGGGTGGATCCCATCCTCCTTATAATACAAGCTTTGTTTCCAGAAGGTATCAAAATTGTCAATAAATGTTAAAACCACAGAGCTGCAATCGTCTTGTAGACAGTTATGGAGGGCTAAAAGTCTGCTGAACTGTTCAATGTCATGATTTATGGAAGGCAGAGGGCCAGATATTATGTGGTGTTTGTTGGTGTCAAGTAGATACCCAATCAGTTCTTTAAAATCCATCTTCAGCTGTTCTGAGCTGCCCTTCATAATGTCATTCGACCCCAAGTGAACCATGACAGTATCAGCCCCCGTTGACTGACACACAGCCTCAGGAAGGAACCTGGTGATATCCTGAACTTTTGCCCTGGGAAGACACAAAGTCTTTGCCCCAGGTACAAATATATACCTCACCATAGAACTCCCTATCACAATAGCCAGAATGATCCTGCCTCTGCTGTGTCTCGAAGCTGATTGCGAGACCAGAGCCACATAACTCACCTGAGTAGAGGGCTGCTTAGAAGCAGCCAAATGGACAGAGCTCTGATCCAGAGACCACGGCCCAGCGTAGGGGGGCTGGGTGGTCCAGGCTGTGCCCAGGCGATTGATTGACTAGGACAGGGAGAGGTAGCTGGAGGGACATCCACAGCCATGGAGGGAACACCCAAGTCCCCGGCAGAAGACAGCTGGTACAGGGGCTCAAAGCGATTTGAAAGTCTTAAGTCCGGACGCGGGGGAAGAATGCAGGTGTGCCGAGAACGATTCTTCTACTTCTTTCTGGTTCCGACACGCATCCATTTACGCTCACCTGGAGTCGAACAATGAGCAGCCATTTTCTGGTTCAAGCTAGTAGAGGGGTGCAGTGGTGGAAACGTATCATAGTCCAGGAAGGTCCCATTATGATCCTCTTGGATGTTTTGACAGGAAGCATTTAAAGATGTCGATAGTCTAATGGAATCCTTATTCAGTTCAAGCCGCTTGGTCAAATTGAAAAAAAAATCATAAAGAGTAATAATCCTTTCTTAATAAGCTGCATCAAGTTCAATACATTTGTTGTATTTTTCATAATCTAAAATGACCACAGCACCCCCCTTGTCTGCAGGTTTGATAAACAAAGATTAGTCTTTCATTTGTTCATTGAGTGCCTGTTCTTCTGTCCAGGTGAGGTTTTCTGAATATGGTTAGTTTTTCTTGTATATACAGGCACAACTTCTTGTTTGACTAACCTACAATAGGTATTAACTGAGGAGTTGTTAACCATAGGACAGAATTTGCTTTTGGGAATAAAATGAGTAATAGTTATTTGTTGGGTCTCTAGGCTATAAGCAGAATTTTGGGAAAACACATCTAAGTTCAATCTTACAAATTAATCTTTCATATCAAATGGTTTGTCTGTACAGAGGCCCTTAGATAAGAATGAGACTTGAGCGTCAGCGAGTTCTTTTTTTGGATAGGTTAATTACCGCGTCCTGCTGTAGCTCCTAGTCCCCTCGATACGTAAAGCTTAATAAAGAACAGTGAATCTAGCATGAGCAGCATGCAGGTTTCCCTTTTTTCTCATGTTCTAATTTATAATAAAATTTACTCCAAAATGACACAATACATTATTAACCATACATTTCTATTGGGCAGAACATTATAAAATAAAGAAATAATCTGAAACACAACCAAAATTTACTGCAAATGCATCCAATAAGTTTTTAGAGTTAGAAACTTGATGTAGTCAATGCGTGCCAGGAATATGGGATCAAATACAAAACTTTTGACTACTTTATTTATACAAATCTTTAGACGTGTCAATCATTTTGACACTCCTAAGCATATCACTTATTGGCTGGGCGGACACTGCACACACACACACACGCACACACAGTGCAGGCTATTAATCTAAAGTGGCTCTGTAGTCCTCTGAGTCTATGAAGACAGTTATAGGGAAGACTTTGTGATTCGGTGTCAAAATGCTGTTGAGGGCCCCCCCTACATTTTCCTCGTGTACCCCAAGTATTTATCTGTGTGAGAGAGTGTGTGTGAGTGAAGGATTCACTTTTCTGTTTTTAAAAGGTATTTTCTGATTTTATTTAACTGAGATAGAGGATGACAGTGAGGAACGACACACATTGTGACAAAGGGCATTATGCCAGATTCAAACCTATGCCGTCACTGTAGACGTGTGTGCTGGAGGCTGCAGCATTACCGCTAGACCAGCCAAGCATGAGGACTCACTGTTCTATATGAAGCCGTTGTTGTTGCCATTGTGTGATTGATAATAGTGTGTCATTTTCTGCTTAGCTGTCTTGGAGTCTGTCTCAATGGACAAGTTCATCCCAGAGTCGCCTCAGAACAGCGAATCAGGAGAAGTCTCTCCCTGCCGCTCCCCCTCCACCCCACGACACTTCCGCTACAGACAGCCTGGAGGTAAATGTGTGTGCGTGTGTGTGCGTGTTTGTGTGTCAGACCTGCGACAACTACAGGTTAAACTGTGCTTCGTGGAAAGTAACTATTTATTTGGGGGGGACAAATAGTTAACTATTTGAATACAGATCCCCAAAGATGACAACGTTTTTAACTATTTGAATACAGTTCTCAGAAAGGGATTATTGTTCGGAAACTATTGGATTTGCTGCCTTCAACTAATGGCAGGGCTGTATCTGGAACTGTATGTTGAAGATAGAAATAGAATAAATAGCAAACACAATCTCCTATACTATTCCATTCTATATGACAGTCATATTTGATCTACACAATACTTTTTTGAACATTCTATATTTAACCTTTATTTAACTAGGCAAATCAGTTAGGAACAAATTCCTATTCACAATAATGGCCTAGGAACAGTGGGTTAACTGCCTTGTTCGGGGGAAGAACGACAGATTTTTTCCTTGTCAGCTTGGGGATTTTATCCACCAAACTTTGGTTACAGGCCCAACACTAACCACTAGGCTACCTGCCGCCCAATTCTCCTGAATGTCTATTTCCCCAGATGTGTACATAATAAATTCAAACCGATTATATTTTGTACAGATGAGTATCAAATCAAATTTTGTCACATGTGCACATGTACAACCCTACAGTGAAATGCTTACTGGTATTTTACTGCTGATCTTTAACCATTTGTTTTTTTATTTAAATGTTTTACTTATCTATTTCTTATTTTTCTTAGAAGTGCATTGTTGTTTAAGGGCTTTACCAGAGCAGCTGTAAAATAACATTAGCAAGGCTGTATACAGGGGGTACCGGTACAGAGTCAATGTGTGGGGGCACAGGTTAGTCGAGGCAATTGAGGTAATATGTAGATGTAGATAGAGTTAAAGTGACTATGTATAGATAATAACCAGAGAGTAACAACAACGTAAAGGGGGGGGGGGGGGTAGCCATTTGATTAGCTGTTCAGAAGTCTTATGGCTTAGGGGTAGAAGCTGATAAGAAACCTTTAGGACCTAGACTTGGCGCTCCGGTACCGATGTGTTTGGACCATGATAGTTTGTTGGTGATGTGGACACCAAGGAACTTGAAGCTCTCAACCTGCTCCACTACAGCCCTGTTGATGAGAATGGGGGCGTGCTCGGTCCTCCTTCTCCTGTAGTCCACAATCATCTCCTTTCTCTTGATCACGTTGAGGGAGAGGTTAGTGTCCTGGCACCACACGACCAGGTCTCTGACCTCCTCCCTATAGGCTGTCTCATTGTTGTCGGTGATCAGGCCTACCACTGCTTTGTCATTGGCAAACTTAATGATGGTGTTGGAGTCGTGCCTGGCCATGCAGTCATGGGTGAAGAGGGAGTACAGGAGGGGACTGAGCACGCAACCCTGAGGGGCCCCCGTGTTGAGGATCAGCTTTGCAGATGTGTTGTTACCTACTTTGCATCAACTTCATGTAATTGTCAATAAAAGCCTTTGACACTTATGAAATGCTTGTAATTATACTTCAGTATTCCATAGTAACATCTGACAAAAATATCTAAAGACACTGAAGCAGAAAACTTTGTGGAAATTAATATTTGTGGCATTCTCAAAACCTTTGGCCACGACTGTAGACCCACTTCAATTTGCTTACAACCCCAATAGGTCCACAGATGATTCAATCGCCATAACACTGCACACTGCTCTATCCCACCTGGACAAAAGGACACCTACGTGAGAATGCTAGTCATTGACTATAGTATAGCATTCAACACGATAGTGCCCTCAAAGCTCATCACTAAGCTAAGGACCCTGGGACTAAACACCTCCCTCAGCAACTTGATCCTGGACTTCCTGATGGGCTGCCCCCAGGTGGGAAGGGTAGGTAACAACACATCTACCACACTGATCCTCAACACAGGGACCCCGCAGGGCTGTGTGTTCAGTCCCTTCCTGTACTCCCTGTTCACTCATGACTGCACGGCCAGGCACATCTCCAACACCCACATTAAGTTCGCCGATGACACAACAGCGGTAGGCCTGATCACCGACAATGATGAGATAGTCTATTTAAAAATATATATTTCACCTTTATTTAACCTCTCTAGGGTATGTGGGACAGTGGAATCCCGTGGCGAGTTATTCAAATACCTTAGAAATGCTATTACTTCAATTTCTCAAACATTTCTCAGACTATTTTACACCATATTAAAGACAAGACTCTCGTTAAACTGTTTTGGATAGGGGGCAGTATTTTCACGGCCGGATAAAAAACGTACCCGATTTAATCTGATTATTACTCCTGCCCAGAAACTAGAATATGCATATAATTATTAGCTTTGGATAGAAAACACTCCAAAGTTTCTAAAACTGTTTGAATGGTGTCTGTGAGTATAACAGAACTCATTTGGCAGGCCAAAACCTGAGAAGATTCTGTACAGGAAGTACCCTGTCTGACCATTTCTTGGCCTTCTTGATCATCTCTATCCAAAACAAGGGATCTCTGCTGTTACGTGACACTTCCTACGGCTCCCATAGGCTCTCAGAAGGCGGCAAAAAGGTGAATGGTGGCTTTGCAGGCCCTGGCTGAAAAACATTAGCGCGTTTGGATAGTGGTCGGTCAGAGTACTATGAGACTGAGGCGCGTGCACGAGGCGACCCCATGTTTTTATTCTTACATCTTTGAACGTAAACAACGACTCCCGGTCGGAATATTATCGCTTTTTTACGAGAAAAATAGCATAAAAATTGATTTTAAACAGCGGTTGACATGCTTCGAAGTACGGTAATGGAATATTTAGAATTTTTTTGTCACGAAACGCGTCGGGCGCGTAACCCTTCGTCACCCTTGGATAGTGTCTTGAACGCACAAACAAAACGCCGCTATTTGGATATAACTATGGATTATTTTGAACCAAACCAACATTTGTTATTGAAGTAGAAGTCCTGGGAGTGCATTCTGACGAAGAACAGGAAAGGTAATCAAACTTTTCTAATAGTAAATCGGAGTTTGGTGAGGGTCAAACTTGGTGGGTGTCAAAATAGCTAGCCTGTGATGGCGTGCCATCTACTCAGAATATTGCAAAATGTGCTTTCACCGAAAACCTATTTTAAAATCGGACATAGCGAGTGCATAAAGGAGTTCTGTATCTATAATTCTTAAAATAATTGTTATGTTTTTTGTGAACGTTTATCGTGAGTAATTTAGGAAATTCACCGGAAGTGTTCGGTGGGAATGCTAGTTCTGAACGTCACATGCTAATGTAAAAAGCTGGTTTTTGATATAAATATGAACTTGATTGAACAAAACATGCATGTATTGTATAACCTGTTAGGGCTAGGGGGCAGCATTGACACGGCTGGATAAAAAACATACCCGATTTAATCTGGTTACCACTCCTACCCAGTAACTAGAATATGCATATACTTATTACATATGGATAGAAAACACCCTAAATTTTCTAAAACTGTTTGAATGGTGTCTGTGAGTATAACAGAACTCAAATGGCAGGTCAAAACCTGAGAGATTCCTTTACAGGAAGTGGCCTGTCTGACCATTTGTTGAACTTCTTTTCCATCTCTATCATTTACTAAGGATCTCTGCTCTAACGTGACACTTCCCACGTCGTCCATAGGCGCTCAGAGCCCGGGAAAAAACAGAATGTCGTCATTCCAGCCCCAGGCTGAAACACATTATCGCCTTTCTCAAGTGGCCGATCAAGAGACACTAGCTTATGCGCATGACCCCGACCGCCCCCGCCTTTGGGATTTTTTCCTCTGTTTGCCGAAAAGGAGATTCCCTGTCGGAATATTATCGCTTTTCTACGAGAAAAATGTCGTAAAAATTGATTTTAAACAGCGGTTGACATGCTTCGAAGTACGGTAATGGAATACTTAGAATTTTATTGTCACGAATTGCGCCATGCGCGTGACACTTCTTTACTATTTCGGATAGTGTCTGGAACGCACGAACAAAACGCCGCTATTCGGATATAACGATGGATTATTTTGGACCAAACCAACATTTGTTATTGAAGTAGCAGTCCTGGGTGTGTATTCTGACGAAGACAACAAAAGGTAATGAAACTTTTATAATAGTAAATATGATTATGGTGAGTGCTAAACTTGCCGGGTGTCTAAATAGCGAGCCCGTGATGCCTGGGCTATGTACTTAGAATATTGCAAAATGTGCTTTCACCAAAAAGCTATTTTAAAATCGGACATATCGAGTGCATAGAGGAGGTCTGTATCTATAATTCTTAAAATAATTGTTATGCTTTTTGTGAACGTTTATCGTGAGTAATTTAGTAAAATGTTAGCGAATTCCCCGGAAGTTTGCGGGGGGTATGCTAGTTCTGAACGTCACATGCTAATGTAAAAAGCTGGTTTTTGATATAAATATGAACTTGATTGAACAAAACATGCATGTATTGTATAACATAATGTCCTAGGGTTGTCATCTGATGAAGATCATCAAAGGTGAGTGCTGCATTTAGCTGTCTTCTGGGTTTTGGTGACATTATATGCTGGCTTGAAAAATGGGTGTCTGATTATTTCTGGCTTGGTACTCTGCTGACATAATCTAATGTTTTTCTTTCGTTGTAAAGCCTTTTTGAAATCGGACAGTGTGGTTAGATTAACGAGAGTCTTGTCTTTAAATGGCTGTAAAATAGTCATATGTTTGAGAAATTGAAGTAATAGGATTTTTAAGGTTTTGAAAATCGCGCCACAGGATAGCAGTGGCTGTTACGTAGGTGGGACGAATTCGTCCCGCCTAGCCTAGAGAGGATAACATAATGTCCTAGGCCTGTCATCTGATGAAGATCATCAAAGGTTAGTGCTGCATTTAGCTGTGGTTTTGTTTTTTGTGACATTATATGCTCGCTTGAAAAATGGGTGTCTGATTATTTCTGGCTGGGTACTCTGCTGACATAATCTAATGTTTTGCTTTCGCTGTAAAGCCTTTTTGAAATCGGACAGTGTTGTTAGATAAAGGAGAGTCTTGTCTTTAAAATGGTGTGAAATAGTCATATGTTTGAAAAATTGAAGTTGAGGAATTTGTAATTCGCGCCACGCCTATCATTGGATATTGGAGCAGGTGTTCCGCTAGCGGAACGTCTAGATGTAAGAGGTTAATCTAACCACACTGTCCGATTTCAAAAAGGCTTTACAACGAAAGCAAAACATTAGATTATGTCAACAGAGTACAATACATGCATGTTTTGTTCAATCAAGTTCATATTTATATCAAAAACCAGCTTTTTACATTAGCATGTGATTTTCAGAACTAGCATTCCCACCGAACACTTCCGGTGAATTTACTAAATTACTCACGATAAACGTTCACAAAAAACATAATTATTTTAAGAATTATAGATACAGAACTCCTTTATGCAATCGCTATGTCCGATTTTAAAATAGCTTTTCGGTAAAAGCACATTTTGCAATATTCTGAGTAGATAGCCCAGCCATCATGGCTAGCTATTTTGAACCCCACCAAGTTTAGCCCTCACCAAAGTCAGATTTACTATAAGAAAAATGTGATTACCTTTGCTGTTCTTCGTCAGAATGCACTCCCAGGACTTCTACTTCAATAACAAATGTTGGTTTGGTTCAAAATAATCCATAGTTATGTTCAAATTTCCTCTGTTTTGTTTGTGCGTTCAAGACACTATCCGAAGGGTGACGAAGGGTGACGCGCCCGACGCGTTTCGTTACAAAAAAATTCTAAATATTCCATTACCGTACTTCGAAGCATGTCAACCGCTGTTTAAAATCAATTTTTATGCAATTTTTCTCGTAAAAAAGCGATAATATTCCGACCGGGAAACCCTGTTTCAGTTCAAAAACTAAAAAAATAAAAACATGGTGTCACCTCGTGCACGCGTCTCAGTCTCATTGTCCTCTGATCAACCACTATCCAAATGCGCAAATGTTTTTCAGCCAGGGCCTGCAAAGACATTATTCACCGGTTTGCCGCCTTCTGAGAGCCTATGGGAGCCGTAGCAAGTGTCACGTTACAGCAGAGATCCTCAGTTTTCAATAAAGAGAGTGTAGAAGCCCAAGAAATGGTCAGAGAAGGCACTTCCTGTTAAGGAATCTCTCAGGTTTTTGCCTGCCATATGAGTTCTGTTATACTCACAGACACCATTCAAACAGTTTTAGAAACTTTAGGGTGTTTTCTATCCAAAGCCAATAATTATATGCATATTCTAGTTTCTGGGCAGTAGTAATAACCAGATTAAATCGGGTACGTTTTTTATCCGGCCGTGCAAATACTGCCCCCTATCCCCAACAGGTTAACCAGGTAGGCTAGTTGAGAACAAGTTCTCATTTGCAACTGCGACCTGGCCAAGATAAAGCAAAGCACTTCGACATATACAACAACACAGAGTTACACATGGAATAAACAAATATACAATCAATAATACAGTAAGAAAATCTATATACAGCATGTGCAAATGAGGTAGGATAAGAGAGGTAAGGCAATAAATAGGCCATGGTGGCAAAGTAATTACAATATAGCAAATAAACACTGGATTGGTAGGATGTGCGTGCAGAGGATGAATGTGCAAGTTGAGATACTGGGGTGCAAAGGAACAAGATAAATTAATACAGTATGGGGATGAGGTAGATTGGATGGGCTATTTACAGATGAGCTATGCTCAGGTGCAGTGATCTGTGAGCTGCTCTGACAGGAGGAGGTCAGAGACCTGACCATGTGGTGCAAGGACAACAACCTCTCCCTCAACTTGATCAAGACAAAGGAGTTGATTGTGGACTACAGGAAAAGGAGGACTGAGCATGCCACGATTTTCGGCGACAGGGCTGTAGTGGAGCAGGTTGAGAGCTTCAAGTTCCTTGGCATCCACATCACCAACAATCTAACATAGTCCAAGCACAGCAAGACAGTCCAAGCACAGCAAGACAGTCGTGAAGAGGGCACGACAAAACCTATTCCCCTCA
Organism: Salmo salar; assembly: GCF_965601325.2. Taxonomy (NCBI): domain Eukaryota; kingdom Metazoa; phylum Chordata; class Actinopteri; order Salmoniformes; family Salmonidae; genus Salmo; species Salmo salar. The sequence goes on along the minus strand of NC_138314.1, from coordinate 1,302,364 downwards.
GGAGACTGAAAATATTTGGCATGGGTCCTCAGATCCTCAAAAGGTTTTACAGCTGCATCATCGAGACCATCCTGATGGGTTAAATCATTGCCTGGTAAGACAACTGCTCGGCCTCCGACCGCAAGGCACTACAGAGGGTAGTGCATACGGCCCAGTACATCACCGGGGCCAAGCTTCCTGCCATCCAGGACCTCTATACCAGGCGTGTAGGAAGGCCCTAAAAATTGTGAAAGACTCCAGCCACCCTAGTCATAGACTGTTCTCTCTGCTACCGCATGGCAAGCACTACCGGAGTGCTAAGTCTAGGTCCAAGAGGCTTCTTAACAGCTCCTACCCCTAAGCCATAAGACTCCTGAACATCTAATCAAATGGCTATGCAGACTATTTGCATTCCCCCCCCCCTTCTACGCTGCTGCTACTCTCTGTTATTATTTACGCATAGTCACTTTAATAACTCTACCTACATGTACATATTACCTCAATTACCTCAACACCGGTGACTCATTGACTCTGTACCGGTACCCCTTTTATATAGCCTGTTATTTTACTGATGCTCTTTAATTATTTGTTACTTTTATCTTTTACTTTTTTTAGATATTTTCTTAAAACTGCATTGTTGGTTAAGGGCTTGTAAGTAAGCATTTCACTGTAAGGTCTACACCTGTTTTATTCAGTGCATGTGACAAATACAATTTGATGAGGTGCTCACCTAGAATGCATTTCAATTAACAGCTGTGCCTTGTTAATAGTTCATTTGTGGAATTTCTTTCCTTCTTTTAATGCGTTTGAGCCAATCAGCTGTGTTGTGACAAGGAAGGGGTGGTATATAGAAAATAGACCTATCTGGTAAAAGACCAAGTCCATATTATGGCAAGAACAGCTCAAATTAGCAAAGGGAAATGACAGTCCATCATTACTTTAAGACATGAAGGTCAGTCAATCTGGAAAATCTCAAGAACTTTCAAAGTTTCTTCAAGTGCAGTTGCAACAACCATCAAGCTCTATGATGAAACTAGTTCTCACAGACCCAGAGTTACCTCTTCTGCAGAGGATAAGTTCATTAGCGTTACCAGCCTCAGAAATTGCAGCCCAAATAAATGCTTCACAGAGACCAAGTAACAGACACATCTCAACATCAAATGTTCAGAGGAGACTGCGTGAATCAGACCATCATTGTCCAATTGCTGCAAAGAAACCACTACTAAAGGACATCAATGAGAATAAGAGACTTGCTTGGTCCAAGAAACACGAGCAATGAACATTAGACCGATGGAAATTTGTTCTTTCTTCTGATGAGTCCACATTTCCGATTTTTGGTTCAAACCGCCCTGGCTTTGTGAGATGCAGAGTAGGTGAACGGATGATCTCCGCATGTGTGGTTCCCACCGTGAAGCATGGAGGTGTGATGTGTGGGGGTGCTTTGCTGGTGACACTATCTGTGATTTATTTCGAATTCAAGGCACACTTAACAAGCATGGCTACCACAACATTCTGCAGCAAAACGCCATCCCATCTGGTTTGCGCTAAGTGGGACTATCATTTGTATTTCAACAGGACAATGACCCAACACATCTCCAGGCTGTGTAAGGGCTATTTGACCAAGAAGGACAGTGATGGAGTGCTGCATCAGATGGCCTGGCCTCCACAATCGCCCGACCTCAACCCAATTGAGTTGGTTTGGGATGATTTAGACCGCAGAGTGGAGGAAAATCAGCCAACAAGTGCTCAGCATGTGGGAACTCCTTCAAGACTGTTGGAAAAGCATTCCAGTTGAAGCTGGTTAAGAGAATACCAAGAGTGTGCAAAGCTGTCAAGGCGAAGGGTAGCTACTTTGAAGAATCTAAAATATAAAATATATAAAATTGTTTCACACTTTTTTGGTTACTACTTGATTCCATATGTGTTATTTCATAGTTAATGTCTTCACTATTATTCTACAATGTAGAAAATAGTAAAAGTAAAGAAAACCCCCTGAATGAGTAGGAGTGTCTTTTGACTAATATTGTATATTCAAAAACTTTCAAATATTAATTGGTTGTTTGAGACCTGTAGTCTCAAAGAAAATAGTTGCCTTTTAGTTGAAACTCCTATATAAACTGTATTTGAATACTGAGTATTTGAAAAGGTGGTATTTTCAAATAAACTAGAAAATACAAACACTTTCTGCCAATTTCTGGTGTACAACAGTAGCTAGGATGGGGAGAAGTCTGTCTATAATAAAGCGCTGCTCTGCATTCTTAACAGCACTATCAACAAGGCAGGTCCTACAGGCAGTAGTTTTGTCGCACCTGGACTGCTGTTCAGTCGTGTGGTCAGGCTCGACAAAGAGGGACTTAGGAAAATTGCAATGGCTCAGAACATTTACATTACATTTACATTTAAGTCATTTAGCAGACGCTCTTATCCAGAGCGACTTACAAATTGGTGCATTCACCTTATGATATCCAGTGGAACAACCACTTTACAATAGTGCATCTAAATCTTTTAAGGGGGGGGGGGGGTTAGAAGGATTACTTTATCCTATCCTAGGTATTCCTTAAAGAGGTGGGGTTTCAGGTGTCTCCGGAAGGTGGTGATTGACTCCGCTGTCCTGGCGTCGTGAGGGAGCTTGTTCCACCATTGGGGTGCCAGAGCAGCAAACAGTTTTGACTGGGCTGAGCGGGAACTGTGCTTCCTCAGAGGTAGGGAGGCGAGCAGGCCAGAGGTGGATGAACGCAGTGCCCTTGTTTGGGTGTAGGGCCTGATCAGAGCCTGAAGGTACGGAGATGCCGTTCCCCTCACAGCTCCGTAGGCAAGCACCATGGTCTTGTAGCGGATGCGAGCTTCAACTGGAAGCCAGTGGAGAGAGCGGAGGAGCGGGGTGACGTGAGAGAACTTGGGAAGGTTGAACACCAGACGGGCTGCGGCGTTCTGGATGAGTTTTAGGGGTTTAATGGCACAGGCAGGGAGCCCAGCCAACAGCGAGTTGCAGTAATCCAGACGGGAGATGACAAGTGCCTGGATTAGGACCTGCGCCGCTTCCTGTGTGAGGCAGGGTCGTACTCTTCGAATGTTGTAGAGCATGAACCTACAGGATCGGGTCACCACCTTGATGTTAGTGGAGAACGACAGGGTGTTGTCCAGGGTCACGCCAAGGTTCTTAGCGCTCTGGGAGGAGGACACAATGGAGTTGTCAACCGTGATGGCGAGATCATGGAACGGGCAGTCCTTCCCCGGGAGGAAGAGCAGCTCCGTCTTGCCGAGGTTCAGCTTGAGGTGGTGATCCGTCATCCACACTGATATGTCTGCCAGACCTGCAGAGATGCGATTCGCCACCTGGTTATCAGAAGGGGGAAAGGAGAAGATTAATTGTGTGTCGTCTGCATAGCAATAACAGGAGAGACCATGTGAGGATATGACAGAGCCAAGTGACTTGGTGTATAGCGAGAATAGGAGAGGGCCTAGAACAGAGCCCTGGGGGACACCAGTGGTGAGAGCACGTGGTGCGAAGACAGATTCTCGCCACGCCACCTGGTAGGAGCAACCTGTCAGGTAGGACGCAATCCAAGCGTGGGCCGCGCCGGAGATGCCCAACTCGGAGAGGGTGGAGAGGAGGATCTGATGCTTCACAGTATCAAAGGCAGCAGATAGGTCTAGAAGGATGAGAGCAGAGGAGAGAGAGTTAGCTTTAGCAGTGCGGCGAGCCTCCGTGACACAGAGAAGAGCACTCTCAGTTGAATGACCAGTCTTGAAACCTGACTGATTTGGATCAAGAAGGTCATTCTGAGAGAGATAGCAGGAGAGCTGGCCAAGGAGAGTTTTGGAGAGAAAAGAAAGAAGGGATACTGGTCTGTAGTTGTTGACATCGGAGGGATCGAGTGTAGGTTTTTTCAGAAGGGGTGCAACTCTCGCTCTCTTGAAGACGGAAGGGACGTAGCAAGCGGTCAAGGATGAGTTGATGAGCGAGGTGAGGTAAGGGAGAAGTCTCCGGAAATGGTCTGGAGAAGAGAGGAGGGGATAGGGTCAAGCGGGCAGGTTGTTGGGCGGCCGGCCGTCACATGACGCGAGATTTCATCTGGAGAGAGAGGGGAGAAAGAGGTCAAAGCACGGGGTAGGGCAGTGTGAGCAGGACCAGCGGTGTCGTTTGACTTAGCAAACGAGGATCGGATGTCGTCGACCTTCTTTTCAAAGTGGTTGACGAAGTCATCCGCAGAGAGGGAGGAGGGGGGAGGGGGAGGAGGATTCAGGAGGGAGGAGAAGGTGGCAAAGAGCTTCCTAGGGTTAGAGGCAGTTGCTTGGAATTTAGAGTGGTAGAAAGTGGCTTTAGCAGCAGAGACAGAAGAGGAAAATGTAGAGAGGAGGGAGTGAAAGGATGCCAGGTCCGCAGGGAGGCGAGTCTTCCTCCATTTCCGCTCGGCTGCCCGGAGCCCTGTTCTGTGAGCTCGCAATGAGTCGTCGAGCCACGGAGCAGGAGGGGAGGACCGAGCCGGCCTGGAGGATAGGGGACATAGAGAGTCAAAGGATGCAGAAAGGGAGGAGAGGAGGGTTGAGGAGGCAGAATCAGGAGATAGGTTGGAGAAGGTTTGAGCAGAGGGAAGAGATGATAGGATGGAATAGGAGAGAGTAGCGGGAGAGAGAGAGCGAAGGTTGGGACGGCGCAATACCATCCTAGTAGGGGCAGAGTGAGAAGTGTTGGATGAGAGCGAGAGGGAAAAGGATACAAGGTAGTGGTCGGAGACTTGGAGGGGAGTTGCAATGAGATTAGTGGAAGAACAGCATCTAGTAAAGATGAGGTCAAGTTTATTGCCTGCCTTGTGAACAGGGCAGTAAGGTTGGCCCTTGGATGTACACAGAGAGCTAACATTAATGATATACATGTCAATCTCTCCTGGCTGAAAGTTGAGGAGAGATTGACTTCATCACTACTTGTATTTGTGAGAGGTATTGACATGTTGAATGCACTGAGCTGTCTGTTTGAACTAATGGCACACAGCTCAGACACACATGCATACCCCACAAGACATGCCACCAGAGGTCTCTTCACAGTCCCCAAGTCCAGAACAGACAATGGGAGACACACAGTCCTACATAGAGCCATGACTACATCGAACTCTTTTCCACATCAAAGTAACTCATGCCAGCAGTAAAATTTGATTTTAAAAACATATAAAAATACACCTTATGGAACAGCAGGGACTGTGAAATAACACAAACATGGACAAATTCATACAAACACACAATGACATACACACTATAGACACATGTACACATGGATTTTGTGTTATAGATAAGTGGTAGTAGAGTAGAGGCCTGAGGGCACACACTTAATATGTTGTGAAATCTGTTATGAATGTATTGTAATGTTTTTCAAATGTATAACTGCCTTAACTTGGCTGGACCCTGCTTGGCAGCAGCTAATGGGGATCCAGAATAAATACAAATACAAATCTCCTCATTCCCATTCCCTCTGTCATGTATTCTCAAAATCCCTCTCTCCTCTCCTCCACTCTCCTCTTTCCTTCCTCCTTCTCTCCTTTCCTCTTTCATCAGCTCCACTGTAGTCCAGTAAGTAAGGAGAAAAGCAGCGGTATATATTTAAAAAAGTATTCCTTACCCAAGGACACTTCAACAGGTGACTATCCCAGGAAAATAAAGAAAAGGAGAAGTCTGTGTCTGCATTGATCTGAATTTATTTTCAGGATAAAGGCACATTTATCTTTATTTCCCTGGATAGTCAAATGTTGAAGTGTTTTTAGGTAAGGCATATGTTTTTGCATTAACAAGTCTTAGAGTTAATTACCTGATTCCCTTTTTTGTTCAAGGTGGGCTGAAGTGTGTTTGGGTTAGCTTTCATTCCAGTGGTACATATCCTCAGTGGAGTGAATGTTTAGTGAGGCCAGATTCACACAGGATTATTTCCCTGTGACTCACACCTAATTTAAACAAGTCCAAGTCACTGGTTGGAGCTTCAGAGCCAGAGGAGCATACAAGGCAGAGCCCTGCTCATCTGCAATCCACTCAGCTGGGGCATAGAGAGGGAGAGAGACCCTTGGCCCTGGTGCCGAGGTCAACACATAGCTCAGAGACACCAAGTCCAGCCCACAAAGACCTGTGTGTGTGTGTGTGTGTGTGTGTGTGTGTGTGTGTGTGTGTGTGTGTGTGTGTGTGTGTGTGTTGGTCAGACTGGTAACAGTTTTTCTTGGATTTAGCTTAATGCAACAGTCTGTTTGGATGACATTAAAGCAGCCCATATGTACGGCAGCTGAGACAAGGTGACAGTATTGGACTGAATGGTGTAGATTGGCTCAGACAGTGAAAGAAATGTTGGGACCGTTAACATTCTGTTAGCACAAGGTAGAAATGCTGTGTGTGCTTGTGAATGGATAATTTCTCTCTTTCTCTCTGTCTCTCTCTTTCACTTTCTCTCTCTAGTTCAGTCAGGGGAGAACTCTCGTTGTTCTGTTTCTCCTGCCTCAGCCTTTGCTATTGCTACAGCTGCAGCAGGACATGGCTCTCCCCCAGGTACACATTCACACACACACACACACACCACACACACACACACACACACACACACACACACAAGCAAGCACACTAATTGTTCTCCTCTCTCCACCAGTGTTTAATAACTCAGAGAGGACATGTGATAAGGAGTTTATCATCAGAAGAGCTGCTACTAACAGAGTCCTCAACGTACTTCGACACTGGGTCTCAAAACACTCCCAGGTCTGTACACACTGTGTATGTACAGTACCTTTGGAAAGTATTCAGACCCCTTGACACATTTTGTTAGGTTTCAGCCTTATTAAAAAAAATAAAAAATAAATAATCAATCTACACATAATACCCCATAATGACAAAGTAAAAACTGGTTTCATAAATGTTTGCACCCGAAAAATATATGTCACATTTACATAAGTATTCAGACCCCTTACTTAGTACTTTGTTGAAGCATCTTTGGCAGCGATTACAGCCTCGATACTTTTTGGGTATCACACTACAGTGCCTTGCAAAAGTATTCACCCCCTTGGCATTTTTTTCTATTTTGTTTCATTGCAACCTGTAATTTAAATTGATTTTTATTTGAATTTCATGTAGTGGACATACACAAAATAGTCCAAATTGGTGAAGTGAAATGAAAGAAAATAACGTATTTCAAAAATAAATAAAAAACAGCAAAGTGTTGTGTGCATATGTATTCACCCCCTTTGCTATATGAAGCCCCTAAAAAAGATATGGTGCAACCAATTACCTTCAGAAGTCACATAATTCGTTAAATAAAGTCCACCCGTGTGCAATCTAAGTGTCACATGATCTGTCACATGATCTCAGTATAGGAACACCTGTTCTGAAAGGCCCCAGAGTCTGCAACACCACTAAGCAAGGGGCAACACCAAGCAAGCAGCACTATGAAGACCAAGGAGCTCTCCAAACAGGTCAGGGTCAAAGTTGTGGAGAAGTGCAGGTCAGAGTTGTGTTATAAAAAGTATCTGAAACTTTGAACATCCCACAGAGCACCATTAAATCCATTATAAAAAAATGGAAAGAATATGGCACCACAACAAACCTGCCAAGTGAGGGCCACCCACCAAAACTCACAGACCATGCAAGGAGGTCATTAATCAGAGAGGAAACAAAGAGACCAAAGATAACCCTGAAGGAACTGCAAAGATCCACAGCGGAGATTGGAGTATCCGTCCAAAGGACCACTTTAAGCCGTACACTCCACAGAGCTGGGCTTTACGGAAGAGTGGCCAGAAAAAAGCCATTACTTAAAGAAAAAAATAAGCAAACACGTTTGGTGTTCGCCAAAAGGCATGTGGGAGACTCCCCAAACATATGGATGAAGGTACTCTTCTTTCAAAATTGAGCTTTTTGGCCATCAAGGAAAATGCTATGTCTGGCGCAAACCCAACACCTCTCGTCACCCTGAGAGCACCATCCCCACAGTGAAGCATGGTGGTGGCAGCATCATGCTGTGGGGATGTTTTTCCTCGGCAGGGACTGGGAAACTGGTCAGAATTGAAGGAATGATGGATGCCGCTAAATACAGGGAAATTCTTCAGGGAAACCTGTTTCAGTCTTCCAGAGATTTGAGACTGGGATGGTGGTTCACCTTCCAGCAGGACAATGACCCTAAGCAACACTCAAGTGGTTTATGGGGAAACATTTAAATGTCTTGGAATGGCCTAGTCAAAGCCCAGACCTCAATCCAATTGAGTATGACTTGAAGATTGCTGTACACCAGCGGAACCCATCCAAAATCAATTTTAATTCCAGGTTGTAAGGCAACAACATAGGAAAAATGCCAAGGAAGGGGGGTGAATACTTTTGCAAGCCACTGTACAACCTTGGCACACCTGTATTTGGGGAGTTTCTCCCATTCCTCTCTGCAGATCCTCTCAAGCTCTATCAGGTTGGATGGGGAGCATTGCTGCACAGCTATTTTCAGGTCTCTCCAGAGATGTTTGATCAGGTTCAAGTCTGGGTCCTGTCTGGGCCACTAAAGGACATTCAGAGACTTGTCCCGAAGCCACTCCTGTGTTGTCTTGGCTGCGTGCTTAGGGTCGTTGTCCTGTTGGAAGGTGAACCTTTGCCCCAGTCTGAGGTCCTGAGCGCTCTGGAACAGGTTTTCATCAAGGATCTCTCTGTACTTTGCTCCGTTTATTTTTCCCTCAATCCTGACTAGTCTCTCAGTCCCTGCCGCTGGAAAACATCCCCACAGCACGATGCTGCTACCACCATGCTTCACCGTAGGGAGAGTGCCAGGTTTCCTCCAGACGTGGCGCTTGGCTTTCAGGCCAAAGAGTTCCATCTTGACTTCATCAGACCAGAGAATCTTGTTTCTCATGGTCTCAGAGTCCTTTAGGTGCCTTTTGGCAAACTCCAAGCGTGCTGTCGTGTGCCTTTTACTGAGGAGTGGCTTCCGTCTGGCCACTCTACCATGAAGTCCTGATTTTTGAAGTGTTGCAGAGATGGTTGTCCTTCTGGAAGGTTCTCCCCTCTCCACAGAGGAACTTTAGAGCTCTGTCAGAGTGACCATCTGGTTCTTGGTCACCTCCCTGACCAATGCCCTTCTCCCCCGAATTCTCAGACAATTCCTTCGACCTCATTACTCGGTTTTTGCTCTGATATGTACTGTCAACTGTGGGAACTTATATAGACAGATGTGTGCCTTTCCAAGTCAAGTCCAATTAATTTAATTTACCACAGGTGGACTCCAATCAAGTTGTCATAACATCTCAAGGATGATAAATGGAAACAGGATGCACCTGAGCTAAATTTGGAGTCTCATAGCAAAGGGTCTGAATACTTATGTAAATTAGGTATTTGTGTTTTTTATTTGTAATAAATTTGTAAACGTTTCTAAAAATCTGTTTTTGCTTCATCATTATGGGGTATTGTGTGTAGATTGAGGATTCTTCAAAAAAATCAATATTTGAATAAAGCTGAAAAAGTAAAGGGGTCTGAATACTTTCCCGAATGCGCTGTATCCTCCAAACAACGGCTTCTCGGGCAATATCTCTTAAGTGTGTGTGTGTGTGTGTGTGTGTGTGTGTGTGTGTGTGTGTGTGTGTTGTTTAGGACTTTGAGATGAACAGTGAGTTGAAGATGGGAGTGATCTGTCTACTAGAGGAGATACTCAGAGATCCAGATCTATTGCCACAGGAGAGAAAAGCTACTGTTAATATACTAAGGTACACACAAACATGCAGGCATGCACAAACACACACACTCAAATATGAACGCGTACACACACGTACACACAAGCAGCTACTGGCCACATACACTATATATACAAAAGTATGTGGACACACCCCTTCAAATTAGTGGATTTGGCTATTTCAGCCACACCCGTTGCTGACAGGTGTATAAAATCAAGCACACAGCCATGCAATCTCCATAGACAAACACTGGCAGTAGAATGGCCTTACTGAAGAGCTCACTGACTTTCAACGTGGCACCGTCATAGGATGCCACCTTTCCAACAAGTCAGTTCATCAAATTTCTGCCCTGCTAGAGCTGCCCGGTCAACTGTAAGTGCTGTTCATGTGAAGTGGAAATGTCTAGGAGCCACAATGGCTCAGCCACGAAATGGTAGGCCACACAAACTATCAAAACAGGACCGTCAAGTCCTAAAGAGCATAGCACGTAACAATATTCTGTCCTCAGTTGCAACACTCACTACCGAGTTCCAAACTGCCTCTGGAAGCAACATTAGCACAATAACTGATATTGGGAGCTTTATGAAATGGGTTTCCATGGCCGAGCAGCCGCACACAAGCCTAAGATTACCATGCGCAATGCCAAGCTTCAGCTGGAGTGGTGTAAAGCTTGCCGCCATTGGACTCTGGAGCAGTGGAAACGCATTCTCTGGAGTGATGAATCACTCTTCACCATCTGGCAGTCAGACGGACAAATCTGGGTTTGGGGGATGGCAGGAGAACGCTACCTGCCCCAATGCATAACTGTAAGTTTGGTGGAGAAGGAATAATGGTCTGGGGCTGAGTTTCACAGTTTGGGCTAGGCCCCTTAGCCCGAATGCTACAGCATACAATGACATTCTAGATGATTCTGTGCTTTTAACTTTGTGGCAACAGTTTGGGGAAGGCCCTTTCCTGTTTCAGCATGACAATGCCACAATGCATAAAACAAGGTCAATACAGAAATGCTTTGTCGATATCAGTGTGGAAGAACTTGACTGGCCTGCACAGAACCCTGACCTCAACCCCATTGAACACCTTTGGGATGAATTGGAACGCCGACTGTGAGTCAGGACTAATCGTCCAACATCAGTGCTCAACCTCACTAATGCTCTTGTGGCTGAATGGAAGCAAGTTCCCGCAACAATGTTCCAACATCTAGTGGAGTACCTTCCCAGAAGAGTGGAGGCTGGTGTATCAGCATAAGGGGACAAACTTGCTGTTAATAGGACTGGGATCGGATGCCTGTCATTGGTTTCATGACTGTCTAAAGGATAGAAGTCAGGCTGTTAGAGTTGACGGCATCCAGTCAGAGCCATTGGAGTTGGTTAAAGGGGTCCCACAAGGTTCTATACTTGGTCCATTACTGTTCACTCTCTACATAAACAATATCGGCGATGAGATAAGGAAGTGTAAAATTCATCAATATGCTAATGACACTGTCATGTACTCTATCGCTTCAACGGCTGACCTAGCATTATCACTATTGGAGTGAGATTTTAAGATATTACAAGGGTCTTTTATACAGCTGAAACTTGTTGTAAATGCAAAGAAAACACATTATGATTTTTAATAGATTCAAAAAGTTGGTTGAAAATACACTTGCACTTACGAGCTTAGATGGCTCTCGAATTAATCCGGTCTCTGCATATAAATACTAAGGGATATGATGATAAACTCTTTTAAAATGCATGTTGACGAACATTGTAAACGGCTAAAAATCAAGCTAGGCTTCCTCTATAGAAACAGGACATGTTTGTCCTCTACCAATAGAAGACAAATTGTGCAAGCTACTTTTATATCTGTTATAGATTATGGGGATATTATCTACATACTTTTTGAATATATTAAAAATCATAAAATGTGTTTTCTTTGCATTTAAAACAAGTTTCAGCTGTATAAAAGACTCTTAAAATCTTAAAATCTGTCTCCAATAGTGATAATGCTTGGTCAGCCGTTGAAGCGATAGAGTACATGACAGTGTTATCAGCATATAGATTAATGTTACACTTCCTTATCTCATCACCGATATTGTTTATGTAGAGAGTGAACAGTAATGGACCAAGTATAGAACCTTGTGGGACCCCTTTAACCAACTCCAATGGCTCCGACTGGATGCCGTCGACTCTAACAGCCTGACTTCTATCCTTTAGATAGTCATGAAACCAACGACAGGCATCCGATCCCAGTCCACTTAGTCATTATCAGCCTATTATTCAGGTTAAACATTAACATTTTAAATGTATGACAGCAGCCTGGACAATTACACATGTTATGTACTTGGTAGAGGTATAGATCAATCATCTAGTTTTATGATTAGTATTGACCAATCAGGTGAAATGTTTCTGCAGTACCCTTTCTCTGGATGAGCAGGAAGCAGATGCCCAGCTGAGGATAGAAGACATCCTTCAGATGGTGAGAAAACTACACTATCCAGCAACCCCTCTCATTTACTCACAAACCTCTCTAGCTAAGACATGGGGTGTATTCATTAGTGCACACCGTAGTAAAACAGAACACATTTTGCAACGAAAACAAGCCTTTCTTACTGGACAAGTTCATGTTAGTCCCTAACCATATTGTCCCATTTGATTCTGATTGTTTCCTAGTGAATGGTTCCTAGTGCCCTGTGCATCACCAAATATGAGCTGATCATTGTAGTTAGGACATTCCTCCTTTCTCATTCACCTTAGCCCTGGTGAACTCTGCCACATTTGTACGGAACTGATACCTCTTCTGAATTTGCCAGAAAAGCAGCCCCCTGCTACACTTCATCTTGGTAAGAGTGTCCACACTCCCCAGATAATCAACCCCTGATAAGTCCCCTCCAAACCCTTAGCACCATCCAGTAGAGAGACGCCAGTCATAGTTCTGTCCTACCTCATCCTATCCCTCTCTCCATCAATCACGTCACTCACCTTCCTCATATTTATTTAACCTTTATTTAATTAAGCAAGTCAGTTAAGAAAAAAGTATTATTTACAATGACGGCCTACCCCGGCCAAACCCGAACCCGGACGACCTTATAATGTACAGTAAAAGGAGACCTGTGATTGGCTTAGTTAGCTATATTTTAGAAGTTTTAGTCTTTGATCAGACAGGTTAACTAAATAAATAAGTGAATTGTTCGCCTCACAGTTATCCAAGATTCCTACAATTGTTTACAGTTAGTTAGCAATTGCTTCTACACTATTTTGCTAGGTACAATAGCGCTGACGTGTCAATAATAACCTGTCGCAAAAATGACTGATATTTTTGCTCCCCTCTCCCTCCACTGGATGGGAAACTGCCCTCATGTCTGTCTGCAAACTGATCTGTTCACTTACACATTAAGGGTGGGTTGCATCAAAATGGATTAACTCTTAAACTGGGTTAAATCAAGGTTTAACTATTAACCTGTCTGGGCCAGTGGGACGCCTGCGTCCCACCCTAATCAACAGCCAGTGGAATCGCGTCGCGCTAAATGCAAAACCTCAAATGCTATAACTTCAATTTCTCAAACATATGACTATTTACCCACCGTTTTATAGATACACCTCTCCTGAATCGAACCACGTTGTCCGATTTCAAAAAGGCTTTACAGCAAAAGCAAAACATTAGATTCTGTCAGCAGAGTACCCAGCCAGAAATAATCACACAGCCATTTTCAAAGCAACTAGCATGCATCACAAATACCCAAAACACAGCTAAATGCAGCACTAACCTTTGACAACCTTCATCAGATGACACTCCTAGGACATCATGTTACACAACACATGCATTTTTTGTTCGATAAAGTTCATATTTATATATAAAAACAGCATTTTACATCGGCGCATGACGTTCAGAAAATCTTTTCCCTCAAATGCTTCCGATGATCAGCGCTACAATTTACAAAATTACTATTCGAAAACATTGTTAAAATGTAATATTGTCATTCAAAGACTTATAGATTAACATGTCTTGAATGCCATCTCTTTGCCAGATTTAAAAAGAACTTTACTGGGAAATCACACTTTGCAATAAACGACGTGGTATGCCCAGAAAAAAAGTCTAGGCTATAAATGTTGGCGCCATCTTGGAACGATCAACCATCAAAAATACTATTGTAAATAATCCCTTACCTTTGATTATCTTTATCAGAAGGAACTTCTAGGGATCCCAGGTCCATAACAAATGTAGTTTTGTTCAAATTTTTTTATAATTTATGTCCCAATAGTGTTAGCGTGCTCCGAAGGCTAGTGAAAATGTACCGTGTGCGTCTGACTTGTCGTCAGGAATGAGCAAAAAAATATATATTTAAGTTTGTTCAAACATGTCAAACGTTGTATAACATAAATCTTTAGGGGCTTTTTCAACCAGGGCTTCAATAATATTCCATTGGGACGGTTGCATTGTCTTTCAAAACGTTTCGAAAAGGGAGAGTACCCATGGGCGCTGACGTCACAATGGTAATGGCCCATCCCCTGTGATCAAGGTAAACATCCTCTCTTTCAGTCAATTTTGATAGTAGGAGGCTCAAACCACTTTGTAAAGACTGGGGACATCTAGTGGAAGCCAGTTTCAGGGTCTTGGCAATCTTCTTATAGCCCAGGCCATCTTTATGTAGAGCAACAATTCTTTTTTTCGGATCCTCAGAGAGTTCTTTGCCATGAGGTGCCATGTTGAACTTTCAGTGACCAGTCAGTATGAGGGAGTGTGAGAGCGATGACACCAAATTTAACACACCTGCTCCCCATTCACACCTGAGACCTTGTAACACTAACGAGTCACATGACACCGGGGAGGGAAAATGGCTAATTAGGCCCAATTTGGACATTTTTACTTCGGGGTGTACTCACTGTTGTTGCCAGCGGTTTAGACATTAATGGCTGTGTGTTGTGTTATTTTGAGGGGACAGCAAATTTACACTGTTAAACTAGCTGTACACTCACTACTTTACATTGTAGCAAAGTGTCATTTCTTCAGTGTTGTCACATGAAAAGATATACTCAAATATTTACAGAATGTGAGGGGTGTACTCACTTGTGAGATACTGTGTGATTATATATATATATATCTCCCTGGTCTAGTTCAACCCTAATGCTCTTAGAACATATCAGCTACTGGACTCATCTCCTCACCAGTACAAACCTTGTCATTGGCTCTCAGTCTGAAGCACACTGGTCTCTGTCGTGTATAGATCAACAGAGAGAGAGAGAACATTAGCAGATTAGAGGACTTTTCAATTGGACTGCTGTTGAAATGGATACTTAACCCGGATTTGTCATTAGCCAGTTATAGCAGCTGTATTAGGCACTAATGCACGGTATGGGATATGGAATCATGGACGTTATCCCTGATCATAGTGTTTCATATATAAATAACTACCAGTGGGAGAGAGAGAAGGAGAGAGAGAGAGAGAGAGGGGGAGAGAGAGAGAGAGAGAGAGAGAGAGAGAGAGAGAGAGAGAGAGAGAGAGAGAGAGAGAGAGAGAGAGAATAGTTAGTGTCCTCAGGGGTAGATCTCAGGGTCTCTTGGGGCATCGTATTCGCTGTATCAGCGGTCTCAATCACTCCTCACTTTTGCATCCCTTTCTTCACTCAATCTCGTCCTTCACTTTCTCCACTCGTCTGTCGTCCTCTCATCTGCGTTGATCAAAAGCACGGCTGCCGTCATGGGTTCCAGGCCACGTACATGATGAAGAGAAGCGCTTGGCGTGCCACTGTACCTGATGAAGCGCTCTGTCTCTCTGTGCCTGGCGATTTGTTAAAGGTACATCTCTGATAAAAAAGGTCTTCAACCTCTGGATGGTTATGAAAACACACTTACTCCGATGAACGTTGAGTGTGATTCAGTGAGACTTGACTTTAAAGCACTGTATGATGTTCAGTGTCTTGGTTAAGCTGCTGTAATATGACTAAAGCAGAACCAGTCTTTCTGGCGACAACTTAGTCCTCCTGGCCCTTATAATATTTTTTGTTAACCACCATCCCTCCTCAGTCTTGACTTTACATCAGGGCTGTTTTCAAGCAGCCACTTTCTGAGGATGTTTCAGTTTAGACTCTCAATCACAGACCGGATGAAGCAAAATTGGTGTCCTGCGCTGAAGTGAAATCGCTTGTCTTATTTCGTCACGTTGAGCAACTGGACCTGACAGAAACAAGTTTTCCCGAAAAGCTTTTACTGTCCGTCGTAAAACACTTCTTCGGGCTTCCAAAAATTATGGATTAGCATATTCTCTGGGGATTGGTTGATTGTGGATGCGTTACATTAATAAGGCCCTATCTGTAAGATGTTTCAGCAGAACGATAGATGGCTCTATTTTTTGCCACCTTGTGAAAACTGCAATACATCTTCATTTTAACGGGCCGCTATAAATGTCACCCTGTAGATATTTTCTTAATGAAAACATCACCCTGTGTCCAAATGTTTGAAGTGATATCCACACATCAGATTTCAGTTTCCTGTCAGGATTTGTCTCAGGGTTTTGACTGCCATATGAGTTCTGTTATACTCACAGACACCATTCAAACAGTTTTAGAAACTTTAGGGTGTTTTCTATCCAAATGAAACAATTATATGCATATTATAGTTACTGGGCAGGAGTAGTAACCAGATTAAATCGGGTACGTTTTTTTATCCGGCCGTGCAAATACTGCCCCGTAACCCTGCCAGGTTGTTGTTGCACAAAACTTTAAACCTAGTTTTAAATGATTACTATACTGAACAAAAATATACACGCAACATTCAACAATTTCAAAGATTTTGCTGAGTTACAGTTCATATAAGTAAATCAGTCAACTGAAATAAATTAATTAGGCCCTAATCTGTGGATTTCACATGACTGGGCAGGGGCACAGCCATGGGTGGGACTGAGAGGGCATAGGTCCACCCACTGGGGAGCCAGGCCGACCCACTGGGGAGCCAGACCCAGCCAATCAGAATGAGTTTCCCCTCCCTCCTCTGACGATCCCACAGGTGAGAAGCCGGATGTGGAGGTCCTGGGCTGGCATGGTTACACGTGGTCTCCGTTTATGAAGCCAGTTGGACGTACTGCCAAATTCTCTAAAACGATGTTGGCGGCTTATGGTAGAGAAATAAACATTACATTCTCTGGCAACAGCTCTGGTGGACATTCCTGCAGTCAGCATGCCAATTGCATGCTCACTCAAAACGTGAGACATCTGTGGCATTGTGTTGTGTGACAAAAACTTGTATTGTTCCCAGCACAAGGTGCCCCTGTGTAATGATCATGCTGTTTAATCAGCTTCTTGATATGCCACACCTCTCTCTCGCATAATTATCTTGACAAAGGATAAAATGCTCACTAACAGGGATGTAAAGAAATTTGTGCACAACATTTTTGGGATCTTTTATTTCAACTCATAAAACAAGGGACCAGCACTTTACATGTCTTTATATTCAGTGTTCAGTGTAGTTAAATTGAATCCTTCTTCTAAACCAAATTTAGACTTTAAACCAATATTTGGTTTATTTGCTCCATTGTTTTAAAATCAAATTGAAATGTAGTTTAGGGATTAGATCTAAACTGCCTAAATCTAAACTGCCACTGGATGAGGTCTGACGCCCTCTGTTGGCATTTTCTAAGCAACACATATATTGAAAATGACCTTTATTAACTATAAGTCCTACAAACATATGTTTAGTACTGTTAGAAAGGTAAAAACCGTGGGATTCAGGAACAACATGACAATTACAGAACCAGTGCATCAGCAGGAAAAATTTATAAATAAATATTTGTAAAAATTATTTGTGGGGTGGGGGTTGGGTTCCCGAATTGTAACGTAAACTCAAGTAGGGGAATAAGAGATTTGAAAGTCTAGGTTTGAAATAAAATATGTCACTAAATACCATTTCGAAAGGATACAAAAAAAGCGGACGTTTTAAAAGCACAGGGCTTGTGCAACGTGATTTTTCATCTTACAGGTATGATATGACACTTTATGACATTACCAGCACTAAGATTTGAGCTAGATTTCCAAAAAGACAAGTGCTGTAGCTTTCAAATGATATGTCACTTTCTATTTTTTGACTGAAAATGACCCAGTAGGAACCACTTAGGCTAAGCGCTGCAGAACCGGTACTGGGTCCAAAAGAACAGCTCAGTTTAACAGGTTTTAATTTAATCAAATGTCAGTGTATGTGCTTTATTTTCATTGTGATTAACAAATTTTAACTCCTGTGGCTTATCAAGTTTGTAAAACTCAACTAGCCAGCTTACTAATTTGACAAAAAAGTGCAATTAATTTCACCATTGGCCCTAAGTGAACACTGACTTTGATATCTAGCAAGCGAGCAATGATTAGTGCTGATTTGTATCCATAGAAATAGAATAAGATCACATTTATATGGTGAAGCCATTATGACACGTGTCACTAGTCATAGGGGCTTACAGTTGCGTCACAAATCACCTAGCAACCGCACCAGTCACCATGTTGGAAGACCAAAGTCAGTCTGTTGGAAGTTCTCCAATCGTCCACATGGCTGGCTGCATTTTGCTACCACCGAAACTTCGGGAAGATTGCAAATGATTTCATTTTTCTAAGGAGCCAGAAAATGGAGGCAGTGGGAACCCCTTTTCAAGTAAGTAAATATATTTTGAAATGATCAAAAACAATGTATTAACGTAAACTCACTCACTTTTGTACATCGCCTTGGTCGGTACAATTTTTTGTACGTTTATTTTAGCGCCCCAAAAACGTAATACTTCCAGATCAACTGTAATGTCAATACCATTGTAAAGCACAATTTCTCCCCTTTCCAACAAAATTAATGACATGCCCTCCACGCTGCCCGTTTCTGCATAATTCAAGAAGGCAATGAGCTACGTCGGGTCTTTTTAAAAATGGCGGGTGGGGAAGCGAAACTAATGCGTGATAGTGAG
The DNA here is from genome assembly GCF_965601325.2 of Salmo salar. Classification (NCBI taxonomy): domain Eukaryota; kingdom Metazoa; phylum Chordata; class Actinopteri; order Salmoniformes; family Salmonidae; genus Salmo; species Salmo salar. The sequence goes on along the minus strand of NC_138314.1, from coordinate 1,283,815 downwards.
AATGAGAGGAGATGTGTGGGAAAACGGCTTTTTTTCACTCGACCTGTCCAACTTATCACCTTATCGCCTGTGAAATATAAATAAAACACTATAAAGAGTTTATATAATGTGTCATTACATACCTATTTGAAGGTTTGTGTCGAATTTTAATCGGGTTTTTAGGGCGGTGCAAAAGTGATCTTCAGAAGTAAACAGCGGCTTTAAGATTCATGGTTGCTTACAGTGATGACGCAAAAAAATGACTAGGTATCCCCCCTTACCCCCGTCACTGTCCATTTCTTGTTTTTAAACGATGAGAGAAGTGCTACACCTGGTGGAGAGAGATTGTAAGACAGAAATAGTTGCTTTATGTGTGCTGTACGTTACGGCATGACACGTCACGATGTAACGGAGGGTCCGTTTTTTCAACTTTCCTCCAATACTATAGAGCCATTACCATGTCGGTCAATGCTTGAATAGAAACGTAGTTCACACCCCAGATTTTGAAGTCAACACAGTCGCTACAGTCCCATTAGTTTTCTTTATAGCCTCGTTTGAATGTCGCGGTTGCGCACATTTGAACGGAATGGGGTGAGTTTACGTTATTAACTAGCTAGCTTGATACAGAACCTTAGTGTGCAGGCTAACTCAAATGAGCTGCTAATGTAATGTTAGCTAACATTACATACCGTATAGCTGGCTAAGTGGATACAATTTCACCAGTTTTGCTAACTTGATATTAGCTAGTCAGCTAGCTATCTTGATGTATTTATCATTCTAAGTCTAAATGCAGTTGTAGCTAGGTAGCTAGCTAACAGCCATGGAAGAGGGTGAATGGATTAGCTAGCAGTTCAAGCTTTCAGAAGGGAGAGTAGGCTACTCTGGATAGGGCAGGTACCTTTGTGGAAGGACATTATGAAAATATTCTCCAGTTCCAGTCCCTAGTGAGAAAAACTGAGGACAGAGAGTTATAACAACATAATATTCAGTGCTGTCTAATTTGTGTAATGCAGTCTGTTTCTTTTGTGATGATTTCTGTCCTCTGATACAGAGAGATGTAAAACCCTGTCTGCAGATGAAGAGATCCCAATGAATGTCCCAAGAGAATAATTGTATACCATAGATTTTATGTTAGCACATTTTGTGAACAAAAATACAGTTTAAGTCACTGTCTCACTGACTCGTTGTCAACTGCATTTATTTTCAGCAAACTTAAACCCTTTACAATGAAGATCTGTGAAGTTATTTGGATTTTTACTCATTATCTTTGAACAACAGGGTCCTCAAAAAGAGATGTTTCTTTTTTTGCTGAGTTTATAAACCTATTAGAAATGGAACAGGCCAACCCTGCTGGGTGTGCATGCTTCTGTTCCAGCCCAGCACTAACACACCTGATTCAATGTATCAAACCTAATTAGTTAATAATCAAGTATTGCTGGGCTGGAACAGATGTCTGCACCCCCCGTAGGTCAGGGATCAGTGGAGTGGATTGTTCTAAGCTTGTGGCTGTCTTGAACCCTACTGTTTGTTGTTATCAATCTTCCCTGCGACCTTCCCTGTCTGGATCTGCGAGGAGTAACAGCGTAACCTGTTGTTACCATGACAAAGAGATGCGATTCGCCACCTGGTTATCAGAAGGGGGAAAGGAGAAGATTAATTGTGTGTCGTCTGCGTAGCAATGATAGGAGAGACCATGTGAGGATATGACAGAGCCAAGTGACTTGGTGTATAGCGAGAATAGGAGAGAACCTAGAACTGAGCCCTGGGAGACACCAGTGGTGAGAGCACGTGGTGCGGAGACAGATTCTCGCCACACCACCTGGTAGGAGTGACCTGTCAGGTAGGACGCAATCCAAGAATGAGCCGTGCCGGAGATGCCCAACTCGGAGAGGGTGGAGAGGAGGATCTGATGGTTCACAGTATCAAAGGCAGCAGATAGGTCTAGAAGGATGAGAGAGAGTTAGCTTTAGCAGTGCGGAGAGCCTCCGTGACACAGAGAAGAGAAGTCTCAGTTGAATGATCAGTCTTGAAACCTGACTGATTTGGATCAAGAAGAGAGATAGCAAGAGAGCTGGCCAAGGACGGCACGCTCAAGAGTTTTGGACATCGGAGGAATCGAGTGTAGGTTTTTTGAGAAGGGGTGCAACTCTCGCTCTCTTGAAGACGGAAGGGACGTAGCCAGCGGTCAAGGATGAGTTGATGAGCGAGGTGAGGTAAGGGAGAAGGTCTCCAGAAATGGTCTGGAGAAGGGAGGAGGGGATAGGTTCAAGCGGGCAGGTTGTTGGGGGGCCAGCCGTCACAAGTCGCAAGATTTCATCTGGAGAGAGAGGGGAGAAAGAGGTCAAAGCATAGGGTAGGGCAATGTGAGCAGGACCAGCAGTGTCGTTTGACTTAACAAACGAGGATCGGATGTCGTCAACCTTCTTTTCAAAATGGTTGACGAAGTCATCCGCAGAGAGGGAGGAGGGGGGAGGAGGATTCAGGAGGGAGGAGACAGTGGCAAAGAGCTTCCTAATGTTAGAGGCAGATGCTTGGAATTTAGAGTGGTAGAAAGTGGCTTTAGCAGCAGAAACAGAGGAAGAAAATGTAGAGAGGAGGGAGTGAAAAGATGCCAGGTCAGCAGGGAGGCTAGTTTTCCTCCATTTCCGCTCGGCTGCCCGGAGCCCTGTTCTGTGAGCTCGCAATGAGTCGTCAAGCCACGGAGCAGGAGGGGAGGTCCGAGCCGGCCGGGTGGATAGGGGACATAGAGAGTCAAAGGATGCAGAAAGGGAGGAGAGCAGGGTTGAGGAGGCAGAATCAGGAGATTGGTTGGAGAAGGTTGAGCAGAGGGAAGAGATGATAGGATGGAAGAGGAGAGAGTAGCGGGAGAGAGAGAGCAAAGGTTGCAATGGCGCAATACCATCTGAGTAGGGGCTGAGTGAGTAGTGTTGGAGGAGAGCAAGAGGGAAAAGGATACAAGGTAGTGGTCGGAGACTTGGAGGGGAGTTGCAGTGAGATTAGTAGAAGTAAAGCATCTAGTGAGGTCAAGCGTATTGCCTGCCTTGTGAGTAGGGGGGACGGTGAGAGGGTGAGGTCAAAAGAGGAGAGGAGTGGAAAGAAGGAGGCAGAGAGAAATTAGTCAAAGGTAGACGTAGGGAGGTTAAAGTCACCCAGAACTGTGAGGGGTGAGCCATCCTCAGGAAAGGAACTTATCAAGGCGTCAAGCTCATTGATGAACTCTCCAAGGGAGCCTGGAGGGCGATAAATGGTAAGAATGTTAAGCTTGAATGGGCTAGTGATTGTGACAGCATGGAATTCAAAGGAGGAGATACACAGATGGGTCAGAGGAGAAAGAGAGAATGTCCACTTGGGAGAGATGAGGATTCCAGTGCCACCACCCCGCTGACCAGATGCTCTCGGGGTATGCGAGAACACGTGGTCAGACGAGGAGAGAGCAGTAGGAGTAACATTGTTTTCGGTGGTAATCCATGTTTCCGTCAGCGCCAAGAAGTCGAGGGACTGGAGGGTAGCATAGGCTGAGATGAACTCTGCCTTGTTGGCCGCAGACCGGCAGTTCCAGAGGCTGCCAGAGACCTGGAACTCCACGTGGGTCATGCGCGCTGGGACCACCAGGTTAGAGTGGCAGCAGCCACGCGGTGTGAAGCGTTTGTATGGCCTGTGCAGAGAGGAGGGAACAGGGATAGACAGACACATAATTGACAGGCTACAGAAGAGGCTACGCTAATGCAAAGGGGATTGGAATGAAAATTAACTAAACAACTGGGGAAGTGAGAGAGCAGGGCCTCCCTCACTAACCTTTCACTGAAACACTGAAATATAACTCCTACAACTTCCACTTTAGAAATTATAATTGATGTAAACTACAGTGGTTCAATGTTTCCAGGAATAGGCTCAAACTTAGTTTATTCAGCTAGATAACGTGGTACAGTATTCTTCCGTGAAACCCACCCAGTGCACCGTATCCTATGACGCCGTAGCTAACTAGCATGCTTGCATCCAATAACACACAGTTAGCACCAATACTTGGTTACAACAAACTACCAATGGATCATTCGTGTCCATGTCTAGTTCGTTTCATAACGCAGAAGTAATTAAACTTTGTCTAGCTAACACAAAGTCAGTCCTGCTAGCTACACAAGTGGACTACACATCTCGAATGTTCAGAAAGTTAAGCTTACGTTGCAAAAATCTTATTGACTAAAATGATACAGTACTGCTAGCTGGTAAAGTTGGCTAGCTAGCAGTGGTTGCGTTGTTGACTTTGTTTGAAAATGTAGCTGGCTAGCTAACCTCGATAGTTTCTCTGTACTACACCTTTATCTTTGATACAAAGACAACTATGTAGCTAGCTAACATTACACTAATCAAAACGTTCCGTTGTAATGTACACTGCTCAAAAAAATAAAGGGAACACTTAAACAACATAATGTAACTCCAAGTCAATCACACTTCTGTGAAATCAAACTGTCCACTTAGGAAGCAACACTGATTGAAAATACATTTCACATGCTGTTGTGCAAATGGAATAGAAAACAGGTGGAAATTATAGGCAATTAGCAAGACACCCCCAATAAAGGAGTGGTTCTGCAGGTGGGGACCACAGACCACTTCTCAGTTCCTATGCTTCCTGGCTGATGTTTTGGTCACTTTTGAATGCTGGCGGTGCTTTCACTCTAGTGGTAGCATGAGGCGGAGTCTACAACCCACACAAGTGGCTCAGGTAGTGCAGCTCATCCAGGATGGCACATCAATGCGAGCTGTGGCAAGAAGGTTTGCTGTGTCTGTCAGCGTAGTGTCCAGAGCATGGAGGCGCTACCAGGAGACAGGCCAGTACATCAGGAGACATGGAGGAGGCCGTAGGAGGGCAACAACCCAGCAGCAGGACCGCTACCTCCGCCTTTGTGCAAGGAGGAGCAGGAGAAGCACTACCAGAGCCCTGCAAAATGACCTCCAGCAGGCCACAAATGTGCATGTGTCTGCTCAAACGGTCAGAAACAGACTCCACGAGGGTGGTATGAGGGCCCGACGTCCACAGGTGGGGGTTGTGCTTACAGCCCAACACCGTGCAGGACGTTTGGCATTTGCCAGAGAACACCAAGATTGGCAAATTCGCCACTGGCGCCCTGTGCTCTTCACAGATGAAAGCAGGTTCACACTGAGCATGTGACAGACGTGACAGAGTCTGGAGACGCCATGGAGAACGTTCTGCTGCCTGCGACATCCTCCAGCATGACCGGTTTGGCGGTGGGTCAGTCATGGTGTGGGGTGACCTGACTGCCATTAGGTACCGAGATGAGATCCTCAGACCCCTTGTGAGACCATATGCTGGTGGGGTAAGCCCTGGGTTCCTCCTAATGCAAGACAATGCTAGAGCTCATGTGGCTGGAGTGTGTCAGCAGTTCCTGCAAGAGGAAGGCATTGATGCTATGGACTGGCTCGCCCGTTCCCCAGACCTGAATCCAATTGAGCACATCTGGGACATCATGTCTCGCTCCATCCACCAACGCCACGTTGCACCACAGACTGTCCAGGAGTTGGCGGATGCTTTAGTCCAGGTCTGGGAGGAGATCCCTCAGGAGACCATCCGCCACCTCATCAGGAGCATGCCCAGGCGTTGTAGGGAGGTCATACATGCACGTGGAGGCCACACACACTACTGAGCCTCATTTTGACTTGTTTTAACCTGTTAGGGCTAGGGGGCAGTATTGACACGGCTGGATAAAAAACGTACCTGATTTAATCTGGTTACTACTCCTGCCCAGTAACTAGAATATGCATCTAATTATTGGCTTTGGATAGAAAACACTCCAACGTTTCTAAAACTGTTTGAATGGTGTCTGTGAGTATAACAGAACTCAAATGGCAGGTCAAAACCTGAGAGATTCCTTTACAGGAAGTGGCCTGTCTGACCATTTATTGTCTTTCTTTGACATCTCATTCCATTACAAAGGATCTCTGCCATAACGTGACACTTCCCACGGCTCCAATAGGCTCTCAGAGCCCGGGAAAAAACTGAATGTCGTCATTCCAGCCCCAGGCTGAAACACATTATCGCCTTTCTCAAGTGGCCGATCAAGGGACTGTGGGCTTAGGCGCGTGCACTGGCCGCCCCGTCTTTGTGTTTTTTCCTCTGTTTACCGAAAAGGAGATTCCCGGTCGTAATATTATCGCTTTTTTACGAGATAAATTGCATAAAAATTGATTTTAAACAGCGGTTGACATGCTTCGAAGTACGGTAATGGAATATTTAGAATTTTTTTGTCACGAATTGCGCCATGCGCCCGACCCTGATTTACCATTTCGGATAGTTTCTGGAACGCACGAACAAAACGCCGCTATTTGGATATAACGATGGATTATTTGGGATCAAACCAACATTTGTTATTGAAGTAGAAGTCCTGGGAGTGCATTCTGACGAAGACAACAAAGGTAATAACATATTTGTTATAGTAAATCTGATTTTGGTGAAGGCTAAACTTGCCGGGTGTCTAAATAGCTAGCCCGTGATGGCTGGGCTATGTACTTAGAATATTGCAAAATGTGCTTTCACCAAAAAGCTATTTTAAAATCGGACATATCGAGTGCATAGAGGAGTTCTGTATCTATAATTCTTAAAATAATTGTTATGCTTTTTGTGAACGTTTATCGTGAGTAATTTAGTAAATTGTTAGTAAATTCCCCGGAAGTTTGCTAGTTCTGAACGTCACATGCTAATGTAAAAAGCTGTTTTTTGAGATAAATATGAACTTGATTGAACAAAACATGCATGTATTGTATAACATAATGTCCTAGGGTTGTCATCTGATGAAGATCATCAAAGGTTAGTGCTGCATTTAGCTGTCTTCTGGGTTTTTGTGACATTATATGCTAGCTTGAAAAATGGGTGTCTGATTATTTCTGGCTGGGTACTCTGCTGACATAATCTAATGTTTTGCTTTCGTTGTAAAGCCTTTTTGAAATCGGACAGTGTGGTTAGATTAACGAGAGTCTTGTCTTTAAATAGCTGTAAAATAGTCATATGTTTGAGAATTTGAAATAGGATTTTTAAGGTATTTGAAAATCGCGCCACTGGATTACACTGGCTGTTGCGTAGGTGGGACGAATTCGTCCCGTCTAGCCCAGAGAGGTTAAGGACATTACTTCAAAGTTGGATCAGCCTGTAGTGTGGTTTTCCACTTTAATTTTGAGTGTGACTCCAAATCCAGACCTCCATGGGTTGATAAATTGGATTTCCATTGATTATTTTTGTGTGATTTTGTTGTCAGCACAATCAACTATGTAAAGAAAAAAGTATTTAATAAGATTATTTATTTCATTCAGATCTAGGATGTGTTGTTTATGTGTTCCCTTTATTTTTTTGAGCATTATTTTTAGTTTCTATGATGAATCCATGATAACAGTGAGAAACAGTGAGAAATCGGATTATCTCGAAGGACAATCAAGGTGGAACAACATGGTTGTGGACGGAATTGTAGAATCTCCACATGAGACCTGGATGGTGGGAAATTATCTCGGAAAAACTCAAGATGGACCACAGGAAGATTGAGGTGGAGCACGCCCACAGGACTGGAAAACCCACCACCAACCCAGGTGACAGGCCCAGGCCGATAGTGGTCAGATGGTCAAGATAGTGGTCAAATTCCTGAGGTTCAGGAAAGAGCCAAGAACTTGAGAGGAATGTACATCTTCCTCAACGAGGACTATCCTGAAGCTATCCTGAATCAGCGGAATGATTGCACCCCTGATCACGCGTAAACACTCTCACCTCTTCCCTTCGCTTGTGGACTTCAATGCACAACGCATCAGCTGTATGTAACCAGGCAAAAAAAAACGTTCTAAGCTAAACCACTACACACAGCCTACATCGTTGTCACCATATTTGCTAAAGTACTGTCAAAGTCAGCATAGCTAATAGAACTAACACGTTAGTAAACCCGCTACAATCATGCAGTAACATTACAGTGTACAGTCAAGTCAGTAAGCAGTTACACCGGCGGGCCCTGGTGGCAATACATTTGTAAAACCGAAAGCTTACCTTGACTTGGAAGAGTTCCAGTGTTGTGTTGGATAGTCAAATCAAATCAAATTTTATTGGTCACATACACACATATTTAGCAGATTTTATTGCGGGTGTAGCGAAATGCTTGTGTTCCTAGCTCCAACAGCTCAGTAATATCTAACAATACACACAAATCTAAAGTTAAAGAATGGAATTAGAAATATATTAATATTAGGACGAGGAATGTCAGAGTTGCATTGACTAAAATACGTAGAATAGAATACAGTATATACATATGAAGTGAGTAAAGCACTATGTAAACTAGTGTTCCATTATTAACCTCCCTGAGCGAGGTGGGACGCTTGCAAATACAAATACCTCATAAATGCTTTAACTTAAATTTCTCAAACATATGACTATTTTACACCATTTTATAGATATACCTCTCCTGAATCGAACCACGTTGTCTGATTTCAAAAAGGCTTTTCAGCAAAAGCAAAACATTAGATTATGTTAGGAGAGTCCATCGACAAAAACAACCACACAGCCATTTTCCTAGCAACTAGCATGCATCACAAATACCCAAAACACAGCTAAATGCAGCACTAACCTTTGACAATCTTCATCAGATGACACTCCTAGGACATCATGTTACACAATACATGCATTTTTTGTTCGATAAAGTTCATATTTATATATAAAAACAGCATTTTACATCGGCGCGTGACGTTCAGTGTGCCGCCGGTGATGCGTTGGGCAGACTGCATCACCCTCTGGAGAGTCCTGCGGTTGCGGGCAGTACAGTTGCCGTACCAGGCGTTGATACAGCCCGACAGGAGGCTCTCAATTCTGCATCTGTAAAATTTTTTAAGGGCCTTAGGGGCCAAGCTGAATTTCTTCAGCCTCCTGAGGTTGAAGAGATGCTGTTGCGCCTTCTTCACCACACTGTCTGTGTGGATGGACCATTTCACATTGTCGGTGATATGTACGCCGTGGAACTTGAAGCTTTTCACCTTCTCCACTGTGGTCCCATCGATGTGGATAGGGGCGTGCTCTCTCTGCTGTTTCCTAAAATCCACGATCAGCTGCTTTGTTTTGTTGACATTGAGGGAGAGGTTATTTTCCCTGGCACCACTCCAATAGGGTCCTCACCTCCTCCCTGTAGGCTGTCTCGTCATTGTTGGTAATCAGGCCTACATCTGTTGTGTCGTCTGCAAACTTGATGATTGAGTTGGAGGCATGTGTGGCGTGGGTGAACAGGGAGTACAGGAGGGGGCTGAGCACGCACCCACGTGGGGCCCCTGTGTTGAGAATCAGTGAAGTAGATGTGTTTCCTACATTCACCACCTGTGGGCCGCCCATCAGGAAGTCCACTAACCAGTTGCACAGGGCGGGGGTACTATGGTGTTGAAGGTTGAGCTATAGTTAATGAACAGCATTCTTACATAGGTATTCTTCTTGTCCAGATGGGATAGGGCAGTGTGCTGTGCGATGGCAATTGCATTGTCTGTGGATCTGTTGGGGCGGTATGCAAATTTAAATGGGTCTAGGATGTCAGGTAGGGTAGAGGTGATATGATCCTTAACTAGCCTCTCAAAGCACTTCATGATGACAGAAGTGAGTGCTACGGGGTGACCGTCATTTAGTTCAGTTATCTTTGCTTGATTGGGTACAGGAACAATGGTGAACATCTTAAAGCAAGTGGGGACAGCAGACTAAGATAGGGAGAGATTGAATATGTCCGTAAACACTCCAGCCAGCTGTGGCAGGTTTTCGCGGTGTGGCAGATTTTCCCATTGTAATCCATGATTGTCTGTAGACAATTGTCTCGTGTCTGAGCTGTTGAATTGCGACTCCACTTTTTCTCTGTACTGACGTTTTGCCTGTTTGATTGCCTTATGTATGGAATAACTACGTATACTGTTTGTATTCAACCATATTTCCAGTCACCTTGCCATGATTACATGCGGTGGTTCGCTCTTTCAGTTTTGCGCGAATGCTGCCATCTATCCACAGTTTCTGATTTGGGTAAGTTTTAATAGTCCCAGTGGGAACAACATCCACTATAACTTTCCTGATGAACACAATCACTGTGTCAGTGTATACGTCTATGTTGTTCTGAGGCTACCTGGAACATTTCCCAGTCCGCGTGATCAAAACAATCTTGAAGCATGGATTCCGATTGGTCAGACCAGCGTTGAATAGACCTTAGCAGGGGTACTTCCTGTTTGAGTTCATGCGTATAGGAAGGGATGAGCAAAATGGAGTCATTCATCCCGTAAGTTAGAGTAGCAGTGGTCGAGTGTTTTATTAGCGTGAGTACTACAGTCAATGTGTTGACAGAACTTTGGTAGCATTTTCCACATATTTGCTTTGTTAAAATCCCCAGCTACAATAAATGCGGCCTCAGGATATGTGGTTTCCAGTTTGCACAAAGTCCAGTGTAGTTCCTTGAGGGCCGTTGTGGTATCGGCTTGAGGGGGAATATACACAGCTGTGACTGTAACCAAAGAGAATTCTCTTCAGAGGTAATACGGTCGGCATTTGATTGTGAGGTTTTCTAGATCTGGTGAACGTTATCACAATCACAACGTTATTACAATCACACCATGAGTAGTAAATCATGAAGCATACACCCCCGCCTTTCTTCTTCCTGGAGAGTTCTTTATTCCTGTCTGTGCAATGTACTGAGAACTCAGCTGGCTGGACGGGGACGGTAGGTAAAGAGTGGCAGACAGGCTCGATGTCAGGGCAGGCAGAAGGGTCAGGCAGGCGGGTACAGAGTCCAGATAAAAGAGAATAGAAAACAGGAGCACGGGAAAACACGCTGGTTGACTTGAAAACATACAAGACAAACTGACACAGAGAGACAGAAAACACAGGGATCAATACACTGGGGAAAATAAATGACACCTGGAGAAGGAGACAATCAGAAGAACAGGTGAAACAGATCAGGGCGTGACTCTAGATTAATTATCTGATCCTTTGACTGGGTGGAAAACATGTCAGTTCATGTTGCAAGAGCTCTGATAGGTTGAATGAGGTCCTCTGGAAGTTTTCATAATTACTGTGGAAGTCTGTGGAAGGGGGTGAGAAGCATGAGCCTCCCAGGTTTTGTATTGAAGTCAATGTACCCAGAGGAGAACGGAAGCTAGCTGTTCTCTGGCTACACCATGGTGCCCCCCTACAGAGTACTGTTGAGGCTACTGTAGACCTTTGCAAAATAGTGTATTTTAATCAATTATTTGGTGATGTGATTATATTTTGTATAGTTTTCTCTAAAAATAATAACTTTAATGTTTTACCATTTTTATTTTTATGAAATTCACTGTGGAGGATGGTCCTCCCCTTCCTCCTCTGAGTAGCATACACACACTACATGTCAATGTTTTTTAATGTATGTAAATGTATGTCTTTTGTCTCTAATGTCTTTTTTGTTATATATCGGACCCCAGTAAGACTAGCTGTCACCATTGACGTCTGCTAATGGGGATCTTAATAAATCAAATCAAAACCTATGGCGTTTACTTTTTTTTGTTCACCTGAAATTATGTTTTAGTAATAATAGCCTACTTGTTCCTAAAATGTCTTCACATATGAGCTAGCTTACTTATACAGTTTGAAATGATGTGAAATAGTGTTGATTCGTTGAAGTTAAGTGTTTAAACTTGTTTTAATTGTTAACTTAACTATTATTCAAGATGAACTAGTGTTGCTGTTGATAAATCACAGATCACAATCCTGCAATAAAGAGGTAAAGAGAATCTGTCTAGTTTGTCTGTTTCTGTGTTTTCTCAAATAAACATTACCTTTTTGTTCAGTCATAAGCCCTCCAAATTGTTTTATTTGATTGTCACAATTTCTTGTATATCAGCCTTGTAAACCCATTTTGCAGCTGATAATGGCATGCAACGCCAATGCATCCATAGACCTACAGCAGTGGTTCACAACTCCAGTCCTTGAGTACCCCCAACAGCACACATTTGTATTGTAGCCCCGGACAAACATACCTGATTTAAATCATCAAGTTGACAAGTTGAATCAGGTGTGTTTGTCCAGTGCTACAATAAACTGGGTATATTGGGGTTACTCGAGGACCGGAGTTGGGAACAACTGGCCTACAGTATGATGGCATTAGCCTTATGGGTATTTGCAATGCAGCCCTTGACATTGTGCATCTGAAGCAGAGAATAGCTTAACTCGTTTATTGTTTACATATTGTTCAGTTACAGTACCAGTCAAAAGTTTGGACACACCTACTCATTCAAGGGTTTTTATTTTTACTGTTTTCTGCATTGTAGAATAATAGTGAAGACATCAACACCATGAAATAACACATATGGAATCATGTAGATACCAAAAAAGTGTTAAACAAATCAAAATATATTTTAGATTTTAGATTCTTCAAAGTAGCCACCCTTTGCCTTGATGACAACTTTGCACCCTCTTGGTATTCTCTCAACCAGCTTCATGAGGAATGCTATTCCAACAGCAATTTCGCTGCAGCAATTTGACCATGAAGGTCTGATTCACGCAGTCTCCTCTGAACATTTGATGTTGAGATGTGTCTCTTGAACTCTGTGAAGCATTTATTTGGGCTGCAATCTGAGGTGCAGTTAACTCTAATGAATTTATCGTCTGCAGCAGAGGTGACTCTGGGTCTTCCTTTTCTGTGGCGGGCCTCATGAGAGCCAGTTTCATCATAGCGCTTGATAGTTTTTGCGACTGCGTTGAAGAAACTTTAAAAGTTATTGAAATGTTCCGGATTGAATGACCTTCATATCAAAGTAATGATGGACTGTCATTTCTCTTTACTTATTTGTGCTGTTCTTGCCATAATATGGACTTAATAATATGGCTATCTTCTGTGTACCACCTCTAACTTGGCTCAAACGCATTAAGAAGGAAAGACATTCCACAAATTAACTTTAAAAAGGCACACCTGTTAATTGAAATGCATTCAGGTGACTACCTCTTGAAGCTGGTTGAGAGAATGCCAAGAGTGTGCAAAGTTATCAAGGCCGCAGGATTTTTGGTTACTACATGATTCCATATGTGTTATTTCATAGTTTTAATGTATTCATTATTATTCTACATTGTAGAAAATAGTAAAAATAAACAAAAAACCCTTGAATGACTAGATGTGTCCAAACTTTTGATTGGTACTGTTTGTTGTTGAATGCTGTTGAATGCCGATATTTAAAGTGAACCATGAAAAACAATAAACAACCATGATAGCCGGGGTGCAACATGCACACACACAAAAACAATATCCCACAAAGCAGGTGGGAGAAAGGGCTTCCTAAATATGATCCCCAATTAGAGACAACGATTACCAGCTGCCTCTAATTGGGAACCATACAAAACCACCAACATAGAAATAGAATGACTAGAACACCCCCCTAGTCACGCTCTGACCCAAACACCATAGAGAACCAAGGGCTCTCTATGGTCAGGGCGTGACAGCCGAAAGCTGACCTCAGAACGAGAGACCTCGGTTTATTGTTTTTGTAAAGCTGACAGTGTTTTTATATACTTTCATTTTATGTTGGATCCTGCGGCACTGTTGGGCTTAGTTGCTGTGAGCGCTGCTGTCTGTCCAGATTCCGCAGATCCCTCCAGATTCCGCAGAGGGGGAGAGACACGGAAGCCCAGCTAGCCTCTTGAGGATACCCTAGGATAGGGGGCGCCACAGCGCATTTTGAAAAAAAATCGTTCCCATTTTCAACGGCCTACTAATCAAACTCAGAAGATAGGGCATGCATATACTTATTATATATGGAAAGAAAACACTCTAAAGTTTCTAAAACTGTTTGAATGGTGTCTGTGAGTATAACAGAACTCATTTGGCAGGCAAAACCCTGAGACATTTTCTGACAGGAAGTGGATACCTGATGTGTTGTATTGACTTTAAACCTATCCCATTGAAAAACACAGGGGTTTAGGAATATTTTGGCACTTCCTATTGCTTCCACTAGATGTCGCCAGTCCTTTCACAGTGGTTTGAGCCTTATAGAGTCAAAACTCAGTGAATGACAGGAGTTTGAAATTGGTCACAGGGGATGGGCCATCACCATTATGACGCCGGCGGCCATGTCTGCCCCCACCTTTGGAAACGGTTTTAAAGGCAATGAAATCATCCCCCTCGAATCTTATTGGCTCTCTTGGTGTTAGAGGCCCTGAACATTTATTTTATACAACGTTTGACATGTTTGAACGAACCTACATGCGCGAGGATTGCTTTCAGTATGAAGTGCAGAGCTGCGTTTGGAGAGAGCCATAGGACGCGCTACCAACATCAGGCTAATGGAACGTGAAGTATGGACTTTTTGACCGAAAATACATCTGTTGTGGACCTGGGATGCTTTCTGATGAAGACAACTAAAGGTAGGCGATTATTGACAATATTATTGAAGATGAGATGGTTCATACTGTTGCGTCCAAGATGGCGCCGAGCACTGTATATTAGCTGATTTTCTGAGTATCGCATCTCCTTTTATCGCAGAGTGTGATTACCCAGTAAAGTTAATTTAAAATCTGGTATGACGGGTGTTCTCAAGAGATATTCATCTATAAATGTTAGATTGACAATATACATTTAAAAAATCGTTATAGTATAGCAATTTATTGAAACGTAGCATTGTTTACCGGGACGCTTTTGAGGGGAAATTAGGTAGTCAACGTCAGACAGAGATGTAAAATGCTGTTTTTATATATAAATATGACCTTTATTGAACAAAAGAATGCATGCATTGTATAACATGATGTCCTAGGGGTGCCATCTGATGAAGTTTGTAAAAGGTTAGTGCTACATTTAGCTGTTTATTGATAATATGTGATGGAAGTGGTTGGTCGGAAAATGGCTATGAAGCTGCTTTTTACGATGGACTCATCTAATATAATCTAATGATTTGCTTTTCCTGTAAAACCTTTTTGAAATCGGACGACGTGGGTCGATTCAGGAGAGGTGTATCTATAAAAAAAAAAAATATATATTTTTTATTTTTGTAAAAAATTATGATAATTTTTTAATGCTAATTGGCGATATGATTTTTCGCTGGATTTTGATCCCGCTAACGGGATCAGATGCTCAAGAGGCTAGCCTAGCTGACTCGGCGGTCTCAAATGGAGATCGCTATTGAACATTTCCAGTGCTGCAGGAGCTGTGCTTACTTTGCTTTGTTCCGGGACAATGAGGACCGTGCTGACTTTCAATGTAGCAACTGCTTGCTTGCGGAGGACTACAGGGGCGAAGTGGCTACTCTTAGCAAGCAAGTAGCAAAACTACACAAGCTACTGGGGAATCCACGCCCAACTACTTTTTATTTTTCATCCACCCTAGTAGCCGGACGCCGCTCTGGTCTGGTGGAAGTGTCGGCGCTGTGTTGGCTCTCCACAGCCAACTGGCCGGTGCTCAGCAGGTCCCATAACTGAAGGGGTCTCCTCCTTCCCTGGAGAACGGAGCTGTTATTGACCCAATCAACCAGCCATGGAGATACGTCCCTCGCGGTGGAAGTCGAAGAAAGCGTCCTCTGGCAACGGTGGTCTCCTTGGAGATGTTGCGCTCGGACTTGACACAGACCAGAAACGGCTTTGTGTTTCTGGTATGTAATTTCAAAGGTTCCAGAGGTTCCAACACTTTCTTCTTTGAGGGCTTCCCATTCAAGATCAGATCCGGAGGTACCTGCATCTTCGTGCTCTGTTCTGTCTCCTTCTCCGGTGGCTTCTACTTCGAGTTCAGATCCTCACAGCTCTCACCCTCATCAGACCATGAGGCTGCCTGAGCGACTGGCCCATTTAACATCGCCAGCTGTCATCATAAGCAGTTCTATGGTGAGAAACATCTTGGTTCCCAAGGCAAAAACTATGTGCTACCCAGGAGTACGAGTACAGGACATCACAAGGCTGTTCTACAACAGATGCCGGGAGCTGACACTGTCATAGTCCATGTGGGATCAAATGACATCAGGAGGGCTAGCTCAGAACATCTGAAAATGGATTTTAAATAATTGATTTTAGCATTAAAAGACTCCATAAAACCGCCTATAATTGCAGGTCCAGTACCATTGTTGGGCCGCTGTTGGGCCGCGGGTGTGAAAGATTCAGCAGGCTACTGGCATTACACATCTGGCTAAAATATTACTGTAGCTCTGCTGGAGTCACTTTTATAGATAACTTTGACACCTTCTGGAAGCAGAAGATACTCTACAGGAATGACGAAGTACATCCAAATCATCTTGGGTCCTGGAATCTGCCCACGCATTTTGAGGCTGCGTTGAAACAATAACTTGAGTAAATCCCTACCTTTGTGACAATGAGTCGTCATAATGCTGCATCAAATGTACATTATCCTAGTGGAGTTGGCAGACACAATGTTAGTAGCTTCATTTATGTCCCCCTAATTGCCCTGAATATCTCTGTTGATCCTACAGCTATTGATGCAGTAATCATGAGCCTATGAACCTGACTTACACTGTTAGCACTGAGGCGGTGTGCCCTAGTAGGAAGACTACTTTGTGCAGCTTACCCTGCAGTATCAGCTCCAATGTAAATAACAGGAGCATGTCTACTTCTGATAAACTTTCCAGTAAAGCAATAAAAACAATCAAGCAAGCCAGAAAAGTGCTAAAAATAGCCCAGGTAGCCTGAGAAACAAGGTCCATGAAGTCAATAACTTGCTTGTAACAGATGACATTCATATTCTGATCTCTGAAACACACTTAGATAATACCTTTGATGATACAGTGGTAGCATGGTTAATTGGGGATAGAGGTTAACCTAATCCCACTGACGGGATTGCTAGCACGGCGGGAAATTCAAAACATAAAAAATCGAATAATTTCAATTTCTCAAACAATCAACTATTTTACACCATTTAAAAGATAAACATCTTAATCGAACCACATTGTCCAATTACAAAGAGGCTTTATGACGAAAGCATAAAGTTAGATTGTGTTAGGAGAGTACATAGCCAAAAAAGTACACACATCCATTTTCAATTCAAGGACAGGTGTCACCAAAAGCAGAAAACCAGCTAAAATTATGCACTAACCTTTGACAATCTTCATCAGATGACACTCCTAGGACATTATGTTAGACAATACATGCATTTTTGTTCTATCAAGTTCATATGTATATCCAAAAACAGCATTTTACATCGGCGCGTGTCGTTGAGAAAATGTGTCTCCCCCAAAACTGCCAGTGAATTTACAAAAAATACTCATTATAAAATGTGGTTAAAGTATTAAACTGTTATTCAAAGAATGATAAATTAACATCTCCTGAATGCAACCGCATTGACAGATTTCAAAATAACTTTACTGGGAAAGCATACTTTGCAATAATCTGAGTACTCTGGTCAGAAAAATACACTACGCAATACAGATAGCTGCCATGTTGGAATCATCTAAAATCATAAATAACATTAGAACTATTCCCTTACCTTTAATAATCTTCATCAGAAGGCACTTCCAGGAATCTCAGGTCCACAACAAATGTTGTTTTTTTCGATGAAGTTCATAATTTATGTCCAAATAACTCCATGTTGTTCCGTGTTGTTAGCGCGTTCGGTAGGCTACTCAAAATGTAGGGCGCGGGAGGGAAAAGTCACGACGAAAAGTCAAAAAAATTATCTATTTACGTTCGTTCAAACATGTCAAATGTTGTTTAGCATCAATCTTTAGGGCCATTTTTAACGTGAAACATCAGTAATATTTCAACCGGACCTTTCCTGTGTCTTGAAAAACGTTTTGAAAAAGGTCTCATCGCACATGAACGCGCATGAGCGCGCATGAGCGCGCAAAAATGAAGTGACGACATCCCAGGGACATCAACTTCCCTTCCTTCTCATCCGGTCTCTGTTCATCATAGACGCTTCCAACAACTTATAAAGATTGTTGACATCTAGTGGAAGCCATAGGAAGTGCAAAATGAATCCTTTGTCACTGTGTGTTTTATTGGCAATGACTTGAAAATAGTACGGCCACAAGATTTTCATTTCCTGCTTGTATTTTTTCTCAGGTTTTTGCCTGCCATATGAGTTCTGTTATACTTAGAGACACAATTCAAACAGTTTTAGAAACTTCAAAATGTTTTCTATCCAAATCTACTAATTATATGCATATTCTAGTTACTGGGCAGGAGTAGTAACCAGATTAAATCGGGTACATTTTTTATCCGGCCGTGCAAATACTGCCCCCTATCCCCAACAGGTTAAAACATTTACCGAAAAGACAGAAATAGCAACAGGGGTGGTGTTGCGGTCTATATAAATAACCACATTCCTTTAAAGCTTAGAGATGATCTAATGTTAAATACTGTTGAAGTAATATGGCTACAGGTTCATCTGCCTCACCTAAAGTGTCACATCCTGACGATAGAAAGCTGTTATTTTCTATGGTAGAATAGGTCAGGGCGTGACAGGGGGGTTGTTCTAGTTTAGATTTTCTATGTTGTTATGTTCTACTTTTGTATTTCTATATTGGGTTTTGTTTGGGATGATCTCCAATTAGAGGCAGCTGGTCATTGTTGTCTCTAATTGGAGATCATACTTAAGTAGGTGTTTTTCCCACCTGGGTTTGTGGGAGATTGATTTTGAGGTAATGTATGTTAACTCTTCGTCACGGTTTGTTGTTTTTGTTCATTCACTTTATTTTGTATGTATTGCATAGTTTCACAGTTCAATAAATATGTGGAAGGATAATCACGCTGCACTTTGGTCCGCTTCATCCTACGACAACCGTGACATAAAGCCCATTCTTGTGGGAAGCTGCTATATACCACCAAGTGCTAACAGTCTGTATCTGGATAATATGTGTGAAATGCTTGATAATGTATGTGATATTAACAGAGAAGTATATTTTCTGGGTGATTTAACCTCTATGGGCTAGGTGGGACGCTAGCGTGCCACCCGTGGTGCACTCCATCAACAGCAGGTGCATTTCAAGAGCGGCAAATTTGAATCCAAATAAATGTCAAAATTCAAATTTTTCAAACATACAACTATTTTACACCCTTTGAAAGACAAACATCTCCTTAATCTAACCACATTTTACGATTTCAAAAAGGTTTTACGGCGAAAGCATAAATTTAGAGTATGTTAGGACAATACATTTACAAGAGTTGTGTGTAATGTTTTGTCAATTCAAAGACAGGGTAACCAAAACCATAAAACCAGCTAAAATGAAGCACTAACCTTTTACAATCTCCATCAGATGACACTCCTAGGACATTATGTTAGACAATGCATGCATTTTTAGTTCTATCAAGTTCATATTTATATCCAAAAACAGCGTTTTACTATGGCATTGATGTTGAGGAAATCGTTTCCCTCCAATAACCGGCAGTCAAGTCAGCGTCACAAATTAAATAATTAAAATTAGAAAACATTGGTAAAATATTATATTGTCATTTAAAGAATTATAGATTTACATCTCTTGAACGCAATCAACTTGCCAGATTTAAAAATAACCTTACTGGGAAATCACACTTTGCAATAATCTGAGCACTGCGCCCAGAAAAATACGCGTTGCGATACAGACTAGACGTCATGTTGGGGAGATCTAAAATCGAAAATACTATGTAAATAATCCATTACCTTTGATTGTCTTCATCAGATGTCACTTCCAGGTATCACAGGTCCATAACGAATGTAGTTTTGTTCAAAAAAGCTCATCATTTATGTCCAAAAATCTCCGTCTTGTTAGCACATGATCTAAGCCAGCCGGACTTCTCGTCATGAACGAGGGGAAAAAATATATTTACGTTCGTTCAAACATGTCAAACGTTGTATAGCATAAATCATTAGGGCCTTTTTTAACCAGAACATGAATAATATTCAAGGTGGACGAATGCATACTCTTTTATAACGTATTGGAACGAGGGTACCCAACATGAACTCGCGCGCCAGGTGTCTAATGGGACATCATCGTTCCATGGCTCTTGTTCGGTCAGATCTCCCTCCAGAAGACTCAAAACACTTTGTAAAGGCTGGTGACATCTAGTGGAAGCAATAGGAAGTGCCAAAATATTCCTCAGCCCCTGTGTTTTTCAATGGGATAGGTTTAAAGGTAATACAACACATCAGGTATCCACTTCCTGTCAGAAAATGTCTCAGGGTTTTGCCTGCCAAATGAGTTCTGTTATACTCACAGACACCATTCAAACAGTTTTAGAAACTTTAGAGTGTTTTCTATCCATATATAATAAGTATATGCATATTCTAGTTACTGGGTAGGATTAGTAACCAGATTAAATCGGGTACATTTTTTTTATCCAGACGTGCAAATGCTGCCCCCTAGCCCTAACAGGTTAAATATTGACTGGCTCTCATCAAGCTTCCTACTCAAGAAAAAGCTTCAAACTGTAACCAATGCCTGCAACCTATAAGCTCAGAATATATCGATTTCATAGCAGTCACTAATTAATTTCCTCATCTTGCTCATTCTGAACGTCGCATAAATCATAATCTGCACAAACCCGGGTGTTACTGATCATTCCGTACCACACAAATTGAGTTGATTATTTATTTACTAACATGCTAAATGATAACATTAGATACACATACACAGTCTAGGTTATTGGTTAGAACTTAATACAATAACAACAGTTCCCTAGCGGAGATTTAAAGAGAGAAAGAGCAAGAGAGAAAAGCAACACTTGGATACATTTGTAAACTATGCTTAGTTTTAGCCCTGACACCTTGCCCCGAACTGCTGTTCTTATGGGTAAGAATTGTAATGCCTGTATTTACGTGTTGAAGTTCTCCATTGGGTATCTCTTCGTGGGCCAAGTTCCGCTTAGTGGGATAGGTTTGGCTGACACCTTGTTCTTTCGATGGCCGTTTCCTTTGTTATCGGGGGTAAGTCTCTAATTGTCCACAAGATGTCACTATGTCCTTTCTCTTAGCTGTCTGTTTCCTTGCACTCGTAATGTGCTTCTGAGGAGGCTAATCAGCCATGTCGACGCTCCCAGCGTGGGTAGGAGGGCGATATAGACAACCGGTGACTTGAAAAGAATAACCGGGTGGTCCTGCTTGAATTCATCTTCTTAGATACAGTACTCAACTGTAGCATTGATTGTTAAGAGGTTTTCTTTGTCATCAACAACCTCGTGTTGCGATTTGGGGTCACGACTAGTCTGATGTGTAAATTCTTAACTCACATGTTTTATACCCCAGGGTAGAAAGGGGCGTTTCCGTCTTCATGGCATGCTCTCTGGGTTCCCTGGGGCGTAGCTAGTTACGAGGCAAGGTATTAGGATTTACTATGATCTTGTTTAGGCAACTAAAATCACAGTCTTCTCGTCACCAAAACATTCTCTTTCATCTGGATATTTTCTACACTTACATAAAGTATGTAAACATCACATATACATTACAAAAACTCTTCAAGTTACAATGTTTTCGTTATAACATCCTCATTTAACTTTTAATAACATCTTAAAATAGACATTAATTTCCATATTCCATCCATCCTGATTCCCACCCATTCGGATGATGAAATATATTGTCCCAAAGTCCATTTATTTGATGTTCTGTAGTTCTGGGCTGTAAACTCTTCCTAAGGCACACAGACATTCCAATCTCTCACATTAGAGACCAGAAAGGAGTTGGTCTGCTGCCTTATAATTTACGATGGGCGTGAGGTCATAAAACCCTCCCTCCATCAATCCCTCTATTCCTCTCCCCCTCTGCGGAAGGGAGAGATGTCTCTGTAAAACTGTGATCCACAGTAACCTGATCCTCACAGGCCAGTCATGACAGCCCCCCTCTGGTGGTTTCAACTTGGAAGGATCCTGCAAGTTGCAACCCACCATAAGAATGATCATGGGATGTTCTGGTTTGTGGATCATCGTAGTAGTCCCCCCTGGTGGTTTAACCTGGTAGGATTTCTGCAAGCTGCCGACCACCACCAGAATGGACAGGGGAGGTCCGGGCTGTGGCTCGCCATTCCAGACCCATCGTCCAGTTGTCCAGGCTAGTGGATCTAGGCAGTAACTTAGGCAGACCTAATACACTCAGGCAAAACATCATTACATTTCTTCCCCAAATGAGCAGTGTCATGGCACTAACTGGTGGCTGTATCGGGAACTGGTTTGTGGCTTTATCACTTCCTAAGTATCAAAGCGAATTAAACAAAAATGAATAAAAAGACAAACAAAAGCTATAGAAAATATAGCTACCACACCTTAATCATCTAATTTGTACTATGTTCTATATACATCCAATGTCTTGGCTAAATGACTCTATCATGGCATTGTCTCTAATTTCATGTCTAGGGCTATCCTACTTGAAAATGGGTAGTTAAGGCACTTGGAAAAATGGCACCCTGAAGACAAAGCTTTAATTGGGGACACTACAGGGCTGACCTAGCGCACTCTGGAGAGGAGGCTGGGGATGCTGTGGATGGGCCCCCTAATGCGGTTTCAGGATCGATTGCCAACTTTCCAAAAATCAGGGTCACTTCTGACCCACTGGTGTTCCTAGTATCAGACCTCATTAGGTCTTCCATTGCACGTGTGCCTGTGTACATAGTAGGTGCACACTCCAAGGGAAATAAGACCAAGGATCATGGTAACAGTCAGGATACTGTCCGGTATGTCCAAGAACAGGTGACAGACCAATATTTTGCTTGTGGTCAATCGGGTCAACTAAAAGTGCCTCATCCAGTACATTAAGATCAACAGTCATCAGTCCCTCATACTGGATTTGGTTATGTATGGCTTGTGGTATCTCAAGGGAACGCTTAGCAAAAGCGTTGGGCATTTCAATATCTGTGCCTATCCTGTCGTCAGGAAGTTGGTATAGAGCGAGGTTGTCTATGTGGATAATCGCCCCCTCTAGTATCTTAACAAAAACAGTCTGGTTGGGGAGGTTCAGTTGGGTGGTTGAGTCATGGCGATCGTAAGTCATAGTGGCGGACGCGAACGGGGTGTTAACCAACCACCGATTCCCTACAACCTCCACCACTTGTTTGGTAGTGACGCTATCCTTTGCTGTTAGTTTGTCTCTAGAGCTTTCTTCACTGGTAATAGGCTTAAGACAACAAAGACGCTCAGTGTTATCCCTGACGAATGGTTTGCTAGAACAGAGGTAGTGGACGTCTTTGGTTAGAGTACACTTTAACAGGTTAGGGGTGAGATAGAAATCTGGATTATTTTCCTGATAAACTACGACTGGGGGTGTGGCAATTTTCACATGGGTGCTGTCGCGCCAAAATCCTACATTTAGAACCATTTTCAATCTATAGATATTCTCCAGTTCAACAACCGGCAGCGTCAGTAAAAATCCCACTTCATTACGATCAACATCAACGTGTATTGGGATTGCCAACCCCAGACTATAGGCCAATTGTGACGGAAGTGGCCTTATCATGGTTGTTGTAGCTGAGGTCAATATGTCGTGCACCATTGAGAGGGGCACTAGATATGAGGGGATTCTATTCATGGCCAAGTTGTCCATAGAAGAGCTAACACCAGTCTCAATGTCAACAGTGAAGAGGCGACTCCAGGATGCTGGCCTTCTAGGCAGAGTTGCAAAGAAAAAGCCATATCTCAGACTGGACAATAAAAAGAAAAGATTAAGATGGGCAAAAGAACACAGACACAGGACACAGGAACTCTGCCTAGAAGGCCAGCATCCCGGAGTTGCCTCTTCACTGTTGACGTTGAGACTGGTATTTTGCGGGTACTATTTAATGAAGCTGCCAGTTGAGGACTTGTGAGGAGTCTGTTTCTCAAACTAGACACTCTTGCTCAGTTGTGCACCGGAGCCTCCCACTCCTCTTTCTATTCTGGGTAGGGCCAGTTTGTGCTGTTCTGTGAAGTGAGTAGTACACAGTGTTGTACGAGATCTTCAGTTTCTTGGGAGTTTCTCACATGGAATAGCCTTCATTTCTCAGAACAAGAATAGACTGATGAGTTTCAGAGGAAAGGTTTTTGTTTCTGGCCTATTTGAGCCTGTAATCGAACCCAGAAATGCTGGTGCTCCAGATACTCAACTAGTCTAAAAACTAGTCTAAAGTTGTATTGCTTCTTTAATCAGAACACATTTTTCAGCTTTGCTAACATAATTGCAAAAGGGTTTTCAAAATGATCAATTAGCCTTTTAAAATGATCAATTTGGATTAGCTAACACAACGTGCCATTGGAACACAGGAGTGATGGTTGCTGATAATGTACGCCTATGTAGATATTCCATTAAAAATCAGCCATTTCCAGCTACAATAGTCATTTACAAAATTAACAATGTCTACACTGATTTCTGATAAATTTTATGTTATTTTAATGGACAAAAAAAATGATTTTCTTTTAAAAACAAGGACATTTCTAAGTTACCCTAAACTTTAGAACAGTAGTGTATATTTTGTATTGGGAAGAGAAGAAAAGATGTTAGATGCAACGTACTGATCTCCTGGAAGATATCAGCTGAGGATACTTAAGAATGTCCTTAGTACATCTGACTTTTTAGGTTTCTATCTAATCGGTGCTAGTTGGCACCCCTTCTTTTCCCATGGGGGTGTGTACAACTAGATTTGGTTCCTGTAGACCCACTTTAACGTGGTGTTTTGTCAAACTTTGCTGATTCTGATTTGATAAGCTACACGTGACAGTTCCACCACAATCTCGTGTGGCCCCATCCGGTGGGGCAGGAACTTTGTCGTGACGCCAGTGGGTTTGGTGTATATGTAATTCCACACCTTATCCCCGACCTCGAACACCTGGTGTCAGGCCTAATGGGTCTTGTCACCTTCTGCACTTCTTTCCAACCTTCCTTAAGCGTACGCAAATGTAGTCTGGAGGTGGGTTCACAAGTCCGTCTCGTATTGATGAGCCGTGTAGGCGGTGGAAGTGTCATTTTCCATCCTGTCATCATCTCGAATGGTGTTAATCCCATAGACCTGTTGCGTGTGGCTCTGATCGCCGTCAGTACCAGTGGGAGTTTGAGGTCTCAATCTTTGTGGTTGACTGCCACATATTTCCTCAAGATTCTGACAATTGTCTGGTTGCTCCTTTCTACTCTGCTGGAGCTCCTAGGGTTTTACGCAATGGGGAGTTTAGCTTTGACTCCCAGTTCGGTCATTACAGCTGCCGAAAAGTGGGTTCCTCTGTCGCTGTCCATGGTTTCTCCTTGCAGACCGAAACGACTGAAAACGTGGTTGATCAAAAGAACGGCCGTGGTTACCGCTGTGTCATTGGTTGAGGGCAGGCACTCCACACACTTTGTGAATGCGCAAGATACTTATTGCCTCTGGCTGAGCTGGCAACTGGGCTGACCCAGATGATCTGGGTCTGTCCAGTTGCAAGGCTGCTCTGTGAAGTGGCATGGAGGGTTGAAACTGGCAGCAAACTGGACACCCCATTATGTATTGTCCCACGTCTTGTTTCATGTGAGGCCAGTGGGCCACCTGTCGCAATAGGCCAGTGGGCCACCTGTCGCAATGTTTCACATGTAGCCTTGACCCCCCCCTATGGCCTCCACATGGCTCGTCGTGGGCATGAGCTATCATTTTCGGCCTCAGTGTTTTAGGAACCAACCACCTTCGTGTGGCGTCGGTTTCTGAAACAGAAACCAATAGGTCATTGACAAGTGTGAGGTGATGTTTAGTTGCGTACAGTGAACACAAGTTGTGTGAGCCTGCCAAAGCCAGTTCGGACACTGGGTGATTGACAGGATTAGACAGGAAAGCCATCAAAGTGGCGAGGGACTCATCTTGGTGTTGCATTGCTACCAGGTCAACATTCAGGAATGAATGAGTAAGCAACACATGTTCATGCGAAGATGTTTCCTGCAGTGCTACATGGCTACGCGTTACCGCAGACACCATGGCCGCCTCGGTGATCATTGCGTCTTGGGCATTGACACCCAAGGGGTGCCATGAATTGCACCAGATTTCGCCATGCTGCCGGCATGGTCGTTGCCAAGTTTGTCACGACCAGGTGATTTGGAGTGACTTTGTTCCAATACACCTGTATTTTGTGTTTGGTTATGAGGTCATCGCAAGCTAGAATGAGCTATTTGTTTTTCACTTCTTTGCTACTTGAAGTGGTGTTTCCAAAACAGCAAGTGGCGTAAAAAGGTGAGTCTGGCATAGTTTGAGTCGGTGCAGATTGCCAGTTTTGACAAGTCGTGTTTCACCGCCGTTTGCAGTGTGATAGGCACGCTGCGAACTGGCTGGTCTTGTTGCCTAGCTGAATGTCATTGTGCCATACCAATCCCAACTTGCAAGTGGTCTAGATGACAGTAAGAACAGCCATCCACAAATGCCATCGGCATGCCAAGACACACGTTCTCTTCGAAGTAGTGATGTTTCGAAGGCAATGGCGGAGCTACGTCACGTGGGGGTGGTGCGAAGTCAGTTTCATCGTCACCACAGTGTTGACACACCGCCAAAGCTTTTGCGTAGTTGACTACTACATTATGGCTCTGCAGTGTCATCAGCCAAGCCGCTATTCTGCTGTTGTGTACGGATTTGTTGGCTTTTCAGAGAAGTCACAGGCTGGTGACATGATTCTATGCTCAACGTTTGTCCGCCGACAGAACTGGTGAAGTGTTTGACCGCCCAGACTGTCGACACCAGTGCTTTTTCGCAGTCTGAGTACTTGTGTTCAGCAGGTTTGAGTGTTTTGCTAGGGTAAGCAACCACACGTTTGTCTTGGTCGTATTTCTGGTACAACCCAGCACTAAGGTATTGCTCTGAGAAACCAACTTCCAAAAATAACGTCTTGTCTTTGTTGGGGTATACCAGGCAGGGTGCCTCGCAAAGCAGGTTTTCAAGGAAGTCACAGACTCGTCATGAGTGCCATCCCAAATGAACGCAGTCTCTTTCTGAAGAAGATGGGTCAAAGGCGTTGACAAGTCAGCGTAGTTTCCGATTAATTGACGGGCGTAATTACATACTAACAAGAAACTGCGCACCTCATGAAGGTTTGTAGGTATTTTGATGTGGTGGACTGCTTGGATTCTGTTAGACTGTGGCAGGATGCCCTCAGCACCCACCAGAAGTCCAATGTAGTTTACCTTGGTCCTGCACCATTGTCCTTTCATGATTGCCAACTTCGCCCCAGGTGCCCCGAGTTGGGTGAGAACGTGGTCCATCTCGTTGAGGGGATGTGACAACGTCTCACTTCTCCTGAGAACGTCATCCACATAGATTATCATCTCCATGGAGGCTGCATCTGGCATTGCCTTGTGCACGAAGATGTTGAACTCTGAGGGGAAGTGTGCATACCCGAACGGGCAACGATTGAACGTGAAGAGTTTGTTTGAGAAAGAGAAAGACAACTTGTGTTGGTCATGAGGGTCGACTGTCATGGTCCAGAACTCATTTGCCACGTCAACGGTGGAGAAGTACTTGGTGTTTGCCACCTTTGGCAACTCTTGGTCGAGCTGTGTCATTGGCCGACTAGACAATGAAACCAGCTTGTTGAGTTGTCTATAGTCAATGGTAAGACACCATTTACCCGTTGGTTTCAAAACGGGCCACATGAGAGCGCTGTACTTACTGTTACATTCCCTGATTATCTGTTTAGCTAATAGGGAGTTGATAATCTCTTGTACCGCTGCGTACCCTACAAACGGAATTTTGTATAGTCTCACAAACGTAGGAGCTGCTCCAGGTGGCGTAGGAATACGCACCACATGAATACCCGTAACACCGCAATCCAGCGAGTCTGTCGACCTGTGTTTGTTAACCTGTTAGGGCTAGGGGGCAGTATTGACACGGCTGGATAAAAAACGTACCCGATTTAATCTGGTTACTACTCCTGCCCAGTAACTAGAATATGCATATAATTATTGGCTTTGGATAGAAAACACTCCAAAGTTTCTAAAACTGTTTGAATGGTGTCTGTGAGTATAACAGAACTCAAATGGCAGGTCAAAACCTGAGAAGATTCTGTACAGGAAGTACCCTGTCTGACCATTTCTTGGCCTTCTTTGCCATCTCTATCCATTACAAAGGATCTCTGCTGTTACGTGACACTTCCTACGGCTCACATGGGCTCTCAGAAGGCGGCAAAAAGCTGAATCGTGGCTTTGCAGGCTCTGGCTGAAAAAAAGTAGCGCGTTTGGGTAGTGGCTGGTTACAGTACTGTGAGACTCAGGCGCGTGCCCGCGTCGACCGAATGCTTTGTTTTCTTTCTTCTTTTTACCTAAACGGAGATTCCCGGTCGGAATATTATCGCTTTTTTACGAGAAAAATGGCATAAAAATGGATTTTAAACAGCGGTTGACATGCTTCGAAGTACGGTAATGGAATATTTAGAATTTTTTTGTCACGAATTGCGCCATGCTCGTGACCCTGATTTACCATTTCGGATAGTGTCTGGAACGCACGAACAAAACGCCGCTATTTGGATATAACGATGGATTATTTTGGACCAAACCAACATTTGTTATTGAAGTAGCAGTCCTGGGTGTGCATTCTGACGAAGACAACAAAGGTAATCAAACTTTTGTAATAGTAAATCTGACTTTGGTAAGGGCTAAACTTGGTGGGTGTCTAAATGGCTAGCCGTGATGGCTGGGCTATCTTCTGAGAATATTGCAAAATGTGCTTTCACCGAAAAGCTATTTTAAAATCGGACACCTCGATTGCACAAAGGAGTTCTGTATCTATAATTCTTAAAATAATGTTATGTTTTTTGTGAACGTTTATCGTGAGTAATTTAGTAAATTGTTAGTAAATTCCCCGGAAGTTTGCGGGGGGTATGCTAGTTCTGAACGTCACATGCTAATGTAAAAAGCTGTTTTTTGATATAAATATGAACTTGATTGAACAAAACATGCATGTATTGTATAACATAATGTCCTAGGTGTGTCATCTGATGAAGATCATCAAAGGTTAGTGCTGCATTTAGCTGTCTTCTGGGTTTTTGTGACATTATATGCTAGCTTGAAAAATGGGTGTCTGATTATTTCTGGCTGGGTACTCTGCTGACATAATCTAATGTTTTGCTTTCGTTGTAAAGCCTTTTTGAAATCGGACAGTGTGGTTAGATTAACGAGAGTCTTGTCTTTAAAATGCTGTAAAATAGTCATATGTTTGAGAAATTGAAGTTATAGCATTTCTAAGGTATTTGAAAATCGCGCCACGGGATTCAACTGGCTGTTGCGTAGGTGGGACGAATTCGTCCCGCCTAGCCCAGAGAGGTTAAACAATTCCCGCAACTGATGTTGTTCAGTGTGATTGACAAGTGCGTCAGCTTCCGACAGTAGCTGTAAGTACCTGTGCATGGAAACCAGCATATGGTTTGGCGATATCGTACAGGTTTTCATCAGGTGGTGACGGCATGTCAACGGTGGGGGAATCATCTGCAGTTACCTCACAAGAGTGTACCTCACATGCAGGAGGAGATCCGTTATCGTCATCCGTGACAATGTGGTATATCAACAGCTGGTTGTCAGAATCGACATCCAGCCTGAACGTCGATGTGTCGTCAAGTGGCAATATGGGAGTTATTGCGAATGCTTTTGACGGACAAATAAAAAGCGTTCCACCCTCGCAACATAGGTCTAGGGAGGACGGAAGAGGCCCAATCACCGGAACAACAAGTTCAAAATCATGGCAGGAGTAATCAATCAATGTTCCTAGCTGAGTGTGCTGAGGAATGGAAATATCTGCTTGAGTTAGATTCTGTACCAGGAGATAAGTGGAACCAGCGTTTAGTTCCAACAGCGGGTTACCATTGACAGTTAGCCCCAAGTTGAATAGTCGCGGAGAGGGTTGGAAGAACGCAGTGGTGCCCTCCATCTGGTAGCCGGGCACCAGGTTCAGTCTTACAGAGACCTCTGTGGTTCTTGCCAGAATCACCATGGCGGCTGGTGGCACCTTAATTAGGGAAGGCGGGCTCATAATAATGGCTGGAACGGATTAAATGAAATCAAACACATGATCTCCATGTGTTTGATACCATTCCATTCACTCCATTCCATCATTTTTAATTTTTATGAGCTGTCCTCCCCTCACCAGCCTCCTGTGATCTATACTAAGGGTACATAATAGTTGAGCTTTGATATAAATAGGCCCGCCAGTCTGTGAGACTTAGGCACCATCTGCTGTTTTTTTGGATGCATGTGTGTGTGTGTATGTATGTATGTCTCATGCTGGTGTGTGTATGTTCTCTTCCAGGTGGAGTGTCCTAGGTCAGAGTGTTTTGAGTCTCTGTCTGCCATGGAGCTGGCTGAACAGATCACACTACTGGACCACATCGTCTTCAGGAGTATCCCCTATGAGTGAGTCTGTCACCTCATATTCTAAAGTGATGATGTCATTTCTTGTGATGATCTCATATCAGTATGAGCTGTCTCTCTGTCAGGGAGTTCCTGGGGCAGGGCTGGATGAAGGTGGATAAGTCTGAGAGGACTCCCTACATCATGAAGACCAGCCAGCACTTCAATGATGTGAGTTTGTGTGTGTGTGTGTGTGTGTGTGTGTGTGTGTGTGTGTGTGTGTGTGTGTGTGTGTGTGTGTGTGTGTGTGTGTGTGTGTGTGTGTGTGTGTGTGTGTCTTTACTTTATTTGGAGGCCTCCCACTGGGCAAAAACTGGTTGAATCAACTTGGTTTCCACATCATTTCAACCAAAAAAAATCTATGTGATGACGTTAAATCAACTTGGAAAACTGATTGGACTTGCAAAAAGTCATCAAAGTAAGGGCAGTATTTCCCCCACCCCCCCAACTTTTAACTGAAATCCAATGACATGGTGACATTTTTTGGTGATTTCACGTTGAATTCAGGTTAGTTACATTTAACATTTACATTTAAGTCATTTAGCAGACGCTCTTATCCAGAGCGACTTACAAATTATATGGACAGACGGGTCAGCAGCAACCATCATTACTCAGCTAATATATTTCACAAACAATAGCAAGCAAAGATATACAGTAAGGCAGAGGGAATCTTACCATTGGGAGTTTCTTCTTCTTGGCTGCCTCAGTCACAGAGCCCTCTGGGAAGAGTTTGTCCAGGGCTGCCAAGGCAGCATAGGCCTTGGCCACCTTCTTATTGGAGCCAGTGCCTTGGAACTTCTGTTCGTCTATCTCCACCTGGAACAGGGGGAAAGACAGGTCAATACATAGTTGACAACTGAACCAAATGTAAATCAAAACTAGACGTTGAAATGACGTCTGTGCCCAGTGGGCTATACTTAAAGTGAGTGTGTCTCCTGTCTCTTTCTCTCCCTCTCTCTCTCTGTCTTTTCCCCTCTCCCCCTCCTCTAGATGAGTAACCTGGTGGCGTCTCAGATCATGAGCCATACTGACGTGGGCTCCAGGGCCAACTCTATCGAAAAATGGGTGGCTGTGGCCGACATCTGCCGCTGCCTCAACAACTACAATGGAGTCTTAGAGATCACCTCAGCTCTGAACCGCAGCGCCATCTACAGGTTGAAGAAGACATGGGGCAAAGTCTGCAAACAGGTGGGAAATGTTCTAATTCTTTACCCTTCTCCAGAGGTGTGCACTCAAATCACTCTCCCTTGCCCTTAGATCGCAATATCTACTAAGCTAACTGTCATGACGTATTATCGTTAACCTCTCTGGGCTAGGCGGGACGAATTCGTCCCACCTACGTAACAGCCAGTTGAAGCCTGTGGCGCGATTTTCAAAACCTTAACAATCCTATTACTTCAATTTCTCAAACATATGACTATTTTACAGCTATTTAATAACATAACAAAAATGACATTCATTTTCATATTCCATCTGTCATTGTTACCACCATTTTGGCTGATGAAATATAATGTCCCGAAGTCCATTTTTTGCATGTTACAGTTCTGAGGTAGATTCTCCATAAGGCACACACATTCCAGTCTGTCACATTAGAGACAAGGAAGGAGTTGGGCTGCTGCCTTATATAATTTAAGTGTTGTTATAACCCCCCCATCAATCCCTCTATACAGTTGAAGTTGGAAGTTTACATACATTTAGGTTAGAGTCATTAAAACTCATTTTTCAACCACTCCACAAATTTAACCTGTTAGGGCTAGGGGGCAGTATTTACACGGCCGGATAAAAAACGTACCCGATTTAATCTGGTTATTACTACTGCCCAGAAACTAGAATATGCAAATAATTATTGGCTTTGGATAGAAAACACCCTAAAGTTTCTAAAACTGTTTGAATGGTGTCTGTGAGTATAACAGAACTCATATGGCAGGCAAAAACCTGAGAAGATTCTGTACAGGAAGTACCCTCTCTGACCATTCCTTGGGCTTCTTGGCTCTGTTTATTGAAAATGTAGGATCTTTGCTGTAACGTGACACTTCCTACGGCTCCCATAGGCTCTCAGAACCCGGGAAAAAGCTGAATGATGTAATTCCAGCCGCTGGCTGAAAAACTTTAGCGCCTTTGGTTAAGTGGTATTTCAGAGGACCATCAGACTGACGCTCGTGCACGAGGGGATCCCATGTTTTTATTTTCTCTCTCTTTGAACGTAAACACGCTTTCCCGGTCGGAATATTATCGCTTTTTTACGAGAAAAATGCAATAAAAATGTATTTTAAACAGCGGTTGACATGCTTCGAAGTACGGTAATGGAATATCTGGAATTTTTTTGTCACGAAACGCGTCGTGCCCTTCTTTACACTTCTTTACACTTCGGATAGTGTCTTGAACGCACAAACAAAACAGAGGATATTTGGATATAACTATGGATTATTTTGAACCAAACCAACATTTGTTATTGAAGTAGAAGTCCTGGGAGTGCATTCTGACGAAGAACAGCAAAGGTAATAACATTTTTCTTATAGTAAATCTGACTTTGGTGAGGGCTAAACTTGGTGGGTGTCTAAATAGCTAGCCCTGTGATGCCGGGCTATCTACTTAGAATATTGCAAAATGTGTTTTCACCGAAAAGCTATTTTAAAATCGGACATAGCGAGTGCATAGAGGAGTTCTGTATCTATAATTCTTAAAATAATTGTTATGTTTTTTGTGAACGTTTATCGTGAGTAATTTAGTAAATTCACCGGAAGTTTGCTAGTTTGCTAGTATGCTAGTTCTGAACGTCACATGCTAATGTAAAAAGCTGTTTTTTGATATAAATATGAACTTGATTGAACAAAACATGCATGTATTGTATAACATAATGTCCGAGGTGTGTCATCTGATGAAGATCATCAAAGGTTAGTGCTGCATTTAGCTGTGGTTTTGGTTTATGTGACATTATATGCTAGCTTGAAAAATGGGTGTCTGATTATTTCTGGCTGGGTACTCTGCTGACATAATCTTCGTTGTAAAGCCTTTTTGAAATCGGACAGTGTGGTTAGATTAACGAGAGTCTTGTCTTTAAAATGGTGTAAAATAGTCATATGTTTGAGAAATTGAAGTTATAGCATTTCTAAGGTATTTGAATAACGCGCCACAGGATTCCACTGGCTGTTACGTAGGTGGGACGATTTCGTCCCACTGGCCCTAGAGAAGTTAACAAATGACAGTTTTGGCAAGTCGGTTAGGACATCCACTTTGTGCATGACAAAAGTAATTTTTCCAAACATTTTTCAGAGACAGATTATTTCACTTACTATTTATTACTCATTGTATCACAATTCCAGTGGGTCAGAAGTTTACATACACTAAGTTGACTGTGCCTTTAAACAGCTTGGAAAATCCCTGAAAATTATATAATCGCTTTATAAGCTTCTGATCATTTGATCACATTATTTGAGTCAATTGGAGGTGTACCTGTGGATGTATTTCAAGGTCTACCTTCAAACTCAGTGCCTCTTTGCTTGACATCATGGGAAAATCTAAAGAAATCAGTGAAGACCTCAGAAACAAAATTGTAGACCTCCACAAGTCTGGTTCATCATTTGGGGGCAATTTCCAAACGCCTGAAGGTAACATTAATCTGTACAAACAATAGTATGCAAGTATAAACACCATGGGACCACACAGCCGTCATACCGCTCAGGACAAAGATGTGTTCTGTCTCCTGGAGAATAACGTACTTTGGTGCGAAAAGTGCAAATCAACCCAGAACAAAAGCAAAGGACCTTGTGAAGATGATGGAGGAAACAGATACAAATGTGTCTATATCCACAGTAAAACAAGTCCTATATCAACACAACCTGAAAGGCCACTCAGCAAGGAAGAAGCCACTACTCCAAAACTGCCATATAAAAGCCAGACTAGAGTTTGAAACTACACATGGGGACAAAGATCGTACTTTTTGGAGAAATGTCCTCTGGTCTGATGAAACAAAAAAATAACTGTTTGGCCATAATGACCATCATTATGTTTGGAGGAAAAAGGGGGAGGCTTGCGAGCCGAAGAACACCATCCCAACCGTGAAGCACAGGGGTGGCAGCATCATGTTGTGGGGGTGCTTTGCTGCA
This sequence comes from Salmo salar, assembly GCF_965601325.2. Lineage (NCBI taxonomy): Eukaryota > Metazoa > Chordata > Actinopteri > Salmoniformes > Salmonidae > Salmo > Salmo salar. The sequence goes on along the minus strand of NC_138314.1, from coordinate 1,249,500 downwards.
GGAGGGACTGGTGCACTTCACAAAATAGATGGCATCATGAGGGGGGGAAATGATGTGCATATATGGAAGCAACATCTCAAGACATTAGTCAGGAAGCTTGGTGGCAAATGAGTCTTCCAAATGGACAATTAACCCAAGCATACTTCCAAAGTTGTGGCAAAATGGCTTAAGGACAACAAAGTCAAGGTAAAAAAAAAATGTTTTGTCACGATACGCGTCCGCACATCACCCTTCGTTACCCTTCGGATAGTGTCTTGAACGCACAAACAAAACGCCGCTATTTGGATATAACTATGGATTATTTGGAACCAAACCAACATTTGTTATTGAAGTAGAAGTCCTGGGAGTGCATTCTGACGAAGAACAGCAAAGGTAATCAAATTTTTCTTATAGTAAATCTGAGTTTGGTGAGTACCAAACTTGGTGGGTGTCAAAATAGCTAGCCTGTGATGGCTGGGCTATCTACTCAGAATATTGCAAAATGTGCTTTCACCGAAAAGCTATTTTAAAATCGCACACCGCGATTGCATAAAGGAGTTCTGTATCTATAATTCTTTAAATAATTGTTATGTTTTTTGTGAACGTTTATCGTGAGTAATTTAGTAAATTCTTAGTGAATTCACCGGAAGTGTTCGGTGGGAATGCTAGTTCTGAACGTCACATGCTAATGTAAAAAGCTGGTTTTTGATATAAATATGAACTTGATTGAACAAAACATGCATGTATTGTATAACATAATGTCCTAGGAGTGTCATCTGATGAAGATCATCAAAGGTTAGTGCTGCATTTAGCTGTGGTTTTGGTTTTTGTGACATTATATGCTAGCTTGAAAAATGGGTGTCTGATTATTTATGGCTGGGTACTCTCCTGACATAATCTAATGTTTTGCTTTCGTTGTAAAGCCTTTTTGAAATCAGACAGTGTGGTTAGATAAAGGAGAGTCTTGTCTTTAAAATGGTGTAAAATAGTCATATGTTTGAAAAATGGAAGTTTTCGGATTTTCGAGGAGTTTGTATTTCGCGCCACGCCCTATCATTGGATATTGGAGCGGTGTTCCGCTAGCAGAACGTCTAGATGTAAGAGGTTAATTAAAACATTGTTGTGTTTGGTTTTGACAGACTAAAGCCCTGATGGACAAGCTGCAGAAGACTGTGTCGTCTGAAGGGAGATTCAAAAACCTGAGGGAAACCCTGAAAAAGTGAGACACAAATCTTATTGGTGAAAACTTACATCAAGTCCTTTCTTTTCAGTGAGGAAGGTGTGGCCCAGAATATTTTGTTCCTAACTCTCTTCTTGTCTCCGTCCTACTTTTCTCTTCCCCAGTTGTAACCCTCCCAGTGTGCCCTACCTGGGTATGTACCTGACTGACCTAGCCTTTATCGAGGAAGGAACACCTAACTTCACTGAGGAGGGCTTGGTCAACTTCTCCAAGATGAGGATGGTAAACACACACACATGCAGGCACTCTGTATTTTCTCTCTGCATTGTTGGGAAGGTCCATGTATGTGACAAATAACATTTTATTTTATTTTACACACATTGCATACCAATGTGAAACCACTTTCATCCCATAGAATACAGCATGAACATGTTCAGTGAAGCTGCAGCACTGCTGTTTCCATTGATCTGCCATTTAATTCAGTTCTGAGATATGTGATGAAGAGCTGTGTTGAAAATGTTGTGTGTCCTAGATCTCCCACATCATCCGAGAGATCCGCCAGTTCCAGCAGACACCCTACAGGATAGAACACCAGCCTAAGGTACGCCTACTTACTTACTGGACACTTTTCATATTGCCAATGGCTATTTTCCTAGTCTGTTTTGCTTGTCTTCAGTGTGTACCCCTTCCCTCTCTCCAGGTGACTCAGTACCTGTTGGACAAGACTCTGATCATGGATGAGGATACTCTCTATGACCTCTCTCTTAAGATAGAGCCCCGACTACCGGCCTGAGGGACAGTCACTGCGAGCAACGGGACCCTGGCAACCCTGTCCCTCTATGTGGGCAACACGCCTGCATACCTGGGATAATGAACGACAAAGAGAGAGTAGATTATTGAAGAGACAGAGAAAACGAGAGAGAGAGTATTGAGAAGGAACGTAGGGAGAAAATCCTTGTTGTTTTTAGATGATGATGGGGGGATCTTTTGAATTTGTTTTCTGAGAGGAAGGGTAAACAGGAAGTGAGGTGTCATTGTGTGACCTCATCATCCCTCTCCCAAAGTGTGACATCATTGATGTGAAACATGGTTCTTCTGCCAGCAGATCAAATCAGAGTTGGTGGAGATTGAACAATCTTTGGGAAAATCTCAAATGGCACCCTGTTCCCCATGTAGGACTGCACTATTTAGGGAATAGGTTGCCATTGAGACACTTTTTTGTCTTTGAACATTTTTAAAAGGTGTATCATAAGGAGATGAAATGTAGCATGTATAGCTCTAAGAGTCTGGACTTGTGTATGTTACGCTGTGCTGCTTTACTGTGCCATGTCCTTGAGCTGAAGCACCCATGCTTTCACACCAAATGGTGATCACTTGACTTTGCATGATCCTAACTGGGGTTTTAGTGTTTATTTGGCCTTGGTCCTGACCCCTGCATGTTAACATGCTTCACTCTCTTTGGTCTCTGAAGACTACACAACCACTATGCATCCCCATCTACCAATCATAAATCACTTTATTAGGAGGGTCGGATGGAATCTATGGGTGTAGATTTTCGAACACACCTGCCGGAATTAACTCATACATTACTACTACTAAATATATTAAATGTAAGTGGTAAATAGAAAATCCTTTTAAGATTCAGTCTGACTGTGGTAATGAGAAACTAAGTGCTTCAAAATGAATTTAGATTTAGAAACTGGGCGGCAGGTTAGATTTAGCCAACTGGGTGGGAGGTAGCCTAGCGGTTAGTGCTTTGGGCCAGTAACTGAATTGTCGCTTGTTAGAATACCTTAGCCAACAATCTGTTGATGTTCCCTTGAGCAAGGCACTTAACCCTAATTTGCTCCAGGGCCGCCATTCTACTATGGCTGACCTTGTAAAACAACACATTTCACTGCACCGAACAGGTGTATGTGACAATAAAATAAAGAAATAATAAAGCTTCATTTGTAATAGTTTACCATTTATGTGTATCGTGTTGTTGAAATTGCTCTTCATAAATAATGAAATATTAATCTACAAACTGGTGACCGGTATCTGAAAGAATACAGTACAATCCGGTACAGTACAATCCGGTTTTAATGTCTAATATCTTGTAAGCTCTACCAATTCTGTAGTTTGTCCATTTGAATGATGAGAATTAGATGCTTCAAATGTGCCTTTATTATTGTTTTTTTCTATAGGTAGATTCTCAGTCCTCTATATGTTCTAACAACAATACCAATCAATTCAGATGAGCAAGTAATATTTCCCCCTCTTCAAATATTTTGCTGTCAAGTTAGCAAATTTCCATCTGTGGCATTCTTTGGTGAAGTTGTAGATCCCTAGTAATAATGTATCTGCTCATTCAGATGATATGGAATCATTGGGTAAATATCAATTGTTATTCCGTCATTCCTCAAATCCTCATCTCCTTCTCAAAGCACTTTGGAGCAAAATATCCTCCTCTCAGAAGGAGGCAAGGAGAAATGACAAGGATAGAATTACGTATACCTACATATAATTGAATAAGGATCTCTTTGGGATCAAGGATATACATTTGAGATTCAGGCATATAAAACTATTGTACTGCCATGGAGTGAGGGTGGTTAAAGAGAAGTGACTTGTTATGTCCCTCTAGTAGCCCAGACATTCCCATGCTTTATCTGACAACAACACTTGTAGCATGTTCAGCAGGGCCTGTTCACAACTTTACAATAACCACTCCTTATGCAGTTTGATGAGCATGTGGTCCTGTTGCAGTTTGCTCCTAATTGAAAAATTAAAACCCAGCTAACAAATGTTGGTTCCCAGAACAATGTGGGAAAGTAATTTTTCAAATAACCAAAAGAGAACCTCAAGGGAATGCTATGGGTACATTATGAGCTAGCTGGGAATCCTTTATTGTCCTCTCAAATAGAATTTTGTCTTCAGCTTCATTGGCTTTACATGGTCGCATGAGTGTTCTAGTCCAGTCATCTGTATGAGTCTGACAGTAGCTGTCAGCATGAAGCGATAGAGGTTGCTTTAGAGGTTACATACAGTTAATGCAGCTCTTGAGTTCCGATCATGGAATTCCGAACTCATCAGTACATCTTTACTTGGATTAAAACATATATATTTTACATTTTAGTCATTTAGCAGACGCTCCAGAGCGACTTACATTAGTGCATTCATCCCATACATTTTTTTCTCTCAATTTATTTAACTTAGATGTACATACATTTACATCTTTGTTAAAATGCATGTAATGCCTAAACATTTATAACAGAGATGCATGTACAAACATTTGCATCTTTGTTAAAATGCATGTAATGCCTGACAATTCCAGAAATGCATGACTATGACATCTAGCCTACAGGGTGGCCAAAGTGGTTCCTAATTCGGCATATGACATAATTTGTCCCTTCAGAGGATTTTTAAATTACTCTTTACGTATTGATCAATGGAGAATTTGCCACCAAGCCAAAACTTTGGCACTAGCTAGGTTTCAATCCAATTGGAAACAGATTTCCATGTGAATATTATAAAATCTACATGAAGAAAATATGTGCATTTTCCCACCAGCGGTGTGTTTCCTCCAAACAGACTTGTGGCGTATAAAAATCAGTGAATGATGACGTAGTGCACACAAAATGTACTTTTTCGCTTAAGTTTTCGTGTACCAAATAAAAATCTACAGTTCAACGTGTTTCCATTGCATTTTCAACTCTACCAATAGTTTCCTCACAAAAACTGTGTGCCTACTCTGGTCTTGGCACATGCACTCTAGCCAACATTTCGTAGATACAGTATGCTGTGTGGGTAGGCTAGTCTACATGATGAGATTATTATGGATAAGAGCGAGAATATTTTTATTTATGGATAAGAGCGAGAATATCTGTATTTATCAAACGGCAGTCAAGCATCGATCATCATGTCACCAGAATCAGACCCTCAATATTTATTGGAAAGGAACATCAAGATTACTGTCACCACCCTGTGAAGATCATCATAAATGATTTAATCTGTAGCCTAATAAACTGCATGCTTTTCCGAGTCATAGTGGGAGGACCACACACCAAGTTTACTTGACTCCAAGTTTACTTCAATATGATTGTTATTATATATCAATATTTGCGCATAAAGGCGGTTCCACTGCCATGTCACGCATAATTAATTTTACAGACACAAAAATATCCCACCAATTGAACCGAAGCTTCCTGTTTCCATCACCGCTGTCTTGATTTTTTTTTATACGGTATGACTATACTCGTATAAAAACTGTGGATGCGTATGTGGTTAGTGATATAATTTAAATTATGGTTAAAAAAAAAAACATTTGATTTCACCAAAATTGTCCATTATGTTATAAAGAGCACATGTTCAACTTCATAAAAAAAAATTATGACTATAGTCGTGCCTCTCTTCAGCTTGAAAAAAAATCGAATCACTACCTGACCGATAATGTAACATTTTTGTCCTAATTTTTGTAGTAATTTAAAGACCAAAACCATATTATTACAAGAACAGCTCAAATAAGCAAAGAGAAACGACAGTTCGTCATTACTTTAAGACATGAAGGTCAATCAATCCTGAAAATGTCAAGAACTTTGACTGTCACGTCTAGACACATTCACGGGTAGCCTCTGTCCAAATGCACAGCGGTGCACATTTTACTCAAGGTAAGGGGGTCAAAGGGCAGATGTTCTGCAATAGGGGGGAAGCGGGAGGGGGCGGGGGTGCACTGTGTAGCTTTGCTTATGTGATGAGAAAGTTGCAATTTACAATTTTTGCTTGATTAAATATCCTTGGAATTGTTCTGCTGTGATTTACATTTTTGTTCTTATGTTTTTTGGGGACTTCTAAGCCCATGTTTCTTATGTTGATTTTGTATCCCAAGCTCCTGTACAGTAAGCTATTTTGAACTTTATTCTTTAACCTCTTGGGGCTAGGTGGGACGCTAGCGTGCCACCCGTGGTGCACTCCATCAACAGCAGGTGCATTTCAAGAGCGGCAAATTTGAATCCAAATAAATGTCAAAATTCAAATTTTTCAAAAATACAACTATTTTACACCATTTGAAAGATAAACATCTCCTTAATCTAACCACGTTTTACGATTTCAAAAAGGTTTTACGGCGAAAGCATAAATTTAGAGTATGTTAGGACAGTACATTTACAAGAGTTGTGTGTAATGTTTTGTCAAGTCAAAGACAGGGTCACCAAAACCATAAAACCAGCTAAAATGATGCACTAACCTTTTACAATCTCCATCAGATGACACTCCTAGGACATTATGTTAGACAATGCATGCATTTTTAGTTCTATCAAGTTCATATTTATATCCAAAAACAGCGTTTTACTATGGCATTGATGTTGAGGAAATCGTTTCCCTCCAATAACCGGCAGTCAAGTCAGCGTAACAAATTAAATAATTAAAATTAGAAAACATTGGTAAAATATTATATTGTCATTTAAAGAATTATAGATTTACATCTCTTGAACGCAATCAACTTGCCAGATTTAAAAATAACCTTACTGGGAAATCACACTTTGCAATAATCTGAGCACTGCGCCCAGAAAAATACGCGTTGCGATACAGACTAGACGTCATGTTGGGGAGATCTAAAATCGAAAATACTATGTAAATAATCCATTACCTTTGATTCTCTTCATCAGATGTCACTTCCAGGTATCACAGGTCCATAACGAATGTAGTTTTGTTCAAAAAAGCTCATCATTTATGTCCAAAAATCTCCGTCTCGTTAGCACATGATGTAAGCCAGCCGGACTTCTCGTCATGAACGAGGGGAAAAAATATATTTCCGTTCGTTCAAACATGTCAAACGTTGTATAGCATAAATCATTAGGGCCTTTTTTAACCAGAACATGAATAATATTCAAGGTGGACGAATGCATACTCTTTTAGAACGTATTGGAACGAGGGTACCCAACATGAACTAGCGCGCCAGGTGTCTAATGGGACATCATCGTTCCATGGCTCTTGTTCGGTCAGATCTCCCTCCAGAAGACTCAAAACACTTTGTAAAGGCTGGTGACATCTAGTGGAAGCAATAGGAAGTGCCAAAATATTCCTAAACCCCTGTGTTTTTCAATGGGATAGGTTTAAAGTCAATACAACACATCAGGTATCCACTTCCTGTCAGAAAATGTCTCAGGGTTTTGCCTGCCAAATGAGTTCTGTTATACTCACAGACACCATTCAAACAGTTTTGGAAACTTTAGAGTGTTTTCTATCCATATATAATAAGTATATGCATATTCTAGTTACTGGGTAGGATTAGTAACCAGATTAAATCGGGTACATTTTTTTTATCCAGACGTGCAAATGCTGCCCCCTAGACCCAACAGGTTAAAGAAAAAAAAATTATATATATTTTACGAGAAAAAAAGATGTTGAATTTGAATGATTGGTTATTTTCTATATGTGGAGTGTTTACAGTGATGTATCACTGATATGATGAGCATTGTTTCCCTGCATACACAAAGTAGCTGCATGATGTGCATGTCTGTACTAGAACTCCATCTGCTTCTGTATGTGACTGTAGGGTGCTGTATTTTTTTATTTCATTACCATTATTGTATTAACAGCCTCTGTAGTCCTTTCAACTTTCAATAAATTCCCTGGTTTTTGGAAATCCCGGTTGGAGGATTCCCGGAATCAGGAGGGAGTAAACAGGAAATGCCTAAGCCTCCAACCAGGATTTTTGGAAAACCATGGAATTGAATGAAAGTTCCCAGAATTTTGTAACCAAAGTGTGAGGTGACGGGTGTTTGATACGTTTGCAATTCTCTCTTTGCATTGTCATTTGTTTGTATATATTTTTCCCTAGTAGCTGCAGGGAAAATAAAAATCAAGATGCCTTAGCTACATGTCTTGAGTTTTTACCTACTTACTTATAAGCACCAGTGGAACTGTTAACCATAGAATACCAAATACAGATCGCCTAAAGGTCACATGATTTGTGTTTGAGCGTATGCGTAGCGATATACACTCAGTGGCAAGTTTATTGGGTATACCACCCCATTTGCGAAAATAGATCTCTCCTACAAACAGTGAGTCATGTGGCCGTGGCTTGCTATATAGAACAGGAATACAGGCATTGAGGCATTCAGTTACTGTTGCAGGAGAAAATCTATGACATCATGGGGATTTTCCAGTATCTATATTGTTTTCGCAGAAGTAGAGAGCATAATCAATATGGGGTTAATCATTAGACATGTGTAAGCATAACGTAGGCTAGATCCATGTGAATGTTTAAAGCTGGACCAATATAGACATGTTAAACATGTAAAAAACAGAACGTAAGCAAAATCTATGTGAATGTGCTAAGCGGGAACAACATAGACTCGACCGTCTTCGGTGTACGTAATAAACTGGCCTTGAGTGTATATTTACAAATGTTCTTCATTGATTAGTATGAGAAAATATTTGGAATGCTCAAATGTCTTTACCTTGTTGTGGTATGGTGATTCAGAATGGACCCCGATTCCAATAGTGTGTGATTGAAACCTGCAATTCTGGGCATTCCTGCATGTGGGCATTCCCTCACTCTAGCATCCCATTGGTTCCTGCATGAACACCCCCCTCGAGTATGGCGTCTTCATGCTTGTGTGGCTGCTTATGAATAATGTAAACATTTTAACAATGACACTTAACCTCTCAAGGGTATGTGGGACAAAATCGTCCCACTTACTCAACAGCCAGTGGAATCCCGTGGCGCGTTATTCAAATACCTTAGAAATGCTATTACTTCAATTTCTCAAACATATGACTATTTTACACCATTTTAAAGACAAGACTCTCGTTAATCTAACCACACTGTCTGATTTCAAAAAGGCTTTACAACGAAAGCAAAACATTAGATTATGTCAGCAGAGTACCCAGCCAGAAATAATCAGACACCCATTTTTCAAGCTAGCATATAATGTCACATAAACCAAAACCACAGCTAAATGCAGCACTAACCTTTGATGATCTTCATCAGATGACAATCCTAGGACATTATGTTATACAATACATGCATGTTTTGTTCAATCAAGTTCATATTTATATAAAAAAACAGCTTTTTACATTAGCATGTGACGTTCAGAACTAGCATACCCACCGCAAACTTCCGGTGAATTTACTAAATTACTCACGATAAACGTTCACAAAAAACATAACAATTATTTTAAGAATTATAGATACAGAACTCCTTTATGCAATCGCTTTGTCCAATTTTAAAATAGCTTTTCGGCAAAAGCACATTTTGCAATATTCTGAGTAGATAGCCCAGCCATCACGGGCTAGCTATTTAGACACCCACCAAGTTTGGCCCTCACCAAACTCCGATTTACTATTAGAAAAATTTGATTACCTTTGCTGTTCTTCGTCAGAATGCACTCCCAGGACTTCCACTTCAATAACAAATGTTGGTTTGGTTCAAAATAATCCATAGTTATGTTCAAATATCCTCTGTTTTGTTCGTGCGTTCAAGACAGTATCCGAAGGGTGACGAAGGGTGACGCGCCCGATGCGTTTCGTGACAAAACAATTTGAAATATTTCATTACCGTACTTCGAAGCATGTCAACCGCTGTTTAAAATTAATTTTTATGCGATTTTTCTCGTAAAAAAACGATAATATTCCGACCGGGACACCCTGTTTTAGTTCAAAGATGAAAAAATAAAAACATGGTGTCGCCTCGTGCACGAGCCTCAGTCTCATTGTTCTCTGATAGACCATTATCCAAATGCGCTAGTGTTTTTCAGCCAGGGCCTGCAAAGACATCATTCACCGGTTTGCCGCCTTCTGAGAGCCTATGGGAGCCGTAGGAAGTGTCACGTTACAGCAGAGATCCTCAGTTTTCAATAAAGAGAGTGTAGAAGCCCAAGAAATGGTCAGACAGGCCACTTCATGTAAGGAATCTTCTCAGGTTTTTGCCTGCCATATGAGTTCTGTTATACTCACAGACACCATTCAAACAGTTTTAGAAACGTTAGGGTGTTTTCTATCCAAAGCCAATAATTATATGCATATTCTAGTTTCTGGGCAGTAGTAATAACCAGATTAAATCGGGTACGTTTTTTATCCGGCCGTGCAAATACTGCCCCCTACCCTAGAGAGGTTAAACAACAGTTCTTTTTTTTATGTATTTTTCTTGTGGTGCTTGACATGGAGAAATGTATTTCAATAGATTGTCCTGTGAAGAGTGTTTGCTTGAGGCTTTGTGATGGGTGGACAATGTACTGACAATGAACTGATAATGAACTGTGCAACATCCATTTCTGCACCTGGAATCTGAACACAGTTTGTTATATTTGGTTTTTGGTTCTGGGATTACACTTTAAGTCATTATTTTAAATACACTATACTGTACAGTGCATTCGGAAAGTATTCAGGTCTCTCCAGAAATGTTTGATCAGGTTCAAGTCCGGGCTCTGGCTGGGCAACTCAAGGACATTCAGAGACTTGTCCCGAAGCCACTCCTGCGTTGTCTTGGCTGTGTGTGCTTAGGGTTGTTGTCCTGTTGGAAGGTGAACCTTCGCCCCAGTCTGAGGTCCTGAGTGCCCTGGAGCAGGTTTTCATCAAGGATCTCACTATACTTTGCTCTATTCATCTTTCTCTTGATTCTGACTAGTCTCCCAGTCCCTGATGCTGAAAAACATCTCCACAGCATGTTGCTGCCACCACCATGCTTCACCATAGGGATGGTGCCAGGATTCCTCCAGACGAGACGCTTGGCTTTCAGGCCAAAGAGTTCAGTCTTGGTTTCATCAGACCAGAGCATCTTGTTTCTCATGGTCTGAAACTCCTTTAGGTGCCTTTTGACAAACTCCAAGTGGGCTGTCATGTGCCTTTTACTGAGGAGTGGCTTCCGTCTGGCCACTCCACCATAAACGCCTGATTGGTGGAGTGCTGCAAAGATGTTTGTCTTTCTGGAAGGTTCTCCCATCTCCAAAGAGGAACTCTGGAGCTCTGTCAGAGTGACCAATGGGTTCTTGGTCACCTCCCTACCCAAGGCCCTTCTCCCCTGATTGCTCAGTTTGGCTCAGTCTTGGTGGTTCCAAACTTCTTCCATTTAAGAATGATGGAGGCCACTGTGTTCCTGGGGACCTTCAATGCTGCAGAAATGTTTTGGTACTCTTCGCCAGATCTATGCCTTGTCACAATCCTGTCTCGGAGCTCTATGGAGAATTCCTTCGACCTCATGGCTTGGTTTTTGCTATGACATGCACTGTCAACTGTGGGACCTTATATAGACAGGTGTATTCCTTTCCAAATCATGTCCAATCAATTGAATTTACCACAGGTGGATTCCAATCAAGTTGACGAAACATCTCAAGGATGATCAATGGACACAAGATGAACCTGAGCTCAGTTTCGAGTCTCATAGCAAAGAGTCGGACTACTTATGTAATAAGTTGCAAAGATCATCCGTTCACCTACTCTGCGTCACACAAAGGCACGGCAGTTGGAACAAAAAAATTAAAATTTGGACTCATCAGACAAAAGGACAGATTTCCACCGGTCTAATGTCCATTGTCCACCGGTCTATTGTCCACTAATGTTTCTTCACCCAAGCACATCTCTTATTCTTATTGGTGTCCTTTAGTAGTGGTTTCTTTGCAGCAATTTGACCATGAAGGCCTGATTCGTGCAGTCTCCTCTGAACAGTTGATGTTGAGATGTGTCTGTTACTTGAACAATCTGAGGTGCAGTTAACTCTAATGAACTCTGGGTCTTCCTTTCCTGTGGCGGTCCTCATGAGAGACAGTTTCATTATAGCGCTTGATGGTTTTTGCTACTGCACTTGAAGATACTTTCAAAGTTCTTGACATTTTCAGGATGACTGACCTTCATGTCTTAAATTAATGATGGACTGTTGTTTCTCTTTGCTTATTTGAGCTGTTCTTGTCATAGTATGGACTTGGTCTTTTACCCAATAGGGCTATCTTCTTATACCACACCTACTTTGTCACAACACAACTGATTGGCTCAAACGCATTAAGAAGGAAATAAATTCCACAAATTAACTTTAAAAAGGAACACCTGTTAATTGAAATGCATTCCAGGTGACTACCTCATGAAGCTGGTTGAGAGAATGCCAAGCATGTGCTAAGCTGTCATCAAGGCAAAGGGTGGCTACTTTGAAGAATCTCAAATATAAAATACACAAATGACTGATTATTGGCTGAGAGAAATTTATGATAAAATGATTGTGTGGGCTGTCTTGTTGAACTTCATTGCAGCTTTTGACATTATTGATTATCTGCTGCAAAAACATACGTGTTATGGCTTTACACCCCCTGCTATAATGTGAATAAAGAGTTACTGGTCTAACAGGACACAGAGGGTGTTCTTTAATGGAAGCCTCTGAAACATAATCCAGGTAGAATCAGGAATTACTCAGGGTAGCTATTTAAGCCCCTTGCTTTTTTCAATCTTTGAGTAAAGCCAGAGTGTCTATGTATGCGGATGACTCAACACATCAGCTACTACAGCGACTGAAATAACTGCAACACTTAACAAAGAGTTGCAGGTAGTTTCAGAATGGGTGGCAAGGAATAAGTTAGCCCTAAATATTTCTGAAACTAAAAGCATTGTATTTGGGACAAATCATTCACTAAACCCTAAACCTCAACTAAATATTGTAATAAATTATGTGGAAATTGACCAAATTGAGATGATTCATCTGCTTGGAGTAACCCTGGATTGTAAACTGTCATGGTCAAAACATATTGATACAACAGCAGCTAAGATGGGGAGAAGTATGTCCATAATAAAGTGCTGCTCTGCCTTCTTAACCTCTATGGGCTAGGTGGGACGCTAGCGTGCCACCCGTGGTGCACTCCATCAACAGCAGGTGCATTTCAAGAGCGGCAAATTTGAATCCAAATAAATGTCAAAATTCAAATTTTTCAAACATACAATTATTTTACACCCTTTGAAAGATAAACATCTCCTTAATCTAACCACGTTTTACGATTTCAAAAAGGTTTTACGGCGAAAGCATAAATTTAGAGTATGTTAGGACAGTACATTTACAAGAGTTGTGTGTAATGTTTTGTCAAGTCAAAGACAGGGTCACCAAAACAATAAAACCAGCTAAAATGATGCACTAACCTTTTACAATCTCCATCAGATGACACTCCTAGGACATTATGTTAGACAATGCATGCATTTTTAGTTCTATCAAGTTCATATTTATATCCAAAAACAGCGTTTTACTATGGCATTGATGTTGAGGAAATCGTTTCCCTCCAATAACCGGCAGTCAAGTCAGCGTCACAAATTAAATAATTAAAATTAGAAAACATTGGTAAAATATTATATTGTCATTTAAAGAATTATAGATTTACATCTCTTGAACGCAATCAACTTGCCAGATTTAAAAATAACCTTACTGGGAAATCACACTTTGCAATAATCTGAGCACTGCGCCCAGAAAAATACGCGTTGCGATACAGACTAGACGTCATGTTGGGGAGATCTAAAATCGAAAATACTATGTAAATAATCCATTACCTTTGATTCTCTTCATCAGATGTCACTTCCAGGTATCACAGGTCCATAACGAATGTAGTTTTGTTCAAAAAAGCTCATCATTTATGTCCAAAAATCTCCGTCTTGTTAGCACATGATCTAAGCCAGCCGGACTTCTCGTCATGAACGAGGGGAAAAAATATATTTCCGTTCGTTCAAACATGTCAAACGTTGTATAGCATAAATCATTAGGGCCTTTTTTAACCAGAACATGAATAATATTCAAGGTGGACGAATGCATACTCTTTTATAACGTATTGGAACGAGGGTACCCAACATGAACTCGCGCGCCAGGTGTCTAATGGGACATCATCGTTCCATGGCTCTTGTTCGGTCAGATCTCCCTCCAGAAGACTCAAAACACTTTGTAAAGGCTGGTGACATCTAGTGGAAGCAATAGGAAGTGCCAAAATATTCCTAAGCCCCTGTGTTTTTCAATGGGATAGGTTTAAAGTCAATACAACACATCAGGTATCCACTTCCTGTCAGAAAATGTCTCAGGGTTTTGCCTGCCAAATGAGTTCTGTTATACTCACAGACACCATTCAAACAGTTTTAGAAACTTTAGAGTGTTTTCTATCCATATATAATAAGTATATGCATATTCTAGTTACTGGGTAGGATTAGTAACCAGATTAAATCGGGTACATTTTTTTTATCCAGACGTGCAAATGCTGCCCCCTAGACCCAACAGGTTAAAGGTAATACAACACATCAGGTATCCACTTCCTGTCAGAAAATGTCTCAGGGTTTTGCCTGCCAAATGAGTTCTGTTATACTCACAGACACCATTCAAACAGTTTTAGAAACTTTAGAGTGTTTTCTATCCATATATAATAAGTATATGCATATTCTAGTTACTGGGTAGGATTAGTAACCAGATTAAATCGGGTACATTTTTTTTATCCAGACGTGCAAATGCTGCCCCCTAGCCCTAACAGGTTAACAACACTATCAACAAGGCAGGTCCTACAAGCGCTAGTTTTGTCACACCTTGACTACTGTTCAGTCGTGTGGTTAGGTGCCACAAAAAAGGAATTAGGAAAATTGCAATTGGCTCAGAACAGGGCAGCACGGCTGGCCCTTGGATGTATATAGAGAGCTAACGTAATTCTCTCCTGGCTCAAAGTGGAGGAGCGATTGACTTCATCACTACTTGTATTTATGAGAGGTATTGGACACCCATGCATACCCCACAAGACATGCCACAAGAGGTCTCTTCACAGTCCCCAAATCCAGAACAGACTATGGGAGGCAAAGAGTACTACAAAGAGCCATGGCTACATGGAACTCTATTCCACATCAAGTAACTGATGCAAGCAGTAAAATTAGACTTAAAAAATTGCTTATGGAACAGCGGGGACTGTGAAGCAACACAAACACAGGCACAGACACAGGCATACACACACACAATAACATACGCACTATACACACACATACACATGGATTTAATACTGTAGATATGTGGTAGTGGTGGAGTAGGGGCCTGATGCCAAGGCAGCAGCTAATGGGGATCATAATAAATACAAATAAATGATTGCATGTGTTATTTCATAGTTTTGATGTCTTCACTATTTTTCTACAATGTAGAAAATAGTAAAAATAAAGGAAAACCCTGGAATGTGTAGGTGTGTGCAAATGTTTGACTGGTAGTGTATATACAGTTGAAGTCGGAAGTTTACATATAACTTAGCCAAATACATTTAACCTGTTGGGATAGGGAGCAGTATTTGCACAGCCGGATAAAAAACGTATACGATTTAAACTGGTTACTACTCTTGCCCAGAAACGAGGATATGCATATAATTAGTAGATTTGGATAGAAAACACTCTAAAGTTTCTAAAACTGTTTGAATGGTGTCTGTGAGTATAACATAACTCATATGGAAGGCCAAAACCTGAGAAGATTCCATACAGGAAGTGCCCTGTCTGACAATTTGTTGTCCTTCTGTTGCATCTCTATCTATATGCATATTCTAGTTTCTGGGCAAGAGTAGTAACCAGTTTAAATCGGGTACATTTTTTTTCCGGCTGTGCAAATACTGCCCCCTACCGTAGAGAGGTTAAGAATTGACTGATTTACGTACCCAAAATAAACGGCCTACTACTCGGGCCCAGGAACTAGAATATGCATATTATTAGTAGATGTGGATAGAAACCACTCTGAAGTTTCTAAAACTGTTTGAATGATGTCTGTGAGTGTAACAGAACTCATATGGCAGGCAAAAACCTGAGAAAATTCTAACCAGGAAGTGAGAGTTCTGGTGCTTGTAGTACTTTCAAGTCATTGCCAATCGAACACACAGTGACTTAGGGTTCATTTTGCACTTCCTAAGGCTTCCACTACATGTCAACAGTCTTTAGAATGTTGTTAGAGGCTTCTATGATGAACAGAGATCGAACAAGAAGGTAGGGAATTTGGTGACCCAGGGAAGGACATCAGTTCATTGACATGCAGTCATTTGAGAGGTAGCTGTGTTCCAAAACATTTTTCAAGACAATGGAATCGTCCGGTTGGAATATTACTGAAGTTTTATGTTATAAAGGCCCTAAAGATACATGCTATACAACGTTTGACATGTTTGTAAACGAACGTAAATATAACTTTTTTTACTTTTCGTCGTGACATTTTCCGCGCGCTTCCATACATTAACCTGTTGGGTCTAGGGGGCAGCATTTGCACGTCTGGATAAAAAAAATGTACCCGATTTAATCTGGTTACTAATCCTACCCAGTAACTAGAATATGCATATACTTATTATATATGGATAGAAAACACTCTAAAGTTTCCAAAACTGTTTGAATGGTGTCTGTGAGTATAACAGAACTCATTTGGCAGGCAAAACCCTGAGACATTTTCTGACAGGAAGTGGATACCTGATGTGTTGTATTGACTTTAAACCTATCCCATTGAAAAACACAGGGGTTTAGGAATATTTTGGCACTTCCTATTGCTTCCACTAGATGTCACCAGCCTTTACAAAGTGTTTTGAGTCTTCTGGAGGGAGATCTGACCGAACAAGAGCCATGGAACGATGATGTCCCATTAGACACCTGGCGCGCTAGTTCATGTTGGGTACCCTCGTTCCAATACGTTATAAAAGAGTATGCATTCGTCCACCTTGAATATTATTCATGTTCTGGTTAAAAAAGGCCCTAATGATTTATGCTATACAACGTTTGACATGTTTGAACGAACGGAAATATATTTTTTCCCCTCGTTCATGACGAGAAGTCCGGCTGGCTTACATCATGTGCTAACGAGACGGAGATTTTTGGACATAAATGATGAGCTTTTTTGAACAAAACTACATTCGTTATGGACCTGTGATACCTGGAAGTGACATCTGATGAAGAGAATCAAAGGTAATGGATTATTTACATAGTATTTTCGATTTTAGATCTCCCCAACATGACGTCTAGTCTGTATCGCAACGCGTATTTTTCTGGGCGCAGTGCTCAGATTATTGCAAAGTGTGATTTCCCAGTAAGGTTATTTTTAAATCTGGCAAGTTGATTGCGTTCAAGAGATGTAAATCTATAATTCTTTAAATGACAATATAATATTTTACCAATGTTTTCTAATTTTAATTATTTAATTTCTGACGCTGACTTGACTGCCGGTTATTGGAGGGAAACGATTTCCTCAACATCAATGCCATAGTAAAACGCTGTTTTTGTATATAAATATGAACTTGATAGAACTAAAAATGCATGCATTGTCTAACATAATGTCCTAGGAGTGTCATCTGATGGAGATTGTAAAAGGTTAGTGCATCATTTTAGCTGGTTTTATGGTTTTGGTGACCCTGTCTTTGACTTGACAAAACATTACACACAACTCTTGTAAATGTACTGTCCTAACATACTCTAAATTTATGCTTTCGCCGTAAAACCTTTTTGAAATCGTAAAACGTGGTTAGATTAAGGAGATGTTTATCTTTCAAATGGTGTAACATAGTTGTATTTTTGAAAAATTTGAATTTTGACATTTATTTGGATTCAAATTTGCCGCTCTTGAAATGCACCTGCTGTTGATGGAGTGCACCACGGGTGGCACGCTAGCGTCCCACCTAGCCCCAAGATTAAGGTCTAAATAATGTTTGAGTCACTCTGTAAGTATGATTTTGCTGTACTCTTTAAACTCGATGAAAGGAATATTGTTGACACTTTTCAGCAAGTTGCAATCATGAAATACAGAAATAAACAGTTTTTAATGAACAAGGTCTAAATCATGTTCGATGCACTCTGTAGGTACCATTTTTGCTGTACTGCTTAATCCAGATGATAGGAACGCTGTTTACACTTTTCAGCAAGTTGCAATCATGAAATACAGAAATAAACAGTTTTTCATAAACAAGGTCTAAATCATGTTTGATGCACTCTGTAAGTACCGTTTTTGCTGTACTGCTTAATCTAGATGATAGGAACACTGGTTAACCTCTATGGGCTAGGTGGGATGCTTGCGTCCCACCTACTCAACAGCCAGTTGAATCCTGTGGCGCGTTATTCAAATACCTTAGATATGACATTACTTCAATTTTTCAAAAATATGACTATTTTACACCATTTTAAAGATAAGACTCTCGTTAATCTAACCACACTGTCCGATTTCAAAAATGCTTTACAACGAAAGCAAAACATTAGATTATTTCAGCAGAGTACCCAGCCAGAAATAATCAGACACCCATTTTTCAAGCTAGCATATAATGTCACATAAACACAAACCACAGCTAAATGTAGCACTAACCTTTGATGATCTTCATCAGATGACAACCCTAGGACATTATGTTATACAATACATGCATGTTTTGTTCAATCAAGTTCGTATTTATATCAAAAACCAGCTTTTTACATTAGCATGTGACTAGCATGTGACTAGCATTCCCACCGAACACTGCCGGTGAATTTACTAAATTACTCACGATAAACGTTCACAAAAAGCACAACAATTATTTTAAGAATTATAGATACAGAACTCCTCTATGCACTCGATATGTCCTTTTCGGTGAAAGCACATTTTGCAATATTCTCAGTAGATAGCCCGGCATCACAGGGCTAGCTATTTAGACACCCAGCAAGTTTAGCACTCATCAAAGTCAGATTTACTATAAGAAAAATGTTATTACCTTTGTTGTCTTCGTCGGAATGCACTCCCAGGACTTCTACTTCAATAACAAATGTTGGTTTGGTCCAAAATAATCCATCGTTATATCCGAACAGCGGCGTTTTGTTCGTGCGTTCTAGACACTATCCTAAAGGGTAAATAAGGGTGGCGAGCATGGCGCAATTCGTGACAAAAGAATTCTAAATATTCCATTACCGTACTTCGAAGCATGTCAACCGCTGTTTAATACATATGATAGGAACACTGTTGACACTTTTCAGCAAGTTACAATCATGAAATACAGAAATAAACTGTTTTTCATAAACAAGGTCTAAATCGTGTTTGACTCACTATGTAAATACGATTTTGCTGTACTGCTTAATCTAGATGATAGGAACACTTTTGACACTTTTCAGCAAGTTGCAATCATGAAATACAGAAATAAACAGTTTTTCATAAACAAAGTCTAAATCATGTTTGAATCACTCTGTAAGTACCATTTTGTCGTACTGTTTAAACTCGATGAAAAGAACATTGTTGACACTTTCAGCAAGTTGCAATCATGAAATACAGAATAAAAAGTTTTTCATAAACAAGGTCTAAATCATGTTTGAGTCACTCTGTAAGTACCATTTTGCTGTACTATTTAAACTCGATGAAATGAACATTTTTGACACTTTTCTGCAAGTTGCAATCATGAAATACAGAAATAAACCGTTTTTCATAAACAAGGTCTAAATCATGTTTGATGCACTCTGTAAGTACGATTTTTGCTGTACTGCTTAATCCAGATGATAGGAACACTGTTGACACTTTTCAGCAAGTTGCAATCATGAAATACAGAAATAAACCGTTTTTCGGCTCGGGGGCAGTATTGAGACATTTTGAAAAAAATATGTGCCCATTTTTAACTGCCTCCTACACCAACTCAGAAGCTAGGATATGCATATTATTAACACATTCGGATAGAAAACACTCTGAATTTTCTTAAACAGTTTGAATGGTGTCTGTAAGTATAACAAAACTCATATTGCAGGCAAAAACCTGTGAAAAATAGATCCAAAAAAAATGTGAATTTTGTGACTGTACTATTTAGTGTCATTGTTTTATAGATACCATAGTGAGAAAGGATTCATTTCGCAACACCTACGGCTTCCACTAGATGTCAACGATCTTTATAAAGTTGTTTGAAGCGTCTATGATAAACAGAGAGCAAATTAGAATCCAAGGAAGTTGACATGTCATCACTTCATTTTTTTGCACCTGCGCATAAATCTGAGAAACGTGAGTTTGTCATCATTGTTTATCTAGACATAGGATAGGTTGTGTGAAAATATTACTGATGTTTAACGTTAAAAATGGACCAAAAGATTAATGCTAAACAACATTTGACATGTTTGAACGGACGTAAATTGATTATTTACTAGGTTTTTTTAGCTTTTCGGCGTGATTTTACACTCCCCCCACCACGTTTTGTGGGAGCATAATGAACGCTAAGTACTTGGTGTTATTTGGACATAAATTATGAACTTTGTCAAAAGAAACCACATTTGTTCCGGACCTGGGATGCCTTCCGGACCTGGGATGCCTGCCTTCTGATGGAGATAATCAAAGGTAAGGGGATATTTACAATGTTATTATCGATATTAGATTATGCTAACTGTATAGCATAGCCTGTTGTTCTTAGCATAGCACCCCGTTTATTGCAAAATGTGATTTCCCAGTAAAGTTATTTTGAGATCTGGCCATTCGGTAGCAATTACGAGATGATAATATATTATTCTTTGAATGACAATATTATAATTTACCAATGTTTTCGAATAGTAATTTTGTTATGTTCACCGGAAGCATTTCAGAGAAGAAAAAAATCTGAATTTCACGCTACTGTAAAATGCTGTTTTTGGATATAAATATGAACTTGATGGAACAAAAAATGCATGTATTGTATAACCTGTTAGGGCTAGGGGGCAGCATTTGCACGTCTGGATAAAAAAAATGTACCCGATTTAATCTGGTTACTAATCCTACCCAGTAACTAGAATATGCATATACTTATTATATATGGATAGAAAACACTCTAAAGTTTCTAAAACTGTTTGAATGGTGTCTGTGAGTATAACAGAACTCATTTGGCAGGCAAAACCCTGAGACATTTTCTGACAGGAAGTGGATACCTGATGTGTTGTATTGACTTTAAACCTATCCCATTGAAAAACACAGGGGCTTAGGAATATTTTGGCACTTCCTATTGCTTCCACTAGATGTCACCAGCCTTTACAAAGTGTTTTGAGTCTTCTGGAGGGAGATCTGACCGAACAAGAGCCATGGAACGATGATGTCCCATTAGACACCTGGCGCGCGAGTTCATGTTGGGTACCCTCGTTCCAATACGTTATAAAAGAGTATGCATTCGTCCACCTTGAATATTATTCATGTTCTGGTTAAAAAAGGCCCTAATGATTTATGCTATACAACGTTTGACATGTTTGAACGAACGGAAATATATTTTTTCCCCTCGTTCATGACGAGAAGTCCGGCTGGCTTAGATCATGTGCTAACAAGACGGAGATTTTTGGACATAAATGATGAGCTTTTTTGAACAAAACTACATTCGTTATGGACCTGTGATACCTGGAAGTGACATCTGATGAAGAGAATCAAAGGTAATGGATTATTTACATAGTATTTTCGATTTTAGATCTCCCCAACATGACGTCTAGTCTGTATCGCAACGCGTATTTTTCTGGGCGCAGTGCTCAGATTATTGCAAAGTGTGATTTCCCAGTAAGGTTATTTTTAAATCTGGCAAGTTGATTGCGTTCAAGAGATGTAAATCTATAATTCTTTAAATGACAATATAATATTTTACCAATGTTTTCTAATTTTAATTATTTAATTTGTGACGCTGACTTGACTGCCGGTTATTGGAGGGAAACGATTTCCTCAACATCAATGCCATAGTAAAACGCTGTTTTTGGATATAAATATGAACTTGATAGAACTAAAAATGCATGCATTGTCTAACATAATGTCCTAGGAGTGTCATCTGATGGAGATTGTAAAAGGTTAGTGCATCATTTTAGCTGGTTTTATGGTTTTGGTGACCCTGTCTTTGAATTGACATAACATTACACACAACTCTTGTAAATGTACTGTCCTAACATACTCTAAATTTATGCTTTCGCCGTAAAACCTTTTTGAAATCGTAAAACGTGGTTAGATTAAGGAGATGTTTATCTTTCAAAGGGTGTAAAATAGTTGTATGTTTGAAAAATTTGAATTTTTACATTTATTTGGATTCAAATTTGCCGCTCTTGAAATGCACCTGCTGTTGATGGAGTGCACCCCGGGTGGCACGCTAGCGTCCCACCTAGCCCATAGAGGTTAATCCAGATGATAGGAACACTGTTGACACTTTTCAGCAAGTTGCAATCATGAAATACAGAAATAAACCGTTTTTCATAAACAAGGTCTAAATCATGTTTAATGCACTCTGTAAGTACGATTTTTGCTGTACTGCTTAATCCAGATGATAGGAACACTGTTGACACTTTTCAGCAAGTTGCAATCATGAAACACAGAAATAAACCGTTTTTCATAAACAAGGTCTAAATCGTGTTTGAGTCACTATGTAAATACCATTTTGCTGTACTGCTTAATCCATATGATAGGAACACTGTTGACACTTTTCAGCAAGTTGCAATCATGAAATACAGAAATAAACCGTTTTTCATAAACAAGGTCTAATTCATGTTTGACTCACTATGTAAGTACCATTTTTGCCGCAATGCTTAATCCAGATCATAGGAACACGGTTGACACTTTTCAGCAAGTTGCAATCATGAAATACAGAAATAAACCGTTTTTCATAAACAAAGTCTAAATCGTGTTTGAGTCACTAGGTAAGTACCATTTTGCTGTACTGCTTAATCCAGATGATAGGGAACACAGTTGACACTTTTCAGCAAGTTGCAATCATGAAATACAGAAATAAACCGTTTTTCATAAACAAGGTCTAAATCGTGTTTGAGTCACTCTGTAAGTACCATTTTTGCTGTACTGCTATATCCAGATGACAGGAACACTGTTGACACTTTTCAGCATGTTGCAATCATGAAATACAGAAATAAACCGTTTTTCATAAACAAGGTCTAAATCGTGTTTGAGTCACTATGTAAATACCATTTTGCTGTACTGCTTAATACATATGATAGGAACACTGTTGACACTTTTCAGCAAGTTGCAATCATGAAATACAGAAATAAACCGTTTTTCATAAACAAGGTCTAATTCGTGTTTGACTCACTATGTAAATACGATTTTGCTGTACTGCTTAATCCAGATGATAGGAACACTGTTGACACTTTTCAGCAAGTTGCAATCATGAAATACAGAAATAAACCGTTTTTCATAAACAAAGTCTAAATCATGTTTGATGCACTCTGTAAGTACGATTTTTGCTGTACTGCTTAATCCAGATGATAGGAACACTGTTGACACTTTTCAGCAAGTTGCAATCATGAAACACAGAAATAAACCGTTTTTCATAAACAAGGTCTAATTCATGTTTGACTCACTATGTAAATACGATTTTGCTGTACTGCTTAATCCAGATGATAGGAACACTGTTGACACTTTTCAGCAAGTTGCAATCATGAAATACAGAAATAAACCGTTTTTCATAAACAAAGTCTAAATCATGTTTGAGTCACTCTGTAAGTACCATTTTGTCGTACTGTTTAAACTCGATGAAAAGAACATTGTTGACACTTTTCAGCAAGTTGCAATCATGAAACACAGAAATAAACCGTTTTTCATAAACAAAGTCTAAATCATGTTTGATGCACTCTGTAAGTACGATTTTTGCTGTACTGCTTAATCCAGATGATAGGAACACTGTTGACACTTTTCAGCAAGTTGCAATCATGAAACACAGAAATAAACCGTTTTTCATAAACAAGGTCTAAATCATGTTTTATGCACTCTGTAAGTACCATTTTTGCCGCAATGCTTAATCCAGATCATAGGAACACGGTTGACACTTTTCAGCAAGTTGCAATCATGAAATACAGAAATAAACCGTTTTTCATAAACGAAGTCTAAATCGTGTTTGAGTCACTAGGTAAGTACCATTTTGCTGTACTGCTTAATCCAGATGATAGGGAACACAGTTGACACCTTTCAGCAAGTTGCAATCATGAAATACAGAAATAAACCGTTTTTCATAAACAAGGTCTAAATCGTGTTTGAGTCACTCTGTAAGTACCATTTTTGCTGTACTGCTATATCCAGATGACAGGAACACTGTTGACACTTTTCAGCATGTTGCAATCATGAAATACAGAAATAAACCGTTTTTCATAAACAAGGTCTAAATCGTGTTTGAGTCACTATGTAAATACCATTTTGCTGTACTGCTTAATACATATGATAGGAACACTGTTGACACTTTTCAGCAAGTTGCAATCATGAAATACAGAAATAAACCGTTTTTCATAAACAAGGTCTAATTCGTGTTTGACTCACTATGTAAATACGATTTTGCTGTACTGCTTAATCCAGATGATAGGAACACTGTTGACACTTTTCAGCAAGTTGCAATCATGAAATACAGAAATAAACCGTTTTTCATAAACAAAGTCTAAATCATGTTTGATGCACTCTGTAAGTACCATTTTTGCTGTACTGCTATATCCAGATGACAGGAACACTGTTGACACTTTTCAGCATGTTGCAATCATGAAATACAGAAATAAACCGTTTTTCATAAACAAGGTCTAAATCGTGTTTGAGTCACTATGTAAATACCATTTTGCTGTACTGCTTAATACATATGATAGGAACACTGTTGACACTTTTCAGCAAGTTGCAATCATGAAATACAGAAATAAACCGTTTTTCATAAACAAGGTCTAATTCGTGTTTGACTCACTATGTAAATACGATTTTGCTGTACTGCTTAATCCAGATGATAGGAACACTGTTGACACTTTTCAGCAAGTTGCAATCATGAAATACAGAAATAAACCGTTTTTCATAAACAAAGTCTAAATCATGTTTGATGCACTCTGTAAGTACGATTTTTGCTGTACTGCTTAATCCAGATGATAGGAACACTGTTGACACTTTTCAGCAAGTTGCAATCATGAAACACAGAAATAAACCGTTTTTCATAAACAAGGTCTAAATCATGTTTGATGCACACAGTAAGAACAATTTTTTCTGTACTGCTTAATCCAGACGATAGGAACACTGTTGACACTTTTCAGCAAGTTGCAATCATGAAATACAGAAATAAACAGTTTTTCATAAACAAGGTCTAAATCATGTTTTATGCACTCTGTAAGGACCATTTTTGCCGCAATGCTTAATCCAGATCATAGGAACACGGTTGACACTTTTCAGCAAGTTGCAATCATGAAATACAGAAACAAACCGTTTTTCATAAACAAGGTCTAAATCGTGTTTGAGTCACTCTGTAAGTACCATTTTTGCTGTACTGCTACATCCAGATGACAGGAACACTGTTGACACTTTTCAGCATGTTGCAATCATGAAATACAGAAATAAACTGTTTTTCATAAACAAAGTCTAAATCGTGTTTGCATCACTCTTGAAGTACTATTTTTGCAAAACTGCTTAATCCAGATGATAGGAACACTGTTGACACTTTTCAGCAAGTTGCAATGATGAAATACAGAAATAAACTGTTTTTCATGAACAAGGTCTAAATCTTGTTTGAGTCACTATGTAAATACGATTTTGCTGTACTGCTTAATCCAGATGATAGGAACACTGTTGACACTTTTCAGCAAGTTGCAATCATGAAACACAGAAATAAACCGTTTTTCATAAACAAGGTCTAAATCATGTTTTATGCACTCTGTAAGTACCATTTTTGCCGCAATGCTTAATCCAGATCATAGGAACACGGTTGACACTTTTCAGCAAGTTGCAATCATGAAATACAGAAATAAACCGTTTTTCATAAACAAAGTCTAAATCGTGTTTGAGTCACTAGGTAAGTACCATTTTGCTGTACTGCTTAATCCAGATGATAGGGAACACAGTTGACACTTTTCAGCAAGTTGCAATCATGAAATACAGAAATAAACCGTTTTTCATAAACAAGGTCTAAATCGTGTTTGAGTCACTCTGTAAGTACCATTTTTGCTGTACTGCTTAATCTAGATGATAGGAACACTGTTGACACTTTTCAGCAAGTTGCAATCATGAAATACAGAAATAAACCATCTTTCATAAAAAGAGTCTAAATCATGTTTGAGTCACTCTGTCAGTACCATTTTGTCGTACTGTTTAAACTCGATGAAAAGAACATTGTTGACACTTTTCAGCAAGTTGCAATCATGAAATACAGAATAAACCGTTTTTCATAAACAAGGTCTAAATCATGTTTGATGCACTCTGTAAGTACCAATTTTGCTGTACTGCTTAATCCAGATGATAGGAACGCTGTTGACACTTTTCAGCAAGTTGCAATCATGAAATACAGAAATAAACAGTTTTCATAACCAAGGTCTAAATGATGTTTTAGTCACTCTGGAAGTACTATTTTTGCAATACTGCTTAATCCAGATGATAGGAACACTGTTGACACTTTTCAGCAAGTTGCAATGATGAAATACAGAAATAAACTGTTTTTCATGAACAAGGTCTAAATCTTGTTTGAGTCACTATGTAAATACGATTTTGCTAAACTGCTTAATCCAGATGATAGGAACACTGTTGACACTTTTCAGCAAGTTACAATCATGAAATACAGAAATAAACCGTTTTTCATAAACAAGGTCTAAATCGTGTTTGAGTCACTATGTAAATACCATTTTGCTGTACTGCTTAATCCATATGATAGGAACACTGTTGACACTTTTCAGAAAGTTGCAATCATGAAATACAGAAATAAACCGTTTTTCATAAACAAGGTCTAAATCGTGTTTGAGTCACTATGTAAATACCATTTTGCTGTACTGCTTAATCCATATGATAGGAACACTGTTGACACTTTTCAGAAAGTTGCAATCATGAAATACAGAAATAAACCGTTTTTCATAAACAAGGTCTAATTCGTTTTTGACTCACTATGTAAATACGATTTTGCTGTACTGCTTAATCTAGATGATAGGAACACTGTTGACACTTTTCAGCAAGTTGCAATCATGAAATACAGAAATAAACCATCTTTCATAAACAAAGTCTAAATCATGTTTGAGTCACTCTGTAAGTACCATTTTGCTGTACTGTTTAAACTCGATGATTGGAACACTGTTGACACTTTTCAGCAATTTGCAATCATGAAATACAGAAATAAACCGTTTTTCATGAACAAGGTCTAAATCATGTTTGATGCACTCTGTAAGAACCATTTTTTCTGTACTGCTTAATCCAGACGATAGGAACACTGTTGACACTTTTCAGCAAGTTGCAATCATGAAATACAGAAATAAACCGTTTTTCATAAACAAGGTCTAAATCGTGTTTGAGTCACTAGG
The DNA here is from genome assembly GCF_965601325.2 of Salmo salar. NCBI lineage: Eukaryota > Metazoa > Chordata > Actinopteri > Salmoniformes > Salmonidae > Salmo > Salmo salar. Next base: position 1,222,211 of record NC_138314.1, on the reverse strand, counting down.
TAAGTACCATTTTGCTGTACTGCTTAATCCAGATGATAGGGAACACAGTTGACACTTTTCAGCAAGTTGCAATCATGAAATACAGCAATAAACCGTTTCTCATAAACAAGGTCTAAATCGTGTTTGAGTCACTCTGTAAGTACCATTTTTGCTGTACTGCTTAATCTAGATGATAGGAACACTGTTGACACTTTTCAGCAAGTTGCAATCATGAAATACAGAAATAAACCATCTTTCATAAAAAGAGTCTAAATCATGTTTGAGTCACTCTGTCAGTACCATTTTGTCGTACTGTTTAAACTCGATGAAAAGAACATTGTTGACACTTTTCAGCAAGTTGCAATCATGAAATACAGAATAAACCGTTTTTCATAAACAAGGTCTAAATCATGTTTGATGCACTCTGTAAGTACCAATTTTGCTGTACTGCTTAATCCAGATGATAGGAACGCTGTTGACACTTTTCAGCAAGTTGCAATCATGAAATACAGAAATAAACAGTTTTCATAACCAAGGTCTAAATGATGTTTTAGTCACTCTGGAAGTACTATTTTTGCAATACTGCTTAATCCAGATGATAGGAACACTGTTGACACTTTTCAGCAAGTTGCAATGATGAAATACAGAAATAAACTGTTTTTCATGAACAAGGTCTAAATCTTGTTTGAGTCACTATGTAAATACGATTTTGCTAAACTGCTTAATCCAGATGATAGGAACACTGTTGACACTTTTCAGCAAGTTACAATCATGAAATACAGAAATAAACCGTTTTTCATAAACAAGGTCTAAATCGTGTTTGAGTCACTATGTAAATACCATTTTGCTGTACTGCTTAATCCATATGATAGGAACACTGTTGACACTTTTCAGAAAGTTGCAATCATGAAATACAGAAATAAACCGTTTTTCATAAACAAGGTCTAATTCGTTTTTGACTCACTATGTAAATACGATTTTGCTGTACTGCTTAATCTAGATGATAGGAACACTGTTGACACTTTTCAGCAAGTTGCAATCATGAAATACAGAAATAAACCATCTTTCATAAACAAAGTCTAAATCATGTTTGAGTCACTCTGTAAGTACCATTTTGCTGTACTGTTTAAACTCGATGATTGGAACACTGTTGACACTTTTCAGCAATTTGCAATCATGAAATACAGAAATAAACCGTTTTTCATGAACAAGGTCTAAATCGTGTTTGAGTCACTCTGTAAGTACCATTTTTGCTGTACTGCTTAATCCAGATGATAGGAACACTGTTGACACTTTTCAGCAAGTTGCAATCATGAAACACAGAAATAAACCGTTTTTCATAAACAAGGTCTAAATCATGTTTGATGCACTCTGTAAGAACCATTTTTTCTGTACTGCTTAATCCAGACGATAGGAACACTGTTGACACTTTTCAGCAAGTTGCAATCATGAAATACAGAAATAAACCGTTTTTCATAAACAAGGTCTAAATCGTGTTTGAGTCACTAGGTAAGTACCATTTTGCTGTACTGCTTAATCCAGATGATAGGGAACACAGTTGACACTTTTCAGCAAGTTGCAATCATGAAATACAGCAATAAACCGTTTCTCATAAACAAGGTCTAAATCGTGTTTGAGTCACTCTGTAAGTACCATTTTTGCTGTACTGCTTAATCTAGATGATAGGAACACTGTTGACACTTTTCAGCAAGTTGCAATCATGAAATACAGAAATAAACCATCTTTCATAAAAAGAGTCTAAATCATGTTTGAGTCACTCTGTCAGTACCATTTTGTCGTACTGTTTAAACTCGATGAAAAGAACATTGTTGACACTTTTCAGCAAGTTGCAATCATGAAATACAGAATAAACCGTTTTTCATAAACAAGGTCTAAATCATGTTTGATGCACTCTGTAAGTACCAATTTTGCTGTACTGCTTAATCCAGATGATAGGAACGCTGTTGACACTTTTCAGCAAGTTGCAATCATGAAATACAGAAATAAACAGTTTTCATAACCAAGGTCTAAATGATGTTTTAGTCACTCTGGAAGTACTATTTTTGCAATACTGCTTAATCCAGATGATAGGAACACTGTTGACACTTTTCAGCAAGTTGCAATGATGAAATACAGAAATAAACTGTTTTTCATGAACAAGGTCTAAATCTTGTTTGAGTCACTATGTAAATACGATTTTGCTAAACTGCTTAATCCAGATGATAGGAACACTGTTGACACTTTTCAGCAAGTTACAATCATGAAATACAGAAATAAACCGTTTTTCATAAACAAGGTCTAAATCGTGTTTGAGTCACTATGTAAATACCATTTTGCTGTACTGCTTAATCCATATGATAGGAACACTGTTGACACTTTTCAGAAAGTTGCAATCATGAAATACAGAAATAAACCGTTTTTCATAAACAAGGTCTAAATCGTGTTTGAGTCACTATGTAAATACCATTTTGCTGTACTGCTTAATCCATATGATAGGAACACTGTTGACACTTTTCAGAAAGTTGCAATCATGAAATACAGAAATAAACCGTTTTTCATAAACAAGGTCTAATTCGTTTTTGACTCACTATGTAAATACGATTTTGCTGTACTGCTTAATCTAGATGATAGGAACACTGTTGACACTTTTCAGCAAGTTGCAATCATGAAATACAGAAATAAACCATCTTTCATAAACAAAGTCTAAATCATGTTTGAGTCACTCTGTAAGTACCATTTTGCTGTACTGTTTAAACTCGATGATTGGAACACTGTTGACACTTTTCAGCAATTTGCAATCATGAAACACAGAAATAAACCGTTTTTCATAAACAAGGTCTAAATCATGTTTTATGCACTCTGTAAGTACCATTTTTGCCGCAATGCTTAATCCAGATCATAGGAACACGGTTGACACTTTTCAGCAAGTTGCAATCATGAAATACAGAAATAAACCGTTTTTCATAAACAAAGTCTAAATCGTGTTTGAGTCACTAGGTAAGTACCATTTTGCTGTACTGCTTAATCCAGATGATAGGGAACACAGTTGACACTTTTCAGCAAGTTGCAATCATGAAATACAGAAATAAACCGTTTTTCATAAACAAGGTCTAAATCGTGTTTGAGTCACTCTGTAAGTACCATTTTTGCTGTACTGCTTAATCTAGATGATAGGAACACTGTTGACACTTTTCAGCAAGTTGCAATCATGAAATACAGAAATAAACCATCTTTCATAAAAAGAGTCTAAATCATGTTTGAGTCACTCTGTCAGTACCATTTTGTCGTACTGTTTAAACTCGATGAAAAGAACATTGTTGACACTTTTCAGCAAGTTGCAATCATGAAATACAGAATAAACCGTTTTTCATAAACAAGGTCTAAATCATGTTTGATGCACTCTGTAAGTACCAATTTTGCTGTACTGCTTAATCCAGATGATAGGAACGCTGTTGACACTTTTCAGCAAGTTGCAATCATGAAATACAGAAATAAACAGTTTTCATAACCAAGGTCTAAATGATGTTTTAGTCACTCTGGAAGTACTATTTTTGCAATACTGCTTAATCCAGATGATAGGAACACTGTTGACACTTTTCAGCAAGTTGCAATGATGAAATACAGAAATAAACTGTTTTTCATGAACAAGGTCTAAATCTTGTTTGAGTCACTATGTAAATACGATTTTGCTAAACTGCTTAATCCAGATGATAGGAACACTGTTGACACTTTTCAGCAAGTTACAATCATGAAATACAGAAATAAACCGTTTTTCATAAACAAGGTCTAAATCGTGTTTGAGTCACTATGTAAATACCATTTTGCTGTACTGCTTAATCCATATGATAGGAACACTGTTGACACTTTTCAGAAAGTTGCAATCATGAAATACAGAAATAAACCGTTTTTCATAAACAAGGTCTAAATCGTGTTTGAGTCACTATGTAAATACCATTTTGCTGTACTGCTTAATCCATATGATAGGAACACTGTTGACACTTTTCAGAAAGTTGCAATCATGAAATACAGAAATAAACCGTTTTTCATAAACAAGGTCTAATTCGTTTTTGACTCACTATGTAAATACGATTTTGCTGTACTGCTTAATCTAGATGATAGGAACACTGTTGACACTTTTCAGCAAGTTGCAATCATGAAATACAGAAATAAACCATCTTTCATAAACAAAGTCTAAATCATGTTTGAGTCACTCTGTAAGTACCATTTTGCTGTACTGTTTAAACTCGATGATTGGAACACTGTTGACACTTTTCAGCAATTTGCAATCATGAAATACAGAAATAAACCGTTTTTCATGAACAAGGTCTAAATCATGTTTGATGCACTCTGTAAGAACCATTTTTTCTGTACTGCTTAATCCAGACGATAGGAACACTGTTGACACTTTTCAGCAAGTTGCAATCATGAAATACAGAAATAAACCGTTTTTCATAAACAAGGTCTAAATCGTGTTTGAGTCACTAGGTAAGTACCATTTTGCTGTACTGCTTAATCCAGATGATAGGGAACACAGTTGACACTTTTCAGCAAGTTGCAATCATGAAATACAGCAATAAACCGTTTCTCATAAACAAGGTCTAAATCGTGTTTGAGTCACTCTGTAAGTACCATTTTTGCTGTACTGCTTAATCTAGATGATAGGAACACTGTTGACACTTTTCAGCAAGTTGCAATCATGAAATACAGAAATAAACCATCTTTCATAAAAAGAGTCTAAATCATGTTTGAGTCACTCTGTCAGTACCATTTTGTCGTACTGTTTAAACTCGATGAAAAGAACATTGTTGACACTTTTCAGCAAGTTGCAATCATGAAATACAGAATAAACCGTTTTTCATAAACAAGGTCTAAATCATGTTTGATGCACTCTGTAAGTACCAATTTTGCTGTACTGCTTAATCCAGATGATAGGAACGCTGTTGACACTTTTCAGCAAGTTGCAATCATGAAATACAGAAATAAACAGTTTTCATAACCAAGGTCTAAATGATGTTTTAGTCACTCTGGAAGTACTATTTTTGCAATACTGCTTAATCCAGATGATAGGAACACTGTTGACACTTTTCAGCAAGTTGCAATGATGAAATACAGAAATAAACTGTTTTTCATGAACAAGGTCTAAATCTTGTTTGAGTCACTATGTAAATACGATTTTGCTAAACTGCTTAATCCAGATGATAGGAACACTGTTGACACTTTTCAGCAAGTTACAATCATGAAATACAGAAATAAACCGTTTTTCATAAACAAGGTCTAAATCGTGTTTGAGTCACTATGTAAATACCATTTTGCTGTACTGCTTAATCCATATGATAGGAACACTGTTGACACTTTTCAGAAAGTTGCAATCATGAAATACAGAAATAAACCGTTTTTCATAAACAAGGTCTAATTCGTTTTTGACTCACTATGTAAATACGATTTTGCTGTACTGCTTAATCTAGATGATAGGAACACTGTTGACACTTTTCAGCAAGTTGCAATCATGAAATACAGAAATAAACCATCTTTCATAAACAAAGTCTAAATCATGTTTGAGTCACTCTGTAAGTACCATTTTGCTGTACTGTTTAAACTCGATGATTGGAACACTGTTGACACTTTTCAGCAATTTGCAATCATGAAATACAGAAATAAACCGTTTTTCATGAACAAGGTCTAAATCGTGTTTGAGTCACTCTGTAAGTACCATTTTTGCTGTACTGCTTAATCCAGATGATAGGAACACTGTTGACACTTTTCAGCAAGTTGCAATCATGAAACACAGAAATAAACCGTTTTTCATAAACAAGGTCTAAATCATGTTTGATGCACTCTGTAAGAACCATTTTTTCTGTACTGCTTAATCCAGACGATAGGAACACTGTTGACACTTTTCAGCAAGTTGCAATCATGAAATACAGAAATAAACCGTTTTTCATAAACAAGGTCTAAATCGTGTTTGAGTCACTAGGTAAGTACCATTTTGCTGTACTGCTTAATCCAGATGATAGGGAACACAGTTGACACTTTTCAGCAAGTTGCAATCATGAAATACAGCAATAAACCGTTTCTCATAAACAAGGTCTAAATCGTGTTTGAGTCACTCTGTAAGTACCATTTTTGCTGTACTGCTTAATCTAGATGATAGGAACACTGTTGACACTTTTCAGCAAGTTGCAATCATGAAATACAGAAATAAACCATCTTTCATAAAAAGAGTCTAAATCATGTTTGAGTCACTCTGTCAGTACCATTTTGTCGTACTGTTTAAACTCGATGAAAAGAACATTGTTGACACTTTTCAGCAAGTTGCAATCATGAAATACAGAATAAACCGTTTTTCATAAACAAGGTCTAAATCATGTTTGATGCACTCTGTAAGTACCAATTTTGCTGTACTGCTTAATCCAGATGATAGGAACGCTGTTGACACTTTTCAGCAAGTTGCAATCATGAAATACAGAAATAAACTGTTTTTCATGAACAAGGTCTAAATCTTGTTTGAGTCACTATGTAAATACGATTTTGCTAAACTGCTTAATCCAGATGATAGGAACACTGTTGACACTTTTCAGCAAGTTACAATCATGAAATACAGAAATAAACCGTTTTTCATAAACAAGGTCTAAATCGTGTTTGAGTCACTATGTAAATACCATTTTGCTGTACTGCTTAATCCATATGATAGGAACACTGTTGACACTTTTCAGAAAGTTGCAATCATGAAATACAGAAATAAACCGTTTTTCATAAACAAGGTCTAATTCGTTTTTGACTCACTATGTAAATACGATTTTGCTGTACTGCTTAATCTAGATGATAGGAACACTGTTGACACTTTTCAGCAAGTTGCAATCATGAAATACAGAAATAAACCATCTTTCATAAACAAAGTCTAAATCATGTTTGAGTCACTCTGTAAGTACCATTTTGCTGTACTGTTTAAACTCGATGATTGGAACACTGTTGACACTTTTCAGCAATTTGCAATCATGAAATACAGAAATAAACCGTTTTTCATGAACAAGGTCTAAATCATGTTTGATGCACTCTGTAAGAACCATTTTTTCTGTACTGCTTAATCCAGACGATAGGAACACTGTTGACACTTTTCAGCAAGTTGCAATCATGAAACACAGAAATAAACCGTTTTTCATAAACAAGGTCTAAATCATGTTTGATGCACTCTGTAAGAACCATTTTTTCTGTACTGCTTAATCCAGACGATAGGAACACTGTTGACACTTTTCAGCAAGTTGCAATCATGAAATACAGAAATAAACCGTTTTTCATAAACAAGGTCTAAATCGTGTTTGAGTCACTAGGTAAGTACCATTTTGCTGTACTGCTTAATCCAGATGATAGGGAACACAGTTGACACTTTTCAGCAAGTTGCAATCATGAAATACAGCAATAAACCGTTTCTCATAAACAAGGTCTAAATCGTGTTTGAGTCACTCTGTAAGTACCATTTTTGCTGTACTGCTTAATCCAGATGACAGGAACACTGTTGACACTTTTCAGCATGTTGCAATCATGAAATACAGAAATAAACCATCTTTCATAAAAAGAGTCTAAATCATGTTTGAGTCACTCTGTCAGTACCATTTTGTCGTACTGTTTAAACTCGATGAAAAGAACATTGTTGACACTTTTCAGCAAGTTGCAATCATGAAATACAGAATAAACCGTTTTTCATAAACAAGGTCTAAATCATGTTTGATGCACTCTGTAAGTACCAATTTTGCTGTACTGCTTAATCCAGATGATAGGAACGCTGTTGACACTTTTCAGCAAGTTGCAATCATGAAATACAGAAATAAACTGTTTTTCATGAACAAGGTCTAAATCTTGTTTGAGTCACTATGTAAATACGATTTTGCTAAACTGCTTAATCCAGATGATAGGAACACTGTTGACACTTTTCAGCAAGTTACAATCATGAAATACAGAAATAAACCGTTTTTCATAAACAAGGTCTAAATCGTGTTTGAGTCACTATGTAAATACCATTTTGCTGTACTGCTTAATCCATATGATAGGAACACTGTTGACACTTTTCAGAAAGTTGCAATCATGAAATACAGAAATAAACCGTTTTTCATAAACAAGGTCTAATTCGTTTTTGACTCACTATGTAAATACGATTTTGCTGTACTGCTTAATCTAGATGATAGGAACACTGTTGACACTTTTCAGCAAGTTGCAATCATGAAATACAGAAATAAACCATCTTTCATAAACAAAGTCTAAATCATGTTTGAGTCACTCTGTAAGTACCATTTTGCTGTACTGTTTAAACTCGATGATTGGAACACTGTTGACACTTTTCAGCAATTTGCAATCATGAAATACAGAAATAAACCGTTTTTCATGAACAAGGTCTAAATCATGTTTGATGCACTCTGTAAGAACCATTTTTTCTGTACTGCTTAATCCAGACGATAGGAACACTGTTGACACTTTTCAGCAAGTTGCAATCATGAAACACAGAAATAAACCGTTTTTCATAAACAAGGTCTAAATCATGTTTGATGCACTCTGTAAGAACCATTTTTTCTGTACTGCTTAATCCAGACGATAGGAACACTGTTGACACTTTTCAGCAAGTTGCAATCATGAAATACAGAAATAAACCGTTTTTCATAAACAAGGTCTAAATCATGTTTTATGCACTCTGTAAGTACCATTTTTGCCGCAATGCTTAATCCAGATCATAGGAACACGGTTGACACTTTTCAGCAAGTTGCAATCATGAAATACAGAAATAAACCGTTTTTCATTAAAGAGGTCTAAATCGTGTTTGAGTCACTAGGTAAGTACCATTTTGCTGTACTGCTTAATCCAGATGATAGGGAACACAGTTGACACTTTTCAGCAAGTTGCAATCATGAAATACAGCAATAAACCGTTTCTCATAACCAAGGTCTAAATCGTGTTTGAGTCACTCTGTAAGTACAATTTTTGCTGTACTGCTTAATCCAGATAACAGGAACACTGTTGACACTTTTCAGCATGTTGCAATCATGAAATACAGAAATAAACCGTTTTTCATAAACAAGGTCTAAATCGTGTTTGCTTCACTCTATAAGTACCATTTTTGCTGTACTGCTTAATCCAGATGATAGGAACAATGTTGAAGCTTTTCAGCAAGTTGCAATCATGAAATACAGAAATAAACAGTTTTTCATAAACAAGATCTAAATGATGTTTTAGTCACTCTGGAAGAACTATTTTTGCAATACTGCTTAATCCAGATGATAGGAACACTGTTGACACTTTTCAGCAAGTTGCAATGATGAAATACAGAAATAAACTGTTTTTCATGAACAAGGTCTAAATCTTGTTTGAGTCACTATGTAAATACGATTTTGCTGTACTGCTTAATCCAGATGATAGGAACACTGTTGACACTTTTCAGCAAGTTACAATCATGAAATACAGAAATAAACCGTTTTTCATAAACAAGGTCTAAATCGTGTTTGAGTCACTATGTAAATACCATTTTGCTGTACTGCTTAATCCATATGATAGGAACACTGTTGACACTTTTCAGAAAGTTGCAATCATGAAATACAGAAATAAACCGTTTTTCATAAACAAGGTCTAATTCGTTTTTGACTCACTATGTAAATACGATTTTGCTGTACTGCTTAATCTAGATGATAGGAACACTGTTGACACTTTTCAGCAAGTTGCAATCATGAAATACAGAAATAAACAGTTTTTCATAAACAAGGTCTAAATCATGTTTGAGTCACTCTGTAAGTACCATTTTGCTGTACTGTTTAACCTGTTAGGGCTAGGGGGCAGCATTTGCACGTCTGGATAAAAAAATGTACCCGATTTAATCTGGTTACTAATCCTACCCAGTAACTAGAATATGCATATACTTATTATATATGGATAGAAAACACTCTAAAGTTTCTAAAACTGTTTGAATGGTGTCTGTGAGTATAACAGAACTCATTTGGCAGGCAAAACCCTGAGACATATTCTGACAGGAAGTGGAAACCTGATGTGTTGTATTACCTTTAAACCTATCCCATTGAAAAACACAGGGGCTGAGGAATATTTTGGCACTTCCTATTGCTTCCACTAGATGTCACCAGCCTTTACAAAGTGTTTTGAGTCTTCTGGAGGGAGATCTGACCGAACAAGAGCCATGGAACGATGATGTCCCATTAGACACCTGGCGCGCGAGTTCATGTTGGGTACCCTCGTTCCAATACGTTATAAAAGAGTATGCATTCGTCCACCTTGAATATTATTCATGTTCTGGTTAAAAAAGGCCCTAATGATTTATGCTATACAACGTTTGACATGTTTGAACGAACGGAAATATATTTTTTCCCCTCGTTCATGACGAGAAGTCCGGCTGGCTTAGATCATGTGCTAACAAGACGGAGATTTTTGGACATAAATGATGAGCTTTTTTGAACAAAACTACATTCGTTATGGACCTGTGATACCTGGAAGTGACATCTGATGAAGAGAATCAAAGGTAATGGATTATTTACATAGTATTTTCGATTTTAGATCTCCCCAACATGACGTCTAGTCTGTATCGCAACGCGTATTTTTCTGGGCGCAGTGCTCAGATTATTGCAAAGTGTGATTTCCCAGTAAGGTTATTTTTAAATCTGGCAAGTTGATTGCGTTCAAGAGATGTAAATCTATAATTCTTTAAATGACAATATAATATTTTACCAATGTTTTCTAATTTTAATTATTTAATTTGTGACGCTGACTTGACTGCCGGTTATTGGAGGGAAACGATTTCCTCAACATCAATGCCATAGTAAAACGCTGTTTTTGGATATAAATATGAACTTGATAGAACTAAAAATGCATGCATTGTCTAACATAATGTCCTAGGAGTGTCATCTGATGGAGATTGTAAAAGGTTAGTGCATCATTTTAGCTGGTTTTATGGTTTTGGTGACCCTGTCTTTGAATTGACATAACATTACACACAACTCTTGTAAATGTACTGTCCTAACATACTCTAAATTTATGCTTTCGCCGTAAAACCTTTTTGAAATCGTAAAACGTGGTTAGATTAAGGAGATGTTTATCTTTCAAAGGGTGTAAAATAGTTGTATGTTTGAAAAATTTGAATTTTGACATTTATTTGGATTCAAATTTGCCGCTCTTGAAATGCACCTGCTGTTGATGGAGTGCACCCCGGGTGGCACGCTAGCGTCCCACCTAGCCCATAGAGGTTAATCCAGATGATAGGAACACTGTTGACACTTTTCAGCAAGTTGCAATCATGAAATACAGAAATAAACCGTTTTTCATAAACAAGGTCTAAATCATGTTTAATGCACTCTGTAAGTACGATTTTTGCTGTACTGCTTAATCCAGATGATAGGAACACTGTTGACACTTTTCAGCAAGTTGCAATCATGAAACACAGAAATAAACCGTTTTTCATAAACAAGGTCTAAATCGTGTTTGAGTCACTATGTAAATACCATTTTGCTGTACTGCTTAATCCATATGATAGGAACACTGTTGACACTTTTCAGCAAGTTGCAATCATGAAATACAGAAATAAACCGTTTTTCATAAACAAGGTCTAATTCATGTTTGACTCACTATGTAAGTACCATTTTTGCCGCAATGCTTAATCCAGATCATAGGAACACGGTTGACACTTTTCAGCAAGTTGCAATCATGAAATACAGAAATAAACCGTTTTTCATAAACAAAGTCTAAATCGTGTTTGAGTCACTAGGTAAGTACCATTTTGCTGTACTGCTTAATCCAGATGATAGGGAACACAGTTGACACTTTTCAGCAAGTTGCAATCATGAAATACAGAAATAAACCGTTTTTCATAAACAAGGTCTAAATCGTGTTTGAGTCACTCTGTAAGTACCATTTTTGCTGTACTGCTATATCCAGATGACAGGAACACTGTTGACACTTTTCAGCATGTTGCAATCATGAAATACAGAAATAAACCGTTTTTCATAAACAAGGTCTAAATCGTGTTTGAGTCACTATGTAAATACCATTTTGCTGTACTGCTTAATACATATGATAGGAACACTGTTGACACTTTTCAGCAAGTTGCAATCATGAAATACAGAAATAAACCGTTTTTCATAAACAAGGTCTAATTCGTGTTTGACTCACTATGTAAATACGATTTTGCTGTACTGCTTAATCCAGATGATAGGAACACTGTTGACACTTTTCAGCAAGTTGCAATCATGAAATACAGAAATAAACCGTTTTTCATAAACAAAGTCTAAATCATGTTTGATGCACTCTGTAAGTACGATTTTTGCTGTACTGCTTAATCCAGATGATAGGAACACTGTTGACACTTTTCAGCAAGTTGCAATCATGAAACACAGAAATAAACCGTTTTTCATAAACAAGGTCTAATTCATGTTTGACTCACTATGTAAATACGATTTTGCTGTACTGCTTAATCCAGATGATAGGAACACTGTTGACACTTTTCAGCAAGTTGCAATCATGAAATACAGAAATAAACCGTTTTTCATAAACAAAGTCTAAATCATGTTTGAGTCACTCTGTAAGTACCATTTTGTCGTACTGTTTAAACTCGATGAAAAGAACATTGTTGACACTTTTCAGCAAGTTGCAATCATGAAACACAGAAATAAACCGTTTTTCATGAACAAGGTCTAAATCGTGTTTGAGTCACTCTGTAAGTACCATTTTTGCTGTACTGCTTAATCCAGATGATAGGAACACTGTTGACACTTTTCAGCAAGTTGCAATCATGAAACACAGAAATAAACCGTTTTTCATAAACAAGGTCTAAATCATGTTTGATGCACTCTGTAAGAACCATTTTTTCTGTACTGCTTAATCCAGACGATAGGAACACTGTTGACACTTTTCAGCAAGTTGCAATCATGAAATACAGAAATAAACCGTTTTTCATAAACAAGGTCTAAATCATGTTTTATGCACTCTGTAAGTACCATTTTTGCCGCAATGCTTAATCCAGATCATAGGAACACGGTTGAAACTTTTCAGCAAGTTGCAATCATGAAATACAGAAATAAACCGTTTTTCATAAACAAGGTCTAAATCGTGTTTGAGTCACTAGGTAAGTACCATTTTGCTGTACTGCTTAATCCAGATGATAGGGAACACAGTTGACACTTTTCAGCAAGTTGCAATCATGAAATACAGCAATAAACCGTTTCTCATAAACAAGGTCTAAATCGTGTTTGAGTCACTCTGTAAGTACCATTTTTGCTGTACTGATTAATCCAGATGACAGGAACACTGTTGACACTTTTCAGCATGTTGCAATCATGAAATACAGAAATAAACCGTTTTTCATAAACAAGGTCTAAATCGTGTTTGCATTACTCTATAAGTACCATTTTTGCTGTACTGCTTAATCCAGATGATAGGAACAATGTTGACACTTTTCAGCAAGTTGCAATCATGAAATACAGAAATAAACCGTTTTTCATGAACAAGGTCTAAATCGTGTTTGAGTCACTCTGTAAGTACCATTTTTGCTGTACTGCTTAATCCAGATGATAGGAACACTGTTGACACTTTTCAGCAAGTTGCAATCATGAAACACAGAAATAAACCGTTTTTCATAAACAAGGTCTAAATCATGTTTGATGCACTCTGTAAGAACCATTTTTTCTGTACTGCTTAATCCAGACGATAGGAACACTGTTGACACTTTTCAGCAAGTTGCAATCATGAAATACAGAAATAAACCGTTTTTCATAAACAAGGTCTAAATCATGTTTTATGCACTCTGTAAGTACCATTTTAGCCGCAATGCTTAATCCAGATCATAGGAACACTGTTGACACTTTTCAGCAAGTTGCAATCATGAAATACAGAAATAAACCGTTTTTCATAAACAAGGTCTAAATCGTGTTTGAGTCACTAGGTAAGTACCATTTTGCTGTACTGCTTAATCCAGATGATAGGGAACACAGTTGACACTTTTCAGCAAGTTGCAATTATGAAATACAGCAATAAACCGTTTTTCATAAACAAGGTCTAAATCGTGTTTGAGTCACTCTGTAAGTACCATTTTTGCTGTACTGCTTAATCCAGATGACAGGAACACTGTTGACACTTTTCAGCATGTTGCAATCATGAAATACAGAAATAAACCGTTTTTCATAAACAAGGTCTAAATCGTGTTTGCATCACTCTATAAGTACCATTTTTGCTGTACTGCTTAATCCAGATGATAGGAACAATGTTGACACTTTTCAGCAAGTTGCAATCATGAAATACAGAAATAAACAGTTTTTCATAAACAAGGTCTAAATGATGTTTTAGTCACTCTGGAAGTACTATTTTTGCAATACTGCTTAATCCAGATGATAGGAACACTGTTGACACTTTTCAGCAAGTTGCAATGATGAAATACAGAAATAAACTGTTTTTCATGAACAAGGTCTAAATCTTGTTTGAGTCACTATGTAAATACGATTTTGCTGTACTGCTTAATCCAGATGATAGGAACACTGTTGACACTTTTCAGCAAGTTACAATCATGAAATACAGAAATAAACTGTTTTTCATGAACAAGGTCTAAATCGTGTTTGAGTCACTATGTAAATACCATTTTGCTGTACTGCTTAATCCATATGATAGGAACACTGTTAACACTTTTCAGCAAGTTGCAATCATGAAATACAGAAATAAACCGTTTTTCATAAACAAGGTCTAATTCGTGTTTGACTCACTAT